>NC_141603.1:33783078-34510578 GCF_047967505.1 Dipteris shenzhenensis | reverse complement strand
CCTCTCTCTTTCTCTCCCTCCCTATTCTCTCTCATTTCTCAAATTTACAAACTCAAATATAAATAAGAAACTAATTAAAATAGAACTCAAAAACTCAAATAAGAAACTAATTTAAAAAGAATTGTAATGCCTTCTAAAAAACCCCCCTCCTCAAAAACTTTAACAATAAACTAATTGAAAAAGAATTGTAAGTAAAGAAAAAGAATTACAAGACGAATTTTAAGAAATAGAACTCAAAAACTTTAACAAGAAACTAATTGAAAAAGAATTGTAAGTAAAGAAAAAGAATTACAAGACGAATGAAAAAGAATGCAAGTACCTAGAAAAAGTGAAAAAAGTAAGGCTCCGTTTATCCTTTCTCTTCAGCTCTTAGTTGCTTCAATGAAATGAGGACTTATCCTTTCTCTTTAGCTCTTGGTTGCTTCAATCAAATGAGGAGAGAGTGAGAATGAATGAATGGAATGAAGAGTATACATAAGGAAAACTAGCCCACTCCTCCCATGCATAAATTTGAATTTTCAAAAAAGAGAGGGAAATTTGATTTTATTATAAATTTGAATTCAAATTTGTGTTCAACATTCTTCTTATACTTTCTTCTCGTACGTTCCTTTTGAATTCAAATTTTTGTTCAACATTCTTCTTGATACTTTCTTCTCGTCAGTCCCTTTCATTCTTCTCATAAGTCAAATCTTATTTGTCACTCTTGCTCGTGATAGTAAGTCAAATCTTATTTGTCGCTCTTGCTTGTGATAGTAAGTCAAATCTTATTTGAGCAAGAATCTTATTTGTTGCTCTTGCTCGTGATAGTAAGTCAAATCTTATTTGTCGCTCTTGCTCGTGATAGTTCTACTCTTCGTTGTAAGAATTCAAATTTGTGTTCAACATTCTTCTTGATACTTTCTTCTCGTAAGTCCCTTTCATTCTTTTCCTAAGTCAGAGTCTTATTTGTCGCTCTTGTAAGAATTCGACCTCTCTCCCTCTACTCCCTTGCTTCTCTCTCCCTCACTCTCTCTCTCTCTCACATACCTTCCCCCCTCACTCTCTCTCTCTCTTTCTCTCTCCCTCCCCTCACTCTCTCTCTCCCTCCCCTCCCTCCTCTCCCCTCTCTCTCCTTCTGCTCCCTCCTCTCCTCTCCCTCTCTCTCTCTCTCCCTCTCTCTCCCCTCCCTCCTCTCCCCTCTCTCTCCTTCTGCTCCCCTCCCCCCTCCCTCCCTCCCTCGACCCTGCCCTCCCCTCGCCCCCCACCCCTTCCCTCCCGAACCCCCCCTCCCTCCCTCCCTCCCTCGCCCCCGCCCCCCACTCCCTACCCAGCTCCCCTCCCCCCCCCTCCCCTCCCCCACCCCCTCCCTTCCCCTCCCCCCTCTCGACCCTGCCCCCGCCCCTCCCTCCCTCCCCGGCTCCCCTCCCCCCCTCTCCCCTCCCCCCTCCTTGGGTTCTGGCAGCCGCGGCCGCCAGAACCCCCCCGATCCCCTCCCCCCCTCCCCCCCCTACCCCCCCCTTGTTGAGATATCGAGCTCCACTCGCGATATGCCAGGGTGACCGTTGTGCATTTATGTCACCGACTTGTTAGCTACAGATGCGGTTGGTACACCGCCCATGAATAATAGCTGGATGACAGCTATCCTTATCTACTCTAGTTCGTGGCTTAGTTAGTATGCCACCTTAGTTAGTTGAGTTTGGTTTGAGACCCACATATAGGGTTCTTCTATTTCTTTGTACTAGAGTTCTTTTGGCTTTCACAACTAAGAAGAGGAAAATTGTTTTCAGCCTCCACCTGTGTGTGTATTCCCCCATTGTGTATGTGAGAAAGCCACAAGTGAGACTCCTTCCCTCTCTCCCATTATCTTCACATGGTATCAGAGCCTTGTTCGTGGTAAGGAGCTCAAGAAAGCAAACCAAGTTCGCAGTGTCCTGGTAAGAGGACTAGTGTTGCTTTCCTATTTCGAGTTTGGGAGCAAATCTCTGTAGGTAGCATAGCCAGAAGTGCAAGAGTGCACTGTCTTAGATTGAGACGCCCTTCGCGGTGTGGCAAGAGGGTAGTTTCGAGGCCATTTCGGGGCCCGTTTTGAAGGCATAAGTTCTTCGCAGGCACTCAGAAAAAGGCCCTGTTTTTGTTGTGCGACCACTGCTCGGCTGGTTGGTGAAAAGTTGCCGCAGAAATTGCATCATATGCTTGTGTGCAGAGATATTGGGAGTTGCAAAATCATGCTTGTTGCCTGTTGATGAAAAATTGTCACTAGGAAGTGACTGTGTGATCAAATACCACTTTCAACAGTTTTGCAGATCTGCCCGTGTGAGGCAAAAGCTGTGTTTTTCGCAGTCACGACAGAATATTTTGCAGTGTTCTATAATGGCGTCTGATTCTCTTTCACAGATTGTCACAGAAAAGCTTGACAAAACAACTTCCAGGCAATGTGGAAGTTTAGAATGACGAATTTCCTAATGGGAAAAGGCTATTGGGAGTTCATTACAGGAAATGAAGAAGAACCAGTTCTTCCTAATGTTCCCAATCAACAGGAAATGTAGGCATTTAAAGGATGGCATGAGAGAGCCAAAAAAGTTATGTACTGGCTATCTATTAGTATTTCGGATTCTACGATTGTGCATATTCAGGATGCAAGTACGCCAAAGGAGGCATGGGATACTTTGGCAAAAATGTACAACACAAATACGCAAGCCATGAAAATGCAGCTCAAACAAGAGTTGCACAATGTGCAGAGAGAAAATTTGAGCATAAATGACTACACATGAAGCTGAAGAAAATTGTAGATGCACTTGCTTCCATTGGGTCACTAGTGGAAGTTGATGATCTAGTTTCTATGACCTTGAATGGTCTAGGAAAGGATTATGCACAGTTTCGGACATCCATTGCTGTCCGTGAAAAATTTCTTAATTTTGAAGAGTTGTTTGCTCTTCTAATTTCTGAAGAGCAGAGAAATGGGGGTGCATCTTCTTCAGGAGGAACTTCAAAAGAAACTGTCTTCTACTCAAATGCTGGAAGAGGTAGAGGCAGAGGTAGAGCAGGCCGATCTGCAGGCCGTGGTAGAAATCAGAATATGCAGCAAACTCAAGAAAACCAGTCCTATGGAGGAGGACATGGTAACTCTAGAGGCAGGGGGAGCCAAAGAGGCCATGGTGGATGGCAGAGAGGCCAAAATGCAAACAACAATGTTGAATGCTAATACTATGGTAAAATGGGTCATATGGCTAAGGACTGCTACAAAAAGCAGAATGACATTATGAATGGAAAATTGCAGCAAGGCAATTATGTATCTTCTAGTAGATAGGGTGATGACAGAAATGAGCATCTATTTATGGTGCAGCATATGACCAATTCTGTGACAAGTGCAGAAGAACGAAATGATGTGTGGTATGTTGACTCAAGTGCGTCAAACCACATGACAGGTCATGCAGAATGAATATAGGATGCAAGGAAAATGGAAAAACCAAGATTTGTGGAGACTGGTGATGATACTGCACATCCTATTGTGCAGATTGGTAAAATTCCTTTGTCTATGCAAGATGGGAAAAAGAAATACCTGTTTGATGTATTTCATGTCCCAAACATAACCAAGAACCTAGTTTTTGTTGGTCAAATGGTTGAGCAGGGCTTGCAGGTCAGATTTAATCCTCATGGATGCTTTGTTGAGGATATGAAAAATAACGGTTGCTTGATAGCAAAAGGAAAGAAGAAGGGCAGGATGTTTACGTTGGATGCAGACATGCCCGAATTGAGTGCAGTAATGTTTGCACATGGGACCGGTGTAGTTGCAGATATTGTTATTTGGCATAAACGCATTGGTCATGTTAATATACAGCGACTTAAATCAATGCAAGCCCAAAATATTGTTGTAGGATTGCCTAAATTCAAGGTTGCAGAAATGCATAAGGTTTGTGACGCCTGTCAATTTGGAAAACAGGTAAGGAAACCATTTCCTAGGCATGTTCAAGAGAGTAAAAAGCCATTGGAATTAATCCACTCTGATGTGTGGACTACTAAAGCTACATCTATTGGAGGCTGTCACTATTTTGTCACTTTTATTGATGACTTCAGCAGAAAATTTTGGGTGTATTTTATGAAAAAGAAAAGTGAAGTGTTTGGGCACTTCAAAGTTTTCCTCGGGGCGGTCACTCATCATATGTAACCCTATCACGTGAGTTCAACAAAAGGATATTTTTATTTCCTAAATTTCTCAAAAATTAATATACATAAGGGAGCATTTAAAATGAAATGTAAAAAAATTTACAGATTTGTATAGAAAAAGGGTATGTTTTATTAAGGAAAAATTTACAGATAAGGGATTCTACAAATAGGCCTCGAACGCACGTGATATAGAGGGTTCATACATAGTGACCCCCCCGAGAAGTTTTCAAAGCTATGGTTGAAAAAGAAACAGGCCTGCAAATAAAATGCCTAAGGCCAGATGGAGGGGGAGAGTACCTCTCAAATGAGTTTGCAAGGTTCCTGTAGGAGCATGGCATAAAGCAGCAATATTAATGTAGTCATACCCCACAGCAAAATGGACTTGTAGAAAGGAAAAACAGGCATATTGGAGAGGTATCTCGGGCCATACTAAATGAGAAAGATCTACCAGATTATTATTGGGCTAAAGCAGTTGCTACAGCAGTTTACATAATGATGAACAGGACTCCCACTGCAGCAATACATGGCATGACGCCAGAGGAGATGTATACTGGTAGGAAACCAGACATTTCTCATTTGAAAATTTTTGGTTGCATTGCCTATGTTCATGTGCCAGATGAGTTGAGGTCCAAGTTGGATCCAAAAGCTGAGAAGTGCATCTTTATTGGTTATTCTCTGTAGCAGAAAGGGTATAGATGCTATAACCCTTCTACTCGTAAGTTTACAATGAGCAGAGATGTTGTTTTTGATGAGATGAGTAGCTGGTATAAACCAATAAATGTGATGATTGATGTAGATGCACAAAATGGTAATGCTGCACAAAATTCACAGCAACAATCACAAAATATCAGTGGACCTGTAGTGTCCTCTAGCAGTGGTTCACATAGTTCGCCATGGATAGGTAGATTGAGATCAGGAGAATCTCCTCAAAGCAATGCAGATAGTGGTACGCAGGTATCACGAAAAGGAAAAGAGAAGGTAGATCAACCCATGTTTGATGTGAATGCAAGTCATTCTTATGTGGATGGTGAATCCAGTGGCTCAGAGCAGAGCATTGATGATGAGTTGGGTATTCCTTCTATTGTTACACCTGGAATAAGGAAGACCAGTGATGTTTTGAGAGCACCTAGAAGTGAGCCTATTTTGCGCAGGTCTTCCAGAGCTAGGTATCCTGTGGATAGGCTGAAATATGATGGATTTACAGCCATTCACTATGCCTATATGGTCAAAGTGATACAGGAACCAGAACCCACTTCTTTTGAGCAAGCCATGGGAAATGAAAAATGGGAGAAAGCCATGGATGAAGAAATGGATGCCTTGGAAGCCAATGCTACATGGGAATTGGTACCTTTGCCTAAAAACAAGAATGCAATTACAAATCCCCCTCCACCTATGAATGACATCGAAGATATCCTTGTGCGGATCGGTGAGAGACATGACATACTCAACATTATTGTGCCTTTGATTCACAAGGCATATAATGAAGTCTAAGCCATAGTGGATGGTAGAGCAGGTGTAAATGTCCTTTCAAAGGAGCTCTATGAAGAATGGGGTCTCCCACCAATGCAAAAGGCTCATTTCAACATACACCTTGCCGATGATTCTCGGGCTAAACCCTTGGGAATAGTGAATGGCATGTCACAAAGATTGCACGAGTTTGCTTTTCCCTTCAATTCACAATCTTGGATCTCCCCAAAAAATCCTATCAAATCTTACTAGAACGTCCTTGGTTATTAAAAGCATCAGTCCTCCATGACTGGGGAACTGATAGACCAACAATCCAAAATCACGACACCACAGTGAGGGTGAATGTGGGGATAGGAGCTATAAAACCAATTGTGCCTAAGGGCATTGGATGACACATCTTCAATGACAATCTGAAGCAAATCAACTCCCTTGCAACAACATGCCATAGTGGGCAATTCACAAAGCAATGTCAATAACTGGATACAAACATTGGCAACCATCGACAACTGCCATTCATTAGACCCCATCTTCTCATAGATAGATGCTAAGGCACTATAGGTAGATCCTCAACTCACACATGAAGAACCAATTGATCTAGAGATGCCATTTTTTATGGGTGACCTAGAGTGGGATAATGAACCTGAAGAAGGTACCCATACCAATGATGACTCAGATTTTCCTTGGGACCTTGAAATAGAGGTTGAGAATGCTGAAATTGAAGATCAAATCTTTGATAATGACATTGCATGCCCTAATCGCAGTCAAGCTCCCAAAAGTTGAACCTCTAAAGTTTAATAGCAAAAGATCCCAGGAAAGCTGAAGGAGGAAATTGTAGAAAGGCCGAGCACTTCAATGAATTCAAATGAGTCCAATCAAGGATCATCAAATTGTACCTTGCAAAGTCATCTCCCTCAAAATTAGAACCATCACCTCTTTAATGGTCCCCTAAGGGACTGGAAGGAGTATGCGCAGCAAATGAACCCTTACTTGGAAACACCTTATCGGTGGAAAAGTTACCCCACAGTTCCCAACATAAGAAGTTTTAGAAATATAAGCCACATGTACAGATGAAGCTCGATCAAGAGACTTCAGAAAAAGATAGTCAAGAAGAGCCTAACAAGCTAGTAAATGCAACTATGCCACCCAGTACACATGACACATGTCAGGCTAGCTCAACACCATCAGAGGCCACCGATCTTTGAGAAGTGCTGGAATACTTCAAGAATTACACGTGGCAATGCACCAATAGGAATGCCAAGACCACTAAGAGAATTTGAAGTTAAAGAAACTGATAGCATTGGAGAAACTCCAATCTATGAGGGACTGGCAAAAACATGCACAATAAACCTCGCCCTTGAAGGGGAGGAAGAAAACCTAGTTTTCATTGGGAAATAGCTTCTACAAGAAGATGAAACCAAACTCAAAGCACTCCTAATGGAATACCGCAACTGCCTAGCATGGTCATACAAAGAGACGAAAGGAATTTCACTAGAAGTGGCAGTACACACGATACCTATTGATATCGAGCTCCACTCAGGATATGCTAGTGTGGCCATTGTGCATTTATGTCACCGACTTGTTAGCTGCAGATGCGGTTGGTACACCACTCATGAATATTAGCTGGATGATAGCTATCTTTATGTACTCTAGTTAGTGGCTCAGTTATTATGCCACCTTAGTTAGTTGAGTTTGGTTTGAGACCCACATATAGGGTTCACCTATTCTTTTGTACTAAGAGTTCTTTTAGATTACACAACTAAGAAGAGGGAAATTGTTTTCAGCCTCCACCTTTGTGTATATTCCCCCATTGTGTATGTGAGAAAGCTGCAAGTGAGACTCCTTCCTTCTCTCCCACTCTCTTTACATGGTATTAGAGCTCGGTTCATGATAAGGAGCTCAAGAAAGCAAACCAAGTTTGCAGTGTCCTAGTAAGAGGATCAGTGTTGCTTTCCTTTTTTTTCAAGTTTGAGAGCAAATCTCTGTAGGTAGCACAACCGGAAAGTGCAAGAGTGCACTGTCTCAGATTGGGACACCCTTCACGGTGTGGCAAAAGGGTAGTATACGCCCTTCACTATCTCAGATTGGGATGCCCTTCATGGTGTGGCGAAATTATTTTTTTGATTCGAGGCCATTTCAAGGCCTATTTTGGTGGTAGAAGTTTTCTGCAGGCACTCAAAAAAGTGCCCTAATTTTGCTGTGCAACCACTGTTCTATAGGTTGATGAAAATTTATCGTAGAAATTACATCATATGCCTATGCACAGAGATATTGGGAGTGACAAAATCATTCTTATTTCCTGTTGATGCATAATCATCACTAGGAAGTGACTGTGTGGTCAAATACCACTTTCGTGAGTTTTGCAGATTTGCCCTTGTGAGACAAAAGTTGTGTTTTTTTGCAGTGACAGAATATTTTGCAGTGTTCTATAATGGAGCCTGACGCTCTTTCACAGATTGTCACTAAAAAGCTTGACAAGAACAACTTCCAAGTATGGAAGTTTAGAATGACAAATTTCCTTAAGGGAAAAGGCTATTGGGAGTTCATTACTAGAGCTGAACAAGAACTAATTATTCCTAATGTTCCCAATCAACAGGAGTGCAAGCATTGAAAGGCTGGCATGAGAGAGCCAGAAAAGTTATGTACTGGCTATCTATTAGTATTTCAAATTCTATGATTGTGCATATTCAGGATGCAAGCATGCCGAAGCAAGCGTGGGATACTTTGACAAAATGTATAGCATAAATACGCAAGCACCCAGAGCATGGTCTGACAAGATAGGATAGTATCTTGTCACTATTGGCTTTTAGATTTCCAAGGCAGATTTCTCACTTTATGTGAGAAAAATAGAGAAAGGCATTATGCTACTTGTCATTTATGTTGATGATCTGTTCATCACAGGTGATAGTGATGACGATATCCTTCATGTGAAAATGTTATTGAAGCAGAAGTTTGAGATGAAGGATTTGGGAGAGCTGCGTTACTTCTTGGGCATTGAGGTGATTAGATCCATAAGAGGGATATGGCTCTTGCAGAGGTAGTATGGATTGGACATGCTGTCCAAATATGTGATGACAGGCTATAAGCCTATTTCAGTTCCTTTGGAGCTTCTGGAAGACCCTACTATGCATAGATGCATAGTAGGAAGTTTGATTTATATGACTATTACTAGGCCAAATTTGAGCTATGCTATTGGGTTGGTAAGTCAGATTATGCAGGCTCCAAGGAAACCACATTTGGATGAGGCTAGAAGTATATTGAGGTATGTCAAGTCCACATTGCAGTATGGACTATTTTATGATACTGGGGTTCAGATATAGTTGCATGGATATACTGATGATAATTGGGCTGGTAGTATTTCTAATAGATGATCTACAAGTGGATATATGTGCTCTTTTGGGAGTGCTAAGGTAGCTTGGTTGCATAAGCTACTTTATGATATGCATTAGTCTATAGATGGGCCACTTGTCATTTATTGTGACAACATGAGCAATATACACTTAGCAAATAGGCCAATCTATCATGCTAGAACAAAGCACATTGATTGCATTATCACTATGTGCAGGAGAAGGTTCTAGTAGGTTTTATTAATATAGTTTATGTCAGCACAGAGGATCAGGTAGCTGACATATTCACGAAGGCATTGGGTGTAGAGAAGCTGCGCAAGTCCAGAGACCTGCTTGGTGTACAGGAACTGAGATTGAGCTCAAGGAGGAGTGTTGAGATATCGATCTCCACTCATGATATGCCAGAGTGACCGTTGTGCATTTATGTCACTGACTTGTTAGCTGCAGATGCGGTTGGTACACCACCCATGAATAATAGCTGGATGATAGCTATCTTTATGTACTCTAGTTAGTGGCTCAGTTAGTATGCCAACTTAGTTAATTGAGTTTGGTTTGAGACCCACATATAGGGTTCACCTATTCTTTTATACTAAGAGTTCTTTTGGCTTACACAACTAAGAAGAGAAAATTTGTTTTCAGCCTCCACCTTTGTGTATATTCCCCCATTGTGTATGTGAGAAAGCTGTAAGTGAGACTCCTTCCTTCTCTCCCACTCTCTTTACAACACCTATAAGGGAACGTGCTCACCCCAAAGTATGTGGACCTTATTGCACAAATCCTAAATATGGCACCATGGTTTATGAGGAGCTAGAAATTTAAAGCTCATAGATGCCAGATTTATCTACGAGATAGAGAACATTGATTGGGTTTCACCCATTGTCATTAAGCCTAAATGCAACAAGAAGCTCAGAATATGCATAAAATTAAAAAATGTGAATGCTGCCACAATTAGGGATCACTATCCCCTATCCTTAACAGAAATAGTGTTGGAAAAGGTGATAGGTTCAGAAATATATAGCTTCTTGGATGGCTTTAGTGGCTATAACTAAAGTGCAAATCGCTCCTAAAGACAACATTTGCTACAGAATGGGGTATTTTTGTATATAGAGTCATGCCATTTGGCCTTTGTAATGCCCCGACCACATTCCAGCGAGTCGTGTTCACAACTTTCAAGTCATTTTTGAATAAGTTTTTACATGTGTTCTTGGATGATTTGTGCATCCATTCAAACAAACAAGACCACTTCAAATGTCTTGAAGAAGTACTAATCAAATGCACAAATCATCCAAGAACACATGTAAAAACTTATTCAAAAATGACTTGAATGCTAGTTCATGGTCACCGACAGAGTTGTTTTGGGACACATCATCTCTCAACATGGGATTGTAACTGACATGGATAAAATCAAAATCATAATATGGCATCTCCCTAAATCCAACAAAATGCTAGTTCATGGTCACCGACAGAGTTGTTTTGGGACACATCATCTCTCAACATGGGATTGTAACTGACATGGATAAAATCAAAATCATCATGGAATTGCCTCCTCCTACAAATTCAAAAGGTGTACAGGTCTTTATGGGACATGTCGGCTATTATAGAAGATTTATATTGTGGTATGCCATGATAGCTAGACCACTTTACAAATTGTTAGTGGAATTCTTATGGACCAAAGAGTGCACCAAGCTGTTGAGCTTTTAAAGTGGCACCTAATCACAACACCCATCCTTATATCTCCCAATTGGGATATTGATTTTCATGTTCATATTGATGGATCCAAGTATGCAATTAGGAGTGTCCTTTGTCAACCTGGTGAACATAAGAAAGACTACCCATTCTACTTCGCCAGTCGACAATTCAATGAAGCAAATATCAATTATACAACCACAGAAAGAGAAGCCCTAGCAATGGTGTATAGTATAAAGAAATTTTGGCACTATCCATTGGCAAATGATTTTGTCTTCTACACTGACCATCAAGCATTGCTTTATCTTGTAAACCGTCTGTGTACTATAGGAAGAATAACCAGATGGCTCCTCTTGCTTCAAGAATTCAACTTCAAAATAGTGGTCTGCAAAGGTGCCCAACACTACATTGCTGATCACATGTCTCGTGTCAAGTCGGGAGAAGAAGCCACTGGAGGAGAACACGACTTACCAAATGCCACACTATTTCAAATAGATGTTGTTCCAGAGTGGTGTGGATATATCATTGGGTACTTGATGGCAGGAAGACCACACCCTGAAATGAAAGCAATAGATGCCAAAAAATTGATTCTAATTCACTCCTGTTGCCCCTCCACCTAGATCAAGTCATATCTCTTGATCCAGGAAGAATTTGAGGGCGCTCCAAAAAGGAAAGTTGCTCGTTTTTTCATGCTTTACACGCTCATCACATCATGTGCACATTTTGGCACAAGTTACACTCACATTTGAGCCTCGCCGACAAAACCACTTCCTTCATGCACATTTGCCTCTACATTGACGCATCTGACCCAACACTTAAAAAGAACAAAAGAAAAGGAATTATTTGCTTGTGTCCTCGTCAATAAGAGTAGCAATGGACAAATAATGGCAACATAACAACCTTGCTCACATTTCAGTGAGTGGGGAGTTCCAATCAAAGTGAGGTTTTCCCCTTAGATGCCTGGTCTTAACCCATCTCACATATGTTCCAGAGCACTATGGGAGAAACATCAGCATATCATACACAGTTCCTCCATTGAAAAATAGACTGACAATGGAAAGGCCTAAGGTGTGTCAGTACCCTAATATCCGACATATAATTTTATGGATCACTATCATTTCTAGCTCATCCTTTAGTGCTTCATGAGCATGAGCATTGTCTCTATTACTCCTCTTGCCAGCATACCACAATGTTGGTCTAAGACTTGGGACACCCAAAACCTATATTTGGAAATCCTTTCCTTCTAATCCCTTGCCTACCGGTTCATGAAAGGTCAGCACTTGTAATGGTAAGCGAACTCTGTGAGAGCACATGTCGGGAAATGATGTACATAGTTCTATATGTGCTCTTCCTTCATCGTGGGCTAGATTGGCTCTTTCATTTGGCCCACTATCCATGTACATCATATGGACTAGGGCACTAATTGTTGCCTCTCGTGCAATACCTTTCTCCTTTATATTTTTTCTTTGAGCAAGAACCCATGATTCCTTCCATTCAGCAGATGTCCAGAGTGTAGTCCTCTCCTCTCCATTGAGAGGCAAGGAGACATTGCTTGTCTTCGCACCCCATTGACCCATAGGTCTCCCAACACTCTAGGGAAATATTCTTCAACTACTAATTTAACATCCGCTCGTGACATTTGGCCATGTCCTTCCCAGCTGATTTACAAAAGGGCAAATACTTGGGTTAATGTTTGATCTTATAAATATTTTGACGTCAAAATGGCCCTAATTTATTTGTAGCTCAATCCTACCAAGTGTTCTATTGTTAAAACTGAGAAACAAGCAAAAGAAACTTAGTCTTCAACTAGGATGCATCATGCTCTTGTGTTGCCATCAAGGATGTGTGTGTAGTGATCTAATGCATGCAATAATAATTTTTTAAATGTAAAAATACTTCAAAATAAGGAACATCTGAATTATAATGCAATACCTTGCCTACCAGTTCATGGAAAGTCAACACTTGCAATGGAAAGTGTAGTGTGTGAGAGTACATGTCATCTATGCTCTCCCTTCAGCTTGGGCTAAATTACTGCTTGCATCTAGCCCAATAGCCATCTAGATCATATGGACCAAGGCACTTGATGTTGACTTTCCTACAACACCTTTCTCCTTTATTATTTTTCTTCAAGTAGCAACATGTGATGCCTTCCATTCGGATGTTCAGAGTGCAGTCTTATCCTCTCCATTGATAGGCAAGGCAACATTGTTTGTCTTTGTATATATTTCCCACCAATGACCTATAGGGTCTCCCAACACTTGAGGGAAATATTATTCAACTACCAATTTAACATCCGCCCCTGACATCGGCCACATCCTTGCCAGTTCATGTACAGAAGGGTAAATACTTGGGTTCACATTTGATATCACAAATATTTTGACGTCGTAATGGCCCTAATTTATTTGTAGCTAAATCCTACCAACTGGTCGATTGTTAAAACTATGAAACAAGCAAAAGAAACTTAGTCTTCAACTAGGCTGCCTCGTGCTCTTGTGTTGCCATCAAGGATGCACTACTACACACGGATTCTATTGCAATGTTTAAGTACTCACGTTTAGTGCATGCGGGGCACTAATCATCATTATGGGAAGCGTGTCCTATAAAGTGTCACTATATAGCGACTTTAGGCAAACGTTGCTATATAGCGATGATTTCTAAAGTTGCTATATAGCGACATTTATCAGAATTGTAAGTGTCACTACATAGCGACACTGGGACTTTTTTATAGCAACATTTTATAGATAGGATTTTTACTCCTATAGGCCTTAAAAGTTAGTCTTTTCCAATGACAAATTTTTTTATACATGTTTGATCTTTTGAGAGAATAAAATCATGAGAGCATGTACATTAAGCCTTTGAAGCTCATATATTCATGTCCAAGTTTGAGATGAAAAAGTCAATGAAGAGAATTTACATCAACTGTTTGATCTTGAGCCAAGTCTAACGTGCCAACCAAGTCTATCTCTAACTCTATACCGAGTTGATCTCCTATATCATCATTGTACTCTAGCATCGTATGTTCACCTAAAAGTACTTGATCATCTTCTTCAATAAAGTATGGTGATTCTTGATGATCGTTGTCTTCTTCCCCAATATAGTGATCTCCATCTTCCCCCTGTGTGATGTCATTATGCGCATCTTCCTCTTGGCTCATATTGTGATCTTCATCTTCTTTGCTAGATTCACATGGAGATATCTTTTTGAGATATCCACCTATTTCACATGCCCATGTAAGATATTTTCATAATTAGTCTACAAATTATTCAGCTTAAATTGAAGAAAATGCAATCAATGCAATTTGATAGTAAGCATACCTCACAATACCACTGATCTTGAATATAGCATTTCTAACATCTTCTTGTAAGCACCCTTTTATTGTAATTGGGAGGATGAACTATCACAGCAATAAAGAAGTCATGTAAATGATATAACATAATCATAATTACGCTAACGCATCATGATTATCGCTACACTAATTCTACAGCTTAGAATACCTACAAGACCTTGTGCCAATCATGGGACTTGAGCCCACTAAGCTTATTGTCCTTTGAAAATGCTCCTTTCAAGCAACACATGTACCATGATGGTGTTTGAAAAGAGGCAGTGTTTGCCTTGACTGTTGCCTCCTCCCTTGTAGAGAGGATCCATGTTGCTTTCGGGAGGATAAGTTCTTTCGAAGCATGCACTTGGGGCCACAAACGAGACATCCTATTCATAGCACGTAAGTCTTCTCGCACTCCTCTTGAGTCTTTGGAACCAACAAAGTGTGCCCAAATAGTAGCCCCCACATTCGTGGAGATACGCATGGGATCCAAGAGATGATTGATTTGTAACTAACCCTAATAAGGAAGCTCGTGAAAGATCGATAGCCTCTTCATACCAGGAGGATGTTCCTCTCCATTTGCCCTCCAAGCTTGAATCCAGTCACTTGCCTTCAAATATGATGGTGGTGGATCAAGCTGACCTCCACGTGTGAGATGTTCCAGTGGAAGGTATCGAGCATGACCTCCATAAACATTTTTCCTCATATGTTTGGAGTATCGTGCAAGTGATTTCAAACTTGGTCCACAAACAGGACAAGCATGGTACCCACTTGTAACAAGTCCTGCATGCGTGCATGAATGTGTTAGTATAAGACATGCATGTGAAAGAGAGTCATAAAAGCATAATCCTATATTATACGTGTAGAGACACAACCATGTACCTGTGCACTCTCCATATCCTGGGGAGTCATGCATGGTCCACATCAAGATACCCCTGACCAAAATATCATTGGTATGTCTAGGAGCTCTAGAAATATCAAAGACCCGTGCTCCTCTCCATAATATCTGAAACTCCTCTATCAAAGGTGCCATGTACACGTCCATATTTTTTGCCTTGTACTTCCCTGGCACAAGTTGTGCAAGCATGAGGTGTCCCTTTTTTATTATTAGCCATGGTGGGGTATTGCAATTCACCACAACTATGGGCCATATCAACCAAAATGTTGAGCGTAATCCCAAAGGATTCACGCCCTCCATGGTGAGCCCAAGATTTAAGTTGTGTGGCTTCCTCGCAAAGTCCGGCCACTGACTGTCTATGTGCTTCCAAGCTACACAATCTGCGGGAATCCTCAATGTGTCATCAGTGCACCGATGAGATGCATGCCATGTCATCAACTCCGCTATGGATTTGCATCGGAACATGTGTTGTATTCTTGCAATGATGGGAAAGTGTCTCAAGACCTTTATCAGAATCTGCTCACCCTACAAGTCATCTCTATATCATTGTTCCCCACACTTTGGACAAATAGCCAAATCTCCATGCTCATGACGAAAGAGAATACAATCATTACGACAAGCATGGATGGTATCATAATCCATACCCACCATTGTTAGCATCTTTTTCGCTTCATCTCTTGATGCAGGCATGGTATTTGGTGCAGGCAACATCTTTTGGAGCAACTTATCACAATTCAAACATACATAGGCTTCGAATAATGATGATTCCGTACACTAATCCATACATCATTATTCTCAAAACAAACAATATCCAAATAAGGAGCGAAATTAATGCAAGAGCTAACCTCATTAAGGCCAAGACACTTGTATCCGACCACCCATACTTTACTTGCAGATTCAAGATTGAGAGACAAGCATGTAGTTTAGACATCCTAGCACCCTCATACAATTGTGTTGATTGCAACTCTCGCATTTTGACCTCAAACTCTAACATCATGTGTACATGGGATGTAGTGCCCTTAAAAATAGAATCCATCATGGCGACCATACCCTCGTCATCATCCGAGAGACTACAGTCTTTCTCAAAGTGTGAAGGTATATGCGTACCCTTGTCAGCCTCCTCATCTTGTTTTAAGATTTTGTGTAAATATAAGATCTTGTCTCAAGGTTTTGTACCATAATGGTATCTAATATTAACCACGAACTGAAATAGCTTTGACTTACCGATAATCCATCAACACATGCAACACCAATGGTGGGTACTGGTTCGGGCTCCTCCCCATCTCCTCCCCATACATCCGCAAGTGGCACATGATAATACGACGTTGATGTCGTACTTCTCACTTGCAATGAGTGCAATGACAATATAACCTCTCCGTAAGCCAGTTTGTGCTCCCGAGCATTAGCGCATCATTGGACGAGCTTCCACTCATCCCTTCCATCTGCACTTATAAAATCACAACATAAGTTGCAAGGAAATATATTAATAGTTATAAAATAGCATCTATGAGCTTCTTTTTTAACTTTAAACAAAAAGTGTCTTGAAGCGTCGCTATATAGCGATGTTTTGACCTGTTCCATCACTATATAGCGATGATTTGCTCTGTTCCATCACTATATATCGACGTTTTTAAATAAGAGCATCACTATATAGTAATTGACTAGTGTCGCTATATAGCGACGCTCTGGGCTAAAACCCGACCGAAACCTCACGACACAGCGCTTTCTTTAGCAATCTCTATTGTAAGAAAAGAAATCTCTCCTCTCACCTATATTTGACGACCTTGCTTTCCTCCACTCTATTCTCCACTCCTCACCACTACTCACCCCTTTCCTAACACTTGTACTCCCTCTCCTCCCTTCTCCCTCTTTGCTTGTGTGAAAAGAAGTTTTTCAAGAAGGTGAGTCTCTTTGAACAATGTAGGTTCATTTTTTGTGAGATTTTGTTTTGTGAGTGTTGAAGCATGTTTCTCCTTACATTGCTAAGGCTATGTGCTAGTTTTCATGCTTGATTTTCAAGGATTGAAGA
This sequence comes from Dipteris shenzhenensis, assembly GCF_047967505.1. Taxonomy (NCBI): domain Eukaryota; kingdom Viridiplantae; phylum Streptophyta; class Polypodiopsida; order Gleicheniales; family Dipteridaceae; genus Dipteris; species Dipteris shenzhenensis. The sequence goes on along the minus strand of NC_141603.1, from coordinate 34,493,689 downwards.
CAAAAAACGAGATTTTGTGAAAGAAAGAAGACTCACCTCTTCTAGTCTTTTTTGTATTTCTCTTCCTTCTCTTTCTCCTTGTCTCGTTAATCCAATCCCTTTGAGAAGTTGCTTCTTTAAACTCCTCCTTCCTCTAACTAGTTATTTGAAAAATGGTATGTTTCCTCTCTTTTGTAGGGCCAGTCCACAAAACACCGACGGGACTATTCTAGGTAAGAAAGTGCTTCCTCTTTTTTCCTTTTGTTATTTTTGTTATTTGCATTGGCACGCAACTAGTGCCTTAAGTGCTAGCTATAGTGATGGGCGTAGGAACCCTCTCTTCCCCTCTCTTCCCTCTTCTTTCCCTCTTTTCTCCTCTTCCTTTTGTTCTTTTTCCCTCTTCTTTTTTCCCTCTTTAAATCTCTTTTCCCCTCTTCTCTTTCCCCCTGTTTCAATCTCTTTTCCCCTCCTTTCCTTCTCTTCTTTTTTTTCTCTTTCAATCTCTTTTCCCCTCTTCTTTTTTTCCCCTCTTTCAATCTCTTTTTCCCTCCTTTCCTTCTCCTTCTCCTTCAATCTTTCAATCTCTTTCCCCCTCTTCCAATCTCTTTTCCTTTCCCTCTTCTTCTCTCTTTCCCCCCCTCTATCCCCTCTTTCCTCTCTTTCAATCTCTTTTCCTTTCCCTCTTCTTCCTCTTTTCCTCCCTCTTTTCCCCCCTCTTTCCCCTCTTTCATGCTCATGCTCTTATGCTCATGCATAAGCATAAGCACAAGCATGAGCATATGTCTCCTTCTCTTATGCTTATGCTTATGCTTATGCTTATGCATGAGCATAAGCATAAGGATAAGAGAAGGAGACATATGTCTCCTCTTATGCATAAGCATAAGCATAAGCATAAGAGAAGGAGACATATGCTCATGCTTATGCTTATGCATGAGCATAAGAGAAGGAGACATATGCTCATGCATAAGCATGAGCATGTGTCTCCTTCTCCTTCTCCTTCTCCTCTTTTCCTCTTTCCCCTCTTTGAATCTCTTTTCCTCTTTTCCTCCTTTTTCCCCCTCTTTCCCCTCTTTCATGCTCATGCTCTTATGCTCATGCTTTTATACTTATATATGCTCATGCATAAGGATGAGCATATGTCTCCTTCTCCTTCTCATTCTCCTTCTCCTCTTTTCCTCTTTCCCCTCTTTGAATCTCTTTTCCTCCCTCTTTTCCCCCCTCTTTCCCCTCTTTCATGCTCATGCTCTTATGCTCATGCATAAGCATAAGCATAAGCATGAGCATATGTCTCCTTCTCCTTCTCCTTCTCCTCTTTTCCTCTTTCCCTTCTTTGAATCTCTTTTCCTCTTTTCCTCCCTCTTTTCCCCCCTCTTTCCCCTCTTTCATGCTCATCCTCTTATGCTCATGCATAAGAATAAGTATAAGCATGAGCATATGTCTCCTTCTCTTATGCTCATGCATAAGCATAAGCATGAGCATATGTATTTCAATCTCTTTTTCTCTCTTTCTCTTTTTTGCTTAAGCTTTCTCTCTTTTTCTTTTATGCTTATATATGCTCATGCATAAGCATGAGCATATGTCTCCTTGTCCTTCTCCCTCTTATTCTCCTCCTTCTCTTTTTCTCTTTCCCCTCTTTGAATCTCTTTTCCTCTTTTCCTCCCTCTTTTCCCCCCTATTTCCCCTCTTTCATGCTCATGCTCTTATGCTCATCATAAGCATAAGCATAAGCATGAGCATATGTCTCCTTCTCTTATGCTGATGCATAAGCATGAGCATATGTCTCCTTCTCCTTCTCCTTCTCCTTCTCCTCTTTCCCTCTTTCCCCTCTTTGAATCTCTTTTTCTCTTTTCCCCCCTCTTTCCCCTCTTTCATGCTCATGCTCTTATGCTCATGCATAAGCATAAGCATAAGCATGAGCATATGTCTCCTTCTCTTATGCTCATGCATAAGCATAAGCATGAGCATATGTCTCCTTCTCTTATGCTTATGCTTATGCTTATGCATGAGCATATGTCTCCCTCTTTCAATATCTTTTTCACTTTCCCTCCCTCTTTTTCCTCTTTCAATCTCCTCTTTTACCTTCTCTTTCCCCCCCTCTTTTCCCTCTTTCAATCTCTCTTTCCTTCTCCTCTTTTCCACCTTTCCTCTCTCTTTCCCCCCCTCTTTTCCCTCTTTTCCTTCTCTCATGAGCATGTCTCATTTTCCTCTTTCGATCATAAGCACATGTATTCACCTATGCCTATGCCTATGCCTATGCCTATGCTTATGTTTGTTTTTAGTTTTTTGTTTTCGTGCTTGTGTCTATGTTAGACATGGGATCACGTCGCATGTCCGATGAGTACGGACAGCCTCGCAGGAGGAGACATCACGATCTCTATGCTCCAGAGGACTTTGATTCCTTTCAGGCAACACCTGAGGGAACTATCCCTGGTCTGACTCTTCTTGGACATAGCACTGCGACTACCCCTAGTTCGACTCCTCTCGGACCTAGCACTGTGACTCCCCTAGTTTGACTACCCTTGGTCCGACTCCTCTTGGACCTAGCACTATGACTACCCCTAATCTAACTCCTCTCGGATGTAGCTCTGTGACTACCCATCACGGAGCTCCTTTGCTAGTAGCACATGGCTTTGTCGGGAGTCCTGATGAGTTTGTAGCACAGATGACCGATGAGGAGGTAGCGAGATTCTTCTCTCTGCTATCTCAGAGAACCTCAACAATTCCCTCTCTTTCACCGACAGCTCGACCTACTACCCAGCCATCCCGTCGTGCCTCTTCGACTCATTGGTCATCATCTACGCATGCCTATCATAAGGGAAGGAAGACTAGGAGGGGCCGCTTATGTTGTACTGACTTGGGAGATGTAGACAAGTCACCACACTCACATCCCTACAGGTCTCCACTTGGTCCCGAGACACAGTATCAGTTAGATCCCTTACCCTCTCCTACTCCCACTACTACTCCTCGTTCTAGAAGCGCTCGCACAACTTCCACTCCTTTTGACTCTTCTACTACCATCAGTCCTCCTTACCCAATCAAGGACCTCTCCTATCAAATCACGGCTACCGGAGAGATAATAGAAGATAAAAAGGGCAAAGCAGTGATGGCCACCATGAGGCGGTTGATGAGCCATCACTGCAAGAGCGGCATTGCTACCGATTGGCAGTATCAAGATGGCTAAAAGAAGCAGGTGCTCATCAATGAATTAAACCAAAAATACCCTAACCCACCAAATTGGGAGTTTAATGAGAATTATATGCAAGAGCACAAGGGTTTGATCTTGAAGCATCGTAGATCAACCTTGCATACTTCCATCGCAAAGGGGATGGCTAAACCCAGCTGGGAAAACAAAGCTGATTAGAAGTTCTTCAAGAAGCATAATAGGGCCATCCCTGCAAAATGTTCGAGGATCAGAGGAGGGCTGCGAGGAGATAGCTGGACACCATAGGTACTTCGCACTTTGATGTAGGCAGACAGTTGGCATTCGAGGTAACCGTGGTAAGTCTACTTCTTCTCATTTAATGTATTGTTCTATTTGTTTTACTACATATTACATGCACTTTATCTAACTCTCGTAAATTGGATCCACAGCAAGCTGCGATGGGTCATCTTCCTATAGATGCAAAGACGCGATGCGTGTTTCACATAGGAACAAAGCCGTGGTTTATTGAGCAAGAGGCAATGGGAGCGACGGTCGATTGGGCTGAGGTGGCTGCTCGCACGATATAAGTCTACTCCTACTTGTAATATCACTTTTTAAATTGTTTTATTCTTTAAGTTCCAATCTAATTTTCAATTGATATGGTTCACTCTTGCGGTCAAAACTCAAGCGTCCCATCATCGGAGGCAAGCGATCACTAGGGCCAAGAATCAGACGCACGTGATGAGGGTCAGGGAGCAGGCGTAGCTCACAAGGACCAAGGATCATGCCAACAAGACGAGGATGAGGACGCGGACGATGAGGATGCACTACTACAGACAGATCCTATTATGACGTTTAAGTACCAACGTTTAGCGCACGTGGGGCACTAATCATCGGTAAGAAAAGCGCATCTCGTAAAGCATCACTATATAGCAACTTTAGGCAAATGTCGCTATATAATAGCGACTATTACAAAAGTCACTATATAGCAACACTGAAATACTATTTTATAGTGACGTTTTCCAGAGAGGTTTTTTACTCATATAGGCCTTAAAAGTTAGTTTTTTCCAATGACAATTTTTTTTAATTTTCATACATGTTTGATCTTTTGAGAGAATAAAAATATGAGAGCATGTATATCAAGCCTCTGAAACTCATATATTCATGTCCAAGTTTGAGATGAAAAAAATCAATGAAGAGCATTTACATCAAATGTTTCATCTTGAGCCAAGTCTGAGGGGCCAAACAAGTCTGTCTTCAACTCTATACCGAGTTGATCTCCTATATCATCATCGTACTCTAGCATCGTACATTCACCTAAAAGTACTTGATCATCTTCTTTAATAAAGTGTGGTGATTCTTTATGTTCATTGTCTTCTTCCTCAAAATCGTGATCTCCATCTTCCTCGTGTACCACCATCTTGGATCAAAACGATCCGGATGAAAAACCACCTATATTGAAGATGGGTGCCAAATGTCATCAATTATATATATGAAATTATGCTCAAGTACATGTATCAATGGATCTTGAAAAACAAAAGCTTCGATTAATTAAATCATTAGTATGCACCTGCTCATAGTGCTCGGGAAGAACAAAAGTATCACTTTTATCGGTCCAATGTTTGGTGGAGTCTATTGCAAAGAAACCTCTACTATCTTTCTCACTATTGCATGGGGACCCTTGTAAATAGTTCTAAACCATTTTACATCAAGAATGAAAATACTAAATCATATAAAATCAACTTCATAGATTTCGCGTATGGTTCCGCAATAATCCAACTGTGAAGAGAGAAGATTGGTATCCGAAGCACTTGCTTGGCTATCTTGTGTGAAGTTAGCCATGACTCCACAATCATGCATGACTCTCTTTGAATTGATGTGTTCCACACAAAAATGTCGTCCATATGACCATAATGCATTGTACTTTTTGTATTGTAAAAGAGCATCATTCAAACAATGAAGATGCATCTATTTTATAGCGTACATTGCCACAAATAATTACTTAATTACATCAAGAGGTAAGAAACTTACATGCATCATACATCCAGATGATAACTGTCACTCGCGCTCATTTATTGTCTCTCCATCAAGTTCGGCTTTACGTAGAGCCAATTGTAACCAATCAAGTGACATGTGTGGGGAGAAGAGCCAAATCCCATGGATATGGTTGCGATCGCCTGTACATTACTCTGAATCTCGTCCTTGCATTTATTCTTTTTGCTTTGGCAACTTCATATCTCTCAATCCACTTCTGCATCTCAGGGCTATTGAGGGTACAAAACTTATTGAACTTCTCCATTTGGTCTTTGGTCATCTTTCTTTCAATCCCTTTTCCTTGGGGGATCTCGCCAACGATGCGATCATCATCATTCTTATGCCAAGCTTGTGGCATATTAGTATCCGTGGATGCAAGAAACTCTGTGATATATACTAATGACTCTTGCACAAGCCATCCCTCTTCCATGCTTGCTTCTGGTCTTGCTCTTTGTCTTATAAATCCCTTAAAAGTTTTCATAAACTACTCAAGAAAAAACATCCATCGACTATGAACAGTACCTGCAATAGCCACCTCATCAACTATGTGCACAAGCAAGTGGACTTGAGTTGTCATAATGCTTGAGGGAAAGTTCTTCTCAAGCAAGCATATGGCTTCAATGGATTCCACCCTAGCCTTCTCAATGCTCGATATGGAGATCTCTTTTTGAGATATCCAGCCATTTCACATGTCCATGTAAGATATTTTCATAATCAGTCTACAGATTAATCAAATTGAAGAAAATGCAATCAATGCGATTTGATAGTAAGCATACCTCACAATACCACAGATCTTGAATATAGCATTTCTAACATCTTCTTGTAAGCACCCTTTTATTGTAATTGGCAGGATGAACTATCAAAGCAACAAAGAAGTCATGTCAACAATATAACATAATCATAATTATTCTAACGCATCACGATTATCGGTACACTAATTCTACAGCTTAGAATACCTACAAGACCTTGTGCCAATCATAAGACTTGAGCCCACTAAGCTTATTGTCCTTTGAAAATGCTCATTTCAAGCAACGCATGTACCCTGTCGATGTTTGAAAAGAGGCAATGTCTGCCTTGACCGCTGCCTCCTCCCTTGTAGAGAGGATCCACGTTGCTTTCGGGAGGACAACTTTTTCCGAAGCATGCACTTGGGGCCACAAACGAGACATCCTATTCATAGCACGCAGTCTTCTCGCACTCCTCTCGAGTCTTTGGAACCAACCAAGTGTGCCCAAATAGTAGCCCCCACATTCTTGAAGATATGCATGGGATCCAAGAGATGATTGATTTGTAACTGACCCCAATAAGGAAGCTCGTGAAAGATCAATAGCCTCTTCATACCAGGAGGACGTCCCTCTCCATTCGCCCTCTAAGCTTGAATCCAATCACTTGCCTTCAAATATGATGGCAGTGGATCAAGTTGACTCCACGTGCAATATGGTCGAGCGGAAGGTATCGAACATGACCTTCATAAACATTTTTCCTCATATGTTTAGAGTATCGTGCAAGCGATTTCAAACCCGGTCCACAGACAGGAAAAGCATGGTACCCACCTGTAACAAGTCCTGCATGCATGCATGAATGCGTTTGTATAAGACATGCATGCAAAAGAGATTCATAAAAGCATAATCCTATATTATACTTGTAGAGACACAACCACGCACCTACGCACTCTCCATATCCCGGGGAGTCATGCATGGTCCACATCAAGATACCCCTGACCAAAATATCATTGGTATGTCTAGGAGCTCTAAAAATATCAAAGGCCCACACTCCTATCCATAATATCTATAACTCCTCTATCAAAGGTGCCATGTATACATCCATATTTTTTGACTTGTACTTCCCTGGCACAAGTAGTGCAAGCTGGGATCACATAAGGATGTTATGTCATCAACCATACCATCATCAGTGACTTTTAGAATCCTCATCTATCATTCATGCCATCCATGGCAAGCCCAAGATGTAAGTTGCATGGCTCCCTCGCAATGTCCGGCCACTGATTGTCTATGTGCTTCCAAGCTGCACAATCTATGGGAATCCTCAATGTGTAATCAGTGGACCGATGAGATGCATGCCATGTCATCAACTCCGCTATGGATTCGCATCGGAACATGTGTTGTATTCTTGCACTGATGGGAAAGTGTCTCAAGACCTTTACCAGTATCTGCTCACCCTGCAAGTCATCTCTATATCATTGTTTCCCACACTTCAGACGTGGTTTATTAAGCAAGAGGCAATGGGAGCGATGGTGGATTGGGATGAGGTGGCTGCTAGCGCAGTATAAGTTTACTCCTACTTGTAATCTCACTTTTTCAATTGTTTTATTCTTTTAGTTCCAATCTAATTTTCACTTTATATGGTTCACTCTTAGGGTCAAAGCTCGAGCATCCCCTCACCGGAGGCGAGGGGATCACCAGGGCTAGGGATCAGATGCACGTGACGAGGATCAGGGAGAAGGCATAGCTCACGAGGACCAAGGATTAGGCCAACAAGATGAGGATGAGGATGATTCGAATGAGTAGTAGTAGTAGTAGTAGAAGTAGCAGTTTGCATATACTTCGCCATGTATGTCATTTTGTATATCCGCTTGTTTGAGCAATTTTGTATCACCCTTTTTGAAAGGGTAATTTTGTAACAAACAATGTTGTATATGTTCGGCATGTATATGCTTTTGTTGCTCGGTCATTTCATTTGAGCGATTTTGTATCACCCTTTCTGCAAGGGAAATTTTGTTATGAAAATATTTTTTTTGTAATTAGAAAAAAAAAAGCATTAGTGGGGCAAAAGCAAGGCTTGCTATGGCCCTGCTAGCCCCACTAATGCTTTTTTTTTAGTTTTATTAATCGTCGCTATATAGCGATGTTTACCAGTGTTTCTATATAGCGACGATTATCAATGTTGCTATATAACGATGTTTATCAGTGTCGCTATATAGAGACACTTTATAGCGACCGTTCTTTTTCGACGCTTTTAACGACATTATTAACGATGTTTGCTCTTGTTTTAAAAAAAAATTAATGTAAAAATCATCGATATTTTCGTCGAAAAAGGGCCTATGCCTTGTAGTGATGATTCGAATGAGTAGTAGTAGTAGTAATAGTAGTAGCAGTTTGCATATACTTTGCCATATATGTCATTTTGTATATCGGCTCATTTGAACAATTTTGTATCACCCTTTTCGAAAGGGAAATTTTGTAACAAACAATGTTGTATATGTTCGACATGTATATGTTTTTGTTGCTCGATCATTTCATTTGAGCGATTTTGTATCACCCTTTTTGCAAGTAAAATTTTGTAATAAAAAGCTTTTTTTTGTAATTACAAAAAAAAAAAACATTAGTGGGGAAAAACGAGGCTTGTTATGGCCCTGTTTAGCCCCACTACACTACTACACACGCATCCTATTGCGACGTTTACGTACCGACGATTAGCACCCGCTTAGCGTTAATCGTCGGTATAAAAATCGGGTGTCGTAAATCGTCGCTATATAGCGACTTTTAAGAAGCGTCGCTATATAGTGACGTTAGTAATAGTCGCTATATAGCGACTATGAAAGGTCGCTATATAGCGACTTCTACTAAAGTCGCTATATAGCGACTTTTAAAGGTCGCTATATAGCGACACTGAGACTATATTATAGCGACGTTTTACAGAGAGGTTTTTTTTTTTTTTAAAGTCTTAAAATTTATTTTCTTCCAATGACAAAATTTTTTAAATTTTCATACATGTTTGAGCTCATAGAGAAATAAAAAATGAGAGCATGTACATCAAGCCTTTGAAGCTCATATATTCATGTCCAAGTTGGAGATGAGAAAAATCAAATTAAATAAGAGCATTTACATCAACTGTTTCATCTTGAGCCAAGTCTAAGGCGCCAAGTAAGTCTATCTCCAACTCTATACCGAGTTGATCTCCTATATCATCATCGTACTCTAGCATCGTACGTTCACCTAAAAGTATTTGATCATCTTCTTCAATTAAGCTTAAGTGTGGTGATCGATCTTGACGATTGTTGTCTTCCTCGTCAATATCGTGATCTCCATCCTCCTCCCGTGCGATGTCATTATGCGCATCTTCCTCTTGCCTCATATGGTGATCTACATCTTCTTCGCTAGATTCATCAATTGGATCCGGATTTGGTAGTGGCATCTCCATATCCACATCTCGATCTTCAAAAATCTGCTTACTTCGTGGCGCAACTTGGATCACGTACCACCATCTTGGATCAGAACGATCCGGATGAAAAACCACCTATATTGAAGATGAAAAATCACGTGCCAAATGTCGTCAATTATATATATATCAATGGACTTAAAAAACGAAAGCTTCGACTAATTAAATCATTAGTATGCACCTGCTCACAGTGCTCAGGAAGAACAAAAGTATCACTTTCATCGGTCCAATGTTTGGTGGAGTCTATTGCAAAGAGACCGCTACCATCTTTTCTCACAGTTGCATGGGGACTGTTGTAAGTAGTTCTAAACCATTTTACATCAAGAATGAAAATAGTAAATCGTCTGAAATCAATTTCATAGATGTCGCGTATGGTTCCACAATAATCCAACTGTGAGGAGAGAAGATTGGTATCCGAAGCACTTGCTCGGCTATCTTGTGTGGAGTTAGCCATGACTCCACAATCATACGTGACTCTCTTTGAATCGATGCGTTCTATGCGAAAATGTCGTCCATATGACCATAATGCACTGTACTTTTTGTACTGTAAAAGAGCATCATTAAAACAATGAAGATGCACCTATTTTATAGCATATATTGCCACAAATAATTACTTAATTACATCAAGAGATAAGAAACTTACATGCACCATACATCCAGATGATAACTCCCGCTCGCGCTCGTTTATTGTCTCTCCATCACGTTCGGCTTTACGTATAGCTAGTTGTAGCCAATCAAGTGACATGTGAGTAGGGAGAAGAGCCAGATCTCGTGGATATGGTTGTGATCGCCTGTACATTACTCTGAATCTCGTCCTTGCATTTATTCTTTCTGCTTTGGCCACTTCATATCTCTCAATCCACTTCTGCATCTTAGGGCTATTGAGGATACAAAACTTATTGAATTTCTCCATTTGCTCTTCGCTCATCTTTCTTTCAATCCCTTTTCCTTGGGGGACCTCGCCAATGATGCGATCATCATCCTTGTTGTGCCAAGCTTGCGGCATATCAGGATCCGTGGATGCAAGAAACTCTGTGATATATACTAATGACTCTTGCACAAGCCATCCCTCTGCCATGCTTGCTTCTGGTCTTGCTCTTTGTCTTACAAACCCCTTTAAAGTTTTCATAAACCGCTCGAGAAAAAACATCCATCGATTATGAACGGTACCTGCTATAGCCACCTCATCAACTATGTGCACAAGCAAGTGGACTTGAGTTGTCATAATGCTTGAGGGAAAGTGCTTCTCAAGCAAGCATACGGCTTCGATGGATTCCACCCTAGCCTTCTCGATGCTCGATATAGAGATCTCTTTTTGAGATATCCACCTATTTCACATGTCCATGCATATGTAAGATATTTGAGATATCCACCTATTTCACATGTCCATGAAGAAAATAGATAATGCGAATTGATAGTAAGCATACCTCACAATACCACAGATCTTGAATATAGCATTTCTAACATCTTCTTGTAAGCACCCTTTTATTGTAATTGGAAGGATGAACTATCAAAGCAACAATGAAATCATGTCAACAATATAACATAATAATAATTACGCTAATGCATCACTATTATCGGTACACTAATTCTACTTAGAATACCTGTAAGACCTTGTGCCAATCATGGGACTTGAGGCCACTAAGCTTATTGTCCTTTGAAAATGCTCCTTTCAAGCAACGCATGTACCCTGTCGGTGTTTGAAAAGAGGCAATGTCTGCCTTGATCGCTGCCTCCTCCCTCGTAGAGAGGATCCACGTTGCTTTCGGGAGGACAACTTTTCCTGAAGCATGCACTTGGGGCCACAAACGAGACATCCTATTCATAGCACGCAAGTCTTCTCGCACTCCTCTCGAGTCCTTGGAACCAACCAAGTGTGCCCAAATGGTAGCCCCCACATTCTTAAAGATATGCATGGGATCCAAGAGATGATTGATTTGTAACTGACCCCAATAAGGAAGCTCGTGAAAGATCGATAGCCTCTTCATACCAGGAGGAGGTTCCTCTCCATTCTCCCTCCAAGCTTGAATCCAATCACTTGCTTTTAAATATGATGGTGGTGGATCAAGCTGACCTCCACGTGCGAGATGGTCGAGCGGAAGGTATCGAGCATGACCTTCATAAACATTTTTCCTCATGTGTTTGGAGTAGCGTGCAAGCGATTTCAGAGCAGGTCCACAAACAGGACAAGCATGGTACCCACTTGTAGCAAGCCCTGCACGCGTGCATGAATATGTTAGTACAAGACATGCGTGCAAAAGAGAGTAAAAAAAGCATAATCCCTCATTGTACATGTAAAGACATAACCACGTACCTGCGCACTCTCCATATCCTGGGTAGTCATGCATGGTCCACATCAAGATACCCCTGACGGAAATATCATTGGTATGCCTAGGAGCTCTGGAAATATCAAAGACCTGCACTCCTCTCCATAATATCTGTAACTCCTCTATCAAAGGTGCCATGTACACGTCCATGTTTCTTGCCTTGTACTTTCCTGGCACAAGTAGTGCAAGCATGAGGTGTCCCTTTTTTATTGTTAGCCATGGTGGGATATTGTAATTCACCACGACTATGGGCCATGTCGACCAAGATGTCGAGCGTAACCCGAAAGGATTCACGCCGTCCATGGCTAGCCCAAGATGTAAGTTGCGTGGCTCTCTCGCAAAGTCCGGCCACTGATTATCTATGTGCTTCCAAGCCGCACAATCTGCGGGAATCCTCAATGTGTGATCAGTGGACCGATGAGATGCATGCCATGTCATCAACTCCGCTATGGATTTGCATCGAAACATGTGTTGTATTCTTGCAATGATGGGAAAGTGTCTTAAGACCTTTACCGGTATCCTCTCACCCTGCAAGTCATCTCTATATCGTTGTTCCCCACACTTTGGACAACTAGCCAAATCTCCATGCTCACGACGAAAGAGAATACAATCATTACGGCAAGCATGGATGGTATCATAATCCATACCCAAAATTGTTAGCATCTTTTTCGCTTCATCTCTTGATGCGGGCATGGTATTTGGTGCAGGCAACATCTTTTGGAGCAACCTATGACAAAGACACTATCCAAATGATGATTCTCAAAACAAACAATATCCAAATAATGAGTCAATCAAATTAATGCAAGGGCTAACCTCATTAAGGCCGAGACACTTGTATCCGACCACCCATACTATACTTGTAGATTCAAGATTGAGAGACAAGCACGTAGTTTAGACATCCTGGCACCCTCATACAATTGTGTTGATTGCAACTCTCGCATTTTCACCTCAGACTCTGACATCACGTGTACGTGGGATGTAGTGCCCCTAAAAATGGAATCCATCATGTCGACCATACCCTCGTCGTCATCTGGGAGACTATAGTCTTGTTGAAAGTGAGAAGGTATATGTGTACCCTCGTCACCCTCGTCATCCTGTCATAAGCTCATTCGTGTAAATAGAAGATCTTCTAATTCCGGGTATACAATAAGATTGCGAACTTAAATAGCTTTGACTTACCGATGATCCATCAACATGTGCAACACCAATGGGGGGTACTGGTTCCGGCTCCTCCCCATACATCCGCAAGTGGCGCATGATAATACGACGTTGATGTCGTACTTCTCGCTTGCAATGAGTGCAATGACAATATAACCTCTCCATAAGCCACTTCGTGCTCCCGGGCGTTGGCGCATCATCGGATGAGCTTCCACTCGTCCCTTCCATCTACACTTATAAAACCAAAACATAAGCATGAAGAGGAGATGTACACAATTATGAGCATAGCATGTTTAATTTGAGCTTCTCTTGAGGCTATATAAAAAGAATGACATCGCTATATAGTAAGGATTGAAACAAAAAATCCTATATAGTAAGGCTATGTAGTAAGAGGAGATATTGACAATTATAGGCATAGCATGTTTGAGTCACAAGAGGCCTCATTAAAAAACAAACAGTAAGCGTCGCTATATAGCGACGCTTTGTTCCGTCGTTATATAGCGACGTTTTTAATTGAAAGCGTCGCTATATAGCGACGTTTTCAATTAAAAACATCGCTATATAGCTCCTTCTCTATTTCCGCATGAGCATAAGCATGAGCTTATGCTTATTCATGAGCATGAGCTTATGCGGAAGTTTCCGCAGGAGCTTATGCGGAAATAGAGAATGAGAGAAGCATATGCGGATCTCATTCTCTTTTTCCGCATAAGCTCTTTCTCTCTTTCCGCATAAGCTCTTTCTCTTTCTCTTTTGCGTGAGCATATGCGGAAATAGAGAATGAGAGAAGCTTATGCTTCTCTCCTCCTCTATTTTCGCATATGCGGAAACATGAGCATAAGCTCATGCTCACCCATGAGCATAAGCATAAGCTCATGCGGAAAAAGAGAAGGAGCTTATGCGGAAATAGAGAATGAGAGATGCTTCTCTCCTTCTCTTTTTCTGCATAAGCTCCTTCTCTTTTTCCGCATGAGCATAAGCATGCGGAAACTCATCCTTCTCATGCTTATGCTCATGCATGTGCATGAGCTTATGCTTAAGTTTCCGCATAAGCTCATGCACATGCGTGAGCTTATGCGGAAATAGAGAATGAGAGAAGCATAAGCTCATTCTCTATTTTTGCATAAGCTCATTCTCTATTTCCCACTCTATTTCCCCCTTCTCTCATTTCCCCCTTCTCTCATTCTCTATTTTCCCTCATCTCTTTCCCTTTCTCTCATTCTCTATTTCCTCGTTCTCATTCTTTTCTTTCCTTTACATCTTCTTTCCCTCTTATCTTTCCCTCCTCTTTCCCTCTTTCCTTTCCCTCTTCTTTCCTTTCCCTCTTCTTTCTTCTTGCCTATGCCTATGCCTATGAGAATGCTCATGTTTGTTTATTTGTTTTCTGTTTTCGTGTTTGTGTCTATGTTAGACATGGGATCACGTCGCTCATCCGACGAGTACGGACAGCCTCGCAGGAGGAGAGCTCACGATCTATATGCTCCAGAGGACTTTGATTCCTCTCAGGCGACTACCCCGAGGACTACCCCTGGTCCGACTCCTCTCGGTCCTAGCACTGTGACTACCCCTGGTCCGACCCCTCTTCCACGTAGCACTGCCACTACCCCTCAGGGGACTCCTTTGCTAGCCGCGCATGGATTTGTTGGGACTCCCGACGAGTTTGTAGCGCAGATGAGCGATGAGGAGGCAGCGAGATTCTTCTCTCTGCTCTCTCAGAGGACCTCCGCAATTCCTTCCCCTACACCGACGGGTGGACGTACAGCCCAGCCATCCCCTCGCGCCCCTTCGACCGCGGGATCATCACCTGCGCATGCCTCCCGTAAGGGAAGGAAGAGTAGGATGGGCGGCTCATGTTGTGCTGACTCAGGAGATGTAGACGAGTCAGCACACTCACGCTCCTTTAGGTCTCCACTTGGTCCGGAGACACAGTATCAGTCAGGTCCCTTTCCCTCTCCTACTCCCACAACTACTCCTCGATCCGGAAGCGGTCGCGCAGCTTCCACTCCTTCAGACTCTGCTACCGTCAGTCCCCCTTACTCATCAGGGGATCTCTCCTATCAAATCACATCTGCCGGAGAGATAATAGAAGACAAAAAGGGCAAAGCAGTGATGGCCGCCATGAGGCGGTTGATGAGTCATCACTTCAAGAGCGGCATAAATATCGATTGGCGGTATCAAGATGGCCAAAAGAAGCAGGCGGTGATCGATGAGTTAAAACTCAGATTTCCTAATCCGCCAAATGTGGAGTTTAATAACAGTTATATGCTTGAGCGCATGGGTTTGGTCCTAAAGCATCGCAGATCAACCATGCGTACTTCCATTACAAAGGGGTTGTCTAAACCCAGCTGGGCAGACAAAGCTGATTGGAAGTTCTTGAAGAAGCAGAATAGGGACCATCCTGAAATGTTCGAGGGTCAGAGGAGGGCTGCGAAGAGATGGCTGGATGTCGTAGGTACTTCGCACTTTGGTGCAGGTGGACGGTATGCGTTCGAGGCAACCGTGGTAAGTTTACTTCTTTCCATTTAATGTATTGTTCTATTTGTTTTACTTACATATTACATGCACTTTAGCTAACTCTAACTCTCGTAAATTGGATCCACAGCAAGCTGCGATGGGTCGTCTTCCTACGGATGCAGAGACACGGCGCGCATTTCGGATAGGAACCAAGCCGTGGTTCATTGAGCAAGAGGCAATGGGAGCGACAGTCGATTGGGCTGAGGTGGCTGCTCGCACGGTATAAGTTTACTCCTGCTTGTAATCTCACTTTTTAATTTAAGTTCCAATCTAATTTTCGATTTATTTGGTTCAGTCTCAGGGTCAAAGCTCAAGCGTCCCATCATCAGAGACGAGCGATCAACAGGGGCAAGGATCGGACGCAGGTGCCGATGACGAAGGAGAAGATGCAGGTGTCGGGGACGAGGGAGAAGATGCAGGTGCCGAGGACCAGGGAACAGCCCAACAAGACGATTCGGATTCGGATTCGGATTAGTAGTGGTAGTAGCATTTTTCATATCCGCTCGTTAGAGCCATTTTGTATCGCCCTTTCACAGGGTAATTTTGTTTCAAACACAGTTGTATATGTATATGCATTTCTTCCTCATCGTTCACAAGAACAATTTTGTATCACCCTGCAAGCAAGGGAAATTTTGTTATAAAAAACTTTCTTTTGTAATTACAAAAAAAAAAAAAAGGTTAGTGGGGCTAAACAGGGCTTCCTTTTGGCCCTGTTTAGCCCCACTAACCATTTTTTTTACCTTCTGTTAATCGTCGCTATATAGCGACGTTTACCAGTGTCGCTATATAGCGACGATTAACAGAGTCGCTATATAGCGACGTTTATATCGTCGCTATATAGCGACGTTTACATCGTCGCTATATAGCGACGATTAACAGCGTCGCTATATAGCGACAGTTTATAGCGACGCTCCTTTTCCGACGATTTTAACGACTTTTATAGCGACCTTTGCGCCCGTGAAAAAAAAAATTTTTAATGTAAAAAGCGTCGGTATTTCCGTCGGAAAATGGCCTATGCCTTGTAGTGCTAATGCTTTTTTTAAAGTTCTATTAATCGTCTCTATATAGCGACGTTTACCAGTGTCGCTATATAGCGACATTTATCAGTGTCGCTATATAGCGACGCTTTATAGCGATCATTCTTTTTCGATGCTTTTAATGACTTTAATAACGATGTTTGTGACAAAATATGAAGAGGGGAGAGGAGAAGAGTGGAGATGAGGAGAGAGGGCACAGCTAGAGAGCACACCACAAATGACTAACTGTACACTAGAATTAGTTGAAAAAATAGAATATATACAAACCCTTTTAGGGTTAGGGTTAGGGGATCTAACCCTTTCCTTTATAGCACTCTATAAGGTTAGTGCTATGCACATATGATCATGTGATGGTGCTATGCACACATGATCACATGATGTTGAGCGTGAACTCTCAACACCTTCCCTCAAGATCAACATCATGAAGTAGGCCGTCCCTCAAGATGATGATTCTGGGGAATCGAAGAAGGACTGAGCATTACATTCCATCACACCCCTTTAATGGGAATGTCCTTCCTCTGCATCAAACCAAGAGCTAGTCGGTGTTTCTCGAATAGCTCTTTACCGAGTGGTTTGGTAAAGATGTCTGCAACATTTTCTTTGCTATCACAATGCTGCAGTGTGATGTCACCAAGTAACACTCTTTCTCTGATGAAGTGCTCTCTGACATCAATGTGCTTTGTCCTGGAGTGATATACTGGATTTTTGGCCAATGCTTGAGCCGATTGATTATCATAGTATATTGTTGTTGGCTTTGACTCATCAAAGTAATCTGTTTCTGACAATAGTCTTCTGAGCCATATAGCCTCACATGCACCTGTAGTGAGTGCTCTATATTCTGCTTCAGTCGAAGACAAAGAAACAGTTGGCTGTTTGTTTGACAACCATGATATAGCACCTTGACCAAGGAAAAATGCATATCCCTGTGTCGATCTCCTGGTCTCATGATCTCCAGCATAGTCACTGTCACAGTATCCATGCAACCGTGGATGACTTCCTCTGTATTCTATCCCAAATTGTCTTGTACCTCTGATGTATCTCAAGACTCTTTTGGCTGCATTCCAGTGAGACTGTTTTGGATTTGCCATAAACTGTGCTAGTGAGCTTACTGCATAACAAATATCTGGCCGTGTGATTGTCAGATATATAAGAGATCCAATGAGTTGCCTGTAGTATCTGTCATTGACTGTAGGCTTTTCTAAATCTTTAGTAAGTTTCAAACTCTGTTCCATGGGAGTGGCTGCAATCTTGCAATCGGCCATATGAAACTTCTTCAGGAGACTGTCAACATACTTGAGCTGACTCATGAATGTGCTATCTGAATCTCTCCAGAACTCAATTCCAAGACAATAGTGCATAAGTCCAAGATCTTTCATGTCAAACTCTACAGATAAGTCTTGTTTTAGCTTTCTGATGAAGCTATCCTTGCTTCCTGTCACAATCAGATCATCTACGTACAAAAGTGCAATAGTAATATCTTCCCCTTGAACTTTGTAGTAGAGAGTATGATCTGCATTGGACTTCATGTATCCCAGATCAACAAAATACTTGTCAATTCTGCTGTACCAACTTCTGGCTGTACCAACTTCTGCTGTACCAACTTCTGGGTGCTTGCTTTAAGCCGTAGAGACTTTTCTTGAGATGGCAAACCTTGTTCTCTTTGCCTGGTTCAACATAACCTGCTGGTTGTTGCATGTAGACTTCCTCGTCTAGATAACCATTGAGAAATGCATTCTTGACATCGAGCTGATACACATTCCATTTGCTGAGTGTCGCTAGTGATATCAAGAACCGTATGGAATCCATCTTTGCTACTGGAGCATAAGTCTCATCATAATCTTGGCCATATTGTTGTGCAAATCCTTTTGCAACTAATCTGGCTTTGTATCTCTGAATACTGCCATCTGGATTGTACTTCACTTTGTATACCCATTTGTTGGCTATGGCCTTCTTTCCTGGTGGAAGGTCGCATAATTCCCAAGTGTTATTTTTATACAAAGCATCCATTTCTTCATTCATAGCAGTTTGCCATTCTGGCTTATCTACTGCGTCTTCGAAGTACACAGGCTCTTCTGTAGCCATGATGGTAGTCATAAGAGCATAGTTGGTGGTTTCCACCTGAATTGCTTTGCCTTTCTGAGCATATGTCAATCTTGCTGGTGGTCTGCTTTCCCTAGTAGACTGTTTGAGGTGCTGTGGCACTGCTTGGGGTGTTGCTGGCAATTCTTGCTCTTCTTCATCAACTTGTTCTGTAGATGACTGTGAAGTCGATGCTTCTATCTCCTGTGTAGGTGACGTTTTCCATTCTGATTCCTCATCGAAGATTACATCTCTGGAGATAATGACTTTGCGGTTGATGGGATCATACAATTTGTATGATTTGCTTTCTTCACTGTAGCCAACCATGATGCATTTGTGTGACTTCGCATCCAATTTCCTGTGATGATCATCATGTATGTGGGCATATGCTATGCAACCAAATATGCGGAGATGCCCAATGCGTGGCTTGTGTCCAGTGAATGCTTCATAAGGAGTCATACCTTGTATTGGTTCGGTAGGAAGCCGATTAAGCAAGTAGTTAGCTGTAGCTATTGCTTCTGCCCAATACTGATTCGGAAGATGCTTTTCACTAAGCATTGCTCTAGCACTATCTGCTAAAGTCCCATTCTTCCTTTCAGCTATTGCATTTTGCTGAGGAGTATCTGCACATGTGAATTGTCTTCGAATGCCGTGAGTTTTGCAAAAGTTCATGAAGGCTGAAGACATGTATTCACCTCCTCTGTCTGATCTCATGACCTTGATCTTTCTGCCTGTCTGGTTTTCTACCATGGCTTTGAATTCTTGAAATCTGGTAAACACTTTAGATTTCTCTTTCATAAAGTAGACCCAACAATATCTGCTGTAGTCGCCAATGAAGGTCAAGTAATAAAGTGAACCATTGATGCTGCGGGTCTGGGCATAACCCCATACATCTGTATGAATTAAATCAAGAATACCTCGTGCACGAGAGGTACTTCTGACAAAGTTGGTTCTCTTTTGTTTACCGAAGCAGCATGCTTCACAAACCTTTCCAAGAAACTGTAGCTTCGGAATCCCAATTGCCATATTTTGATTCCTTAGATCTAACAAGTACTTGAAGTTGACATGACCATATCTCTTATGCCATTTTGCAGAGAGTGGCATCTGTTGCATTTGAGCTGACATGGCATGCTTATCTGGTACTGTAGCTAGCATCCTGTATAAGCGTCCTTCCTTGACACCTTTTGCTACTAGCTGACCTCTTTTGGATTTGTCTCTGATAGTGCATTCATCATCGTCGAAGATGACTTTGTAGTTGTGTTCCGTCATTTGACCTACTGACAAAAGGTTCTTGCTGAGCTTCGGAACGTAGAGCACATCTTTGACCAACCTTTTTGTACCAGTGAAATTGTTCATAGGGATAACACCTGTCCCTTGAACCGGATTCGGTGTATTGTCTGCTGTGTAGATGACATTCTTTTGACCTTCTAATGGCTTCATTTCTGTGAACCATTCCTGATGATTTGTCATATGAGATGATGCACCGCTGTCGATGTACCAAGGATCCTGTTCCACTTGGTCGACTTGATAACTGAAATCCTCTTTGGGATTGAAATCAGTGTCTAGGTGCATTGTATCAGTCTGATGCAATTCCTCACTTGCAAGAAACATATTGCCATGTTCATTTGCAAAATGACTGTGACTAGAATGTCCACCACGATGATTTCCTCTTCCTCGAGAATTCCCTTGGGATTGACCGCCTTGGTCATACTGCTTCTTGCGGCAATCTCTTTCATAGTGTCCAAACTTGTGACAATAGTTGCATTGAATGTTTGACACATTGGTGGATGCATTCCCTCGTCCTTGAAATCTTCCTCGGTTGGAATGATTTCCTCTTTGCTGATTTTGATGTTGCTGAGGATGATGCTGATGCTGATGCTGATTCTGACTTTGATTTTGTTGATGATGACCACTTTTCTGATATGATCTACCTCTGTTTCTGCCTTTGCCTCTGCTTCTGTCTGAAGGTGTGAATGCCTGATCATTAGAATGACCTTTACGTGCTTGAATTGCCTGAGTCCTGAGTTCTTCACTAAGTAGAACTGACTGAAGTTCTTCCAGTGTTGGAATTTGTCGTTGGATGGCAATACTCTGGACTAGATTCTCATATCCTTCTCCTAGTCCATTCAGGATTACTTGAACCATTTCTGCGGGATTCATAGTCTCTCCTGCTGCTGCAAGTTGATTGTTGTAGTCTTTGATGCGGAGTACATAAGCATGACCGGTTTCACTGCTATTACGGAAACTCTGGTTGATCTGGTTTCTCAGGGTGAGAATCCTGGATGTGTTCTTGGACTCGTAGAGAGCTGCGAACATATCCCATGCTTCTTTTGATGTCTTGACTGTGTTGAGCTGTCCTAGCATGACATCTTGCACATTCTGCTTGATCAGGTGATAGGCATACTTGTCTTTCTTATCCCATTCTGCTTGAGCTCGGGCAATGGCAGGATCTGCTACTGGTGCGGAAACTGTTTGTGTAGATGTAGATCCCGATGTAGATCCCGTTGCTGGTGCTGTGACAACAGATGGAGTAGAGCTACTGGTGGCTGGATCGGCCAATGGTCTAGGTATGGATCCATCGACATACTCCCATTTGTCCTGAAGCACAAGAATGGTCTCCATTCGGTATTTCCATGTACCATAATTGGAGTTGTCTAACTTAGCAGATGCCTCCAGATTGAGGTTGCTAGTCGACATGGTGCAAACAATGTAGTCAAAAAGTGTCCTGAAAAACTCTGTATGAATCAACTGCAAATACACTGAAGATGCCAAGTGAAATCTCTGTACCATCGGTGAAGATAGAACTGCAGTAAATAAGATCTGACCTGTGTTACAAGGCTTGTGGCAATGATGCTGGGAATAGCCAAGAGGCTTTACAAGGCTGAAAAATGATGTGCACGATGCCGTGAGATAGCCAAATAGGCTTTACAATGGTGGCATGTGTGTGTGAAATCAAGTGCTATCTGCCCACCGAATCAATCTGCAATGCCTCTGAACTCTGAAGTCTGCTCACTAAACTGATGAACGTAAGGTTTCAGGTAATGTAATGATGTGAAATCGGATGTGAGCGTATGGACTGACTCCGAGTAGGTACTAGTCAGGAATTTCAGGCATGGCTTAGATTGGCAACTCGGGGAATTCAAAGCGTCCCCTCTATGGCGATCTAGTCTACTCTGATCTAGATCTAAACCAACCGTCGATCGATGAAAGAGCAGCAAATAATTCCTTTTCCTTTGTTCTTTTTAAGTGCTGGGTCAGATGCGTCAATGTAGAGGCAAATGTGCGTGAAGGAAGTGGTTTTGTCGGCGAGGCTCAAATGTGAGTGTAACTTGTGCCAAAATATGCACGTGATGTAACGAGCGCGTAGAGCACGAAAAATCGAGCGACTTTCCTTTTTGGAGCACCCTCAAATTCTTCCTGGATCAAGAGATATGACTTGATCTAGGTGGAGGGGCAAAAGGGGTGCAAATGGTGCTCAATGATGATGTGTCACTGTGAGTCACATGCAGTGATGATGTGGCACTGTGCTTAGCAAGAGGTGTGCCAGTGAAGCTCTGTGCTGAGGTGGCAGGAGTGTGCACATGTAGTGTGTGCACAGTGTGCCTGGCAAGAGACTGTGCCTGCAGAGGTCAGTGCTGACTGGACTGCTGAGGTGGCAGTGCTGAGGTGGCACAGATGATGTCAGCAGGGTGACATGGCATTGATGACGTGGCCTGATGACGTGGCCTGATGACATGGCAGTGCTGACGTGGCAGATGACGTGGCAGTGCTGATGTGGCAGCTGATGTGGCAGTGTTGACATGGCAGTGATGACATGGTAGCTGACGTGGCAGTGCTGACATGGCAGTGCTGATGTGGCAGTGATGATGTGGCAATGTGGATAGGCTGATGATGTGGCAGATAAGATTGACACGTGGTAGATTGGATTACCACATGGCAGATTAGATGACGTGGTGCACGGGCCACGTGTCACGCTGTGGGAAGCCAGAATCTAAAAAGATTCGGACGGAATCTTCTAGATTCCGTCGTCTTCTCCGTCGATGGAGCTTTGGAAACGGGACTGTGCACGTTTGGAGGCGCTCGTTCGATGTTGCAAGCTTGCTAGACGCTTGGCTTTCACATTCGTGGTGGCAGCTGTGGGCTGCTACTGCTGGAGTCTCGCTGGGAAGAAGGGCTTTCGCTGTCGTGGCTGGGTGAGCTCAACTCTGAAGCTTCGATGTTCGCAGTTCTCCGAACAAATCCCAACCTTGTTGCGCTGATCATGTATCCAATGCAATGCAGTCCAGTGCCCACTTCCCACTGTCAATCGTGATTCGACCTGAAGTCCTCCGGTTGTAATAATTAGTATGTCCGATCGGAAGCCTTCCTCCTGCTTGCCACATCTACTCCCCTGGGGCTGGATCGAGCACTTAGTGTAGCCTCCTTCTTCCCGTGGCTGTCCCTACTCAGTACAACGGCACGAGTCACGACGATCAATTACCGCTGGCGCTCCAATAGAGGTAGCTGAGCATCGCGCTGGTTGGAGAAAACTGAAGAAGGTCGACTAGCTGTAGAAGGAGCCGCTACTCGGTTGAGAGGCTTGGAGAGGCTTTGGTGCAGCTTCGTCGCTTCGGACCTTAACGCCCTCGGCCTACAGATACTGCAAGTCGTTGTTGCAAGTCGGCGGTGGAGAGTTGCCTCTGTTTATGGTCGTTACAGCCTCCTTGACGTTTGGAGTCGTTGAAGGCGAGTCATTAAAGGCGAGGAGCTAGGGTGTTGGAGGAGTAGGAGTCGATGCAGAGCGGCTGTCGTTGGAGGCCACCTTGGCCTTGTTGGAGAAGGACGTCACCATCTCGCTTGAAAGTTGGCTATGCTCGACACAAGGCTTGGCTATGGCGGAAGATGAGCTCTGCAACTATAGATCATAGCTTTGTTGATGAAGCTTCTACTCACGAGTCTTATCAGCAACAACACAACACCTCGCACACACAACAGCAGACTTCGCAAGCTCCTGGGTATGAGCTTGGGCGTTTCGTGAGATCTTTGATATCTCAAAACAAGCTCTGTCTCTCTCAAAGAAGTCTAGGCTCTCAATGACCGGAAGTCTCTCTCTCTCTCAACTCAAGAAGCACCAAATAAACTCTCTCAAATGACGGAAATCTCTCAAGAACAAATGACAAAAAATCTCCTTTCGATGGACGGAATTTTCTCTCAAAGGAAGAGAATGGAACACTCAATCTCTCTCGATCTCTCAATCTCTCAATCACTCTCACAAGAAGGATGGCGCCTCAACGGAAGGCAGAACCATGCTCTGATACCATGACAAAATATGAAGAGGGGAGAGGAGAAGAGTGGAGATGAGGAGAGAGGGCACAGCTAGAGAGCACACCACAAATGACTAACTGTACACTAGAATTAGTTGAAAAAATAGAATATATACAAACCCTTTTAGGGTTAGGGTTAGGGGATCTAACCCTTTCCTTTATAGCACTCTATAAGGTTAGTGCTATGCACATATGATCACGTGATGGTGCTATGCACACATGATCACATGATGTTGAGCGTGAACTCTCAACAGTTTGCGCCCATAAATTTTTTTTTTAAATGTAAAAAACGTCAGTATTTTCATCAGAAAAGGGCCTATGCTTTGTAGTGATATCTGTGTAGTGATCTAATGTATGCAATAATCATTTTTTAAGTGCTAAGACTACGTCAAAATAAGAAACACATGAATTACACATGCAATGCTAATGTAGATTAAGCCACTCTCAAATGACATACAAAACAATTGACTGGTGTCATGTTCCAAAATAAGTTTCATAAAAGTTCTTATCCATAGAATAATAAACTACTAAATATGTTTTGCTTTTTAAACAATACAATAATATGCCAAGTAATTTACAACTCACTAAATAATCCACTATTATAATGCAAAGTATTTGTTTAAACATATGAGGAATTTCATAAAGTCACTATTGAGTGTCAACCTATCAGTTGCTGCTAGAGGCTAGAATAGGAAACATGTAATAACACCACATAACCAAGATGATTTAGATTGGCTTTGTTAATCACACATATGGTTGGGAAGGGCTATTATCGAGAGGAACTGATAGGCTAAAGCAAGCCATCATCTCTAAGATAAAAACCGACTCTATTGACACCTGTTTATATAAATAATACAAAAATAGCTATGATATATAAGAAGATCAAAATGGGGGAAACCAACTTGTAGATGCGAGCCATCACCCAACTTCCATCTTTATTATGCTATTACATATCAATCAAGGCGAGGTGATTCCGACTGACTGAAGCAAGCCATGGCTGAAATGATACATAAACATGCATCTCTCTCTCTCTCTCTCTCTCTCTCTCTCTCTCTCTCTCTCTCTCTCTCTCTCTCTCCCTTCCTCCCTCCCTCCCTCCCTCTCCCCCTCCCTCCGTCCCTCTCTCTCTCTCTCTCTCTCTCTCTCTCTCTCTCTCTTTCCCTCTCTCTCTTTCTCTATCTCCCCCCCCCCTGTCTCTCTCTCTCTCTCTCTCTCTCTCTCTCTCTCACATCTTATAGTTAGCTAGGGCAAGATGATTTCGACCAAATGAGGTGGGACATCACCTAGCTTGCCAAATGAACAACACCAAAGGAAGCATACTTACCAACAGACGGACGAACGGAAGCTCTCTACTCTACAAAAGCAACAAGTGCAGGTGGTTTGTTTGGAAAGATTAATGTAGGGGCCAGACCCTTTTCTAACCTATCATACAGATACCATGTGATACCTCGATCAGCCATGCGGTATCTCAATGGGCATCATTGGAAACCTTATAAAATCAGATGGTCCTTGATGCAACACGTGGTGCCCAAAAAAATACCACATGTTAGAGTATCGTACCATGCGGTGTGCTAGCAGAGTGATGTTATACCTTGTGGTATGAGAAGGGAGATACCACACGGTAGCCTATTAAACCACATGATAATATCTCAGCGGTCGATAGATCATGTTTGATCGGTGGGAAAAAACACTTTTTTTTGCATTTAGGGCATCATGATGCGGTTTTTAATTGAAAAATACATTTTTTTAATTAAAAATATGTACTCATTAAGTCCTTGTTGTTTTTTCCCTTATGCTTGTCAGCATCCCATTCAATTTATGTTCAACCTTCTTCAAATGCTTCCATGGAAGGGCCATACTTATTCCTTTTGAAGTGGAGCTCCATTGGTCTTCTTGTTTATGTCAAATTAAACCTCCTTCAATGTCTTGCAAGGTGGGGCATATTCCTTTTGAACTACAAGTTCTCTATTTTATGTCCAACCTCCTTCAAAGGCTTGCAAAGCAAGGCAATTTTTTGTTTGATCTAGAAGCTCCTTGTTTTATGTCTAATCTCCTTTGAGATGCATTGAGGCATGCAAATGGTCAACTTTTTTTACATAGAGCTCAAGGCTATAGTTGAGGATGCAAACAACCAATTGTACATAGTGCCCAAGGCTACCAAAATTTTGTAATATTTACAAATTTTACAATAATACAAACATGTTTCTCTTTTCTCATATTCTCTTAAGAAGTATCAAATGGTGAATCTACTTAGACTGTTATAATCTCATAGTAAAGTGGGCACAAGGCTACCAAAATTTTGTAATAATAGAATTACATTTTGCTTTTCTCATATTCTCTCAGTACTTGCTGAATGGTGAATCTTCTTAGATTATTGCAATAAAAATTTTATAGTAGACTCAACCCAATGATCCTATAATTTGGTAGTATTTATACATTTTATAACAACACAAACACGTTTCTCTTTTCTCATATTCTCTTAACAACACAATATTAGATAAAGTGGGACAAAAGTTGCATTTTGGGAATTTCGAAATTGGGTGGATTTCATTAAAATTGGGAAAGGCTTCATTAAATTTGGGAAAATTCACTACAAGGCATAGGCCATTTTCCGACGGAAATACCGACGCTTTTTACATTAAATTTTTTTTTTTTCACGGGCGCAAAGGTCGCTATAAAAGTCGTTAAAATCATCAAAAAAGGAGCGTCGCTATAAACCGTCGCTATATAGCGACACTGTTAATCGTCGCTATATAGCGACGATGAAAACGTCGCTATATAGCGACGATAAAAACGTCGCTATATAGCAACTCTGTTAATCGTCGCTATATAGCGACACTGGTAAACGTCGCTATATAGCGACGATTAACAGAAGTAAAAAAAAAGGGTTAGTGGGGCTAAACAGGGCTTCCTTTTGGCCCTGTTTAGCCCCACTAATCCTTTTTTTTTTTTTGTAATTACAAAAGAAAGTTTTTTATAACAAAATTTCCCTTGCTTGCAGGGTGATACAAAATTGTTCTTGTGAACGATGAGGAAGAAATGCATATACATATACAACTGTGTTTGTAACAAAATTACCCTGTGAAAGGGCGATACAAAATTGCTCTAACGAGCGGATATACAAAATGCTACTACCACTACTAATCCGAATCCGAATCTGAATCGTCTTGTTGGCCTGTTCCCTGGTCCTCGGCACCTGCGTCTTCTCCCTCGTCCCCGACACCTGCGTCTTCTCCCTCGTCCTCGGCACCTGCGTCCGATCCTTGCCCCTGTTGATCGCTCGTCTCTGATGATGGGATGCTTGAGCCTTGACCCTAAGAGTGAACCATATAAATCGAAAATTAGATTGGAACTTAAATTAAAAAGTGAGATTACAAGTAGGAGTAAACTTATACCGTGCGAGCAGCCACCTCAGCCCAATCGACTGTCGCTCCCATTGCCTCTTGCTCAATGAACCACGGCTTTGTTCCTATCCGAAATGCGTGCCGCGTCTCTGCATCCATAGGAAGACGACCCATCGCAGCTTGCTGTGGATCCAATTTATGAGAGTTAGAGTTAGCTAAAGTGCATGTAATATGTAAGTAAAACAAATAGAACAATACATTAAATGGGAAGAAGTAGACTTACCACGGTTGCCTCGAACGCATACCATCCGCCTGCACTAAAGTGCGAAGTACCTACGACGTCCAGCCATCTCTTCGCAGCCCTCCTCTGACCCTCGAACATTTCGGGATGGTCCCTATGTTGCTTCTTGAAGTACTTCCAATCAGCTTTGTCTGCCCAGCTGGGTTTAGCCAACCCCTTTGTAATGGAAGCACGCATGGTTGATCTGTGATGCTTTAGGACCAAACCCATGCGCTCGAGCATATAATTGTTATTAAACTCCACATTTGGTGGATTAGGATATCTTTGTTTTAACTCATCGATCACCGTCTGCTTCTTTTGGGCATCTTGATACCGCCAATCGATATTTATGCCGCTCTTGAAGTGATGACTCATCAACCGCCTCATGGCGGCCATCACTGCTTTGCCCTTTTTGTCTTCTATTATCTCTCCGGCAGATGTGATTTGATAGGAGAGATCCCCTGATGAGTAAGGGGGACTGACGGTAGCAGAGTCTGAAGGAGTGGAAGCTACGCGACCGCTTCCGGATCGAGGAGTAGCTGTGGGAGTAGGAGAGGGAAAGGGACCTGACTGATACTGTGTCTCCGGACCAAGTGGAGACCTAAAGGAGCGTGAGTGTGCTGACTCGTCTACATCTCCTGAGTCAGCACAACATGAGCCGCCCATCCTACTCTTCCTTCCCTTGCGGGAGGCATGCGCAGGTGATGATCCCGCGGTCGAAGTGGGCAGTACGTCCACCCGTCGGTGTAGGGGAAGGAATTGCGGAGGTCCTTTGAGAGAGCAGAGAGAAGAATCTCGCTACCTCCTCATCACTCATCTGCACTACAAACTCGTCGGGAGTCCCAACAAAGCCATGCGCGGCTAGCAAAGGAGTCCCCTGAGGGGTAGTCGCAGTGCTACGTGGAAGAGGGGTCGGACCAGGGGTAGTCACAGTGCTAGGACCGAGAGGAGTCAGACCAGGAGTAGTCCTCGGGGTAGTCGCCTGAGAGGAATCAAAGTCCTCTAAAGCATATAGATCGTGAGCTCTCCTCCTGCGAGGCTATCCATACTCATCCGATGAGCGACGTGATCCCATGTCTAACATAGACACAAACACGAAAACAGAAAGCAAAAAACAAACATGAGCATTCTCATAGGCATAGGCATAGGCAAGAAGAAAGAAGAGGGAAAGGAAAGAAGAGGGAAAGGAAAGAGGGAAAGAAGAGGGAAAGATAAGAGGGAAAGAAGATGTAAAGGAAAGAAAAGAATGAGAATGAGGAAATAGAGAATGAGAGAAGGGGGAAATAGAGAAGGGGAAAGAGATGAGGGAAAATAGAGAAGGAAAGAAGGGGGAAATGAGAGAAGGGGGAAATAGAGTGGGAAATAGAGAATGAGCTTATGCAGAAATAGAGAATGAGCTTATGCTTCTCTCATTCTCTATTTCTGCATAAGCTCACGCATAAGCATGAGCTTATGCGGAAACTTAAGCATAAGCTCATGCACATGCATGAGCATAAGCATGAGCTTATGCTTAAGCATAGGCATCGGAAATAGAGAAGGAGCTTATGCATAAAATAGAGAATGAGTTTCCGCATGCTTATGCTCATGCGGAAAAAGAGAAGGAGCTTATGCAGAAAAAGAGAAGGAGAGAAGCATAAGCTTCTCTCATTCTCTATTTCCGCATAAGCTCCTTCTCTTTTTCCGCATGAGCTTATGCTTATGCTCATGGGTGAGCATGAGCTTATGCTCATGTTTCCGCATATGCTCACGCAAAAGAGAAAGAGAAAGAGCTTATGCGGAAAAAGAGAAAGAGCTTATGCGGAAACTCATTCTCTATTTCCGCATAAGCTCCTTCTCTTTTTCCGCATGAGCTTATGCTTATGCTCATGGGTGAGCATGAGCTTATGCTCATGTTTCCGCATATGCTCACGCAAAAGAGAAAGAGAAGGAGCTTATGCAGAAAAAGAGAAAGAGCTTATGCGGAAACTCATTCTCTATTTCCGCATAAGCTCCTTCTCTTTTTTCGCATGAGCTTATGCTTATGCTCATGGGTGAGCATAAGCGGAAACTTAAGCATATGCGGAAACTTACGCATAAGGTCATGCTCATGCATGAGCATAAGCAT
This sequence comes from Dipteris shenzhenensis, assembly GCF_047967505.1. Taxonomy (NCBI): domain Eukaryota; kingdom Viridiplantae; phylum Streptophyta; class Polypodiopsida; order Gleicheniales; family Dipteridaceae; genus Dipteris; species Dipteris shenzhenensis. Next base: position 34,464,215 of record NC_141603.1, on the reverse strand, counting down.
GAGCTTATGCTTATGCTTATGCTTATGCTTAAGCATAAGCTCATGCTTATGCTCATGCGGATATAGAGAAGGAGCTTATGCGGAAAGAGAGAAGGAGCTCATGCAGAAAAAGAGAAGGAGCTTATGCTCATGCGGAAATAGAGAAGGAGCTTATGTGGAAAGAGAGAAGGAGGTTATGCGGAAAAAGAGAATGAGAGAAGCATAAGCTTCTCTCATTCTCTATTTCCGCATAAGCTTATGAGGAAACTTATGCATAAGCTCATGCTTATGCTCATGCGGATATAGAGAAGGAGCTTATGCGGAAAGAGAGAAGGAGCTCATGCGGAAATAGAGAAGGAGCTTATGCGGAAAAAGAGAATGAGAGAAGCATAAGCTTGTCTCATTCTCTATTTCCGCATAAGCTTATGCGGAAACTTACGCATAAGCTCATGCTCATGCATGAGCATAAGCATGAGCTTATGCTTATGCTTATGCTTAAGCATAAGCATAAGCATAAGCTCATGCTTATGCTCATGCGGAAATAGAGAAGGAGCTTATGCGGAAAAAGAGAATGAGAGAAGCATAAGCTTCTCTCATTCTCTATTTCCGCATAAGCTTATGCGGAAACTTGCGCATAAGCTCATGCTCATGCATGAGCATAAGCATGAGCTTATGCTCATGCGGAAATAGAGAAGGAGCTTATGCGGAAAGAGAGAAGGAGCTTATGCGGAAAAAGAGAATGAGAGAAGCATAAGCTTCTCTCATTCTCTATTTCCGCATAAGCTTATGCGGAAACTTACGCATAAGCTCATGCTCATGCATGAGCATAAGCATGAGCTTATGCTTATGCTTATGCATAAGCATAAGCATAAGCTCATGCTTATGGTCATGCGGAAATAGAGAATGAGCTTATGCTCATGCGGAAATAGAGAAGGAGCTTATGCGGAAAAAGAGAAGGAGCTTATGCGGAAAAAGAGAATGAGAGAAGCATAAGCTTCTCTCATTCTCTATTTCCGCATAAGCTTATGCGGAAACTTACGCATAAGCTCATGCTCATGCATGAGCATAAGCATGAGCTTATGCATAAGCATAAGCATAAGCTCATGCTTATGCTCATGCGGAAAAAGAGAACATGCTTATGCTCGTGCCGAAATAGAGAAGGAGCTTATGCGGGAAAAGAGAAGGAGCTTATGCGGAAAGAGAGAAGGAGCTTATGCGGAAAAAGAGATTGAGAGAAGCATAAGCTTCTCTCATTCTCTATTTTCGCATAAGCTTATGTGGAAACTTACGCATAAGCTCATGCTCATGCATGAGCATAAGCATGAGCTTATGCTTATGCTTATGCATAAGCATAAGCATAAGCTCATGCTTATGCTCATGCGAAAAAAGAGAAGGAGCTTATGCTCATGTGGAAATAGAGAAGGAGCTTATGCGGGAAAAGAGAAGGAGGTTATGCGAAAAAAGAGAATGAGAGAAGCATAAGCTTCTCTCATTCTCTATTTCCGCATAAGCTTATGCGGAAACTTACGCATAAGCTCATGCTCATGCATGAGCATAAGCATGAGTTTATGCTCATGCTTATGCTTAAGCATAAGCATAAGCATAAGCTCATGCTTATGCTCATGTGGAAATAGAGAAGGAGCTTATGCTCATGCGGAAAAAGAGCTTATGCGAATGAGAGAAGGGGGAAATAGAGAAGGGGGAATGAGAGAAGCATAAGCATAAGAGAATAAGAGGGAAAGGAAATAGAGAATAAGTGGGAAAGGAAAGAGAGAAGGGAAAAGAGAGAGGGGGAAAGAGAGAAGGGGGAAAGAGAGAATAAGAGAAGAGGGAAAAAAGAGAAGGGGGAAAAATGAGAAAAAGAGAAGGGGGAAGAGAGGGTTCCTACGCCCATCACTGCAGCTAGCGCTTAAGGCGCTAGCAAAATATTAAATGGAAAGAAGAGGAAGCACTTACCTGTAAAAGTATGTCCCGCTCGGTGTAGTGGATTGGCCCCACAAAAGAGAGAGTATGTCCCGCTCGGTGTAGTGGACTGGCCCTACAAAAGAGAGAAACAACCCATTTTTTCAAATAAGATGTTAGTGGAAAGAGGAGATCACAAAAGCAACTTCTTGAAAGGAGACAAGGAAAGAGAAGATTGAGGAGACAAGGAAAGGAGGAGATTGAGGAGAAGAGAAGGAAGAGAAGGAAGAGAAATACAGGAAGAAGAGGTGAGTTTCTTTCTTTCTTTCTTGAAATTTCGTTTTTTGTTTCAATCCTTTCTAATCAAGCATGAAAACTAGTTTAAAACTTTAGCAATACAAGTAGAAACACTCACAAAACCAAAGCTAACAAACAAACAACCTACATTGTTGAAAGAAACTCACCTCTTGAAGAACTTTCTTTCTGGAAACCAAAGAGGGAAAAAGGAGAGAGAGGGTGTACAAGAGGTAGGAGAAGGGTGAGGAGTGGGAAATAGAGTAGGAGGTTGCTTGGAATAGATGAGAGGTCAGTGAAAATAGGTGGGAGGAGATTTTGGGTTGCTTACTTGAGAGATTAGGAATGGTTTGAGCAAAACGCCGCGCGTTTCGGCGTTTCGGGTTTTAACCCACAGCGTCGCTATAAAAAGCGTCGCTATATAGTGACGTTTTTAATTTAAAGCGTCGCTATATAGCGACGTTTTAAATTAAAAACGTTGCTATATAGCGACGGAACAGAGCGTTGCTATATAGCGACGCTTACTGTTTATTTTTTTGTGTGGCCTCTTGTGAAGCTCAAACAGCTATGCCTATAATTGTCAATATCTCCTCTTACTACATAGCCTTACTATATAGGATTTTTTGTTTCAATCCTTACTATATAGCGACGTCATTCTTTTTATATAGCCTCAAGAGAAGCTCAAATTAAACATGCTATGCTCATAATTGTGTACATCTCCTCTTCATGCTTATGTTTTGGTTTTATAAGTGTAGATGGAAGGGACGAGTGGAAGCTCATCCGATGATGCACCAACGCCCGGAAGCACGAAGTGGCTTACAGAGAGGTTATATTGTCATTGCACTCATTGCAAGCGAGAAGTACGACATCAACATCGTATTATCATGCGCCACTTGCGGATGTATGGGGAGGAGCCGGAACCAGTACCCCCCGTTGGTGTTGCACATGTTGATGGATCATCGGTAAGTCAAAGCTATTTAAGTTCGCAATCTTATTGTATACCCGGAATTAGAAGATCTTCTATTTACACGAATGAGCTTATGACAGGATGACGAGGGTGACGAGGGTACACATATACCTTCTCACTTTCAACAAGACTATAGTCTCCCGGATGACGACGAGGGTATGGTCGACATGATGGATTCCATTTTTAGGGGCACTACATCCCACGTACACGTGATGTCAGAGTCTGAGGTGAAAATGTGAGAGTTGCAATCAACACAATTGTACGAGGGTGCCAGGATGTCTAAACTACGTACTTGTCTCTCAATCTTGAATCTACAAGTACAGTATGGGTGGTCGGATACAAGTGTCTCGGCCTTAATGAGGTTAGCCCTTGCATTAATTTGATTAACTCATTATTTGGATATTGTTTGTTTTGAGAATCATCATTTGGATAGTGTCTTTGTCATAGGTTGCTCCAAAAGATGTTGCCTGCACCAAATACCATGCCCGCATCAAGAGATGAAGCGAAAAAGATGCTAACAATGGTGGGTATGGATTATGATACCATCCATGCTTGCCGTAATGATTGTATTCTCTTTCGTCGTGAGCACGGAGATTTGGCTAGTTGTCCAAAGTGTGGGGAGCAACGATATAGAGATGACTTGCAGGGTGAGAGGATACCGGTAAAGGTCTTAAGACACTTTCCCATCATTGCAAGAATACAACACATGTTTCGATGCAAATCCATAGCGGAGTTGATGACATGGCATGCATCTCATCGGTCCACTGATCACACATTGAGGATTCCCGCAGATTGTGCAGCTTGGAAGCACATAGATAATCAATGGCCGGACTTTGCGAGAGAGCCACGCAACTTACATCTTGGGCTAGCCATGGACGGCATGAATCCTTTCGGGTTACGCTCGACATCTTGGTCGACATGGCCCATAGTCGTGGTGAATTACAATATCCCACCATGGCTAACAATAAAAAAGGGACACCTCATGCTTGCACTACTTGTGCCAGGAAAGTACAAGGCAAAAAACATGGACGTGTACATGGCACCTTTGATAGAGGAGTTACAGATATTATGGAGAGGAGTGCAGGTCTTTGATATTTCCAGAGCTCCTAGGCATACCAATGATATTTTGGTCAGGGGTATCTTGATGTGGACCATGCATGACTACCCAGGATATGGAGAGTGCGCAGGTACGTGGTTATGTCTTTACATGTAACAATGAGGGATTATGCTTCTTTTACTCTCTTTTGCATGCATGTCTTGTACTAACATATTCATGCACGCGTGCAGGACTTGTTACAAGTGGGTACCATGCTTGTCCTGTTTGTGGACCCGCTCTGAAATCGCTTGCACGCTACTCCAAACACATGAGGAAAAATGTTTATGAAGGTCATGCTCGATACCTTCCGCTCGACCATCTCGCACGTGGAGGTCAGCTTGATCCACCACCATCATATTTGAAAGCAAGTGATTGGATTCAAGCTTGGAGGGAGAATGGAGAGGAACCTCCTCTTGGTATGAAGAGGCTATCGATCTTTCACGAGCTTCCTTATTGGGGTCAGTTACAAATCAATCATCTCTTGGATCCCATGCATATCTTTAAGAATGTGGGGGCTACCATTTGGGCACACTTGGTTGGTTCCAAGGACTCGAGAGGAGTCTCGGGGGAGTCACTCATCATATGTAACCCTATCACGTGAGTTCAACAGAAGGATATTTTTTATTTCTAAAATTTACAGAAATAAATATACATAAGGGACTATTTAAAATAGTTTTGGAAAAAATTTACAGATTTGTATAGAAAAGGGGTACATTTTATTAATGAAAAAATTTACAGATAAGGGATTTTAAATATAGGCCTTGAACGCACGTGATATAGAGGGTTTATACATAGTGACCCCCCTGAGAGAGGAGTGCGAGAAGACTTGCGTGCTATGAATAGGATGTCTCGTTTGTGGCCCCAAGTGCATGCTTCAGGAAAAGTTATCCTCCCGAAAGCAATGTGGATCCTCTCTACGAGGGAGGAGGCAGCGATCAAGGCAGACATTGCCTCTTTTCAAACACCGATAGGGTACATGCGTTGCTTGAAAGGAGCATTTTTAAAGGACAATAAGCTTAGTGGCCTCAAGTCCCATGATTGGCACAAGGTCTTACAGGTATTCTAAGTAGAATTAGTGTACCGATAATAGTGATGCATTAGCGTAATTATTATTATGTTATATTGTTGACATGATTTCATTGTTGCTTTGATAGTTCATCCTTCCAATTACAATAAAAGGGTGCTTACAAGAAGATGTTAGAAATGCTATATTCAAGATCTGTGGTATTGTGAGGTATGCTTACTATCAATTCGCATTATGTATTTTCTTCATGGACATGTGAAATAGGTGGATATCTCAAATATCTTACATATGCATGGACATGTGAAATAGGTGGATATCTCAAAAAGAGATCTCTATATCGAGCATCGAGAAGGCTAGGGTGGAGGAATCCATTGAAGCCGTATGCTTGCTTGAGAAGCACTTTCCCTCAAGCATTATGACAACTCAAGTCCACTTGCTTGTGCACATAGTTGATGAGGTGGCTATAGCAGGTACCATTCATAATCGATGGATGTTTTTTCTCGAACGGTTTATGAAAACTTTAAAGGGGTTTGTAAGACAAAGAGCAAGACTAGAAGCAAGCATGGCAGAGGGATGGCTTGTGCAAGAGTCATTAGTATATATCACAGAGTTTCTTGCATCCACGGATCCTGATATGCCGCAAGCTTGGCACAACAAGGATGATGATCGCATCATTGGCGAGGTCCCCCAAGGAAAAGGGATTGAAAGAAAGATGAGCGAAGAGCAAATGGAGAAATTCAATAAGTTTTGTATCCTCAATAGCCCTAAGATGCAGAAGTGGATTGAGAGATATGAAGTGGCCAAAGCAGAAAGAATAAATGCAAGGACGAGATTCAGAGTAATGTACAGGCGATCACAACCATATCCACGAGATCTGGCTCTTCTCCCTACTCACATGTCACTTGATTGGCTACAACTAGCTATACGTAAAGCCGAACGTGATGGAGAGACAATAAACGAGCGCGAGCGGGAGTTATCATCTGGATGTATGGTGCATGTAAGTTTCTTATCTCTTGACGTAATTAAGTAATTATTTGTGGCAATATATGCTATAAAATAGGTGCATCTTCATTGTTTTAATGATGCTCTTTTACAGTACAAAAAGTACAGTGCATTATGGTCATATGGACGACATTTTCGCGTGGAACGCATCGATTCAAAGAGAGTCACGTATGATTGTGGAGTCATGGCTAACTTCACACAAGATAGTCGAGAAAGTGCTTCGGATACCAATCTTCTCTCCTCACAGTTGGATTATTGTGGAACCATACGCGACATCTATGAAATTGATTTCAGACGATTTACTATTTTCATTCTTGATGTAAAATGGTTTAGAACTACTTACAACGGTCCCCATGCGACTGTGAGAAAAGATAGTAGCGGTCTCTTTGCAATAGACTCCACCAAACATTGGACCGATGAAAGTGATACTTTTGTTCTTTCCGAGCACTGTGAGCAGGTGCATACTAATGATTTAATTAGTCAAAGCTTTCGTTTTTTAAGTCCATTGATATATATAGAATTGATGACATTTGGCACGTGATTTTTCATCTTCAATATAGGTGGTTTTTCATCCGGATCGTTCTGATCCAAGATGGTGGTACGTGATCCAAGTTGCACCACGAAGTAAGCAGATTTTTGAAGATCGAGATGTGGATATGGAGATGCCACTACCAATGCCGGATCCAATTGATGAATCTAGTGAAGAAGATGTAGATCACCATATGAGGCAAGAGGAAGATGCGCATAATGACATTGCACGGGAGGAGGATGGAGATCACGATATTGACGAGAAAGACAACAATCGTCAAGATCAATCACCACACTTAAGCTTAATTGAAGAAGATGATCAAATACTTTTAGGTGAACGTACGATGCTAGAGTACGATGATGATATAGGAGATCAACTCGGTATAGAGTTGGAGATAGACTTGCTTGGTGCCTTAGACTTGGCTCAAGATGAAACAGTTGATGTAAATGCTCTTATTTAATTTGATTTTTCTCATCTCAAACTTGGACATGAATATATGAGCTTCAAAGGCTTGATGTACATGCTCTCATTTTTTAATTCTCTATGAGCTCAAACATGTATGAAAATTTAAAAAATTTTATCATTGGAAGAAAATAATTTTTAAGGCTAAAAAAAAAAAAAAACCTCTCTGTAAAACGTCGCTATAATATATTGTCTCAGTGTCGCTATATAGCGACCTTTAAAAGTTGCTATATAGCGACTTTTACTAACGTCGCTATATAGCGACGCTTAGCAAAAGTCGCTATATAGCGATGATTTACGACACCCGATTTTTATACCGACGATTAACGCTCAGCGGGCGCTAATCATCGGTACGTAAACGTCGCAATAGGATGCGTGTGTAGTAGTGATTTCCATTGATTCTCGGATGGAATTCCAATGATTATGAAAAACTTCATTGGTTGTGAAACAATTCATTGCGTATCCGGAACAAAGCATTTGTGGCAGAGTTTGAAAATCATGTATTTGGTGGTGTTAATAAACACCATCTAGGGACAACATGTATATTTTACTTGAGGTGTTAATAAACACCAGTTGGTGGTGTTAACAAACACCATGCATAGTGAGTTCCACTAGAAACAAAGCACTTGTTGGTGAAGGTCAGCTTCTGAAAATTATCATATTAATAATATGCAAATACCCATTGACAAGATAACAACAATTGAGAAACATCACATGAGAACACACCTTACAATGGAAGTTTGGGAGATTAAGAGGGAGAAAATCGACACCATTTTCTATGCTCTGATACCAAGCAAGCTCTCCTGTGCTTTGATACATACGCTCTGTGGAATCTTGATCTTCTTGGGTCTATTTATGGATTTTGATGTCCATGACCAGACAATTGCATCAATACACTCCCATACCTATGGATCCAACCTATTCTCTGCCCGATACTTGTTCCAGCAATCAACATAGGCATCTGCATCACTGAGCCCCTTTCTCTTAACTAATGGTGCCCAATACTGAATTAATAATTTCTTGAAATTAGGAGAAGCAGCATCCATCTCGGCACTTGATATGGCAACCCCAAGCCATATGGGGTATATAGGATCTATTGGCCTCACCAAGACGAAGTCACCTTGCTTAACATCCACCATTGGTCTAAACTCTTCCCTCGGCTTACCTTTTAGAGGCCCACAATAGTGATCATTCCATTCCTCATAGCCTTGGAAATCATTAATGCAAGCATCTATATCATCCTCCTCATTAGGAGATTGTGTTCTTGGCCAAAACTCTTTGTACACTCCTATCTCTGAGATGTTTTCCTATTCGAGCTCACCGATCATGGTTTTCCAATAGTCTATCACTGGCCTAATGTAGGACTCATAGGATGCATTCTTTCCACTTGCACATTTCTCCCAAAACTTAATGTGATCATTTATCCTTGATATTACTTGCAAGTGATCTCTCACAAATGCAGCCATTGGCAGTATATCCGGACAACCTGTTGGCAACAATGATCGACCCTCACTATCTTTCTTCCATAGCTCAATTCCCCCTTCAATGGGCATCCAATTGGGTGATTTTGGATGCACCTTGTACTGCATCATTGGTATGTCACCTTGCATGTAAAATCGAAATTGTAATGGCTTTGCATGTCCAACTAGCATTTCTTGCCCATCACATAGGTAGCCATCTACATAATCCTTGAAGTTAGGAACCCGTGTAAGAACAAATGGTGCCGGTGAAGATGATGTACATTTTTTGAATGTATCCATCAGATGCGGGAAAGTGAATGTTTGTCCCACCCGCAAGCTCTCAGAAAACTTGCTGAACATTGCATCAATGTCCTCATGTGTGTGCCCTACCATCAAGAAGCCCAATTGAACTGTCTTGAAAATGCCCCTTGCTACAAGAAGAGAAAGGTATGCAAACAAGTATCTATTTTTGTTCTTAGACCCACAATTATCTAGTTGGAGTAGCAAGTTCTCTGGCAACTTTTGGACTGGTGGCTCAATAGCAACACTCCCCTCTAAAGAGGGTGGGTTTTCTCTTGTATTTGAGGGAAAAAAATTCACACATGTGTCTGTAGCCCTTGCAATGGAAGTTGTCATGGCCTCCGTGATAGACTTGGGGTCACTTTCCAATATAGTTTCTAGATTTGCATTTGTGATCGTGACATCTACATTTTCAGACAAGCTAGCTCCACTTGTGGAAACATGTGCACCTTTAGAGCTGTAATGGGAGTCCAAAGTGTTTCTTGAACATAGAGCATTCAAAAGGCGAGCATTTCTTCTAGGAATCCCATTGGTAGCAAGGTCTCAAAGGTCATGCATATCCATCCTCTCGAGGTTGCGCAAACAAATTGAGAGCGATCCAATCGTCAGGTTGGGATCAGATGGCCACAAACCATTGAGGGTGAAGTGTCCATAATGACTGTTAGGGGCAAAAGCGGCAACAGCGAAGAGGAACTAGGGGGGGAGTCCTTAGATTATTAATCCTTAGATTATTATCATTAATACGTTGTATCTTGAGATATGAAAAGACGGAAGTTCTAGGGGCAGACGGAGAACTGAATAGGCACGGCAACCGTGAAGGAGTTATGTGTGCCGGTTAGATAAGAGAGAAGAGAGCGATCATTCAGAGAGATGATTGATGAGGATCGAAGCAAGGAACAGTGCTATGTATCAGAGAGTACGGTGTTGTACTGCTCGGAGAAATGTAATACAGAGATTCTATTGCATCTGCCTTATTGTTTTATCATGAATGATTCTGTCGATCACTGTTCTACTCTATGAATTTGCATACGCAGTTCTGAAGTACGATTACGCATGTAAATCTGTCGCAGTAGTGCGTTTCGCGTTAGTCCTCAGAGTAGAGAGGGTTAACACTTTGGCGACCACGGAAGATTTCTATGTTTGTCGCGGTGGATACCCCGGAGAGGCTGGATGCTCCCCATCTGTAATACTCTGATTCCTCGGTGCGTGGACTAGCGCATGAATGACGCTGGGAGTGAGCCAGGGGGAACATCGCGCTCTCCGGAACGGCCTCGGGAGCCTGCAACTCCAGTATCGGCACGTACAACCCGCGAGGAACGGCATGACAGATATGTGGCTCAACGTGATCTTCTCTTCGGCTTCTTCACGGATAGTGAGAGTAGTAGTCGCTCTGACACACCTCCGTTGATCCCAGTAGAGGAAGGTCCAGTCGTTTCCAATGTTCAGGAGGAAGGCGAATCCTCCGGACGCAGTAGCCCGTTTGATTTAACAGGTACTCCTCCGGAAGACGAAGCGTCACCGTTGCGGAATTCCCCACCACCGAGTCCCAGCAGAAGGAGGGGTGGTGTGCCTGCAGGAAGCGGCGCCCCAGGTCCGTCACCAGATCCCGGTAGGGGAGGTGGAGGCAGTGGAGGCGGAGGCGGGGGTGGAGTTCCGGCGGTAAGTAGCGCGGCTATTCCACCACTGGTACCCAGGATGACGGTGAAGTACCCCAAGTTTTCGGGACGGGATAAGGAGGATGCGGATGCACATATACTGTCATTTGAGATGGCATGGATGGTGAATACGGCTCCACCAGTGCAGGCGACAGATCTTATGAAGATGGCGACTTTCATCCCGACACTGCAGAAGCAGGCGGCAGTATGGATCGCGCAATATGGAGCTACCCATTTCGCCACGTTTGATCTACTGCGGGATGCCTTTTTGCTCCGGTTTCGGGAGGACAAGACCCGTGTTCATGTCCTGGCCAAACTGGGGAAACTGGAACAGAAGAACCAAGAAGTGGAGGCGTATGCGGCCAGATTTCGGTCGTTGATACGCCGCCTCGATGTAGCAACTACCCCGGCAGTCCCCATCCAAAATGCTTACTTCATGGAGGGGCTGAATAAAGGATTGAAAAGGTCCCTGGCATCGTTGGATCTGGAAGCTCTTTCCTTGGAAGAAGTCGTCCAAGCAGCGGTGAGGGCGGAACAAGTTCTGTTTACTTCCAAGGGAAGGAAAGGAAAAGTGAAGTATGAGGAGGCTGAGGGAGACTCCGATACCGATAATGAGGAGGAGTCGGATCAGTCGGATGAGGAGGAGGACAAACGTTCCATGAGGCGGAAGGCTGGAAAAGCGGCAGGGAAGTCATTTCCGGAAGGATCTGCTGCCGGAGCCAAAAGCCGGGATAGTGGAATAGGGTCCTCTTCAAAAGTTCGCAAGGATACTTGGTGTAATCGGTGCCGGAATGCAGGACACTTAGCAGAGGAATGCGGTTTGAATGAGCGGTGGTGTGCGATTTGCCAAACAGCGACGCATACCACGGAGATCTGCCGCTATAACGCACGAATAGCCCCGACACCAGCAGTGGCGGCGGTAGTTGCGGCACCAGCCGCAGCACCAGCCGCGGTACCAGCCGCACCGGCGAAAAGACCTTGGAGGCCGAGAACGGCTGGAACAGGTGCAGATGAACCAGCAGGGGAACGGACGTTTCTATGTTTTTATTGCAATCAACCCGGACATCGAAAGGTAGATTGCGAATTATTCAAGCGCCACAAGGCGGAAAGGGAAGCAACCCGGGGATCCGGAGAAGGCAAGTCCGCACCAGCAGTGAATGCGGTTCTGATTATCGAATGCGATGATGCCAGTCCGCAACATGATAGCACGGAGCCTAGTCCGAAGTCCGAAGAAGTACCGGAAGTACCGGCGGGTGTCCCTGTTGAAGGCAAAGTGGGAGGAAGTGCGAGCGGAGATGTGCTCGTGGTCACACGATCCCAGGAAAAGGTGCGGGAATACAAGGCCCCGCAAGAGAAGGGGAGACCTACGGCGTTGGACTGGCAGGCACAACAAAAGGTGCGGTCGACGGTCGGTGAATGGGTCCAGGAAACCCCAACGGTGTTACCTAGGCCGAGCGCGGAAAAGGCAGTCTCCGTGACGGAGAATGGTGCGAAGGTGGCAAGGCGCTTGCCAGGAGAGCAGCCAGAAGCGACTTGTCTACCTACCAGTCAGAAGGACAGCCTGATGACCGACGAGGAGGGTGTTGAACCATATGATTTATGGCAGGATTTGCGGAAACAGCAAATACACATGACGATGGAGCAATTGTTAGCATTGGTACCCAATTTCCGGAGTTCTCTCATCAAAAAATTGACGGAACCAGTCAGGGCGATGGAGTCGGAGATGGAAGCGGTAACAATGGAAGTGTCGTCAGACGGATCTGCAAACCCTGAAGCGGAAGTAGAGCCTCCTGTTTTTGACGAAGCGGTCCCGGTAATTTCCGTAACATTGGAGAACAGCCGTGTGGGAGGGGTGTTGCTGGACGGAGGGTCTGGGGTCAACATCCTGTCCGAACAAATGCTGGTGCCATTGGGTATCACAAAATGGGAATCCGCACCCTTCGCCGTTCGGATGGCAGACCAACGGAGAGTGCAGCCGTTAGGATTGCTCCGTGGATTGAAAATGGAGGTTTGCGGCGTGAAGTTCGAAATCGCTGCGGTGATTCTCCGGATGGAGGATATTAGCGGGTCATACCCGTTATTGCTCGGAAGACCGTGGTTGCGGCAGGCCCGTGTGAAACAAGACTGGCAATCCGACCGCATCACCATTCGGAAAGGAAAAAAGAAGCTGAAGCTCTCGGTACATACCAAACAAGGGCTGAGGACACCATTCCGACCGACGATGGCGGAAGGTATCCATATGATGGACGGAATGGGGGTCGAAGAGGAGGATGAGTACTTCAGTAGGAATACGGAGCTGGTAAGCTTGTTCGAGGTCGATGTGGTTGCCGTTTTAAAGCAATATCAGCATCAGATTCCCTCGGCTACGCAGGAGTCATCCAGTTCCACGGAAGAACCAGTCGAAGGGAGTCTACCGGAAGGCACAGGAGACATGCCGGATGAAGCGGGAGTGGCGGAGGCGGAAAGAGTTTTCGAGCAGGAACTCCGTCGCTCGCGGAGGGTCAAAGAAGACGAGCTGCTGGATCTTAACCTCGGGACGGAGGAGGAGCCAAAGAACGTCCGTGTCAGTGCGAAGCTTGATAAAGGATTTCGGGGAAAATTGGAGACATTGCTGAAATCCTTCAAAGACGTGTTCGCCTGGGACTACACAGATTTGCTCGGCATCGATCCCAAATTCTATCAGCACAGGATCAATCTGCAGAAGGATGCGATACCGGTTCGGCAACAACGGTATAGAATGAATCCGAACTATGCCCAGAGGGTGAAGGAGGAGCTGGACAGGTTGCTAAAGGTCGGGTTTATCTGTCCGGTTGACCGTGCAACGTGGCTTTCGCCAATAGTGATTGTTCCGAAAAAGAATTTGAAGCTGCGGGTCTGTGTTGACTACAGAAAGCTTAACGCGGCGACAATCACGGATCCGTTTCCCTTGCCGTTCAATGATACTATGCTGGATACAGTGGCAGGTCACGAGATGTATTCTTTTCTGGATGGCTTCAGTGGGTATAACCAGGTGCAGATGGCACCAGAAGATCGAGAGAAAACAGCCTTCATCACGGAGTGGGGAGCATTTGTTTTCCTGGTGATGGCGTTTGGGCTAAAGAATGCTCCGGCAACATTTCAACGCATGGTCCAAGAGATATTTCATGATTATTTACTAATCTTTATGCAGGTATTTCTGGACGATTTCAGTGTTTTCGGGAGTCGCGAGCAGCACCTTGAGCATCTGAAGAAATGCTTAACCCGGTGTAGGGAGGCACGGTTGTGTCTGAACCCTATGAAATGTGCATTCGCCGTGGCCAGCGGTATGCTGCTGGGTTGCATTGTCTCGGCGGAAGGCATTGCGGTAGATCCGGCGAAGGTCGAAGCGATTCGGCAGGCAAAGGTTCCTGGCAACGGTAAGCAGCTCGGGAGATTCCTAGGGCAGGTTAAATGGCACAGCCGAATGCTGCGGTATCTGGCGGATGTGGCGACACCACTGTATGACCAACTCAACAAAGTACCAGTAGTCTGGTCTCCTGCTTGTGACTTAGCTTTTCGACGGCTAAAACTGATGTTGGCGACAGCACCGGTGGTTCAGCCGCCAGATTGGACGAAGATGTTTCATGTCTTCGTGGATGCCTCGGACGTGGCTATTGGTAGTGTCCTCATGCAGGAAGAGACAGGCAAGTGGTTCCGACCGGTGTATTATGCAAGTCGCAGGTTGTCAAAAGCCGAACGGAATTACTCTACGACGGAGCGGGAAGCATTGGGGATGATTTATTCCGTAACAAAGTTTCGTCACTACCTGTTGGGGAATCGGTTCACGTTTCATGTGGATCATTCCGCCTTGTTGTATTTGGTACACAAGCCCGAGCTCACTGGAAAGTTGGCCCGGTGGATGCTGCTTTTACAGGAGTTCGACTTCACGGTGGTCCATCGACCTGGAAGTACACATGCCGTAGCGGATTACTTTTCGCGGTTGGAATCTGGCGAAGACCCGACGGGTGTGGAAGATGATTTTCCGGATGCCCAGCTGTTCGAACTGGAGGCGGTGGTACCGGCAGCTCCAAAGACGTGGTACGACGACATGTTTCACTTTGTCGACACGGGCCAGATGCGCGACGGAATGTCGCGAGACCAGCGGAAACGGCTCGCGCTCAAGAGCAGAGACTTCCGGATCATTGCTGACCAATTGTATAAGCAGGGGCTAGATGGTGTGTTGCGACGGTGTGTGTACCCACATGAGCAGGAGGTCATCCTGGAAGAGGCTCACCAAGGAATCAGCGGTGGACACTTCGCCGGAGAAGTAACCGGTAATACAGAGATTCTATTGCATCTGCCTTATTGTTTTATCATGAATGATTCTGTCGATCACTGTTCTACTCTATGAATTTGCATACGCAGTTCTGAAGTACGATTACGCATGTAAATCTGTCGCAGTAGTGCGTTTCGCGTTAGTCCTCAGAGTAGAGAGGGTTAACAATGACCGTTTCCATGCCCATGGGTAATCATTCCAATGAGTGAAACCTGTAATTGCCATGCAGAATTGGTGTCCTTGGACCTCACCCAAAGTCTTGGAATTGCCGTCTTTTTTTGGTCCATCTTATCTTGGATTATGCATACATACTTTTTTGGATCCATCTTGGAGTACCTACACCATGCATAGTATAAGTTCCTACAACTTTGTTGCTGTATCATATGCATCTTTCTCTCTTCCATCAGCGAATTGTGCTCATCTTGACTTTTTGTGGCTGCCAATTGAGCCTTGATCCGCCGGCTGCACAAGATACATTTAGAGAATTCACTCGTCTTAGCAAGGGCTACATTTTTTAAGTCTAATTTCCAAATCCTGCCAAATGTGGATGTGGATAGGCTCTGATAACCACGTTGATTAAGTGAAGTGTTGACCTCACGTAGGACGTCTATCTTCTTATACACTTCAGGTATCACTTGATGTGTCTCTCTAGAACCATCCTGCATGGTTCTACTCTTGTGAGGCATATGCTCTATGCTATTATCCACAAAGTGTTGAATGAGAGCCCTTCCCATACCTATGTGCTCCCTGCTCCTCCTCATAATCCCTGAATTGCCATGCACATATCGCTGGACACCACTCTCAAATTGCTCCCTGTATCGATAAAATGATGTCCTTGGAATTCCATGCATCTCATACCATGCTCTACAATAGACATCCCGACCGTTTATCCTGAAGTTGTAGCATATCCTCCCTGTGTAGTCATGATGCCAAGCCGTTGACAACACATCATATATAAAGTTTGTACGAGACTCCAAGGAGCTGCCCCAAAAGTTCTTCCTTAGATTCATTAAGAGATCTCGCTCTGCATGTTGGCAACACCTACTCCCACAACAATTGATCGAAGAAACTTGCTGCACTCAATCTAGTGACATTTTGTAGATTGGTGTTGGAGGCTCTCTTTGTTTAGGCACCCTGTTAATGAAAGTGTACCTTCTTTTCTTTGATGTTGGATCATCCCTTTTCAACATTTGATCATTGACCAACTCATCTATACCAGCAACGTGGTCCATGGGCACATATTGTTGCAATGGGCTTCCTTCAAGTAAGGTAATCTGCTTGATGGGCCACTTTACTAGGCTGAGAGAGCCGACATCTTGCATAGAAGACCCTGAGTCACTTCCTCTAATTTGTTCTTTCTTTTCAATACCCACACCAACGCAATCGTTACCCAATAGGTCAAAGTTTATAGAGTCTCCCGGGAAAACATATAAGATCACACCTTCCCCCACGGTCTTTGTTTTGCTCTCATCTCATAAGACAACCTTTTTCTCTTTCTAAGATTCACGAATGAAATTGTCAGTTTCCAATGAAGAAACTGGCATTGCCTCAACATAAGGTCGCTCAGGCTCACTTGGTGCGGCTTCTTCAGTTACTGCATCATCTAAAGAATCACCAACATGTTTTAGAGAGCCCTTAGGCCACTTGACAATGCTCCAAATTGCCTCACAAACAAGCACTGCATCCATAGTGGGAAATGGCAAGAGCATTTCACTATTGATAGACTTCTCCACTATCACTGATACATTTTCTATCCCAATCTTCACACCACTACAGTAGGCCTCCGGATCTATTGCACACACTCCACCAATTCCAACCACTTTATTCCCCACCATCATCATGACCTTCTCCCCGCTTCTGATAGCCATCCCCTGTCATTACAATTACAGAGAATTAATTATGAACAAATTACAACCAAAGAATTTCATAAGACCATCAAACATGTCCTTCTAGAGGGGAAGAATGGCATTGGTGCGAATCTCTATAAAGCATGAATGAGTCTATACAAAATTTTCATGAAAGCATGAATTATTTCCCTAAAAATTTTAGCAATTTGATAAAACTTTTTCTAAAGCATGAATTATTTTCACCATCGTCATGACCTGATTCATGCATCTGATAGTAGCCATCCCCTCTCATTACGATGATAGGAAATTGATTATGAACAAACTACAATCAAAGAATTTCATAAGACCAACAAAGTTGTCCTTGTAGCGAGGGGAGAATGGCAGCAGTGCCATTCTCCATGTGAATTTGGCTAACCTATGGAGAATTGCATATCCCATATTTGAAAAGGGGAATGGCACCAATGCCATTCTCCCCATGTATTGACTTGAGAAAAACATTTGTCTTCATAAGAGGAGAACAGACTAGTGCCATTCTTCCTTTGGAAGACAAAATTTTGACTTGGGACTTTGCCTTGGGAGAATGCCAATGGTGCCATGATCCCTTTGCAAAGCCAAAATTTTATATTAGGACATTGCAATGGAAGAATGGCACTGGAGAATAGGAAAATGGAGAATTGGAAAATGGAGAATGGCACTAGTGCCATTCTCCCAATGGAATGTCCTAATTTTTTGGCTTTGTAATAGGAAAATGGATTGGAAAATGGAGAATGGCACTAGTGCCATTCTCCCAATGGAATGTCCTAATTCAAAATGTTGGCTTCACAAAGGTAGAAGGGCACCAATGCCATTCTCCCATTAGAATTAGTGGAATGTCAATCTATAGGTTTAGTGCCATTCTCCATTGTAATAGGAAAATGGAGAATGGCACTAGTGCCATTCTCCATTAAAGGTAGAAGGGCACCAATGCCATTCTCCCATTGGAATTAGTGGAATGTCAATCTAAAGGTTTAGTGCCATTCTCCATTGTAATAGGAAAATGGAGAATGGCACTAGTGCCATTCTCCCATTGGAAAATGGAGAATGGCACTCCCAATGGAATGTCCCAATTTTTTGGCTTTGTAATAGGAAAATGGAGAATGGCACTAGTGCCATTCTCCCATTGGAAATTGGAGAATGGCACTAGTGCCATTCTCCCAATGGAATGTCCTAATTCAAAATTTTGGCTTCACAAAGGTAGAAGGGCACCAATGCCCATTCTCCCATTGGAATTAGTGGAATGTCAATCTATAGGTTTAGTTTGTCTAGATTACCACTAGCGGAGAATGGTAGTGATGCCAATCTCATGCTGGCAACTACATAATGACAATGAGATCATCAAACTCACATGTAGAATGGAATCGGACACCACTCTCCTATGATCATAGTCTCTGCTCTATAGAGTTCATATGGATTTGTGTCAATCTCTGTGGATAATGGCAGTGGTGCCAATCTCATACCATGAACTGAAAACATGCACAAGGAATCCTAAGCTCACATGTGCATTTGCACTTTTGCCATTATCCTACTGTAGCCAATAAAATTAGTGGAATGTCAATCTATAGGTTTAGTTTGTCTAGATTACCACTAGGGGAGAATGGCAGTGATGCCAATCTCATGCTGGCACCTACATAATGACATTGAGATCATCAAACTCACATGTGCCATTTTGACTCTGTGAAGCCAAAACTTTGAATCTAGGAGAATGGCACTAGTGCCATTTCCCCTTTGCATAGCCAAGATTTGAATCAGGAAATCACAATGGGAGAATGGCACTGGTGCCATTCTCCCTTTGCAATGGGAGAATGGAAGTGGAGCAAATTAAAAAAAATTTAGCTTTGTAAAATGGGGAGATTGGAGGATGGCTGTGTGTGTGTGTGTGTGTGTGTGTGTGTGAACGTGGTATTCATTTAAAACCATACACTATTTTACTTCCATTTATTCGTATATGTGGTAAAGTTGATCGATATTACTTTATGAAACCTAGCTCGTTATGTGAGTTTATTCACATTAGTTTGGTTATGCTAGGTTGGTTAAGTTACAAATTTTTATGTTAGAGTATGTTTTTCTTGATCAAGGTCCAAGTAATGTAAAATTTTGCTTTTTGTATATCTCGCCGTCCTTGCTGCCTTGACTCAAGAGGTAAACTTACCGCCCAATACAATATTCTCCTGTACATTTCGTTGCACTCTCTCTCTCTCTCTCTCTCTCTCTCTCTCTCTCTCTCTCTCTCTCTCTCTCTGTGGCTTTGACCTCAGCTCAGACGTGCCCCTCTGTAGGCTGAAGTGCCCTTAACTTGGCAGCTTGAATGCTTATGCTGTTTTCACACTAGAGCTGCCTAGGTCCCTCTATGGTGCATTGAATGCATCTGTGCCATGGGTTGGATGGGGCGGGCAATCTTGCCCATCCATGATGTGTGGGTGGTGCCCATGGTGCGCCTGTGAGATTAACTCCTTTTGAATAAATGTGCACTTGAATTATGTCCTTAATCTACTTGATCTAGATGCTTAATGTTTTAGAATTATCATCCTTAACCCCTAGCCCATCAATTTTTTAAGAAGCACTCTTTAAGGAAATCATCCTCAAGCCATTGTTGTCTTCCGTGGATGACTTCTATGTTCACCTTCTCAAGCACTTCTCATTCTCTCTCTACTATGCCAAAGTAACTAATGAACTTCAAAAGTGGTCATGCTTGCATTTCATTTAGTAGAAATAATTATAAAGTTTTCATAACATGTATCTTTATGGGAGTTGTATCAAGCGACAAACTAGTTAGGTTGTGTATATTAGTCTTGTCAAAGGAGGAAGTTCACCTCAATAAGATTTTGGAAATATAGTAGCACATGAGTCATAACATCACAAGGCTTATAGAAAGGCTTTGTGCACTACCAACTAGATTGTCCTAATGCAGCGGCTTAAATTTTATGGTCAATCTCAATAAGTGCCCTTTAAATAGATTTGCCCTCTTGACACAGCTAACCTTTCATTGCAACCTAGCCATAAATTGTTTAAAAAGTGTTAAATTGCACTTTTATCCTCAACATGTGGATTATAAGGAATAGTCATTTGTTGGGATATCTCAAGGTGTATGCCTCTCAGGCACACCTTATATTTCTATGTGTGAGTGCTAGAGGCACAGTTAGGTGCCCACAAGCACAGTTAGGTGGTGGAAAAGCCACATAGGATGATTAAGTGAATCTAGGAGCAAATTGAGGAGATGATTGTGGAGCTTTGAGGTCATCAGTGATGTCAGTGACCTTGTATGAGGTGCCTACTTAAGGACCTCACTCTTCTTCATTCTATAAGCAAGTATTCTGATTTTGTGTCCACTCTACTCTTTCCTTTCCGTATTCCAACATGGTATCAGAGCCATTTGATCCCCCTTGAGCCCATTTCTGCCACATCATCATCATCTTCTTCTTCTTCTTCTTCACCATCTCTCCCTCTTCTTCCAAAAATTTGCTTGAGCTTGTTCTCCTCCGATTCTCACCCATTTCCCACGCCCTTCCAGCTGGAGATCCCTCTTGTTGGGGCAAATTTCGGGCTGCAAGCAATTGAAGAAATATATGCTCTGCTGGTCGCCATTGCACGAAGTTCGTCGAATCTTCTTCTTGCGTTTTCTCTGCGCCTGCTCCGTCTTTGTCTAATTCCTTCTAGGGAAAGCTTATCCATACCTAGAGCTACCTTGTGCTGAAATCTGAGCAACAATGGCTGCATATTGAAGGAGAAAACAGAGAAAAACCAGTCGACTTTGTTCAAGAAGGTGAAGGCGACCTTACGCATATTTTTGCCTCTTCTTCCCAGAGGATCTACTGTGGTATACCAACTCTCTTTTGCCTTAGAAAGCCCCCTTTCTTTTGCTTTGAAGAGTGTGCTATGAGCCCTCCAAGTTCAGCTCTCTAGTTTTGACATGCTTTTGAAAATGATGCTACATAAAATGCTACTCTAGCACTTCTGGTCTTTTGAAGTTTTCAATAACTTCACTACAAGTGTTGCTTTAGTTTTGTTTTGACTTGCTAGACCTGGTTGTGATTGGAAAGTGTTTATTTCATCCACTTCTATGAAGCATGTAAAAGGAAGCATCATTATTTGAAATCTAGTCACTACTATTTGCTACATCAAGTGCTCATACTTTTGAAGCCTCTCAGTTACTTTTGCCTTGTAAGAGAGATAGACACTACCCAATATCTGGGTTAGACCCTCTCATGGCTACCATATATAATCTTGCAAAGTTCAATGGAAAGGGCTTCCATACATGGCAAATGAAGGTGAAATTTGCATTGATGCGGGAGAACTTATGGGGACTTGTCAAACCTACTCCTACCACTTCTTCTACGGCCTCCAATGCTGGACAATCTTCAACTCCAACACGACCGGCAAGGGATCCAGCAAGAGAAGAAAAAGCATATGGTATAATTGCTTTAGCTTTGGGTGATGATTACATACATCATATCTCTGACTTGGAGTCTCCTTCAGAAGCTTGGCAGAAGCTAGACATGATTTTTGGTGCAAGCTCTCATATCTCTAAACTATCACTTAAAATCTCTTTCTTTGAATTAAAGATGGCAAGTGATACTACTTTAGCTGCTCATGTCAACTATATGCGGAGTCTTATGACTCAATTAGCTTCTATCAACTCTCCTATCACCCCTGATGATGCTATGGCAGTGTTACTTAAGAGTATGCCTAAAAGTTTTGATCACATTGTTAGCACTTTGAAGAATCTTCCCAATCCTAACCTTGAAGGCATTATCTCAGCTCTCCAAGAAGAAGAAAGACATATGGAGCTAAGGAAAGGCAATGACACTGCTTATGTTATGAAATTCCAGAAGGGCAAGTATACTCCTTGCAATCACTGTGGAAAGACAAATCACCTTTCAAAGGACTGCTTCAAAGTTAATCCATGCAAGCACTGTGGCAAAAACAACCATAGTGAGAAGTTTTGCAGAGCCAAAGCAAAGACAGAAAATTCTAATGTACTTATAGTGAATGAGCCTGCACAAGATGAGGCATCCTTTGAAGATTATGCATTTTAAACACATCTCCATATATGCTTCAGATCTCTCTTTTTATGTCAAGGTACTCAGCCTGTTTTGTGTGTTTTGTAAACACCTCTGGTCACCTTATGATGTAGGCCATGTGTATGTTTTGCTCCATGGTACCTCCTGCAGACATTGTGTGCATGTACATGCAGGGGAGATAACCATTGGAAGGACTTTTTGTATCCCTTTTTGTTTACCTTACACCCAAGGGAACCCTTGCTAGCATGAGAACCTAGCCATAGATTAATCCTTGACCACCATGAGATGGCATGAGAAACTATGAGACTAGATGTATCCTTGACATAGCCTGAGGCATTTCCTTGAGGGGGGGTTTGTTGGGATATCTCAAGGTGTATGCCTCAGGCACACCTTATGTTTCTATGTGTGAGTGCTAGAGGCACAGTTAGGTGCCCACAAGCACAGTTAGGTGGTGGAAAAGCCACATAGGATGATTGAGTGAATCTAGGAGCAGATTGAGGAGATGATTGTGGAGCTTTGAGGTCATCAGTGATGTCAGTGACCTTGTATGAGGTGCCTACTTAAGGACCTCACTCTTCTTCATTCTATAAGCAAGTATTCTGATTTTGTGTCCACTCTACTCTTTCCTTTCCGTATTCCAACATTATCCACTAAGATGTATATTTACCCTCATCTTCATTTTCTAATGTAGTGTACAATTAGTCATCTTGTCCCCTCTCTCTCACCCCTATCTTTATATCAGCCCATGGTGTTCTTCTCCCCCCTATAGTGTCTCTCTCTTGTAAGCCCTTGGTTTTGTTACACTCCAAAGCCCTCCCTCTACAACATTGCCCATCTTCACCATTTCTTTGAGTAGTGTAGTTCCCATTTATATTTGAGAGCTCTAGAGCTTGATTGTAGGGGCTAACATTTCCCATCTTCACCATTTCTTTGAGTAGTATAGTTCCCATTTATATTTGAGAGCTCTAGAGCTTGATTGTAGGAGCCCCCTAGGAACTCATTTTCTTGTTGTTTGAAATTTATGTTTGATAGGATTTGTGTGTGGAATTCCCTTCTATGAGAGAGAGAGAGAGAGGCAGAGGTTTGTGAATTCACACAAAGATGACTTCTACATCACTATGAGTATGTCTAGACATCATTGACTATATTTTTATGTGTTGCTCTTGAAGCTTGCATTCTAAACTCCAATGAGAACTTAATTCAAGCTAAGTAGTTATTGAAGTACATTCTTATGCTCTTGAAAAGATTGTAGTTCTTGTCAAGGCCTATTACAAGAGGCTTCTAGAGCCTTGTGTGGTTTATGGAGCCCAAGTGTATACTTGAAGCTCAATGACACATCTCTAACTTCGTATATCTCGCCGTCCTTGCTTATTTCTCTAGAAGGATTTTGGCTGACACCACTACTTTAACGTCCCTCTTGTTCTTTGATCATAAGCCAATTTTAATATCCCTTGAGAAGGGTGTAGGGAGGATTCTTAGATCCTAGTTTAATGAAATGCAAAAGGTAGGATATATTAAACGTGTTAAATTTGTTTTTTAACGAAATGCAAAAGGTTAAACTAATGAAGGTAAAAAATTGAAAAACCCTAGTACCTTCTGATTCATTATGCTCGTTGCCCTATGTGGATCGCCTCGCATGCCGTGCTGCTGTGGATCTCCTCGTGTGCACAATCTCTTGGCTTTTCGTAGCTTTTCCTCAATCGTAGATTCCTTGTGTGCATAGCTCTTCCTCAAGCCCTCATGCGCATAGCTGTTCCTCGTGCTTGTAGCTTTTCGTCAAGCTTCTCCTCATGTGTATCTTTTCCTCAAGCCTCTCATAGAGTCTGAGCATAGACTCAAGGAGCGCTTCGTTCGTGGATGCCTCGTGTGCATAGCTTTTCCTCAAGCCCTCGTGCACGAAGCTTTACCTCTTGCTTTTCCTCGTGCTCATAGCTTTTCTTCAAGCTTCTCCTCATGCGTATCTTTTCCTCAAGGCTCTCATAGAATCTGAGCATAGACTCAAGGAGTGCTTCGTTCGTGGATGCCTCCGTTCCAATCGGCACTACAAGTAATCGGAGTTCCAATCGCTACTATAAGTAATTTGGTTATAATCGAAGCCTTCGTTCCAATCGACGCCTCTGTTCCAATCGAGCAGTCTGAGTTCCAATCATGTGTAAAATAGAGAATTGCCTTCGTTCCAATCGACGCCTCCGTTCCAATCGAGCAGTCTGAGTCCGTCATAGGTATATCTCTCCTCTCTTTCTTTCAACCCTCCTGTTATCTTGTTGCATAGATGGTGGAGGAGCTCTCCTTTCTTTCTTTCAACCCTCCTATTATCTTGTTGCGTCGATGGTGGAGGAGGAAGCCAAATCGCAAGAGAGAAAGCAAAAAATCCGAAAATTAAAGAGAAGATACCGAACTGATTGAGCTTCAATTGTCAATTGTGTTGTTTCCTTCCAGCTCCATCAACTTCGCAGCTCCGATGGAGTTCAAGCTGTTGAGCCGTTGGTTGCCTTCTTGCCTCAAGACTCTCCATGCGAGCTGTGGTGAGTAAAACTCTGAGACTCTCAGACTCCTCTCCAATTTGTTTGGAATGAATAGAAAGTGAATGAGGGAAAGGCATCAATTGAAATGAGAGAAAAGGTCTTGATTTGTCTGAAATGTAGATTTGAAAGTTGAAAGTGATAGTTTGAAACTACTATATAATTCAAATTTTGAAATATAGCTCTTCCCGCCATTGTGCCCTTTTGAATTTTGGATATATAGAGTGGCACTTATGCCATTCACTCCAATATTAAATTTAAATTCAAATTCATATTGATATTTTTAATTTCAATTTGTATTTCAAATTGAAATTATTCTTTTGAAATTGTATTTCAAAACCTATATTCTAGTTTTCAAATTTTGATTTCAAGTTAAACTTCAATCTCAATTTTGATTTTCATGATTGAATGGCAAATTTAGAGATTGAAATTCTAATTTTAAATGGAGAATGGCAGCAGTGCCATTCTCCAAGACCTCATAAGAAGTCCGTGAGAGTGGCACTAGTGCCAATATCCCTTGAGATAAATAAAATATTGAAATATAGCTCTTCCCGCCATTGTTCCCTTTTGAATTTGGATATATAGAGTGGCACATATGCCATTCTCTCCAATATTAAATTTAAATTCAAATTCAAATTATTCTATTTGAAATTTTATTTCAAAACCGAAATTCTAGTTTTCAAATTTTGATTTCAAGTTAAACTTTAATCTCAATTTTGATTTTCATGATTGAATGGCAAATTTAGAGATTGAAATTCTAATTTTAAATGGAGAATGGCATCAGTGCCATTCTCCAAGACCTCATAAGAAGTCCTTGAGAGTGACACTAGTGCCAATATCCCTTGAGATAAATTGAAAGACTTGCAACACTAGTCAAGATTTATGTGTAAGATTTGGTACCAAAATAAAAATATCAATGATACACTACCAGTAAAATCAATGGAATGCCAATCTACATGTTGAGTTTGTGCAGATTTCCACTGGGATCTACATCATGGAACTTAGATCCCCAAACTCACATGTGTATTGGAACCTGGCACCATTCTCCTATGATCACTAGAATACCCCTCCTATAATATTAGGGTAAACAACTGTACCAAGGGAGAATGGTAGTGGTGCCAATCTCTTATTGGGCCCTAGAAAATGGCACTGAGAAGCCAAACTCACATGTTCTTCTATGTTCCACCAGTGGAGAATGGCAGTGGTGCCATTTTCTAAAACATGCACAAGGAATCCTAAACTCACATGTGCATTAACACTTTTGCCATTATCCTACTGCAGCCAATAAAATTAGTGGAATGTCAATCTATAGGTTTAGTTTGTCTAGATTACCACTAGTTGAGAATGGCAGTGATGCCAATCTCATGCAGGCACCTACATAATGACACTAAGATCAACAAACTCACATGTGGATTGGAATTGGACACCATTCTCCTATGATCACTAGAATACCCCACCTAGAATAGTAGGGTAAACATTTGTACAAGTGGAGAATAGTAGGGTGCCAATCTATTATTAGGCCCTAGAAAATGGCATTGAGAAGCCTAAACTCACATGTGCATCCTTCTCAATGCCATTTTCTAGGGCCTAATAAGAGATTGGCACCACTGGAGAATGGATTTGTGTCAATCTTTGTGGAGAATGCCATCAGTGGAGAATGGCAGTGGTGCCAATCTCATACCATGACCTGAAAACATGCACAAGGAATCGTAAACTCACATGTGCATTGGCACTTTTGCCATTATACTACTACACCCAATAAAATTTGTGGAATGTCAATTTACAAGTTTAGTTTATCTAGACTGCCACCAATGGAGAATTGAACTGATACCAATCACATGCACGCAACTATATAATGACACTAAGATCCTTAGACTCACATGTGGATTGGAATCGGGCACCATTCTCCTATGATCCTTGGAATACCCCTCCTAGAATATTAGGGTAAACGTTTGTACAAGCGGAGAATGGCAGTGGTGCCAATCTCTTATTAGGCCCTAGGAAATGGCACTCTGAAGCCTAAACTCACATGTGCAGCCAATAAAATTAGTGGAATGTCAATCTATAGGTTTAGTTTGTCTAGATTACCACTAGTGGAGAAGCCTAAACTCACATATGCATTCTTCTATGTAGTGATCACTATCTCCGCTGTGTACATATGTTCACCACTCTCCTATGATCACTGGAATACCTGTCCTAGAATAGCAAGGTAAACATTTGTACAAGTGGAGAATGGCAGTGGTGCCAATCTCATACCATGACCTGAAAACATGCACGAGGAATCCTAAACTCACATGTGCATTGGCACTTTTGCCATTATCCTACTACAGCCAATAAAATTAGTGGAATGTCAATCTATAGGTTCAGTTTGTCTAGTTTACCACTAGCGGAGAATGGCAGTGATGCCAATTCTAATGATGGCAACTACATAAAGACACTGAGATCATCAAACTCACATGTGGAATGGAATAGGACACCACTCTCCTATGATCACTGGAATACCCTCCTAGAATAGTAGGGTAAACATCTGTACAAGTGGAGAATGGCAGTGGTGCCAATCTCTTATTAGGCCCTAAAAGATGGCATTGAGAAGCCTACACTCACATGTGCAGAGATCATATGGAATTGTGTCAATCTCTGTAGAGAATGCCACCAATGCAGAATGGGAGTGGTGCCAATCTCATACCATGACCTGAAAACATGCACAAGGAATCCTAAACTCACATGTGCATTCTTCTATGTAGTGATCACTGTCTCCGCTGTGTAGAGATGATATGGAATCCTAAACTCACATTGGATTGGAATCGGACACCACTCTCCTATGATCACTGGAATACCCCTCCTAGAATAGTAGGGTAAACATTTGTACAAGTGGAGAATGGTAGTGGTGCCAATCTCTTATTAGGCCCTAAGAAATGGCATTGAGAAGCCTAAACTCACATGTGCATTCTTCTATGTAGTGATCACTGTCTCCGCTGTGCAGAGATCATATGGATTTGTGTCAATCTCTGTGGAGAATGCCACCAGTGGAGAATGGCAGTGGTGCCAATCTCATACCATGACCTGAAAACATGCACAAGGAATCCTAAAGTCACATGTGGATTGGCAGTTTTGCCATAATAGAATGCCACCAGTGGAGAATGGCAGTGGTGCACAAGGAATCCTAAACTCACATGTGCATTCTTCTATGTAGTGATCACTGTCTCTGTTATGTAGAGATCATATGGAATTGTGTCAATCTCTGTGGAGACGTCTAAACTCACATGTGCAGAGATCATATGGAATTGTGTCAATCTGTGGAGAATGGCAGTGGTGCCAATCTCATACCATGACCTAAAAACATGCACAAGGAATCCTAAACTCACATGTGCATTGGCACTTTTACCATTATCCTACTGCAGCCAATAAAATTAGTGGAATGTTAATCTATAGGTTTAGTTTGTCTAGATTACCACTAGCGGAGAATGGCAATGGTGCCAATGTCTTATTAGGCCCTAAGAAACGGCATTGAGAAGCCTAAACTCACATGTGCATTCTTCTATGTAGTGATCACTGTAGAGATCATATGGAATTGTGTCAATCTCTTATTAGGCCCTGGAATGTCAATCTATAGGTTTAGTTTGTCTAGACTACCACTAGTGGATAATGGCAGTGATGCCAAAAAAATTAGTGGAATGTCAATCTCTTATTAGTGGAGAATGGTAGTGGTGCCAATCTCTTATTAGGGCCTAAGAAATGGCATTGAGAAGCCTAAACTCACATGTGCATTCTTATATGTAGTGATCACTGTCTTCGCTGTGCAGAGATCATATGGAATTGTGTCAATCTCTGTGGAGAATGCCACCAGTGGAGAATGGCAGTGGTGCCAATCTCATACCATGACCTGATAACATGCACAAGGAATCCTAAACTCACATGTGCATTGGCACTTTTGCCATTATCCTACTGCAACCAATAAAATTAGTGGAATGTCAATCTATAGGTTTAGTTTGTCTAGATTACCACTAGCGGAGAATGACAGTGGTGCCAATCTCTTATTAGGCCCTAAGAAATGGCATTGAGAAGCCTAAACTCACATGTGCATTCTTCTATGTAGTGATCACTGTCTTCGCAGTGTATAGATCATATGCAATTGTGTCAATCTCTTATTAGGCCATGGAATGTCAATCTAAAGGTTTAGTTTGTCTAGACTACCACTAGTGGAGAATGCCAGTGTTGCCAAACCCATGCTGGCACCTACATAATGACACTGAGATCATCAAACTCACATGTGGAAAGGAATCGGACACCACTCTCCTATGATCACAGGAATACCCCTCCTAGAATAGTAGGGTAAACATTTGTCATTGAGAAGCCTAAACTCACATGTGCATTCTTCTATGTAGTGATCACTGTCTCCGTTGTGCAGAGATCATATGGAATTGTGTCAATCTCTGTGGAGAATGCATCCAGTGGAGAATGGTAGTGGTGCCAATCTCATACCATGACCTGCAAACATGCATAAGGAATCCTAAACTGACATGTGCATTCTTCTATGTAGAGATCACTGTCTCCACTGTGTAGAGATCATATGCAATTGTGTCAATCTCTGAGTTCATCACCACTCTCCTATGATCACTGGAATACCCCTCCTAGAATAGTATGGTGAACATTTGTATAAGTGGAGAATGGCAGTGGTGCCAATCTCTTATTAGGCCCTAAGAAATGGCATGGAGAAGCCTAAACTCACATGTGCATTCTTCTATGTAGTGATCATTGTCTCCGCTGTGCAGAGATCATATGGAATTGTGTCAATCTCTGTGGAGAATGCCAACAGTGGAGTAAACATTTGTACAAGTGGTGCCAATCTCTTATTAGGCCCTAAGAAATGGCATTGAGAAGCCTAAACTCACACGTGGAGAGATCATATGGAATTGTGTCAATCTCTGTGGAGAATGCCAACAGTGGAGAATGGTAGTGGTGCCAATCTCATACCATGACCTGAAAACATGCACAAGGAATCATAAACTCACATGTGGATTGGCAGTTTTGCCATTATAGAATGCCACCAGTGGAGAATGGCAGTGGTGCACAAGGAATCCTAAACTCACATGTGCATTCTTCTATGTAGTGATCACTGTCTCTGCTATGTAGAGATCATATGGAATTGTGTCAATCTCTGTGGAGAAGTCTAAACTCACATGTGCAGAGATCATATGGAATTGTGTCAATCTGTGGAGAATTCCACCAGTGGAGAATGGCAGTGGTGCCAATCTCATACCATGACCTAAAAACATGCATAAGGAATCCTAAACTCACATGTGCATTGGCACTTTCACCATTATCCTACTGCAGCCAATAAAATTAGTGGAATGTCAATCTATAGGTTTAGTTTGTCTAGATTACCACTAACGGAGAATGGCAGTGGTGCCAATGTCTTATTAGGCCCTAAGAAACGGCATTGAGAAGCCTAAACTCACATGTGCATTCTTCTATGTAGTGATCACTGTATAGATCATATGGAATTGTGTCAATCTCTTATTAGGCCCTGGAATTTCAATGTATAGGTTTAGTTTGTCTAGACTACCACTAGTGGATAATGGCAGTGATGCCAATAAAATTAGTGGAATGTCAATCTCTTATTAGTGGAGAATGGTATGGTGCCAATCTCTTATTAGGGCCTAAGAAATGGCATTGAGAAGCCTAAACTCACATGTGCATTCTTATATGTAGTGATCACTGTCTCCGCTGTGCAGAGATCATATGGAATTGTGTCAATCTCTGTGGAGAATGCCACCAGTGGAGAATGGCAGTGGTGCCAATCTCATACCATGACCTGATAACATGCACAAGGAATCCTAAACTCACATGTGCATTGGCACTTTTGCCATTATCCTACTGCAGCCAATAAAATTACTGGAATGTCAATCTATAGGTTTAGTTTGTCTAGATTACCACTAGCGGAGAATGGCAGTGGTGCCAATCTCTTATTAGGCCCTAAGAAATGGCATTGAGAAGCCTAAACTCACATGTGCATTCTTCTATGTAGTGATCACTGTCTCCGCAGTGTATAGATCATATGCAATTGTGTCAATCTCTTATTAGGAAATGGAATGTCAATCTATAGGTTTAGTTTGTCTAGACTACCACTAGTGGAGAATGCCAGTGTTGCCAAACCCATGCTGGAACCTTCATAATGACACTGAGATCATCAAACTCACATGTGGAAAGGAATCGGACACCACTCTCCTATGATCACAGGAATACCCCTCCTAGAATAGTAGGGTAAACATTTGTCATTGAGAAGCCTAAACTCACATGTGCATTCTTCTATGTAGTGATCACTGTCTCCGCTATGCAAAGATCATATGGAATAATGTGAATCTGTGTGGAGAATGCATCCAGTGGAGAATGGTAGTGGTGCCAATCTCATACCATGACCTGCAAACATGCATAAGGAATCCTAAACTCACATGTGCATTCTTCTATGTAGAGATCACTGTCTCCACTTTGTGGAGATCATATGCAATTGTGTCAATCTCTGAGTTCATCACCACTCTCCTATGATCACTAGAATACCCCTCCTAGAATAGTATGGTGAACATTTGTATAAGTGGAGAATGGCAGTGGTGCCAATCTCTTATTAGGCCCTAAGAAATGGCATGGAGAAGCCTAAACTCACATGTGCATTCTTCTATGTAGTGATCATTGTCTCCGCTGTGCAGAGATCATATGGAATTGTGTCAATCTCTGTGGAGAATGCCACCAGTGGAGTAAACATTTGTACAAGTGGTGCCAATCTCTTATTAGGCCCTAAGAAATGGCATTGAGAAGCCTAAACTCACACGTGGAGAGATCATATGGAATTGTGTCAATCTCTGTGGAGAATGCCAACAGTGGAGAATGGTAGTGGTGCCAATCTCATACCATGACCTGAAAACATGCACAAGGAATCATAAACTCACATGTGGATTGGCAGTTTTGCCATTATAGAATGCCACCAGTGGAGAATGGCAGTGGTGCACAAGGAATCCTAAACTCACATGTGCATTCTTTTATGTAGTGATCACTGTCTCCGCTGTGTAGAGATCATATGGAATTGTGTCAATCTCTGAGATCATCAAACTCACATGTGGATTGGAATCGGACACCACTCTCATATGATCACTGTAATACCCCTCCTAGAATAGTAAGGTAAACATTTGTACAAGTGGAGAATGGCAGTGGTGCCAATCTCTTATTAGGCCCTAAGAAATGGCATTGAGAAGCCTAAACTCACATGTGCAGAGATCATATGGAATTGTGCCAATCTCTGTGGAGAATGCCACCAGTGGAGAATGGTAGTGGTGCCAATCTCATACCATGACCTGAAAACATGCACAAGGAATCCGAAACTCACATGTGCATTGGCACTTTTGCCATTATCCTACTGCAATTCTTTGCTAGTGGTAATGTGCATTCTTCTATGTAGTGATTAGTCTCTCTGCTGTGTAGAGATCATATGGATTTGTGTCAATCTCTGTGGAGAATGCCACCAGTGGAGAATGGCAGTGGTGCCAATCTCATACCATGACCTGAAAACATGCACAAGGAATCCTAAACTCACATGTGCATTGGCACTTTTGCCATTATCCTACTGCCATTCTCTGCTAGTGGTGATGTGCATTCTTCTATGTAGTGGAATGTCAATCTATAGGTTCAGTTTGTCTAGATTACCACTAGTGGAGAATGGAAGTGATGCCAATCTCATGCTTGCAACTACACTATGACTTTGAGATCATCAAACTCACATGTGGAATGGAATAGGACACCACTCTCCTATGATCACTCGAATACCCCTCCTAGAATGGTAGGGTAAACATTTGTACAAGTGGATAATGGAAGTGGTGCCAATTTCTAATTAGGCCCTAAGAAATGGCATTGAGAAGCCTAAACTCACATGTGCAAAGATCACATGGAATTGTGTCAATCTCTATGGAGAATGCCACCAGTGGAGAATGGCAGTGGTGCCAATCTCATACCATGACCTGAAAACATGCACAAGGAATCATAAACTCACATGTGGATAGGCAGTTTTTTCATTATAGAATGCCACCAATGGAGAATGGTAGTGGTGCACAAGGAATCCTAAACTCACATGTGCATTCTTTTATGTAGTGATCACTATCTCCGCTGTGTAGAGATCATATGGAATTGTGTCAATCTCTGAGATCATCAAACTCACATGTGGATTGGAATCGGACACCTCTCTCCTATGATCACTGGAATACCCCTCCTAGAATAGTAGGGTAAACATTTGCACAAGTGAAGAATGGCAGTGGTGCCAATCTCTTATTAGGCCCTAAAAAATTTCATTGAGAAACCTAAACTCACATGTGCAGAGATCATATGGAATTGTGCCAATCTCTATGGAGAATGCCACCAGTGAAGAATGGTAGTGGTGCCAATCTCATACTATTACCTGAAAACATGCACAAGGAATACTAAACTCACATGTGCATTGGCACTTTTGCCATTATCCTACTGCCAGTCTCTGCTAGTGGTAATGTGCATTCTTCTATGTAGTGATCACTATCTCTGCTGTGTAGAGATCATATGGATTTGTGTCAATCTTTGTGGAGAATGCCAGCAGTGGTGCCAATCTCATACCATGACCTGAAAACATGCACAAGGAATCTTTAACTCACATGTGCATTGGCACTTTTGGCATTATCCTACTGCCATTCTTCGCTAGTGGTAATGTGCATTCTTCTATGTAGTGGAATGTCAATCTATAGGTTCAGTTTGTCTAGATTACCACTAGCGGAGAATGGCAGTGATGCCAATCTCATGCTTGCAACTACACTATGACACTGAGATCATCAAACTCACATGTGGAATGGAATAGGACACCACTCTCCTATGATCACTCGAATACCCCTCCTAGAATAATAGGGTAAACGTTTGTACAAATGGAGAATGGCAGTGGTGCCAATCTCTCATTAGGCCCTAAGAAATGGCATTGAGAAGCCTAAACTCACATGTGCAGAGATCATATGGAATTGTGTCAATCTCTGTGGAGAATGCTACCAGTGGAGAAAGTCAGTGGTGCTAATCTCTTATTAGGCCCTACGAAATGGCATTGAGAAGCCTAAACTCACATGTGTAGAGATCACATGGAATTGTGTCAATCTCTATGGAGAACGGCAGCAGTGGAGAATGGCAATGATGCCAATCTCACATGTGCATTGGCACTTTTGCCATTATCCTAGTGCCAATCTCTGCTAGTGGTAATCTGCATTCTTCTATGTAGTGGAATGTCAATCTATAGGTTTAGTTTGTCTAGATAACCACTAGTGGAGAATGGCAGTGATTCCAAACTCATGGTTGCACCTACATAATGACAGTGAGATCATCAGACTCACATGTGGATTGTAATCGGACACCACTATCCTATGATCATATGAATACCCCTCCTAGAATAGTAGGGTAAACATTTGTACAAGTGGAGAATGGCAGTGGTGCCAATCTCTTATTAGGCCCTAAGAAATGGCATTGAGAAGCCTAAACTCACATGTGCATTCTTCTATGTAGTGATCACTGTGTCTGCTATGTAGAGATCATATGGAATTGTGTCAATCTCTGTGGAGAATGCCACCAATGGAGAATGGCAGTGGTGCTAATCTCATACCATGACCTGAAAACATGCACAAGGAATCCTAAACTCACATGTTCATTCTTCTATGTAGTGATCACTGTCTCCGTTGTGTAGAGATCATATGGAATTGTGTCAATCTTGAAGATCATCAAACTCACATGTGGAATGGAATGGGACACCACTCTCCTATGATCACTGGAATACCCCTCCTAGAATAGTAGGGTAAACATTTGTACAAGTGGAGAATGGCAGTGGTGCGAATCTCTTATAAGGCCCTAAGAAATGGCATTGAGAAGCTTAAACTCACATGTGCAGAGATCACATGCAATTGTGTCAATCTCTGTGGAGAATGCCACCAGTGGAGAATGGCAGTGGTGCCAATCTCACATGTGCATTGGCACTTTTGCCATTATCCTACTGCCATTCTCCGCTAGTGGTAATGTGCATTCTTCTATGTAGTGGAATGTCAATCTATAGGTTTAGTTTGTCTAGACAACCACTAGTCGAGAATGGCAGTGATGCCGAACTCATGGTTGCACCTACATAATGACACTGAGATCATCAGACTCACATGTGGATTGGAATCGGACACCACTCTCCTATGATCACTGGAATACCCCTCCTAGAATAGTAGGGTAAACATTTGTACAAGTGGAGAATGGCAGTGGTGCCAATCTCTTATAAGGCCCTAAGAAATGGCATTGAGAAGCCTAAACTCACATGTGCAGAGATCACATGGAATTGTGTCAATCTCTATGGAGAATGCCACTAGTGGAGAATGGCAGTGGTGCCAATCTCACATGTGCATTGGCACTTTTGCCATTATCCTACTGCCATTCTCCACTAGTGGTGATGTGAATTCCTCTATGTAGTGGAATGTCAATACATAGGTTTAGTTTGTCTAGACAACCACTAGTGGAGAATGGCAGTGATGCCAAACTCATGGTTGCACCTACATAATGACACTGAGATCATCAGACTCACATGTGGATTGGAATCGGACACCACTCTCCTATGATCACTGGAATACCCCTCCTAGAATAGTAGGGTAAACATTTGTACAAGTGGAGAATGGCAGTGGTGCCAATCTCTTATTAGGCCCTAAGAAATGGCATTGAGAAGCCTAAACTCACATGTGCATTCTTCTATGTAGTGATCACTGTCTCCGTTGTGTAGAGATCATATGGAATTGTGTCAATCTCTGTGGATAATGCCACCAGTGGAGAATGGCAGTGGTGCTAATCTCATACCATGACCTGAAAACATGCACAAGGAATCTTAAACTCACATGTGCATTCTTCTATGTAGTGATCACTGTCTCCGGTGTGTAGAGATCATATGGAATTGTGTCAATCTCTGTGGAGAATTCCACCAGTGGACAATGGCAGTGGTGCAAATCTCATACCATGACCTGAAAACATGCACAAGGAATCCTAAACTCACATGTGCATTCTTCTATGTAGTGATCACTGTCTCTGCTATGTAGAGATCATATGGAATTGTGTCAATCTCTGAGATCATCAGACTCACATGTGGATTGGAATCGGACACCACTCTCCTATGATCACTGGAATACCCCTCCTAGAATAGTAGAGTAAACATTTGTACAAGTGGAGAATGGCAGTGGTGCCAATCTCTTATTAGGCCCTAAGAAATGGCATTGAGAAGCCGAAACTCACATGTGCATTCTTCTATGTAGTAATCACTGTCTCCACTGTGTAGCGATCATATGGAATTGTGTCAATCTCTGTGGAGAATGCCAGTGGTGCTAATCTCTTACCATGACCTGAAAACATGCACAAGGAATCCAAAACTCACATGTGCATTCTTCTATGTAGTGATCACTGTCTCCGCTGTGTAGAGATCATATGGAATGGTGTCAATCTCTGAGATCATCAGACTCACATGTGGATTGGAATAGGACACCACTCTCCTATGATCACTGCAATACCCCTCCTAGAATAGTAGGGTAAACATTTGTACAAGTGGAGAATGGCAGTGGTGCCAATCTCTTATTAGGCCCTAAGAAATGGCATTGAGAAGCCTAAACTCACATGTGCATTCTTCTATGTAGTGATCATTGTCTCCGCTATGTAGAGATCATATGGAATTGTGTCAATCTCTATGGAGAATGCCACCAGTGGAGAATGGCAGTGGTGCTAATCTCATACCATGACCTGAAAACATGCACAAGGAATCCAGAACTCACATGTGCATTCTTCTATGTAGTGATCACTGTCTCCGCTGTGTAGAGACCATATGGAATTGTGTCAATCTCTGAGATCATCAGACTCACATGTGGAATGGAATCGGATACCACTCTCCTATGATCACTGGAATACTCCTCCTAGAATAGTAGGGTAAACATTTGTACAACTGGAGAATGGCAGTGGTGCCAATCTCTTATTAGGCCCTAAGAAATGGCATTGAGAAGCCTAAACTCACATGTGAATTCTTCTATGTAGTCATCATTGTCTCCGCTGTGTAGAGATCATATGGAATTGTGTCAATCTCTGTGGAGAATGCCACCAGTGGAGAATGGCAGTGGTGCTAATCTCATACCATGAACTGAAAACATGCACAAGGAATCCAAAACTCACATGTGCATTCTTCTATGTAGTGATCACTGTCTCCGCTGTGTATGACAAAACATGTGTACCTCAGTATCTATGGAGTGCTCTAAGGTGGATGAAACCTATGTGGAAACATGATGAAGAGAGTGCTCATGACATGTATCTCAAGTCAATTAGGTTCCAAGATAGATTAAGTTGGACTCATAAAAAGGATCTTGAGATAGTGCAAAGTGCTTGATTGATATTACTTCAAATGAACCTCCCTTTTATAGGTGAGGGTACTTACATCCATTTGCTTGCTCACATGTGGGATATCTCCTCCATGCCATGTGGCAGCTTGCCCTTTGCTCATACCTTTGCTCTACAAGTGCTCATGGCACCACAACTCTCAACACCTCCCCTTGGTGCCATAATCCTTTGGCTACTACAAGGTGGTCAGATGTGAGTTACATTCCATCACCTCCACTTAGTGCATACATTGCTACTCAAGGTGGTCAAGTGTGGCTTTTACATGTCAATACCTCCCCTGGGTACTTTCATAGCTACTCTCAGGTGGTCAGGTTTGATTTACAAAACATAGGCAAGGTTGGCAAGGTTTTTGCTTTTCAATACATGTTATTTCTGTCATTCTGCTCATGGCTTGATGATGACTCCACGTAGTTGAATTGCTGATTCTTCAATCTACAAACTTCTTCCTTGTGTAGCTTCCTGCATGATGCTTTGTTCTTCCATGTGCCTTGATGCTTTATGTGTGGATGCCATGCTTTCTACTATGGTCATCTCATGCACTTGTGCTTTTGGCATGCTTTCTGCATTCATGCATTGCTTTTTCATTTGTTGCAAAGGTCTTACCAATTGATTTCTTTCAATATTGGCAGTGTCTAATTGCATATAATGATTTTGACTTAACAGGCACGTAGAACTCGAAAAGACGATCACTTTTCCTTTTTGGAGCGTGTGCAAATTCTTCCTGGATTGGAAGTTACGCCTTGTCGAAGTTTTTATGAAGGAGAGGGGGCCTTGATGATGTGGCAGAGGGATTCACATGCTGAATTCCAAATTGTGCTTGGCAGGGGCTGTGTGCTTAGGAGGCACTGTGCCATGTGGTAATTTTTAAACCCAAATAGGTTTACCCATGGTTACACAAATTTTACCATGGTCCAGCTGAACCTAACCATCAGTTTAACCAAGGTTCAACTTAACCACACCAAACCTTATCTGCCACGTGGCATAGACTAAAGCACTGACCAAACCAACTAACCCAGGGTTGCTTTGAGTTACCCAGGTCAAAGACTTATCTGCCACGTGTCAAAATGTGGAGAGACCTTGGAGAAGACTTTGAGGCTTATCTGCGACAGAGAAGGCATGGAATCAACGAACGTAATCAACAAAGCAATGAAATTGACTGAGGAGAATGCAGCATGCCAAGGCGATCAGGAGCTTCAGAAGACGAAACAGGAAGGCAGTTCATCGAGTTCACCGAACGCCGTATGTCACAGAGTTTGGTTGGCTGGAGGAGAGTTGCTGGTTGGGTTATTGCAGATCGGTCGTTGGGTGCTGCAGAGAGAGTCTTTCGTAGGAGCTCTTTCTTTCAAGTTCTGTCATCGTAGGCATAGGTGCTTTGAGAGAATAGGTTGTCGCTCAGCCGCTCTGAGGTCATAAGTCTGCTTGTAGGAGCCGTGTGGACTTGGAGCCATGGCGGATTCTTGGAGAAGCTGCAGTCGGCTATTGTTGTACCCATAGTTTGTAAAGGTTGTTGAAGCTCGTGAGGCTTTGGAGGTTTCATTGGTCATTCAGAAAAGGTAAGTGATCTGGAGCGTTCTCCAACCGGTATTGCAACCCGTGGCTGTGCGCATAGCTAGTCCATCATGCTGAGATGGCACTGTGTATTGCTGTTGGCTATGGAGCCGCTTCTATCGCAGGGATGTTGAGGCTGCTGGCTGGTGAGCAGTCCGTGAAGGTCACTAGGTAGCGTGGGCTTCTTGTTGAAGCTGCTGTTGCGCTTAGCTTTGTTGGAGGTCTTGTACCTCTGTGGTCGCTGCAATTCATGTTTGCTTGCTATTGCTGCAAACAAAGATGCTCAGGCGACAGGGATGGCCATTCATGGCGTAGCTGGAGAAGAAGACGCTGTTGGCTTGCTTCAGAGTCGTTGGAGATGAACTGATTTCGTTGCTTGATGGCGGCTCATTGGAGCTGCTACTAGCTGTTGTGAGCCCGTCTGCTGTTGATGAAGAACTTCTCTATCTCGGCTTGCACAAGCCCATGCAATGCTCCTCTGAGTCCCAAGAGGCTCTTGCGCCTTGCTTTGAGCTCTGTTGAGAGGTCGATATAGGATACTAGGCTTTATCGTAGAGAATAGACGGTATAGACTAGTCTCTTTCTCTCATAATGAAGCTATATCTCTCACATAAGAAATGCAATGAACGGGTTTCTCAAATGCAATGGAAGGAAACCATGGATGGAACTTTTCTCTCTCTACGGACGGAAATTTGTTTTCAATCTAAAACTAAAACTAACCTAGGAGAAAAACATGAGCTCCTAAGACATGCCTACAACTAATCTAGGAATGGAAGCAATCCTAGTGAACTACTAATGAGCTAAACTAGGAGAGCTAAACCTATGCTCTGATACCATGACAAAACATGTGTACCTCAGGATCTATGGAGCGCTCTAAGGTGGATGAAACCTGTGTGGAAACATGATGAAGAGAGTGCTCATGACATGTATCTCAAGTCAATTAGGTTCCAAGATAGATTAACTTGGACTCATAAAAAGAATCTTGAGATAGTGCAAAGTGCTTGATTGATATTACTTCAAATGAACCTCCCTTTTATAGGTGAGGGTACTTACATCCATTTGCTTGCTCACATGTGGGATATCTCCTCCATGCCATGTGGCAGCTTGCCCTTTGCTCATACCTTTGCTCTACAAGTGCTCATGGCACCACAACTCTCAACAGTGTAGAAATCATATGGAATTGTGTCAATCTCTGAGATCATCAAACTCACATGTGGAATGGAATAGGACACCACTCTCATATGATCACTGGAATACCCCTCCTACAATAGTAGGGTAAACATTTGTACAAGTGGAGAATGGCAGTGGTGCCAATCTCTTATTAGGCCCTAAGAAATGGCATTGAGAAGCCTAAACTCACATGTGCATTCTTCTATGTAGTCATCACTGTCTCCGCTGTGTAGAGATCATATGGAATTGTGTCAATCTCTGTGGAGAATGCCACCAGTGGAGAATGGTAGTGGTGCTAATCTCATACCATGACCTGAAAAAATGCACAAGGAATCCAAAACTCACATGTGCAGTGGCACTTTTGCCATTATCCTATTGCACCCAATGAAATTAGTGGAATGTCAATCTATAGGTTCAGTTTGTCTAGACTACCACTAGCAGAGAATGGCAGTGGTGCCAATCTCATGCTTGCAACTACATAATGACATTGAGATCATCAAACTCACATGTGGAATGGAATAGGACACCACCCTCCTATGATCACTGGAATACCCCTCCTAGAATAGTAGGGTAAACATTTGTACAAGTGGAGAATGGCAATGGTGCCAATCTCTTATTAGGCCCTAAGAAATGGCATTGAGAAGCCTAAACTCACATGTGCAGAGATCATATGGAATTGTGTCAATCTCTATAGAGAATGCCACCAGTGGAGAATGGCAGTGGTGCCAATCTTATACCATGACCTAAAAACATGCACAAGGAATCCCAAACTCACATGTGCATTCTTCTATGTCGTGATCACTGTCTCCGCTGTGTAGAGATCATATGGAATTGTGTCAATCTCTTAGATCATCAAACTCACATGTGGAATGGAATAGGACACCACTCTCCCATGATCACTGGAATACCCCTCCTAGAATAGTAGGGTAAACATTTTTACAAGTGGAGAATGGCAGTGGTGCCAATCTCTTATTAGGCCCTAATAAATGGCATTAAGAAGCCTAAACTCACATGTGCATTCTTCTATGTAGTGATCAGTGTCTCCGCTGTGTAGAGATCATATGGATTTGTGTCAATCTCTGTGGAGAATGCCATCAGTGGAGAATCGCTGTGGTGCCAATCTCATACCATGACCTGAAAACATGCACAAGGAATCCTAAACTCACAGGTGCATTGGCACTACCACTAGCGGAGAATGGCAGTGATGCCAATCTCATGCTGGCAACTACATAATGACACTGAGATCATCAAACTCACATGTGGAATGGAATAGGACACCACTCTCCTATGATCACTAGAATACCCCTCTTAGAATAGTAGGTTAAACATCTGTACAAGTGGAGAATGGCAGTGGTGCCAATCTCTTATTAGGCCCTAAGAAATGGCATTGAGAAGCCTAAACTCACATGTGCAGAGATCATATGGATTTGTGTCAATCTCTGTGGAGAATGCCACCAGTGGAGAATGGCAGTGGTGCCAATCTCATACCATGACCTGAAAACATGCACAAGGAATGCTAAACTCACATGTGCATTCTTCTATGTAGTGTTCACTGTCTCCGCTATGTAGAGATCATATGGAATTGTGTCAATCTATGTGGAGAATGCCACTTGTGGAGAATGGCAGTGGTGCCAATCTCATACCATGACCTGAAAACATGCATAAGGAATCCTAAACTCAAATGTGCATTCTTCTATGTAGTGATCGCTGTCTCCGCTGTGTGTAGACATCATATGGAATTGTGTCAATCTCTGTGTAGAATGCCACCAGTGGAGAATGGTAGTGGTGCCATGCGATGAATCGAACTTCTGCCATTCTCCTTAACATCATGGAGGATGGCACCAGTGGCATTATCCTTGAACTCTCACGGAGGATGGCACTTGTGCCATTCTGAACAAACTCACAATCCATGTGTTCAATGGCATTTGTGACACTCTTCTAACATCATTTTATGTTGGAGAATGGCATGAATACCATTCTTTATTATAACCATCTTAACTTTGATATTGTGTTTATTTGCTTACTGTGTTGGTGTAGTTTTTCATAATGCATATATAAGTTGCTTCGCCTTGGCTATTTTGTTAATAGAAGTTGCATTGTGGTTGTAATATTTCCTACTACAGTTATGATTTTCTATTATACATTTCATTGTGTCCTTGGTTCTTTTGTTAACAGAACATTGCAAGAATGTCTAGCAAGGGAAAGAGAAAGGTTCGAGAGGTGTCAGTTTATGATGGAGTTAGTTCTGGAAGAGGATGGTTTTTGGATATATACAATAACGAACTCCAAAAACTCCATAAAGTGCATTGTTTTGTGAACATCCAAGGAACAACTTTTGAAGATGTTGGACAAGTTAAAGAGATGGAGGATACCGAGAAAGACAACGTTCCTTGTCTCAAAATTCATACATTGGGAGGCAATGTGTATCAATTGGATCCTGCTTGTTTTGATCATGCGAGGATGAATGCTACTGGGGAGGACACGATGATATCTAGGGGTTGGATTAATGAGCCATAAAATTATACCAATCAACAGATATTAGAAAGCTTTGATTTGGTAACAAAAGGGATAAAGCAAGATATAAAAAAGAGTAGAAAAGTTTCGAAAAGAACCAAGAAAAGTGATGTTGAGGGATCAAGCTCTCAAGTGTCTCAGAACACATTGAAAGAGAAGGCTAGAGAGACCGGTGAGGAGGAAACAACAGGTGAGAAGGAAATAAGGTCAGATGGAAAAACAAGCATTGGGGATAAACTGGAGGCTAAAGACAAAGAGACAACTTTAGGAGGAAAACAGGGAGGTACGAGAATAGTCAGTGGAGGTGATGCAACGGGGAGTGGTGAGACACATATAACAGGACATGGTGAGAAATCATCTGAAGCAACTATCATCCTGTATAAGAAAATCCAGCCAGATGTTGACTTTAAGGCACTACAAAAGAAATTGGAAAGGAAGGACACAAGTATGATAGGCTTGATGGAGTACGTAGAGTACTTCCCATTTGGTTTGGAGTTTGAGGTGTTGATCCCAGTGATGAATTGCTTTAGAGCACCAAGCCAATATGTGTACAAGACATTGACCCTTAGCTATGTCAGTGACTTGGTCAAGAGTTTTGCAATGAATGCACGACCACCTGCAACATGTGCATATCTTATGCCTTACCACATAGGCACAAATACTCCGATGTGCAAGGAAGAGATAAAGGTGGAAAAGTTAAAGGAGTATAATTATTGGATTCTCGCAGGGCAGCATTCGATTTATGCTGCAAGGATATTTATAACTAAAGCACATGGAGAAGCCTTCAATCAATGAAAAGGTTTCTATACACGGAGGAAGGCGAGAAATGTTGTCAATGCACCAGTTGAAGCAAGTTGTAAGATATCATCAATGGCCAACATGGAGGCACAGACTGTTTTCAAAAATCAACCATATATCGATATCTTACAACACCTAAGGGCACGGTGGATTGCATTCGGACGACCAAAGAAACCAGCCCAAGGCCTTGTCAAAGGGCATAAAGATCGACAAAGTTGGGATGTGAGTAATAAACTTTGTTTTGTATGCATTTTTTATTTCAAGAATGTTTATGGCTTTGTAAAAGAAATGATAGTAGTGTCAATTCCTTGATGTGAGAATGGCACTAGTGCCATTCTTCTAGTTACCAAGTCATGCTTTTGACATGGTAATGGGAGAATCGCACTAGTGTCATTATTTTCTCTATTACATGAT
This sequence comes from Dipteris shenzhenensis, assembly GCF_047967505.1. Classification (NCBI taxonomy): domain Eukaryota; kingdom Viridiplantae; phylum Streptophyta; class Polypodiopsida; order Gleicheniales; family Dipteridaceae; genus Dipteris; species Dipteris shenzhenensis. The sequence continues at coordinate 34,420,943 of NC_141603.1, read as the reverse complement.
TTGGATTAGAAGAATGTCTAAGATGATTTTGATTTTTTTATATATAATTTTGTAGGAGTTGCAAGCGTATTGATGGGCGCAAACTTTGCTACCAAGGACACACACATGGTCACATATGATGATGACATCTACAAACAATGGATTAGGATTTTGACATTGGTGAAGCAGGGTGATCTTGAGGGTCGAAATCCCACAATAACATATATGAGGTGTCTGCTAGGATTGTAAGACGAAGATGTACGTGCACTTCAAGCAGAGATTGAGTCTAAATAAATAGTCTTGGTCAAGTCAAGCAAAGACAAGGACTCCATTGAAATGTCTCAACGGGCAATGGAGATTAAGCATGATAGAGCCCTGAAAGAAGCGCTCATCAAGGAGTTCAACTCACGTCACCCTTCGCCCCAACATCAAACATGGGATACCCTTGCAACTTACTTCAAAATTGATTCAATTGTTTATCAGAGCTTCAAGGGTTCATGTGAGTCATGGGTCAAAGAGAAGCTGCAAGTTGGCAAGTCCACACCTAATTTCCCAAAAGCCGCATCAATCTATGTTGATTGGGTGATTAGTTCAATAGAGGGTAACAAGTCTACATCGCAGTCTTGTTTTCCTTGGATAATTATTCAAGTGAACATGGAGATGGAGGGGGAGAGCTTTCTAACACGTCACTCCAAGGGACAACTTCCAATCAGCTTGTGTGTGCTTGACACCTCAGAGGGATCTACCAAAGGCATGTGTTGGGATAAGGATGCCTACAAGAAGTTGCTCTATGGCTTGATGGAGACCGTTGCCACTCCATCACAGTATGTATTGCTATCATTTATGACAATGATAGAGATGGTAAATTTCAAGGAAGCAATGATAGAGGCTCGATTTTGGCATAGAAGGTTTATGGGTGTTATCAATGAATCGGATAGTGCACAAAAGGGTTTGTTTGAGACCTTCTGTTTTTTGTCATTTGTCAGCTCACATGATGGGTTTGATGGATTTGAGCACATGTTAGAAAACACAAGGCCATACACAATAATTGAGGACAATATTCTTTATTCAGATGAGGGCGATGAGTATGAAAAAGAGGCGGTTGTGAAGCATGGCATCATCAAGGAGTACATCAGGTGCTATTGTAGTAGGGAACATGAAGTTGTTGTTGACATCTTTACTAATGGATGTGTGGCATTACAAGCATTGTCAAGCAAAAGAAAAGTGATCTCAGTGTGAATACATCCCAACAGGTGACAGAGGTCGAGGCTATGTGTGTGGCACATGCATCAAATAATCCCCATATTAAGATTTGGTCTAGCATTGAGAGGCCTCTTGAGACACATAGAGCTGATTCACCTATCGATGAAGGAATTAAAGAGGGTGAGCATCACATTGAAGACTTGCAACCTTTAACTGAAGTAGATCTTGAAGCTATCCCAAAGATTACATTGGAAGATTTGGAGCGCTACTCATTTATGCCTTGTGTATTCAGTTTCAAAATAATATGACTTTTATGGATTTTCTCGATTGCACATACTCTCATTATATTAAAGATATTAAACATTAGGTATGATAAAATTGTGTGACATAATGACATGGGGAATGGTACTAGTGTCATTCTCCCTATGTCGGGTTATACGTAAGAGGTACTATTAACATTTTATGTGACCTCATATGGAGAATGGCACTAGTGCCATTCTCTCTTTGTGGTTATGTAGAAATGGTAATACTGTTATGTTCCTTTCTTGAATCTATGTTAGTTGAAAGCATTGCAAAGATTAAAAATTGTATAGTATTAACTATGCTACCAAAGTTTTGATTTGGGTGCTTTCTACAAATCTATTGGACCAAAGTAATACAGTATCTATGCTTTCAGATCATGCATTGTACATTTCTTTTGGGACATGGGGGGAGGCACTAGTAGTATTCTCTAGTATTCTCTCCTCCCAATGAGGGTATAGAGAAAGGCACTAGTGGCATTCTCCATAACCTTATATGTAAAATGGCACTAGCACCACCCCAAGAGAAGAATGGCACTATTGCCATTCTCTCTATGAGTTCAGAGAGAAAGGTTGCACTATTTGCATTCTCAATTGACCTTTAGAGAGATTGGCACTTTTGCCATTCCCCAAAAATACAATGGAATCAGTGAACGACGATGGATAATGTTCATACTTTATTGTTATTTATTAGTTTCATATGCTTTTGTGCTTCGACATTGTTGAATACACTCTAAAGAATCAAAATATTTCTATATTCCTCAACTTCCACAGGGACCAATGATGCATGGAAGGATGTGGAGACATCAAATGTAGAGGACAACATACCACCCAAAATGGGGACTATCAATTACGCGATGGATACAGGAGGTATAGAAGAAAACATAACCCCAAAAATGGAGAAAATTGCAAGGAATATCATGAATCCTATACTTTTAGAAGAGAACATGGATGAACGTACTGTCTCAACATTGGGGACAAAACTAGATAATCTTATTGTTGTTGCAAACATGTATGAAATCATAGCACCTGACAATTTGGATGAGTCAGAAGCCATCAACTTCAAGGAGAATTTGGATCTATATCCACATACAATTTCTTTGGATATGCCACGATTAACAATCATATTAGACTTGAATGGCCTATTATTAAGTCGCTGCCTATTAAAGTCTCCAATACATCCGTCTATTATGCATGGCAAAAATAGTTATATGGTTGTTCGTCATGGGTGCATAGAATTTCTTAAAATCTTGCTACAAAGATTTAATGTAGGTATCTAGTCAACTGCGATGGAGCATAACATACTTGATATGGTAGGAAAGCTGCAAAATTATGCAAATGAGAGCCTCCCTTTCTTTGTTATATGGTCTCAGCAAGGATGCTACACTTACAGTAAGACGAGGATAAATAGGCCTGACAAGGTTGGTGTTGAGGCAATGTTCAAACCCTTAGCAAAAATCTCAAAGGCATTTGGATGTGATGCTAGAAGGACAATCCTTGTTGATGACTCCCCATACAAGGCTTGCATTAGCCCTCCATCAAATTGCATATTTCCTTCAACATTTGATGTACAAGACAAGGATGATAATATTCTACTGAGAGAGTTCATGCCGTACTTACTACAACTCGATGAGACTAAAGATGTGCGCAGCATGATTGAGACAAATCGGTATGGACAATTACCTGTGATGGAGGGGCATAAGGATTTCAACCTTGTCCAAAAAGTAATTGATGAATGGAGGGAGGAAAATCATGCATGGTCAAGAATGGAATATAAAACAAGAGATCTTCCTCTTGCAAATCAACTAAGAGAGAGGGATATAGGTGGTAGGGCAACCCATGGTGGTGATGGCCAGGTGCCTAAACTCAATGCATCCCAAATAAGACTTTTAAGGAATGCTTCGCAACTCTCTAGCATGAATGCTATGCAAGTTTCTCAATTGGCTATAGACCTAGGGTACAAAGGTTGCTATATCAAGAAATACATTGCTAAGGGCTACATAAACGGACTACAGAATGCGTATTTTTCATGAAGGTACATATGTCAAAGTGTTTTTTGATTTTATCTCAATATATATAACTGTTGTTGTAGCTAATTGAATTTGTCTTTTGTGATGTAGATAGATATACGTTCAAATCAAGCTTGAGTAGGTACATACCAGAACGAGATCCATTTGGACCACCAAAGTTACCTGTCCCTATCAACGAAGTGTTCTGGATAAAAAATGTGGCTTTCGAGGTGCATGAGTCAACCATTACAGGTGTTGTCTTGGGCTTGTTTGTGCATGGCTCCATCAAGAGAGGGACTACTATTCTCCATTATGGAGGTGACAAGTATTCCTACAGAGACTGGAAGGAATTATGTAGAGTTCATCTAAGGCTAAAGAAGTACTCTATCCAAGAGGACCCTACTGTCCCTATGAAGGATATGGTGCATATTGTTGGTGATGTTCAATATGGCAATGTGGCAGGATTTATTAACAGCAATAGAAATACCAATGTAAAGCCAAATGTTTGTTATGTATTTTCCCTTGATGTTCCACCTTGGTATGACCCCATGATGAACATAGTTATTGCAGAATATGGTCACATTTGTATTGAATCCATAGTTGATATACATGCAGGAGAGGAACTATTTGCAGACTATGAGTTTTGAATAACAACATTGTATTTCTTTATACAATCATTACTTATGGGAATTACTACTTTCTTGCCAACTATGTAAATTGGTGCGTAATTGTTGTGTGTGAATAATATGCAAACATGTTCATAACTACATTCATAATGTATTTAGAAGGAGTGTCTCTCGTGCCATTCTTTCCGGTGCCATTCTCTTTGGGGCTAGAAATTGAGAGTTTCTTTGGAATCATGATTTATTTCAGGGATTTCAATGGTGTATCAACAACTTGTTATGTTTTCATCCTAAAGTGTACTTTTTTACTTTGCAATGAGTAATCAACATGACATGTAAAGTTATCGTTTTACAATAATGCTAGTCAGTCCAAACATTGAAAGTGCACAATAAATGATTGTCATTGCCACCTAAATTACATCAAATGCTTGTCATTGCCCATTGATTTTCCATCAACTACATATCTTGCATTCATTCTCCTCAACTACATATCTTGATTTTCCATCAACTACATATCTTACTAAGTTAAAGAGCCTGTGCGTTTTCATTGCAATACTCATGGTTATTAATTACACTCTACATTTTTTAAACGTTGTTTTGGAGATTTTCAAATGAGAATGCTCACAACAAAAGCGAGTCTCAATATCAATGGAAATTCCAGAGACTCGCTATTATGAAGGTGTTTTTGAACATCACTATGGCTCACGAGATGAATCTAACTCGAATGGGTTTCAAAGTTTATTATTTTGTTGATGATAACGTAGTTTAGACACTGATATTCTATTTATTATTTGAGAATGTAGTTGATATTTCACACTTCATGAATGGCTATCTAGTCTATTTTCACATATTTCTCCTGTTTTTTCATTGAGGGGAGCTACAATTTCTTCCAAAACTGCCATTCTGGGAATTGGGTTTTTCCCAAATTATCTAATACGGTCTTTAACTGTGCCAAATGGTGAATCTGCTTAGACTATTGTAAATTTTTTTTATAGTGGACTGTAATTTTGTAGTACAATATGTCACTATTGGGGTGCTAATGGATTTCTAGTCTGCCCTTGAGCACACATGATATTCTAGTATTTTATTTAAAATATGAGTGTCTCTTTGCAATCATTTTATTTTCTTTGTGTTAGTCTCTGTCCAATCATGATCATGCTCTAAAAGAGCTAAAACTTGCTTTAAAAAGTACTTAAAAATTTTTCAAGCAATGCTAAAAGTACATTCTGGCCAATGCCATCATTGGGGTGCTACTTGGGATGCTGGCTTTGCATATTTGCCATCCCTCCAAGTGGCTAGTGAAAACTATTCCCATGATAATCTAAATGCTACTTTGTAGGTGGGGCACCCTCTCAAGGGGTTCACCTCATAAAATTTTAGTGTACCACGTGCATTCAAAAGGAGGAGTATTTTAATTGCACTTTTAGAAAGAATTTAATAGGATTAGAATAACAGGAGGGATTTTTCGATTCAACTTTAGAAAAAAATCCGTTAGTTCATATGTAAAGAGGGTTGATTTTATTTGGGGAAAATTTTAGCTAAGGGGTTTTTAAAGTACCCCTTGAATGCACGATCTAGGGTTTTTTACTAGCGCACACCCTGAGGGGACCCTGAAGTAAAGGTGTGTATTCTTGTATTTCTCTTTAGTAAAGAGAGTGGCATGTGTCGTGCTCTACACTATGTTTAAAATCATTATATGCTTGTGGAGTAAAGGTCCCCATGGATTAAAGGTGTGGAGTGGCACGTGTCAAGCTCTTTACCATGTTCAAAATGGTTGTACGCCCATGGAGTAAAGGGTAGAGTGCCACGTGTCATGTTTTGCATGATGTTCTCATAATGATAATGCTAAAAAGGTTTAATAGATTGTGTTTGATCAAATGTTACGCAAAGGTAGCAATATATATCCCAAGAAAAATCCAAGCAAAGTGTCAACTTGTCCCAAATTTAAAATCTCTCTATCTAGCACATCACAACATGGTAGTAGATGATTGGTAAGAAGGAGCCACGTGTCCTATGAAATACTCATGAAAGATCCAACACCTATTCTCCTTTCCTAGTTGTCCCTTCCTCTAAGAGATTTGATAGCTTTTGACATTCAATAATCCAATATATCAATTAGAAACTAAGCTGCTCGAGTTCTCAACCAGGCTAAGCAAGGCACCCAGCCACCCCTCAGAAGCCGCCTTGGCAAAACTCATACAAGGAGTTACAAAGCCCAAAACACAAAAGTAATTCTCATGGGCTGAATTTGAGAGGTTTCTCAACAATCTAGTCACCTCCAATGCAATCTTATAGGACTATCTTTCTCTTTTCTCTCTCACAATCCTCCTGCTCTCCACGAAGAAGCCAAGATATTTACAAGTGGCCAAGTCCATGTGGCACCCAAGAAAGACAGAAGCAAATGCATGGTTCCCACATATACCCTCCCTTAGTTGTTGGGGCCCTCAAGATCATGTCCACCTTTCATGGAATCTAAAAACAAATTATCTCTTACCTAAAATTAATAGAAAATTCACCCAAACACTCAATAATAATTGCATAAACACAAAAATGAAAATAAGGACAAGGGGAGGAGAAATATTTAAATAGATATTTATACAAGCTTTATTTCTTAGTCATGTTACACCCAAGGTACAACAGATGTTGGGAATGTAAGAAATCAAGAAAAGTAATAGATGTACCATCATAGACACTTGAAATAAGTTTTCAAGGAAATGGTGTCATGGACTTGATTCCACTATGCCAAATCCTTAAAAACACTAAAACATCAAATAGGTGTCTTTTATTATGCATGAGAAAAGAGCTATGCATAATCAATCATGGTTCTTGCAAGTGTCAAGGTCTTTTAAATTGCAATAGGATCGAAATTTGATGTTTCTTTACTAACATATTTTTCTACGTAGTTTTAATTAACACCAAGAAGATTCCAACCATGTTCAAGATTTTTGGGTTACTCTTGAGTCTTAGAAATACCTTGGTAGCAAGCGAATTGAACAACTCATTTGTAGCACCTTTTTACCATTGGTTTATGTAATACTATTATCTAAAAAACTATCAGATGTAATTTCTTTTGTTTCAATTTCAATGTAGTACCATTGTCGCAAAAACTATTTGTTAGAGCTATATATAGCTTGCCGTAACACAGCCTAGTCATCAACTATATATATGCCTATGATCTATGAATAGAAACACCTCCTTGGGAGAAACTCTTGTGTCTAGCTCTCTCCCCTTTATCTTCTTCTCAACATGGTACTAGAGCCTCTAGCATGATTGTGAGGGCAAAGGGACAGGTTTTTAATCAATCTGGCAACGCGATCATTCACAAAACGTTTTTCTGATGATTTTGGCTACTTGATCGCTAGGTTTTGAGTTGATATGAAAAAGGTATCAAAGATGCATTGCAAATCAGTGTTGTGGCCATGATTAATGAAAATGGCTCGTGATGGCTTGTTCAAAGCGTATATGCTTATTATTTTGACTGGTTGGATCACTATATTCCGATTCCAGGTAAGAAAGTTATGGTTATTTCTTTTTGCTACCTGCTATCAATAAACTATTAGAAGAGCGTTTGGACACGAAGATGAACACCCATAATTAGAGAGGACTTGATCTAGGACATGAAGATGGAAAAGGCTCATACTTTTATAAAATCGACAATATTTGAAGCAAGAGTAAAAGCAAGTTTTTCTTTGATCACCTCTCTTTTTTGCAAAGTTTCCCCTAGTTTCCTCTCTAAGAGAGTCACCTATAATCTTCCACACTTGATTTTTTATCTTAGCCACATAGAAATTGCCTATGATCTTTCAAGTCTGTCTTAGAGAGTCGCCTGTGATATTCCAAGCCTAATTTTTTATCTGAGCCACACTTAATAATTATCTGGTGCAAGCATTGTCATCAAAACCTCAACCTCCCCTTGAACTAGAGTATGAAGCTATTGAGAAAACTGGAATAAGTTCAACTATTGTATAAAAAGGAGAGATTGCTACCACTATTGATAAGACATGCATAGATTGTGTTGATATTTGGTTAGACATTTGGTTTTTCATATAAAATTTGACATATGATTTGGTTTCTATCTGTCATATGGATTTCTCATTTTAATGCACATGTACTTAAACTGGTTTCTTGATTATAGTATAAATAATAATATATTTCTTGCTCAATTGGTTTGAATTACATTTCTATACCATCAGTGATGATGAAATCTTTGGATGACTTTGTGGATGTAAAATATTTCTTGCACCCTTTGAAATAAAAGTAATAATCTAGCACGTGTTTTAAAGAGGATATTCATGTGTAGTCAAGTTTGAAAGCCTAAATATATGCATTTAGTTCATTTTAAAAAATTGTGTTGCATAAATGTGTGCCCTTTTGTAGAATCAATTGTTTTTTGAGGTGGACCTATGAGAAAATAAAATAATTTTAAAAAGTTTCCAATAATCCCAGGATTTTGAATGGAATCTTGTTTCAATAAGCCATGCGATGTTCTCACTTCATCTGCAATAGTGGTACATCATTATTAATATTGAAACTATGCATTCTTGTCAAAACTACTTCCATGGTAGCTCATGTTTTGGATAAGTCCTGCATAGCAAGTTCCCACAAACAATCAAGAGCCTAATTTTCATGTCTCGCTTCACCAAGTTTTCACCAAGAGCTCCTACAACATCTACGAAAACACTGATAAACGTCGCTATATAGCAACGATTAACAGAACTTAAAAAAAAGCATTAGTGGAGCTAAACAGGGCCACAACAAGCCCTGTTTAGTCCCACTAATGTTTTTTTTTCAGTAATTACAAAAAAGTTTTTTTATTATAAAATCTCCCTTGTGAAAAGGGTGCTACAAAATTGCTCAAATGAACTGATCGAGCAACAAGAGCATATACATGTCGAAGATATACAACATTGTTTGTTACAAAATTACCCTTTCAAAAAGGGTGATACAAAATCACTCAAGTGAGCCGATATACAAAAGGATATACATGGCGAAGTATATGCAAACTACTACTAGTAGTACTTATTCGAATCGTCGTCGTCCTCCTCATCCTCATCTTGCTGGCTTGATCCTTGGCCCTCATGAGGTGCGCCTGATCCCTGGCCCTCATGAGCCACACTTGATCCCTAGCCCTCATCATCACTCTCCTTCGGTGATGGGACACTCGAGCTTTGACTCTAAGAATGAAACCATATTAATTGGAAATTAGATTAGAACTTAAAGAATAGAACAATTTAAAAAGTGAGATTACAAGTAGGAGTAGACTTATACTGTGCGAGTAGCCACCTCAACCCAATTGACCGTCACTCCCATTGCCTCCTGCTCAATAAACCATGGCTTTGTTCCTATGCAAAACGTGCATCGCATCTCTCCATGTGTAGGAAGGTGGCCCATCACAACTTCTGTGGACCCAATTTACGAGAGTTAGATAAAGTGTATGTAATATGTACTAAAACAAATAGAACAATACATTAAATGAGAAGAAGTAGACTTACAATGGTTGCCTCGAATGCCAATCATCCACCTACACCAAAGTGCAAAGTACCTATGGTGTCCAGCCATCTCCTCGCAGCCCTCCTCTGACCCTCAGACATTTCGGGATGGTCCCTGTTCTGCTTCTTGAAAAACTTCCAATAAGCTTTGTCTGCCCAGCTGGGTTTAGCCCTCCCCTTTGCAATGGAAGTATGCAAGGTTGATCTACAATGCCTCAGGACCAAACCCATGCGCTCTCGCATGTAATTCTCATTGAACTCCCAATTTGGGGGGTTATGGTATTTTTCTTTTAATTCATCGATGATCGTCTCCTTCTTTTGGTCATCTTGATACCGCCAATCTGTAGCAATGCCGCTCTTGAAGTGATGGCTCATCAACCACCTCATGATGGCCATCACTGCTTTTCTCTTTTTATCTTCTATTATCTCTCTAGTAGCCGTGATTTGATAGAATAAGTCCTCGATTGGGTAAGGAGGACTCATGGTAGTGGTAGAGTCAGAGCGAGTGGTGTTTATGCGAGTGCTTCCAGAGTGAGGAGTAGTAGTGGGAGTAGGAGAGGGCAAGGGACCTGACTGGTGCTGGGTCTCAAGACCAAGTGGAGACCTCTAGGGATGTGAGTATGCTGAGTCATCTACATCTCTCGAGTCAGCACAACATAAGCGACGCCTCCTACTCTTCCTTCCCTTACAATGGGCACGCCCAAGTGATGATCGCTTAGTCAAAGGGGCACGAGGGGAGGGGCACAAGGGGACGGTTGGGCAGTAGGTCCAACCGTCAGGGTAGGAGAGGGAATTGCTAAGGTCCTTTGGGAAAGCAGAGAGAAGAACCTCGCTACCTCCTCATCGGTTATTTGTGCCACAAACTCGTTAGGACTCTTGACAAAGCCATGGGCTCCTAGCAAAGGAGTTCCCCAAGGGGTAGTCGCAGTGCTACATCCGAGAGGAGTCGGCAGGGGTAGTCACAGAGGTAGGCCCCTGAGGTGTCACCTGAGGGGAATCAAAGTCCTCTAGAGAATACAGATCATGATGTCTTCTCCTACGAGGGTTTTCGTACTTATCGGACGTGCGATGTGAGATCCCATGTCTAACGTAGACAAAAACACGAAAACAAAAAATAAAAAACAAGAGAATACATTGAGAAAGCATATGCTTATGCTTATGCATAAGGATATGAGCATATGCTCATGCATAAGCCTAGGCATAGGCATAAGAGAAGGAAAAGAGGAGAAGGAGACATATGCTCATGCATAAGCATAAGCATAAGAGAAGGAAGAGGGAAAAAGAGCATAAGCATAAGAGAAAAGGAAGGAAAGGATATGCTTATTCTTATGCATGAGCATATGAGCATTAAAGAAAAATCAATCTACAGATTAATCAGCTTAAATTGAAGAAAATACATTCAATGCGATTTGATAGTAAGCATACCTCACAATACCACAGATCTTGAATATAGCATTTCTAACATCTTCTTGTAAGCACTCTTTTATTGTAATTAGGAGGATGAACTATCAAAGCAACAATGAAGTCATGTCAACAATATAACATAATAATAATTACGCTAACGCATCATGATTATCGGTACACTAATTCTACTTAGAATACCTGTAAGACCTTGTGCCAATCATGGGACTTGAGCCCACTAAGCTTATTGTCCTTTGAAACTGCTCCTTTCAAGCAACGCATGTACCCTGTCGGTGTTTGAAAAGAGGCAATGTCTACCTTGACCGCTGCCTCTTCCCTCGTAGAGAGGATCCACGTTGCTTTCGGGAGGACAACTTTTCCCAAAGCATGCACTTGGGGCCACAAACGAAACATCCTATTCATAGCACGCAAGTCTTCTCGCACTCCTCTCGAGTCCTTGGAACCAACCAAGTGTGCCCAAATAGTAGCTCCCACATTCTTGAAGATATGCATGGGATCCAAGAGATGATTGATTTGTAACTGACCCCAATAAGGAAGCTCGTGAAAGATCGATAGTCTCTTCATACCAGGAGGAGGTTCCTCTCCATTTTCCCTCCAAGCTTGAATATAGTCACTTGCCTTCAAATATGATGGTGGTGGATCAAGCTGACCTCCACGTGTGAGATGGTCCAGCGGAAGGTATCGAGCATGACCTTCATAAACATTTTTCCTCATATGTTTGGAGTAGCGTGCAAGCGATTTCAGAGCCGGTCCACAAATAGGACAAGCATGGTACCCACTTGTAACAAGTCGTGCATGCGTGCATGAATGTGTTAGTACAAGACATGCGTATGAAAGAGAGTCAAAAAAGCATAATCCCTCATTGTACATGTAAAGAAACAACCACGTACTTGCGCACTCTCCATATCCTGGGTAGTCATGCATGGTCCACATCAAGATACCCCTGACCAAAATATCATTGGTATGTCTAGGAGCTCTGGAAATATCAAAGACCTACACTCCTTTCCATAATATCTGTAACTCCTCTATCAAAGGTGCCATGTACATGTCCATGTTTTTTGCCTCGTACTTTCCTGACACAAGTAGTGCAAGCATGAGGTGTCCCTTTTTATTATTAGCCATGGTGGGATATTGTAATTCACCATGACTATGGGCCATGTCAACCAAGATGTCGAGCGTAGCCCGAAAGGATTCACCCCATCCATGGCTAGCCCAAGATGTAAGTTGCATGGCTCCCTCGCAAAGTCCAGCCACTGATTATCTATGTGCTTCCAAGCTGCACAATCTGTGGGAATCCTCAATGTGTCATCAGTGGACCGATGAGATGCATGCCATGTCATCAACTCTGCTATGGATTTGCATCGGAACATGTGTTGTATTCTTGTAATGATGGGAAAGTGTCTCAAGACATTTACTGGTACTCGCTCACCCTACAAGTCATCTCTATATCATTGTTCCCCACACTTTGGACAACTAGCCAAATCTCCATGCTCATGACGAAAGAGAATACAATCATTACGGCAAGCATGGATGGTATCATAATCCATATCCACCATTGTTAGCATCTTTTTCGCTTCATCTCTTGATGCGGGCATGGTATTTGGTGCAGGAAACATCTTCTGGAGAAACTTATGACAATTCAAAACATACATAGGCTTCAAACAATGATGATGTGAAGATAGTGGGAGAGAGGGAAGGAGTCTCACTTGCGGCTTTCTCACATACACAATGGGGGAATACACACACAGGTGGAGGCTGAAAACAATTTTCCTCTTCTTAGTTGTGTAAGCCAAAAGAACTCTAGTACAAAGAAATAGAAGAACCCTATATGTGGGTCTCAAACCAAACTCAACTAACTAAGGTGGCATACTAACTGAGCCACAAACTAGAGTAGATAAGGATAGCTATCATCCAGCTATTATTCGTGGGCAGTGTACCAACCGCATCTGCAGCTAACAAGTCGGTGACATAAATACACAACGGTCACCCTGGCATATCACGAGTGGAGCTGGATATCTCAACACTCCCCCTTGAGCTCAATCCCAATTCTTGCACAACACCAAGCAGGTCTCTGAACTTGCGCAGCTTCTGTACGCCCAATGCCTTCGTGAATATGTCAGCGACCTGATCCTCTATGCTGACATAGACTAGATCAATAAGACCTAGTAAAACCTTCTCCCGCACATAGTGATAATGCACCTCAATGTGCTTTGTCCTAGCATGATAGACTGGGTTATTTGCCAAGTGTATACTGCTCGTGTTGTCAGAATAAATGACAACTGGCCCATCTGTAGACTAATGCATATCATAAAGTAGCTTATGCAACCAAGCTACCTCACATGCAGCCATTGTTGCACCCTTGTACTCAGCCTCTGTACTCAACAAGGCAACTATAGGCTGTTTCTTGGTGCTCCAAGTGACTGCAGCACTCCCAAAAGAGAACACATATCCACTGGTAGATCGTCTATCAGAAGTACTACCAGCCCAATCAGCATCAGTGTATCCATGCAACTGTATCTAAACCCCAACCTCATAAAATAGTCCATACTGCAATATGGACTTCACATACCTGAGTATGCGTCTAGCCGCATCCAAATGCGGTTTCCTTGGAGCCTGCATAAACTGACTTACCAATCCAATAGCATAGCTTAAATCTGGCCTGGTAATAGTCATATAAATCAGACTTCCTACTATGCATTTGTACATAGTAGGGTCTTCTAGAAGCTCACCTGCATTTGTGCTCATCTTCACATTCTGCTCCAAAGGAACTGAAATAGTCTTACAACCTGTCATCCCATATTTGGACAGCATGTCCAATCCATACTGCCTCTGCAAGAGCTATATCCCACTTGGTGATCTAATCACCTCAATTCCCAAGAAATAATGTAGCTCTCCCAAATCCTTCATCTCAAACTTCTGCTTCAATAGCATTTTCACATGAAGGACATCTTCATCACTATCACCTGTGATGATTAAATCATCAACATAAATGACAAGCAACATAATACCTTTCTCTGTTTTTCTCACATAGAGTGAGAAATCTTCCTTGGAAATCTGAAAGCCAATAGTGACAAGATATTGTCCTATCTTGTCAGACCATGCTCTAGGTGCTTGCTTCAAGCCATACAAGGCTTTCTTCAACCTGCAAACAAACTCAGGATGAATAGCATGAACATAACCTGGTGGCTACTCCATAAAGACCTCTTCTTGCAAATCACCATGTAAGAAGGCATTCTTTACATCCATCTAATGTAAAGACCATCCCTTTGATGCAGCCATAGCAATGACTACTCTTATAGTTGCCATCCTTGCAACCAGACTGAATGTTTCTTCATAATCAATGCCATATGTTTGTGCATACCCCTTGACAACTAATCTTGCCTTGTGTCTGTTCATAGAAGCATCTGCATTGTGCTTGATCTTATAAACCCACTTACAGCCAATTGCATTCTTGTCTTTAGGCAAAGGCACCAATTCCCATGTAGCATTTGCTTCCAAGGCATCCACTTCTTCATCCATGGCTTTCTACCATTTTTCATTTCGCATGGCTTGTTCAAAAGAAGTGGTTTCTGATTCCTGTATCACTTTGACCATATAGGCATAGTGAACGGCTGTAAATACATCATATTTCAGCCCATCCACAGGATACCTAGCTCTGGTAGACCTGTGCGAAATAGGCTCACTTCCAGATGCTCTCAAAACATCCCTGGTCTTCCTTACTCCAGGTGTAACAACATAAGGAATACCCAACTCATCATCAATGCTCTGTTCTGAGCCACTGGATTCACCATCCACATAAGAGTGACCTGCATTCACATCAAACATGGGCTGATCTACCTTCTCTTTTCCTTTTCGTGATACCTGCGTACCACTATCTGCATTGCTTTGAGGAGATTCTCCTGATCTCAATTTGCCTATCCATGGTGAAGTATGTGAACCACTGCTAGAGGCCACTGCAAGTCCACTAATATTTTGTGATTGCTGCTGTGAATTCTGTGCAGCATTACCATTTTGTGCATCTACATCAATCATCACATTTATTGGTTTATACCAGCTGCTCATCTCATCAAAAACAACATCTCTGCTCACTGTAAACTTACGAGTAGAAGGGTTATAGCATCTATACCCTTTCTACTGTAGAGAATAACCAATAAAGATGCACTTCTCGGCTTTTGGATCCAACTTGGACCTCAACTCATCTGGCACATGAACATAGGCAATGCAACCAAAAATTTTCAAATGAGAAATGTCTGGTTTCCTACCAATATACATCTCCTCTGGCGTCATGCCATGTATTGCTGCAGTGGGAGTCCTGTTAATTATGTAAACTGCTGTAGCAACTGCTTTAGCCCAATAATAATCTGGTAGATCTTTTTCATTTAGCATGGCCCGAGATACCTCTCCAATATGCCTATTTTTCCTTTCTGCAAGTCCATTTTGTTGTGGGGTATGACTGCATGAATATTGCTGCTTTATGCCATGCTCCTATAGGAACCTTGCAAACTCATTTGAGAGGTACTCTCCCCCTCCATCTGACCTTAGACATTTTATTTGCAGGCCTGTTTCTTTTTCAACGATAGCTTTAAAATCTTTGAATTGCCCAAACATTTCACTTTTCTTTTTCATAAAATACACCCAAACTTTTCTGCTGAAGTCATCAATAAAAGTGACAAAATAGTGACACCCTCCAATAGATGCAGCTTTAGTAGTCCATAAATCAGAGTGGATTAATTCCAATGGCTTTTTACTCTCTTGAACATGCCTAGGAAATAGTTTTCTTGCCTGTTTTCCAAATTGACAGGCTTCACAAACCTTATGCATTTCTGCAACCTTGAATTTAGGTAATCCTGTAGCAATATTTTGGGCTTGCATTGATTTAAGTCACTATATATTAACATGACCAATGCGTTTATGCTAGATATCAATATTTGCAACCACACCGTTCCCATGTGCAAACATTGCTGCACTCAATTCAGGCATGTCCGCATCCAACGTAAACATCCTGCCCTTCTTCTTTCCTTTTGCTATCAAGAGACCGTTATTTTTCATATCCTTAACAAATCATCCATGAGGGTTAAATCTGACTTGCAAGCCCTGCTCAACCATTTGACCAACAGAAACCAAGTTCTTGGTGATGTTCGGGACATGAAATACATCAGACAGGTATTTCTTTTTCCCATCCTGCATAGACAAAGGAATTTTACCAATCTGCACAATAGGATGTGCAGTATCATCGCCAGTCTCCACAAATCCTAGTTTTTCCATTTTCCTTGCATCCTGCATCCATTCTGCATGACCTGTCATGTGGTTTGACACACCTGAGTCAACATACCACACATCATTTCGTTCTTCTACACTTGTCACAGAATTGGTCATATGCTGCACCATAAATAGATGCTCATTTCTGTCATCACCCTATCTACTAGAAGATGCATAATTGCCTTGCTGCAATTTTCCATTCATAATGTCATTCTGCTTTTTGTAGCAGACCTTAGCCATATGACCCATTTTACCATAGTAGTAGCATTCAACATTGTTGTTTCCATTTTGGCCTCTCTGCCATCCACCACAGCCTCTTTGGCTCCCCCTGCCTCTAGAGTTACCATGTCCTCCTCCATAGGACTGGTTTTCTTGAGTTTGCTGCATATTCTAATTTCTACCATGGTTTGCAGATACCTCTTCCAGCATTTGAGTAGAAGACAGTTTCTTTTGAAGTTCCTCTTGAAGAAGATGCACCCCCATTTTTTTGCTCTTCAGAAATTAGAAGAGCAAACAACTCTTCAAAATCAGGAAATTTTTCACGGACGGCAATGGATGTCCGGAACTGTGCATAATCCTTTCCTAGACCATTCAAGGTCATAGAAACTAGATCATCATCTTCCACTGGCGACCCAATGGAAGCAAGTGCATCTGCAATTTTCTTCACCTTCATGTGGTAGTCATTGATGCTCAAATTTTCTCTGTGCACATTGTGCAACTCCTGTTTGAGCTGCATTTTCCTCGCTTGCGTATTTGTGCTATATATTTTTGCCAAAGTATCCCATGCCTCCTTTGGCGTACTTGCATCTTGAATATGCACAATCATAGAATCCGAAATACTGATAGACAGCCAATACATAACTTTTCTAGCTCTCTCATGCCATCCTTTAAATGCCTGCATTTCCTGTTGATTGGGAACATTAGGAAGAACTGGTTCTTCTTCATTTCTTGTAATGAACTCCCAATAGCCTTTTCCCATTAGGAAATTCGTCATTCTAAACCTCCATGCCTGGAAGTTGTTCTTGTCAAGCTTTTTAGTGACAATATGTAAAAGAGAATCAGACGCCATTACAGAACACTGCAAAATATTTTGTCACTGCAAAAAAACACAGCTTTTGCCTCACATGGGCAGATCTGCAAAACTGACGAAAGTGGTATTTGACCACATAGTCACTTCCTAGTGACGATTTTGCATCAACAGGCAACAAGCATGATTTTGCAACTCCCAATATCTCTGCACACAGGCATACGATGCAATTTCTATGGCAACTTTTCACCGACCAGCAGAGCAGTGGTCGCACAGCAAAAACAGGGCCTTTTTCTTAGTGCCTGCGAAGAACTTCCACCTTCAAAACGGGCCCCGAAATGGCCTGGACTCAGAAAAATAAAGTCACCATGAAGGGCGTCTCAATCTGAGACAGTGCCCTCTCACCACACCATGAAGGCCGTCTCAATCTGAGATAGTGCACTCTTGCACTTCTGGCTGTGCTACCTGCAGAGATTTGCTCCCAAACTCGAAAAAGGAAAGCAATACTGGTCCTCTTACCAGGACACCGCGAACTTGGTTTGCTTTCTTGAGTTCCTTACCATGAACAAGGCTCTGATACCATGTGAAGATAGTGGGAGAGAGGGAAGGAGTCTCACTTGCAGCTTTCTCACATACACAATGGGGGAATACACACATAGGTGGAGGTTGAAAACAGTTTTCCTCTTCTTAGTTGTGTAAGCCAAAAGAACTCTAGTACAAAGAAATAGAAGAACCCTATATGTGGGTCTCAAACCAAACTCAACTAACTAAGGTGGCATACTAACTGAGCCACAAACTAGAGTAGATAAGGATAGCTGTCATCCAGCTATTATTTGTGGGTGGTGTACCAACCGCATCTGCAGCTAACAAGTCGGTGACATAAATACACAATGGTCACCCTGGCATATCACGAGTGGAGCTCGATATCTCAACAGATGATTCGGTATACACTATCCAAATGATGATTCTCAAAACAAACAATATCCAAATAATGAGTCAAATTAATGCAAGAGCTACTAACCTCATTAAGGCCGAGTATCTGACCACCCATACTTTACTTGTAGATTCAAGATTGAGAGACAAGCACATAGTTTAGACATCCTAGCACCCTCGTACAATTGTGTTGATTGCAACTCTCGCATTTTGACCTCAGACTCTGACATCACGTGTACATGGGATGTAGTGCCCCTAAAAATGGAATCCATCATGTCGACTATACCCTCGTCATCATCCGGGAGACTATAGTCTTGCTGAAAGTGAGAAGGTATATGCTTACCCTCATCACCCTCCTCATCCTATTTTAAGATTTCATGTAAATATAAGATCTTAGCTTGTATCTCCTGGTATACAATAAGACTGAAAACTTAAATAGCTTTGACTTACCGATGGTCCATCAACACGCGCAACACCAATGGTGGGTACTGGTTCTGGCTCCTCCCGATACATCCGCAAGTGGTGCATGATAATACGATGTTGATGTCGTACTTCTCGCTTGCAATGAGTGCAATGACAGTATAAACTCTCTGTAAGCCACTTCGTGCTCCTGGGCATTGGCGCATCATTGGATGATCGTCCCTTCCATCTACACTTATAAAATCACAACAATATAAGCATGAAGAAGAGATATTAACAGTTATAAAATAGCATCTATGAGCTTTGTTTCATGCTACCACAAAAAAAAGATTGTAAGTGTCACTATATAGCGACCTTTTTGCTCTGTTCCGTCGCTATATAGTGACGTTTTTAATTAAAAACATCGCTATATAGCGACGGATAAGCATCACTATATAGTGACGCTGTGGGTTAAAACCCGAGACTCTCATCGCATGGCACTTTCTTTATCCTCTTCTCTAATCTCTCAAGCAAGCAAGCCAATCTCTCCTCCCACCTATTTTCGATGACCTCCCACCTATTTTCGACAACCTCCCACTCTTTTCCCCACTCCTCACCCTTCTCCTAGCTCTTATACTCCCTCTCTATCCTTTTCCCTCTTTTTTTTCCTGAAAGGAATTTCTTCAAGATGTGAATTTGTTTCAATAATGTACGTTGTTTGTTTGTTAGCTTTAGTTTTGTGAGTGCTTCTCCTTGTATTGCTAAACCTGTAAACTAGTTTTCATGCTTGTTTTCAAAGGATTGAAACAAAAAACGAGATTCCAAGAAAGAAAGAAGACTCACCTCTTTTTTCTATATTTCTCTTCCTTCTCTTTCTCCTTGTCTCCTCAATCTCCTCCTTTCCTTGTCTCCTCAATCTCCTCCTTTCAAGAAGTTACTTTTGTAATCTCCTCCTTCCTCTAACATCTTATTTGAAAAAATGGGTTGTTTCCTCTCTTTTGTAGGGCCAGTCCACAACACCGAGCGGGACGTACTATTTCAGGTAAGTGCTTCCTCTTTTTTCCATTTATTATTTTTGTTATTTGCATTGGCCTACAGCTAGCGCCTTAAGCACTAGCTGCAGTGATGGGCGTAGGAACCCTCTCTTCCCCTCAAACTCTTTCCTTCTTCCCTCCTTCAATCTATTCCCTTCTCTTTTTCCCTCTTTCCTTTTCCTCTTCTTCTCTCTTTCTTTCCCTCTTTTTCCCTCTTATTCTCTATTTCCCCCTTCTCTTATGCTCATGCATAAGCATAAGCATGAGCTTATGCTTATGCTTATGCATATGCATAAGCATGAGCTTATGCTCTCTTTCCCCCTTCTCGCTTTCCTTTCCCCTTTCCTTTCCCGCTTATTCTCTATTTCCCCCTTCTCTTATGCTCATTTATAAGCATAAGCATGAGCTTATGCTTAAGCATAAGCATGACCATAAGAAAATGAGACATATGCTCATGCTTATGCTTATGCATGAGCATAAGTGAAGTAGACATATGCTCATGCATAAGCATGAGCATATGTCTCTTTTTTCCCCCTTCTCTTATTCTCTCTTTCCCCCTTCTCTCTTTCCCCCTTCTCGCTTTCCTTTCCCCTTTCCTTTCCCTCTTATTCTCTATTTCCCCCTTCTCGCTTTCCTTTCCCCTGTCCTTTCCCTCTTATTCTCTATTTCCCCCTTCTCTTATGCTCATGCATAAGCATAAGCATGAGCATAAGAAAATGAGACATATGCTCATGCTTATGCTTATGCATGAGCATAAGCGAAGTAGACATATGCTCATGCATAAGCATGAGCATATGTCTCTTTTTTCCTGCTTCTCTTATTCTCTATTTCCCCCTTCTCTTATGCTCATGCATAAGCATAAGCATAAGAAAATGAGACATATGCTCATGCTTATGCTTATGCATGAGCATAAGCGAAGTAGACATATGCTCATGCATAAGCATGAGCATATGTCTCTTTTTTCCCCCTTCTGTTATTCTCTCTTTCCCCCTTCTTGCTTTCCTTTCCCCTTTCCTTTCCCTCTTATTCTCTATTTCCCCCTTCTTGCTTCCCTTTCCCCTTTCCTTTCCGTCTTATTCTCTATTTCCCCCCCCCTTCTCTTATGCTCATGCATAAGCATAAGCATGAGCAATATAAGAAAACTAGACATATGCTCATGCTTATGCTTATGCATGAGCATAAGCGAAGTAGACATATGCTCATGCATAAGCATGAACATATGTCTCTTTTTTCCCCCTTCTCTTATTCTCTCTTTCCCCCTTCTCTCTTTCCCCCTTCTTGCTTTCCTTTCCCCTTTCCTTTCCCTCTTATTCTCTATTTTCCCCTTCTCACTTTCCTTTCCCCTTTCCTTTCCCTCTTATTCTCTATTTCCTCCTTCTCTTATGCTCATGCATAAGCATAAGCATAAGCATAAGAAAATGAGACATATGCTCATGCTTATGCTTATGTCTCTTTTTTCCCCCTTCTCTTATTCTCTCTTTCCCCCTTCTCGCTTTCCTTTCCCCTTTCCTTTCCCTCTTATTCTCTATTTCCCCCTTCTCTCTTTTCGCTTTCCTTTCCCCTTTCTCACTTTCCCCCTTCTCTCTTTCCCTCTTATTCTCTCTTTCCCCCTTCTCTCTTTCCCCCTTCTCGCTTTCCTTTCCCTCTTATTCTCTATTTCCTCCTTCTCGCTTTCCTTTCCCCTTTCCTTTCCCTCTTATTCTCTATTTCCCCCTTCTCTTATGCTTATGCATAAGCATAAGCATAAGAAAATGAGACATATGCTCATGCTTATGCTTATGCATGAGCATGAGCGAAGTAGACATATGCTCATGCATGAGCATGAGCATATGTCTCTTTTTTCCCCCTTCTCTTATTCTCTCTTACCCCCTTCTCTTTTTCCCCCTTCTCGCTTTCCTTTCCCCTTTCCTTTCCCTCTTATTCTCTATTTCCCCCTTCTCGCTTTCCTTTCCCCTTTCCTTTCCCTCTTATTCTCTATTTTTCCCTTCTCTTATGCTCATGCATAAGCATAAGCTCATATGAGCTTATGCTTATGCTTATGCTTAAGCACAAGCATGAGCATAAGAAAATGAGACATATGCTCATGATTATGCTTATGCATGAGCATAAGCGAAGTAGACATATGCTCATGCATAAGCATGAGCATATGTCTCTTTTTTCCCCCTTTTGAAATTCTCTCTTTCCCCCTTCTCGCTTTCCTTTCCCCTTTCCTTTCCCTCTTATTCTCTATTTCCCCCTTCTCTTATTCTCTCTTTCCTTTCCTTTCCTTTCCCTCTTATTCTCTGTTTCCCCCTTCTCGCTTTCCTTTCCCCTTTCCTTTCCCTCTTATTCTCTATTTTCCCCTTCTCTTATGCTCATGCATAAGCATAAGCATGAGCTTATGCTTATGCTTATGCTTAAGAATAAGCATGAGCATAAGAAAATGAGACATATGCTCATGCTTATGCTTATGCATGAGCATCAGCGAAGTAGACATATGCTCATGCATAAGCATGAGAATATGTCTCTTTTTTGCCCCTTCTCTTATTCTCTCTTTCCCCCTTCTCGCTTTCCTTTCCCATTTCATTTCCCTCCCTCTGCCATGCTTGCTTCCGATCTTGCTCTTTGTCTTACAAATCCCTTTAAAGTTTTCATAAACCGCTCGAGACAAAACATCCATCAACTATGAACGGTACCTGCTATAGCCACCTCATCAACTATGTGCACAAGCAAGTGGACTTGAGTTGTCATAATGCTCGAGGGAAAGTGCTTCTCAAGCAAGCATACAGCTTCAATGGATTCCACCCTAGCCTTCTCGATGCTCGATATAGAGATCTCTTTTTGAGATATCCACCTATTTCACATGTCCATGCATATGTAAGATATTTAAGATATCCACCTATTTCACATGTCCATGAAAAAAATACATAATGCTATTTGATAGTAAGCATACCTCACAATACCACAGATCTTGAATATAGCATTTCTAACATCTTCTTGTAAGCACCCTTTTATTGTAATTGGGAGGAGGAACTATCAAAGCAACAATGAAGTCATGTGAACAATATAACATAATAATAATTACGCTAATGCATCACGATTATCACACTAATTCTACTTAGAATACCTATAAGACCTTGTGCCAATCATGGGACTTGAGCCCACTAAGCTTATTGTCCTTTGAAAATGCTCCTTTCAAGCAACGCATGTACCCTATCGGTCTTTGAAAAGAGGCAATGTTTGCCTTGACTGCTGCCTCCTCCCTCGTAGAGAGGATCCACGTTGCTTTTAGGAGGACAACTTTTCCCGAAGCATGCACTTGGGGCCACAAACGAGACATCCTATTCATAGCATGCAAGTCTTCTCACACTCCTCTCGAGTCTGTGGAACCAACCAAGTGTGCCCAAATAGTAGCCCCCACATTCTTGAAGATATGCATGGGATCCAAGAGATGATTGATTTGTAGCTGACCCCAATAAGGAAGCTCGTGAAAGATCGATAGCCTCTTCATACCAGGAGGAGGTTCCTCTCCATTCACCCTCCAAGCTTGAATCCAGTCACTTGCCTTCAAATATGATGGTGGTGGATCAAGCTGACCTCCACGTGCGAGATGGTCAAGCAGAAGGTATCGAGCATGACCTTCATAAACAGTTTTCCTCATATGTTTGGAGTAGCGTGCAAGCGATTTTAGAGCCGGTCCACAAACAGGACAAGCATGGTACCCACTTGTAACAAGTCCTGCACGCGTGCATGAATGTGTTAGTATAAGACATGCGTGCAAAAGAGAGCCAAAAAAGCATAATCCCTCATTGTACATGTAAAGACACAACCACGTACCTGCGCACTCTCCATATCCTGGGTAGTCATGCATGGTCCACATCAAGATACCCCTGACCAAAATATCATTGGTATGTCTAGGAGCTCTAGAAATATCAAAGACCTGCACTCCTCTCCATAATATCTGTAACTCCTCTATCAAAGGTGCCATGTACACGTCCATGTTTTTTACCTTGTACTTTCCTGGCACAAGTAGTGCAAGCATGAGGTGTCCCTTTTTTATTGTTAGCCATGGTGGGATATTGTAATTCACCATGACTATGGGCCATGTCGACCAAGATGTTGAGCATAACCCGAAAGGATTCACGCCATCCATGGCTAGCGCAAGATGTAAGTTGCGTGGCTCCCTCGCAAAGTCCGGCCACTGATTATCTATGTGCTTCCAAGCTACACAATTTGCGAGAATCCTCAATGTGTCATTAGTGGGCCAATGAGATGCATGCCATGTCATCAACTCCGCTATGGATTTGCATCGGAACATGTGTTGTATTCTTGCAATGATGGGAAAGTGTCTGAAGACCTTTACCAGTATCCGCTCACCTTGCAAGTCATCTCTATATCATTGTTCCCCACACTTTGGACAACTAGCCAATTCTTCTCTTTCCTCCTCTCTTTTCGTCTCTTTTCCTCTCTTCCCCTCTCTTTTTTTTCTCTGATTTGGACATAAATTGTCCTACATAAATAATTATATTTTAATAATTGTCTTAAGTAACTAATTATCTTTTCATAGTTTTAATAAATGGAATTTTAGTTTGAAGTAGTAAATTGTCTTTCTGCTTCTTAGCCACTACTACACACGGGTCCTATTCGGACACTTAAGCACAAACTTTTAGCGTGTGCGGGTCGCTAATCGTCGATAATCAAAGTGCGATTAGTCAAGTGTCGCTATATAGAGACTTTAGGCAAGTGTTGCTCTATAGTGATGTTTTTATAGAGTCACTATATAGTGACACTAGACCTATAGACGGTCATTATATAACAACACTGAGACAGTTTCCTATAGCGATATTTTACAAAGTGTTTTTTCCTATACCGACCTTTAAAGATAGTGTTTGATCCTTTGAGATAATAAAAGTACAAGAGCATGTACATCAAGTTTGAAGCTCATATATTCATGTCCAAGTTTGAGATGAAAAAAATCAATGAAGAGCATTTACATCAACAGCTTCATCCTGAGCCAAGTCTAATGTGCCAAACAAGTCTATGTCCAACTCTATACTGACTTGATCTCCTATATCATCATCATACTATGGCATCATACGTTCACCTAAGACTTGATCATCTTCTTCAATAAAGTGTAGTGATTCTTGATGATCGTCAACTTCTTTCTCAATATCGTGATCATTATATTCCTCCTATACAATGTCATTATGCACATCATCCTCTTGGCTCATATTGTGATCTTCATCTTCTTGGCTAGATCCATCTGCATCAATTGGATCTAGCATTGTAGTGGCATCTCCATATCCACATCTCTATCTTCAAAAATTTGCTTACTTCATGGTCCAACTTGGATCACATACAACCATCTTGGATCAGAATGATTCAGATGAAAAATCACCTATATTGAAGATGGGTGCCAAATGCCATCAATTATATATACATGAAATTATGCTTAAGTACATGTATCAATGGATCTTTAAAAATGAAAGCTTCGATTAATTAAATCATTTGTATGCACCTGTTGGCAATGCTCGAGAAGAACAAAAGTATCATTTTCATTGGTCCAAAGTTTGGTGGAGTCTATTGCAAAGAAACTACTACTGTCTTTCCTCACTATTGCATGGGGACTGTTGTAAATAGTTCTAAACCATTTTACATCAAGAATGAAAATACTAAATCATCTGAAATCAATTTCATAGATTTTGCATATGGTCCCACAATAATCCAACTACGAGGAGAGAAGATTGGTATCGGAAGCACTTGCTCGGCTATCTTGTGTGAAGTTAGCCATGACTCCACAATCATATGTGACTCTCTTTGAATGAATGCATTTCATGTGAAAATGTCATCCATATGACCATAATGCATTGTACTTTTTGTACTACAAAAGAGCATCATTAAAACAATGAAGATGCATCTATTTTATAGAATATATTGTCACAAATAATTACTTAATTACATCAAGAGCTAAGAAACTTACATGCATCATACATCCAGATGATAACTCTCGCTCGCGCTTGTTCATTGTCTCTCCATCATGGTCGGCTTTACATAGAGCCAGTTGTAGCCAATCAAGTGACATGTGAGTGGGGAGAAGGGTGAGATCCTGTGCATATGGTTGTGATCGCCTCTAAATTACAATGAATAAGTTCCTTGCAATTATTCTTTCTGCTTTAGCTGCTTCATATCTCTCAATGCACTTCTACATCTCCTTGCTATTGAGGATATAAAACTTATTGAATTTCTCCATTTTCTCTTTGCTCATATTTCTTTCAATCCCTTTTCCTTGGGAAACCTTGCCAATGATGTGATCATCATCCTTGTTATGCCAAGTCTGTGGCATATCAGGATCCGTGGAAGCAAGAAAATTTGTGATATATATTAATGACTCTTGCACAAGCCATCCCTCTATCTTGCTTGCTTCTGATCTTGCTCTTTGCCTTACAAATCCCTTCAAATTTTTCATAAACTACTTGAGAAAAAATATCCACTGACTATGAACAGTACTTGCCATGGCCACCTCATCAACTATGTGCACAAGCAAGTGCACTTGAGTTGTCATGATGCTCGAGGGAAAGTGCTTCTCAAGTAAGCATACGACTTCCATGGAGTCCACCCTAGCCTTCTCTATGCTTGATATGGAGATCTCTTTTTGCGATATCCACCTATTTCACATGCCCATGTAAGATATATTCATAATCAATCTACATATTATTCAGCTTCAATCGAAGAAAATGCAATCAATGTGATTTGATAGTAAGCATACCTCACAATACCACTGATCTTGAATATAGCATTTCTAACATCTTCTTGTACGCACCCTTTCATTGTAATTGGGAGGATGAACTATCGAAGCAACAAAGAAGTCATGTCAATAATATAACATAATCCTATAGCTTAGAATACCTATAAGACTTTGTACCAATCGTGGGGACTTGAGCCCACTAAGCTTATTGTCCTTTGAAAATGCTCCTTTCAAGCAACCACTGCCTTCTCTCTCTTGGAGAGGATCCATGTTGCTTTCGAGAGGACAACTTTTCTTGAAGCATGCACTTGGGGCCATAAATGAGACATCCTATTCATAGCAAGCAAGTCTTCTCGCACTCCTCTCGAGTCTTTGGAACCAACCAAGTGTGCCCAAATAGTAGCCCCCACATTCTTGAAGATATGCATGGGATCTAAGAGATGATTGATTTGTAATTGACCCTAATAAGGAAGCTCATGAAAGATGGATACCCTCTTCATACCACAAGGAGGTTCCTCTCCGTTCGCCCTCCAAGCCTGAATCTAGTAACTTGCCTTCAAATATGCTAGTGGTGGGTCAAGCTGACCTCCACGCGTGAGATGGTCTAGTGGAAGGTATCGACATGACCATAAACATTTTTCCTCATATGTTTGGACTATTGTGCAAGTGGTTTCAAACCCGGTCCACAAATTGGACAAGCATGGTACCCCCTTGTAACAAATCCTGCACGCGTGCATGAATGTGTTAGTATGACATGCATGCGAAAGAGAGTCATAAAATCATAATCCTATATTATACATGTAAAGACACAACCATGTACCTGCGCACCCTCCATAACCTGGGTAGTCATGCATGATCCACATCAAGATACACCTGACCAAAATATGATTGGTATGTCTAGGAGCTCTGGAAATATCAAAGACCCGCACTCCTCTCCATATGATCTGTAACTCCTCTATCAAAGATGCCATATACACATCCATATTTTTGGCCTTGTACTTTCCTAGCACAAGTAGTGCAAGCATGAGGTGTCCCTTGTTTATTGTTAGCCATGGTGGGATATTGTAATTCACCAAGACTATGGGCCATGTCGACCAAGATGTTGAGTGTAACCCGAAAGGGTTCACGCCGTCCATGGCGAGCCCAAGATGTAAGTTGTGTGGCTCCCTCACAAAGTCCGGCCACTAATTGTCTATCTGCTTCCAAGCAGCACAATCTATGAGAATCCTCAATGTGTCATCAGTGGACCGATGAGATTCATGCCAAGGAGCATATGCTCATATGCTCATGCATAAGCATAAGCATATGCTTTCTCTCTTTTTCTCTAGTAGGGGAGACACCTTAGGATTTCTCTACTCTTCAGAGGACTTTGATTCCAGTCAGGCGACACCTCAGGGGCCTACCCCCATGACTACCCTTGGCCCGACTCCTCTCGAACCTAGCACTACAACTACCCCTAGGGAAACTCCTTTGCTAGCAACCCATGGCTTTGTCAGGAGTCCCGATGAGTTTGTCACACAGATGACCAATGTGGAGGCAGTTAGATTCTTCTCTCAGCTATCCTAGAGGACCTCAGCAAATCCCTCTCCTACACCGACTGATCTACTGTCCAGCCATCCCCTCTAGCCCCTTCGACTGAGGGGTCATCACCTAGGCATGCCCATCATAAGGGAAGGAAGAGTAGGAAGGGTCACTTATGTTGTACTAACTCGGCAGATGTAGACGAGTCAGCACACTCACATGCCTAGAGGTCTCCACTTGGTCCTAAGACCTAGTACCAGTCAAGGACCTTGCCCTCTCCTACCACTACTACTCCTCGCTCCATAAGTGCTCACAGTAACACCACTCACTCTGGCTCTGCCACTACCATGAGTCTTCCTTACCCGGTCGAGGACCTGTCCTATGAAATCATGGTTGCTGGAGAGAGAATAGAAAATAAAAAGGGTTGAGTAGTGATGGCCACTGTGAGGTGGTTGATGAGCCACCACTTCAAGAGCAGCATAGCTATTGACTGACAGTACTAGGATGACCAAATGAAGCAGGCAATCATCGATGAATTGAAAAGACAATACCCTAACCCCCCAAACTGGGAATTCAATGAGGATTACACACGAAAGCACATGGGTGGGGTCTTGAAGCATCGTAGGTCAACCTTGCATACTTCCATCGCAAAGGGGGAAGCTAAACCCAGCTAGGCAGACAAATCTGACTGGGAGTTTTTCAAGAAGCAGTACAGGGACCATCCCAAAATGTTCGAGGGTTAGAGGATGGCTGTAAGGAGACAGTTGGACTCCGTAGATACTTTTCACTTTGGTGCAGGCAGATGGTTGGTGTTCGAGGCAACCGTGGTAAGTCTACTTCTTCTCATTTAATGTATTGTTCTATTTGTTTTATTACATATTGCATGCTCTTTATCTAACTCTCATAAATTGGGCCCACAACAAGCTACGATGGGTCACCTTCCCACAGACACAGAGATGAGACATGGGTTTTGCATAGGAACAAAGCCGTGGTTTATTGAGTAGGAGGCGTTGGGAGCAATGGTCGATTGGGCTGAGGTGGCTGCTCACATGGTATAAGTCTACTCCTACTTGTAGTCTCACTTTTTAAAGTGTTTTACTCTTTAAGTTCCAATCTAATTTCCAATTAATATGGTTTCACTCTTAAAATGCAAGCTCGAATGTACCATCAATAGAGGTGAGCGATGATGATGAGGGATTAGGCTTACATGGCTTTGATGAGGGCTAGGGATTCAGGTGCAGCTCGCTTATCATTTGCAAACTATGATCTCTTATTAAAGCTCCTTGAGTATACCCTATTTAAGTGGAGTAGATGCTACATTATTTGCAATTCCACTTCAAAGTAGGACAATAATAATGCATCCACATCAATTACTTCAATAATTTTCAACAATCAATGCATCCACATTAATTACTTCAACAATTTTCAACAAACATTGCATTTTTAACAATTTTACTTTAAAGATATGACAATTCAACATGAAGCACTTTAGCCTTTTCAAAATAATAATGTGACATGGAGATTGCATGTCCATAGTTTCGAAATATTATTATTGGCACTATTCATACAAAATGAGGCCATCAAAAAAATAAGCTACAACATGGGAATATATATTGCCCGATACAAAAGGGCCTCAGCAAAAAAAAAAGCCAAGAAGGAGCTCCACACATATAAGATGAGGATCAAAATAAATTAAGTAGAATTGTTCTCTAGCTGGCTCGAGCGACAATGGGTGTTTGGTAGGTGCCCTAGGCCCCTAGTAAAATGTGTAGCCCATGGCGATATAGAACCATGAAGGAACCACAATTAAAATGGTCACCCCGAGTAGGGTGCTGGTGATGACCATGAGAATAGCAAGGAGAATCGCCATGATGATGATCGATTACTAAAACAAAATATTACACTTTATGAGAAGAAGATCCATTTCCATTATCATTGTAAACAATTTCCTCCATGATTGAAAAGAATAGGAATATTAATTCAATACACCTTTAACACCTATTTCATTAATTTTGGACTTTTTCTGTTGTTTTTGGACGAAGCCCAAAAATCCTTCCCAAATGAAAACTTTACTTTGTGAAAATATCCTTCCCAAATCAAAATTTTACTTTTTGAAAATATTCTTCCCAAATCAAAAGTTCACTTTGTGGCACTATCATATTCACATAAAAATATTGTTTTTTCAATCTATACTTTTGCACCAACATGCAAGAATTTGAAATAATCCTATATTACAAATTCTAGCTATATCTAAGTTATTTGTTAATTTAATTATTTTTAATATTTTTCGTTTATTTTTTTCCTTGACATGATAAATTTATAAATCCATGAAAGGAGACTTAAATATTTCATGAAAATAACATTGTCACTCGCAATATGCACAAATTTTTTAAAACTTTTAATAAATAGAAAAAAGACATGATGCCATAAGACCCAACTTTTGTATTGAACCAAAGAGGTATAATAGCAATTATAGCTATTATTATATGATTACATTGAGAGACGTTGCTCTCAGCTAGAGTCTTTATATCCAAAATGATATAGATTGAACATATGTTTACAATTTAAATTGTTGCTCTTAAAGAGCTTCAATTTGTGCCATCTGCATAATTTGACTCCCCATTGTCTTATTACTCAATGTCATGATAGTCCCTTGCCAGGTGCCATCTGCATAATTTGACTCTCACTTGTCTTGCCATGCCTTGCCCCTTGGGTGCATTGACTCCCCCTTGTCTTATTGCTCAATGCGATAGTCCCTTGCCAGGTGCCATCTGCATTAACTCCCTATTGTCTTGCCAAGCCTTGACCCTTGGGTGACATCCAGTGCAAAATACAGGTGCCATTTGCATTAACTCCCACAAGTTATCTTGCCAAGCCTTGCCCCTTGGGTGTATTGACTCCCCATTGTCTTATTGCTCAATGTGATAGTCCCTTGCCAGGTGCCATCTGCATTAACTCCCTATTGTCTTGGCAAGCCTTGACCCTTAGGTGACATCCAGTGCATATTTTGACTCTCATTTGACATAGGAGGTGATGACTCTGATTATAGTTGTCTTGGATTGGCTTCTTGCCTAGTACCCAAATAAAATCCTTCAATGGACTTCAATACAAAGCGCTGTCTCCTTCTACTTCCTCCATGGCGAGCATCCTTAAAAATTCGTGTATATGCAAAATAGTTTGCTGTTGTATTTTTATTTTTCCTTCTACCTCATATCCCATGCGCTTCTTTGATTTCTTTGCCCTTGAATGCCAAGACACTATGATTGTCTCCGTCAAAACTTGAGAGACCGCTTCATTATTTGGGACCCACTCCTTCATTATACAATTAGTATACAATGTGTTGTTATCCATATTCTTGTTCCTGCCCTTTGGCTCATACCATACCGCTGTAAATGTTGTAGCTCTCCCTTGGTCATCTCTTTGCACATCAACTACTTTTGCAACCCAAAACTTCACATTCTCATATTCATCATCCGATGGCCGAACCACAACAAAACAATCGACCTCTATATCTACTTGTGGCATAAACTCTCTCTTCTTTGGTCCACAATATGGACATGGGAGTAATGATACAAATTCATTTTCAAAGATTGGAGCTGGGTGCAAATCGTTATGAACATTTGGCCAAAACATATTGCATTCTTCCTTGACATCCTTTGAGCCTCGCACTCTCTCAAGGTCCTTTATTAAATTTCGTGTCTTGTTAATTACAGTGGTAGTGTGTTCTCTCCAAGTAGGCTTCAAATCAGGATACCTCTGGAGCATTTCCTCTTTGTATGTAATAAATGCTTTTAATCCTTCTATTTCACAATTAGACCTCTCATTGAACTCTTGTATAGGAGCCCATGTTGGATACCTTTCCTTGCTGGGAATTGAAGTTAAGAGACTGTAAGGTTCTTCAGGTTCCCATTTTGTATCATGAGAATACTGTTGCCATTTGCGTTATGGTTTTTCCATCTTTTTTAAAAAAACGAAAGTAGTGTGGATTGGTATGACTTGTCAATGCATCACCACCCGTTTGTATGAAAGGTAGAATGAAGCTCTTCCAATCATACATTCTTTCGAGCCTCTCACATACTGTACTTTCCTTACGACCACCAACTTGCCTACCACATCTTCTTACCAAGTCATCTATTGTCTCCACATCCTTGCATTTAAGCTCCCTTGAGACTATGCTAAAAACATGATCGATATCCTCATGTGTATGCCCAACATACAAAAATCCACATTTGACCTCATTGAAGATTCGATGAGCAACTAGCATGGATCAGAATGCAAACATGAGTACATTCTTATTTTCTTGCTAGCAATTATCAGCTTTTATTCTCAAAGTCAGTGGTAGGCAACCTTTTTCTGAATGTACATTGCGAATTGCCTTCATAATAGATGTTACAACTTGATCGCTATCATGTAGATGCAAGGAATCAATCCATATATCTGCAAAGAACTTAATTCCATGCACTAACACTCCACATAGATGTGTCTTTAGAAAGTGCTTTCCTTGTAATTTAGGTGGAGTGGCAACAAAATGAGGCAATGTTGTTGTATTCTGATCCATGCCATCTACAATAAGGCACGCTTGAGGGGCAATAGGAGGGGCTGGAGGGGGAGAGTGGAATGGGCCATGGGAGAAGAAGAAGAGGGCAGTGAGGCAATTTCAACTACGTTGAGGTGCACGCAAAGTATTGTCACCATCAGATATGATTTGCATGGTCGATCACGCATTATACACCGTTTTTTCCCTAGTGATATGCACATCCGCAAAAAAACACGCCCTTAGGTGTGCTATCTGACCAAGTACTTATTGGATGGGTGTGCCTCTTTGAGAACATTTCAATACCACCTAGGTTGCAGTGTAGGAAAAGTGTTGTGCCCATCAAATATCCTTTGCATGGTCGATCGAGCATTAAATACTATTTTTGCTCTACTGTCATGCACATCCGTAAAAAAAACACGCTGCTAGGTATGATATCCGATCAAGCACCTATGGGATGGGTGTGCCACTTTGCATGTAAGTCAATTCCACCTAGTTGAAGGTGTGTGCAAAGTATTGTGCCCATCGGATATGCTTTTCATTGTCGATCAAGCATAAAACACCGTTTTTGCCTTGGTGTCATGCACAACCATGAAAAAACACGGTCCTAAGTGTGTTAATCAAACAAGTACTTATAGGATGGGGGCTCCAGTTTGCACCCAAGTCCGTTTCAACTAGGTTGAGATGCGTGAAAAGTATTGTCACCATCGGATATGCTCTGCATGGTCGATTACGCATTATACAACTTTTTTGCCGTAGTGATATGCACATCCGCAAAAAAACACGCGCTTAGGTATGTTATCTGACCAAGTACTTATCGTATGGATGTGCCTCTTTAAGAACATTTCAATACCACCTAGGTTAAGGTGTAGAAGAAGTATTGTGCCCATCGGATATGCTTTGCATGGTCGATCGAGCATTAAATACCATTTTTGCCGTAGTGTCATGCACATCCATAAAAAAACACGCTGCTAGGTGTGTTATCCGATCAAGTACTTATGCGATGGGAATGCCACTTTGCATGTAAGTCAATTCCACCTAGTTGAAGGTGTGTGCAAGGTATTGTGCCCATCGGATATGCTTTGCATTGTCGATCAAGCATAAAACACCGTTTTTGCCTTAGTGTCATGCACAACCATATAAAAACACGGCCGTAGGTGTGTTATTCAAACGAGTACTTATCATATGGGGGCTCCCTTTTGCACGCAAGTCCATTTCAACTACCTTGAGGTGTGTGCAAAGTATTTTCACCATCGGATATGCTTTGCATGGTCGATCACGCATTATAAACCATTTTTTCTCGAGTGATATGCACATCCGCAAAAAAACACGCCCTTAGGTGTGTTGTTTGACCAAGTACTTATCGGATGGGTGTGCCTCTTTGAGAACATTCTAATAACACCTAGGTTGAGGTGTACAGATAGTGTTGTGTCCATCGGATATCCTTTGCATGATCGATCGAGCAATAAATACTATTTTTGCTCTAGTGTCATGCATATCCGTAAAAAAAACACACTGCTAGGCATGTTATCCGATCAAGCACTTATGGGATGGGAGTGCCACTTTGCATGTAAGTCAATTCCACCTAGTTGAAGGTGTGTGCAAAGTATTGTGCCCATCGGATATGCTTTGCATTATCGATCAAGCATAAAAGACCGTTTTTGCCTTAGTGTCATGCACAACCATATAAAAACATGGCCGTAGGTGTGTTATTCAAACGAGTACTTATCAGATCGGGGATCCACTTTACACACAAGTCTGTTTCAACTATGTTGAGGTGCATGCAAAGTATTGTCACCATAGGATATGCTTTGCATGGTCGATCACGCATTATACAACGTTTTTTCCCTAGTGATATGCACATTTGCAAGAAAACATGCCCTTAGGTGTGTTATCTGACCAAGTACTTATCGGATGGGTGTGCCTCTTTGAGAAAATTTCAATACCACCTAGGTTGCAGTGTAGGAAAAGTATTGTGCCCATCGGATATCCTTTGCATGGTCGATCGAGCATTAAATACTATTTCTGCTCTAGTGTCATGCACATCCGTGAAAAAAACACACTGCTAGGTTTGTTATCCGATCAAGAACTTATGGGATGGGTGTGCAACTTTGCATGTAAGTCAATTCCACCTAGTTGAAGGTGTGTGCAAAGTATTGTGCCCATCGGATATGCTTTGCATTGTCGATCAAGCATCAAACACCGTTTTTCGTTTAGTGTCATGCACAACCATGAAAAAACACGGTCCTAAGTGTGTTAATCAAACAAGTACTTATCGGATGGGGGCTCCAGTTTGCACGCAAGTCTGTTTCAACTAGGTTGAGATGCGTGCAAAGTATTGTCACCATCGGATATGCTCTGCATGGTTGATTATGCATTATACAACGTTTTTCCCATGGTGATATGCACATTCGCAAAAAAACATGCCCTTAGGTATGTTATCTGACCAAGTACTTATCGGATGGGTGTGCCTCTTTGAGAACATTTCAATACCACCTAGGTTAAGGCGTAGGGAAACTATTGTGCCCATCAGATATGCGTTGCATGGTCGATCAAGCATTAAATACCATTTTTGCCTTAGTGTCATGCACATCCGTGAAAAAACATGCTGCTAGGTGTGTTATCCGATCAAGTACTTATGCGATGGGAATGCCACTTTGCATGTAAGTCAATTCCACCTAGTTGAAGGTGTGTGCAAGGTATTGTGCCCATCGGATATGCTTTGCATTGTCGATCAAGCATAAAACGCCTTTTTTGCCTTAATGTCATGCACAACCATATAAAAACACGGCCGTAGGTGTGTTATTCAAACAAGTACTTATCGGATGGGGGCTCCACTTTGCACGCAAGTCGGTTTCAACTATGTTGAGGTGTGTGCAAAGTATCGTCACCATCAGCTATGCTTTGCATGGTCGTCACACATTATACACTGTTTTTTCCCTAGTGATATGCACATCCGTAAAAAAACACGCCCTTAGGTTTGTTATCTGACGAAGTACTTATCGGATGGGTGTGCCTCTTTGAGAACATTTCAATACCACCTAGGTTGTAGTGTAGGAAAAGTGTTGTGCCCATCGAATATCCGTTGCATGGTCAATCGAGCATTAAATACTATTTTTGCTCTAGTGTCATGCACATCCATAAAAAAACACGCTGCTAGGCATATTATCCGATCAAGCACTTATGGGATGGGCGTGCCACTTTGCATGTAAGTCAATTCCACCAAGTTGAAGGTGTGTGCAAAGTATTCTACCCATCGGATATGCTTTGCATTGTTGATCAAGCATAAAACACTGTTTTTGCCTTAGTGTCAAGCACATTTGTTAAAAAACACGGTCCTAGGTGTGGTATCGGATCAAGAACTTATCTAACCGACACACCACTTTTCATGCAACTCAATAACACCTAGGTTGAGGTGGGTGCAAAGTATTGTGCCCATCGAATGTACTTTGCATGATATATCATGTATTAAACTCCGTTTGTGCCTGAATGTCATGCACAAGCATAAAAAAACACGCTTTTAGGTGTGTAATCCGACCAACTGCTTATCAGATGGGTGTACCACTTTGCATGCAATGCAATACCACAATTGTTGAGACTGATGCAAAGTATTGTGCCCATTGGATATGCTTTGCATTGTCAAACAAGCATTAAACACTGTTTTGGCCTTAGTGTCATGCACAACCATCAAAAAACGCGGTCCTAGATGTGTTATTCGACTAAGTACTTATGGGATGGGCATGCCACTTTGCATGTAAGCCAAAATACCTAGGTTGAGATGTGTGCAAAGTATTGTGATGATCGCATATGCGTTGCATTGTCGATTAAGCATAAATCAGCATTTTTGCCTTAGTGTCATGGACAACAACCAATAAAAAACATGGTCCTAGGTGTGATATTCAAAAAGGTACTTTTCAGATGGGGGAGCCACTTTGCAAGAAATTCAATTTCAACTAGGTTGATGTGCGTGCACAGTATTATGTCTATCGGTTATGCTTTGCATGGGGGATCACACATTATACACCATTTTCCCCCTAGTCTTATGCACATCTATCAAAGAACACGCTCTTAATAGGTATATTATCATACCAAGTACTTATTGAATGGGCGTTCCACTTTGCATGGAATACCATACCACCGATTTTGAGGCACGTGCAAAGTATTGTGCCGATCGGATATGCTTTACATGGTAGATTGAGTATAAAATACCATTTTTGGCCTTGGTGTCATGTACGACCATCAAAAAACATGATCGTAGGTGTATTTTTCAAACAAGTACTTATCGGATGGGGATGCCACTTTGCACACAAGTCAATACTGCCTAGGTTGAGGAACATGCAAAGTCTTGTGTCCATTGGATATGCTTTGCATAGTCGATCGCACATTATACACCATTTTGTTCCTAGTGTTATGCACAATCATCATAAAATACGTTTGGAGGTGTGTTATCCGAACAAGTACTTATGGGATGGGTGCACCACTTTGTATGCAAGTCAATACGACCTAGGTTGAGGCGTGTACAAAGTTTTGTGCCCATCGGAGAAATGTAGATGCGATAATATTAGAAAATTCTCGATATGTGTATATGTGTGTGTGTGTGGCAAACAATTTTGATTTAACAAAGTAAACACCTAGTACAAAAATTATGCACTTCATACCTTGAGTACATAAGCTTGTTGATGAGGATAAATACACCCTTGAATACGATAAAGCACAGTTGTTGTATGACCACAATAGGATCGCTTTGACACTTGTGATTTTGCCCACATGTAAGTTTGCAAATAGTATAAAAAATCATATAATAATATATTAATAGTTTGCAAATGTGTATAGCAAGTGAGTAATGGGAAGTGGAAGTGGGAGTGAGGAGGAAAGAGTGGAATGAGAGAGGGAAGTAATAGGGGTGTATGATAATAAGTATAAAAAATAGTATAATAATATATTAATAGTTTTCAAATGGCAAGTGAGGAATGGGAAGTGGAAGTGAGAGTGGGGAGGGAAGAATGGAATGGGAGAGGGGAAGGTAATAGGGGAGTAGGATAATAAGGGAGTGAAATGAGTGAGGGGAGTTAATAGGGGATGAAAAAGAGGAGGGTGAGATGGGGAAATATGGGATTTTGGGAAATGGGAGGAGTATGGGACGTGGTGGAAATGTGGGATGGGAGTGGTGGCAATGGGGGAGGAAGAACAAATGGATGGGGGGAGGGCTAATGG
This sequence comes from Dipteris shenzhenensis, assembly GCF_047967505.1. Lineage (NCBI taxonomy): Eukaryota > Viridiplantae > Streptophyta > Polypodiopsida > Gleicheniales > Dipteridaceae > Dipteris > Dipteris shenzhenensis. The sequence continues at coordinate 34,383,274 of NC_141603.1, read as the reverse complement.
AAGATTGGGATGAGGGATGGGGGTCCAATGGGAGAGGGGGAGTAATGGGAGCCAATGGGAGAGGGGATAAATGAAAAGCCAATAGAAGAGAGGGGAGGAATGGAAAGCCAATAGGAGAGGAGGAGGAAAACCTAATTTTTCTTAAATATAGTCTTCCTTCTTCATTCATTCTCCCCTCATTTCATTCATTGAAGCAAGAAAGCAAGGACGATCAAGAAAGCAAGGAAGGAAGAGCAAGAAAGCAAGAAAGAGCAAACTTACAAACTTTTTCCAGGTACTTGGAAATTTTTTTGATTAATTCTTTATCTAGATTTTTTTTTTAAAATTTGAAGAGAGAGGAACTAGAGAGAGAGAGGTTCCTGGCGGCCGCCAGGAGGGGAGGAGAAGGAGAGGATGGGGGGGGGGGGAGGGGAGAGAGGGGCGGGGGCAGGGTCGAGGGGGGGAGGGGGGGAGGGGAGCCGGGTAGGGAGGGAGGGACAGGGGCGAGGGCAGGGTCAAGGGAGGGAGGGAGGGGCGGGGGCAAGGGCAAGGTCGAGGGAGGGAGGGAGGGGGCAGGGGGTTCTGGCGGCCACGGCCGCCAGGACCCCTGGAGGGGGGAGGAGAGGGAGGGGGTGGGGGGAGGGGAGGGAGGGGGTGGGGGGCGAGGGAGGGAGGGAGGGGGGGTTCTCGCGGCCGCGGCCGCCAGGACCCCCTGGAGGGGGGAGGGGAGGGAGGGGGTGGAGACGGGTGGGGGAGGGAGGGAGGGGGGGTCTGGCAGCTATGGCCGCCAGGACCCCTTGGAGGGGGGAGGGGAGCGAGGTGGTGGGGGAGCGTGAGCAGAGGGGAGGGAGGGGGGGGGAGGGGTCGAGGGGGGGGTCTGGCAGCCACGGTCGCCAGAACCCCCTGGAGGGGGGAGGGGAGGGAGGGGGGAGGGGAGGGAGCTGGGTTGGGGAGGGAGGGAGGGAGGGTTTGGCGGCCGCGGCTGCCAGGACCCCTGGAGGGGGGAGGGGAGGGAGGGGGTGGGGGAGCCGGAGGGGAGGGAGGGGGGGGAGGGGAGGGGGGGGTCGAGGGGTCGAGGGAGGGCTCCAGGGGGAGGGGAGGGAGGGGGTGGGGGAGCGGGAGCAGAGGGGAGGGAGGGGGGGGAGGGGAGGGGGGGAAGAGGTCGAGGGGTCGAGGGAGGGAGGGGGCTTCTGGCGGCCACAGCCGCCAAAACCTCCTGGAGGGGGGGGGAGGGGAGGGAGGGAGGGGAGCCGGGTGGGGGAGGGAGGGAGGGGGGGTCTGGCGATCGCAGCCACCAGGACCTCTTGGAGGGGGGAGGGGAGGGAGGGGGTGGGGGAGCAGGAGTGAAGGGGAGGGAGGGGGGGGGAGGGGAGGGGGGGAGGGGTCGAGGGAGGGAGGGGGGGGTCTGGCGGCCGCGGCCACCAGAACCCCCTAGAGGGGGGAGGGGAGGGGGGGAGGGGAGCCGGGTGGGGGAGGGAGGGAGAGGGGGGAGTCTGGCGGCCACGACCGCTAGGACCCCTTGGAGGGGGGAGGGGAGGGAGGGGGTGCAGGAGTAGGAGTGGAGGGGAGGGAAGGGGGGGAGGGGGGGGGGGAGGGGTCGAGGGTCGAGGGAGGGAGAGGGGGGTCTAGCAGCCACGACCACTAGAACCCCCTCGAGGGGGGAGGGGAGGGGGGGAGGGGAGCCGGGTAGGGAAGGGGGGGGGAGGGGGGGAGGGGAGTGGGGGCGGGGTCGAGGGAGGGAGGGGGGGTCTGGCGGCCGCAGTCACGAGGACCCTCTGGAGGGGGGAGGGGAGGGAGGGGGTGGGGAGAGGTTCTGGTGGCCGCCAGAACCCCAAGGAGGGGGGGAGGGGAGGGGGGGGAGGGGAGTCGGGTAGGGAGGGGGGGGTTCTGGCAGCCGCAGCCGCCAGAACCTAAGGAGGGGGGGAGGGGAGCCGGGTAGGGAAGGGGGGGAGGGGAGCGGGGGCGAGGTCGAGGGAGGGAGGCGGGGTCTGGCAGCCACGGCCGCCAGAACCCAAGGAGGGGGGAGGGGAGGGGGTGAGGGGAGCGGGGTAGGGAAGGGGTGTGAAGATAGTGGGAGCGAGGAAAGGAGTCTCAAGTCTTGCAGCTTTCTCACATACACAATGGGGGAATACACACACAAGTGGAGGCTGAAAACAGTTTTCCTCTTCTTAGTTGTGAAAGCCAAAAGAACTCTAGTACAAAGAAATAGAAGAACCCTATATGTGGGTCTCAAACCAAACTCAACTAACTAAGGTGGCATACTAACTGAGCCACGAACTAGAGTAGATAAGGATATCTATCATCCAGCTATTATTCATGGGTAGTGTACCAACCGCATCTGTAGCTAACAAGTCGGTGACATAAATGCACAACAGTCACCCTGGCATATCACGAGTGGACCTCGATATCTCAACACTCCCCCTCGAGCTCAATCCCAATTCCTACACACCAAGCAGGTCTGTGAACTTGCACAGCTTGTCTGTGCCCAATGCTTTTGTGAATATGTCAGCTACCTGATCCTCTGTGCTAACATAAACTAGATCAATAAGACCTAGTAAAACCTTCTCCCGCACATAGTGATAATGCACCTCAATGTGCTTTGTTCTAGCATGATAGACTGGGTTATTTGCCAAGTGTATATTGCTCATGTTGTCACAATAAATGACAATTGGCCCATCTCTAGACTGATGCATATCATAGAGTAGCTTATGCAACCAAGCTACCTCACATGTAGCCATTGCTGCACCCCTGTACTCAACCTCTGTGCTCGACAAGGCAACTATAGGCTGTTTCTTGCTGCTCCAAGTGACTGCAGCACTCCCAAAAGAGAACACATATCCACTGGTAGATCATCTATCAGAAATACTACCAGCCCAATCAGCATCAGTGTATCCATGCAACTGTATCTAAACCCTAGCCTCATAAAATAGTCCATACTGCAATGTGGACTTCACATACCTGAGTATGCGTCTAGCCGCATCCAAATGCAGTTTCCTTGGAGCCTGCATAAACTGACTTACCAATCCAACAGCATAGCTTAAATCTGGCCTGGTAATAGTCATATAAATCAAACTTCCTACCATGCGTCTGTACATAGTAGGGTCTTCCAGAAGCTCACCTGCATCTGTGCTTAGCTTCACATTCTACTCCAAAGGAACTGAAATAGGCTTACAGCCTGTCATCACATATTTGGACAGCATGCCCAATCCATACTGCCTCTGCAAGAGCTGTATCCCACTTGGTGATCTAATCACCTCAATGCCCAAGAAATAGCGTAGCTCTCCCAAATCCTTCATCTCAAACTTCTTCTTCAATAGCATTTTTACATGAAGGATATCTTCATCACTATCACCTGTGATGATCAAATCATCAACATAAATGACAAGTAGCATAATCCCTTTCTCTGTTTTTCTCACATAGAGTGAGAAATCTGCCTTGGAAATCTGAAAGCCAATAATAACAAGATACTGTCCTATCTTGTCAGACCATGCTCTAGGTGCTTGCTTCAAGCCATACAAGGCTTTCTTCAACCTGCAAACAAACTCAGGATGAATAGCATGAACATAACCTGCTGGCTGCTCCATAAAGACCTCTTCTTGCAAATCACCATGCAAGAAGGCATTCTTTATATCCATCTGATGTAAAGACCATCCCTTTGATGCAGCCATAGCAATGACTGCTCTTATAGTTGCCATCCTTGCAATCGGACTAAATGTTTCTTTATAATCAATGCCATATGTCTATGCATACCCCTTGACAACTAATCTTGCCTTGTATCTATTCACAGAACCATCTGCATTGTGCTTGATCTTATAAACCCACTTACAACAGTTCACTCCATCCTTTGAATCTCTCCTAGAGATTGGTACAATTCTATAGGGGAGGATTCTGATGTGAATTAACATAGGGCAACTCACGATGCTAGAGAGTACATCTCCTTCAGGTTGACATGGTAGTACATTATGTTGTGGAGTCTATTGTTGGAACAAAGGCTCGAGTATAGTATCAATACTTTGTGGGGCCAATTCATGGATTGGGTCTTGAGCTTGTTTCTCAGCCTCAAATTGAGCTTGTTTGTTTTGTACCCGTTGTTGAAGTGCCTGAAAATAAGCCTTCTCCACCTCTGCATTTGGGTATCATGGAGCTTCTTTTATTTGAGGCTTGGGAGTTGATGTGGATGAGCTCGGCTACTCATTGCTTAGCGGAGGTGGAGGCACTTGTGATTTCTTTTTCAAAGGTCGCTTTGGTTGGGTTGGAATGTTAGGGTCCTTGGTGGCCTCTTTCTATTGGCATGTAATTACATTTACAGATTGTGATTTTACACTTGCCAGACCCATACTTTGATGGTCCACCCCAATGATGCCGATGGGGATGTTAGGCTTAATTTCTGTTTGTTCTGGGACCTGATTTTTCATGGGACAATCCATATAGGTATGTCCTATGCCACAATCTCTGCAGAGTGGTTGGAAAGTAGCTAGGCTACCACGATGACGGCACTTTGCGATCCAATGATTTTCTCCACAACCATAGCACTTGATTGATGCACAATATGTGTTGGGATGTACTTGATTTGCATAAAATGGTATTAGACCCTTTGCACCTTCTACATAGTACACTAGGTACTCTGTTTCATACTCAAATGGCGAGTCTACTTCCTCGGCTTGTAATTGATGTATTGGAACTGCCTGAGGAGCTGGATTGTGGGTGCTCTTGGATATGGTCATGGATTTGGATTCTTGAGTAGTTGTGGGACTTGTGTCCGAATGAGAACAAGATTTAGCCTCGGAGCTGGGTGTGCCACTTGGTATTGTTGAGGGAAAGGTGGGTTATTGTGCATGTTGAAGATGCAACTGTTCTGATCACTGATCATGGCCACTGATGACGCAGATATGGCACCACAACCTTGGCGGTAGATTTTCTTGTGTAGTGATCCTGGCGCTTAGGACCAGGCACTCATTTGCTGTATGATTGGCCATGTATTGTGGACACCATTGCTGTATGATTGGCCATGTAGTGTGGACACCAGACATTTTCTCATCATGGATATGTCTGAGTTGGTGGCTGAGACAAGTGAAGTTTTTGTTCCATGGCCTGCATCATGTCTTCTTTCATCTTTAGGGTCATGGCCTCTAGGCGATCTTCATTTGATGTTTCGGCAGTGGCCTTTGATTTGCCCTTTTTCAAGCGCTTATCTCGTGTACTAGGTCTACCATCATCACTGCTAGTGTATGAGTTGGTCATGTCATCTGCGATGTCAATGGCTACCATATGAGCAACACTGAACATTTCATAGCTGCTTATCTTTTTCATATCCTTTCAGATTTTCTTTCTGTCCTATAATGAACCATGTTGTGAGGTACTTTGCATCTGGGTGTGGGTCACATTTGGCGATTAATCTTTTCATCTTACTTAGGTACATATGTACATCTTCTCGTCGGCCTTGTTTGATCTTGCTGAGTTGGAGAGTGGGATCATCTTGTAGCCTCTCCATCTGAAAGCATCGTTTGAATTCTATTTGAAGTAGGTTCCATGTGGCGCACTCTTCCACTAGAAGGTCTGGGTACTATTCAGATGCTTCATCAGTTAAGGCCATGGGAAACCAAGCCACCTTGGATTCATGGGATTGATCTCCACCTGCGTGGCATGCGGTATCAAAATGCTAGAGGAATCGGGCTGGATCTCCCCTACCATTATATTTGGGAAGTTTTAATTTTCCCAAGGGGCATCTGCCTTGATTGTTATTATTTCTTTGATCAAAGAAATTGTCAGCCTCTACATCAAGGTCGATATCCCCATCATTGTCGCGATGGCATCTAGCCATGTTGGGGCATGGAGGAGTTAAAGGGAGTGATTGAATTTTAGGGGAGGATTTGGGGTAGAGGATTGGTGGGGGTGGTGGTTGTAGCGGAGTTGTATGCGAATCTAGAGAGTGTTGGAGTCAGAGGCATTGGCCGGAATGTAGCTGCATGCAGATTGGGCAAGATTTGCCAAGGGTGTCTCTACCACAAGTGCAGGTGTGGATGTAGTTTTGTTGGGAGGGTTAGAGTGGTGTTAGTTTGTGTAGGGACGGTTGTGTTAATAATGTGCCTAAGATTGTCTTACATGTGTAGGAAAATGTGTTGGTGCAGACGGATCCTTAATCGAAGGTCACGGCATGAAGATACAAGCGAATTGGTGCAAAACGAGGCCCACACAGGGGTGCAAATGAGCGAGTGCTCGGGATGCCAAAATGGTGTGCAATGGGCTGGAAAAATACCCCGTAGCGTGGTGTTTCCTTGTGTGAATCTGGGTTCAAACGAGGTTCAGTTTGGATCCCAAACAAATGAGTTAGGAGGGGTTAAAGAAGGGGTAAAAGTTGCTTTTTTGTGGGGGGGGGCCTTGGTGTTAAGGTTTGGTGTGAAGGGGCTTTAAGCCTAACTGAGGGATAGTAACTGACCTAGTTTAGTTGACTTAATTAGTGCAATTACTCTAACTAACCTAACTATCTAGGTATGTTAGACTGACTATAGCTAACTAACCTAGTACAATCAACTAACCTAATGGTCCAGTTAGTGTAACTAACTAATAGCTAAACTAAAACTAAAGTTAAAGCTAACCTAACTAAAGTTAAAGATAACCTAACCTACATTAAAACTAACCTAGGTTAAGACTAACCTATATTATAGCTAACCTTAACCTAGGTGAAAACTAGCCTAACCTATGTTAACCTAACCCAGGGCTAGGTTTAGGTTAGTGTGTTTTTTTTTTTTCAAAACTGTGTGGGGGGGGGTTCCCCGATGGCGACGCGACGAGAGGGGAGGGTTCCGAGCAAGGGGTTGCAAGGGAGGGTGGAAGGGAGTGGGGTAGGGGGAAAGGGGTGGGCGCAGGGGAGGGGAGGGGAGAGGGGACGAGGCAGCAGGGGGGTGTAGGGGAGAGGAGGGGAGAGGGGACGGGGGCGTAGGGGGGGCACAGGGGAGGGGAGCATGGGTGGCAGGAGAGCACAGGCACGGTAGACGGGTGGGGCAGTGCTACGGGGGGGTTGGTTGTGGGGGGTAGGGGTTTGGTGAGGGGAGGGCGGTGGGATAGAGAGAGAGAGGGAGAGAGAGGGGGAGGAAAAGAGAGAGAGAGAGAGAGAGAGAGAGAGAGGACAGATGGTGATAGGGGGAGGGGGAGGGAAAGAGAGAGAGAGAGGGGGAAAGGGGGGAGAGAGAGAGAGAAAGAGAGGAGGGGAGGGCTAGAGAGAGAGAGAGAGAGAGAGAAGACGAAGGGGGAGGGAAAGAGAGAGAAAGGGAGAGAGAGAGAGGGGGGAGAGAAAAAAAGAGAGAAAGAAAGAGAGAGGGGGAGGGGGAGAGAGAGAGAGAGAGAGAGAGAGGGGGGGGGCAGAGGGAAAGAGAGAGAGAGAGAGAGAGAGAGAGAGAGAGAGAGAGAGGGGGGGGAGGGGGAGAGAGAGAGAGACAGAGAGAGAGAGAGAGAGAGAGAGAGAGAGAGAGAAAGAGAGAAAGAGAGAGAAAGAAAGAGAGGGGGGAGGGAAAGAGAGAGAGAGAAAGAGAGAGAAAGAAAGAGAGGGGGGAGGGAAAGAGAGAGAGAGAAAGAGAGAGAAAGAAGGAGAGAGGGCGAGGGAAAGAGAGAGAGAGAGAGAGAGAGAGAGAGAGAGAGAAAGAAAGAGAGAGAGAGAGAGAGAGAGAGAGAGAGAGAGAGAGAGAGAGAAGAGGGAGGGGGAGGGAAAGAGAGAGAGAGGGCGAGGGATAGAGAGAGAAAGAAAGAGAGAGGGCGAGGGAAAGAGAGAGAGAGAGAGAGAGAGGGGGGGAGGGAAAGAGAGAGAAAGAAAGAGAAAGAAAGAGAGAGGGGGAGGGAAGGAGAGAGAGAAAGAAAGAGAGAGGGGGAGTGAAAGAGGGAGAAAAAGAGAGAAAGAAAGAGAGAGAGGGAAAGGAGGAGGGGGTGGTGGTGGAGGGGGGAGGGGGTGGTGGAATGGAGGGGGGAGGGGGGAGGAGGAAAGGGGTGGTGGGGATGGAAGGGGGAGCGGATGGTAGAAATGGGAGGGGGAAAAAAGAGAGAAGAAAAAGAACTTGACGGACATAAATGCAAAGGGAGGAAGAAGTGGTCACCTGAATGCTCTCCAAGTCCTTCTCAATGTAACGAGACTATTGAGGAACAATGGACGGTGGGTGGACGGCTAGGTTATCGCTACGAGATGGGCTCGAAGTCACTTACCATGTGAGGATGGGAGTAAGGTGGTGGTTGATGGAGAGGGAGGAGTGTCTTGCGTAGGGATTGGAATGAAGAAGACTATGGAGGCAAAATGTGAAAGATGAAGAATGAGGGGGTTGAGTGGGTTTTTATAGGAAATGAGTTTAGGTTTAGGGTTTAACCCTAAACTCTTCCCAAGTTGTAACTTTTTATGGATAGCTCGCTTTGCTCTTTTGCAAAAAGGTGAAATGATCAAAATTGCAAGCTCTACGCATTCGCATCCACTACCTAGCCTGATTGTTTATCAAGTGGCTTCTATTTAAGAAATAAAGAAAATTTCTTAAGGTAGTAACCCAAGGTTGATGCTTGGGGTTGATATGTCTAGCTAGAAATGGAAAAAAAAATTCTCTCCTTGCCCTTGAGTATTTTGTTCATGAAAGTTCAAAGTAGTTTGTTTTTTTACACATACCCACGTATGTTTACTCGTTACTTGAGATGCTAGTCTCTCCGGTAGCGGCGCCAAATGTTTACTCTTTGCTACTGCTTTTGTAGGAAGAGCTGGGTATTCTCAGTATGTAGGGTTCCGAGGCTTTTTATCACCTACAAATAGATTGGGGTTGTCATTCGGACACAAGTCCCACAACTACTCAGGAATCTGAATCCATGACCATATCCAAGAGCACCAAATCCAACTCCTCAGGCAGCTCCAATACATCAATTACAAGCTGAGGAAGTAGACTCGTCATTTGAGTATGAAACAAAAAAAGTCCCACAACAAACAGAGGTTAAGCCTGATGTCCCAATCAGCATCATTGGGTGGACCATCAAAGTTTGGGTCCCGCAAGTGTTATATCACAACCTATAAATGTAATTACATGCCAACAAAAAGAGGCCACCAAGGACCCTAACATTCCACTCCAACCAAAGAAACTTCTTTAAAAGAAAGCACAAGTGCCTCCACCTCCACTAAGCAATGAGCAACCGAGCTCATCCACATCAACTCTTGAGCCTCAAATAAAAGAAGCTCCATACCCAAATGCAGAGGTGGAGAAGGCTCGTTTTCAGGCACTTCAACAATGGGTACAAAAGGAACAAGCTCAATTTGAGGTTGAGAAATAAGCTCAATTTGAGGCTGAGAAACAAGCTCAAGACCTAGTCCATGGCTTCACAAAGTATTGACACTGTACTCGAGCCTTTGTTCCAACAACAGACTCCACAACATAATGTACCACCACATCAACTTGAAGGAGCTATACTCTCTAGCATCTTGAGTTTCCCTGTGTCAATTCCCATCAAAATCCTCCTACTAAATTGTCCCAATCTCTGGGAGAGTTTCAAAGGATGGATTGAACTCGCAAATCCCCCTCCACCTATGAACAACATCGAAGATATCCTTGTGTGAATGGGTGAGAGAGATGACATATGGAACATTACTATGCCTTTGATCCACAAGGCATATAATGAAGTCCAAGCCATAGTGGATAGTGGAGCAGGTGTAAATGTCCTATCAAAGGAGCTCTATGAAGAATGGGGTCTCCCACCAATGCAAAAGGCTAATTTTAGCATACGCCTTGTTAATGATTCATGGGCTAAACCCTTGGGAATAGTAAATGGTGTGTCCACAAAGATTGCAGGAGACCGCTTTTCCTTTTAATTCACAATCTTGGATCTCCCCAAAAAATCCTATCAAATCTTACTGGAACATCCTTAGTTATAGGAAGCATCAATCCTCCATGATTGGGGAACTGATAGACTAACAATCCAGAATCGTCAGGAGCTATAAAACCAATTGTGCCTAGAGCATTCGATGACACATCTTCAACAACAATCTCAAGCAAATCATCTCCCTTGCAATAGCATGCCATAGCGGGCGATTCACAAAGCAATGTCAATAACTGGATACAAACATTGGAAACCGTTGACAACTGCAATTCATTAGACCCCATCTTCTCATAGATGGATGCTAAGGCGCTACAGGTGAATCCCAATCGATCTAGAGATGCCCTTCTTCATGGCTGACCTTGAGTGGAATAATGAACCTGAAGAAGGTACCCATACCAATGATGACTCAGATTTTCCTTGGGACCTTGAAATAGAGGCTGAGAATGCTGAAATTGAAGATCAAATGACTTAGCCATTCTACATCCCCTAATGGCAGTCGACTTCCCAAAAGTTGAACCTCCAAAGTTAAATAATAGCAGAAGATCCTACAAGAAAGCTTAAGAAGGAAATTGCAGAAAAGCCAAGGCTGAGCACTTCAATGAATTCGAACGAGTCCAAACAAGGATCATCAAATTGTACCTTACAAAGCCAACTCCCTCAAAATCAAGACCACCACCTCTTGAATGGTCCCTTGAGGGACTGGAAGGAGTATGCGCAGCAAATGAACCCTTACTTAGAAACACCTTACTAGTGGAAAAGTTACCCGATAGTTCCCAACATAAGAAGTTTCCGAAATATAAGCCACATGTGCGGATGAAGCTCGATCAAGAGACTTCACAAAAAGAAAGTCAAGAAGAGCCTAACAAATTGGTAAATGCAACTATGCCACCTAGTGCACATGGCACATGTTAGGCTAGCTCAGCACCATCAAAAAATGATCTTTGAGAAGTGTCGGAATACTTCAAAAATTACACGTGGCAGTGCGCCAATAGCAATGCCAAGACCACTAAGAGAATATGAAGTTCAAGAAACTGATAGTATTGAAGAAACTCTGATCTATGAGGGACCGGCAAAAACATGCACAATAAACCTCGCCCTTGATGGGGAGGAAGAAAAACTAGTTTTCATTGGGAAACAGCCTCGACAGGAAGATGAAACTAAACTCAAAGTACTCCTAATGGAATACTGTGACTACCTAGCATGGTCATACAAAGAGATGAAAGGAATTTAACCAAAAGTGGCAGTACACACAATACCTGTAAGGGAAGGTGCTCACCCTAAGGTATGTGGACCTTATCGCACAAATCCTAAATATGGCACCATGGCTTATGATGAGTTGGAAAAACTCCTAGATGCTAGATTCATCTATGAGATAGAGCATATTGATTGGGTTTCACCCATCGTCATTGTGCCTAAATGCAACAAGAAGCTCAGAATATGCATAAACTTAAAAAATATGAATGCCGCCACAATTAGGGATCACTATCCCTTAACCTTAACAGAAATAGTGTTGGAAAAAGTGGCAAGCTCTGAAAAATATAGCTTCTTGGATGGCTTCAGTGGCTATAACCAAGTGCAAATTGCTCCTAAAGACCAATCAAAAACAGCATTTGCTATAGAATGGGGTATTTTTGCATATATAGAGTCATGCCATTCGGCCTTTGTAATGCCCCAGCCACATTTTAACGAGTCATGTTCATAGCTTTCATGTCATTTTTGAATAAGTTTTGACAGGTGTTCTTGGATGATTTGTGCATCCATTCAAACAAAAAATACCACTTCAAATGTCTTGAAGCAAGACTAATCAAATGCAGGGAGTATGGCATCTCCCTAAATCCAACAAAATGCTAGTTCATGGTCACCCATGGAGTTGTTTTGGGACACATCGTCTCTCAACATGGGATTGCAACTAACATGGACAAAATCAAAATCATCATGGAATTGCCTCCTCCTACAAATTCCAAAGGTGTATAGGCCTTTACGGGACATGTCGGCGATTATAGAAGATTTATATTGTGGTATGCCATGATAGCTAGATGACTTTACAAATTATTAGTGGAATTCTTATGGATCGAAGAGTGCGACCAAGCCTTTGAGCTATTAAAGTGGCACTTAATCACAACACCCATCCTTATATCTCCCAATTGGGATATTGATTTTCATTAATAATTGTGCCACACACTTTCATTCCACACTCTAAAAGCATGTATAAAAATAAGATCTCTTGGCACACACACAGAGAAAGGTCATACCTATATGCCAACCAATCTAATGATCAATGGTACACGACATGCACATGGATGCAGGTTCAAACAAGATGCTGCCACTAAAGCGGATGTGCAAAAAGAGCCCACTGCCTCAACCACAAGACCCTCCCCATAGTTCACAGCCATCTATATCCTCTCAACCATGACAACCATAGGCATTTGTGGTCTAGAGTGATAACTCCAAAGAGGATTCACTGCATGACCAAGAAGAACAAATGCCACCCCAGTCACCACTGTCCTACACAACCATTGACGCGGCCCAGTCACTGGAACTTGTTTGGCCACCCACATCGACTTATGCTCTTTCCTAGGAAACAACATCTTACTTAGAGCAAAGGGTTTTAGGCAGTTTTCATGAGAGCCTAAGATCCTTGGAGGACAGTCCTACAATGACCACATACATCAGGGACTTTCTCTATTCTTACCACTCCAGTAATGAAAAGGTTGGCAAGTATGGTACAATCACTATACATCAGAGCCCACTAAACATTATCCTTGACAATACAATCACTCAAAGGGCTTTCTCACTACCAACACAAGGTGCTAAATACCCTACACAAGCTGTCGATGCAAAGTTTCTCAAAGTATAGTCTCTCCTCACCAAGGGCACACTGTTCCATAGGGATGGCATATTGCTTCACACAATCCTTAACCATCGCCTCAAGGAAGCAGCACAATTCCTATCCACAATCCTAGGGGTTAAGTGCGGCAAGAATTGATCCCTTCCACTATGCACATTTGTCTTGCTGAGTAGGAAGCTAAAACAAGACTGGTGGGTCCAGCACTTAGGCATCTTCTTTACAAAGAAACTAGATGGTTCATCAGGCCAAAAATGTAAAATTCCAGTCAGTGACATAAATGCACAACGGTCACCCTGGCATATCACGAGTGGAGCTCTATGTCTCAATAAATAAGTGGCGGGTTTGTGTGGACTTTCATCCTTTGACTGCATGCACTAAGAGGGATCATTTTCCTTGGTCATTCCAAGATGAAATACTAGACCAACTGGCAGGGCATGAGATGTATTCTATATGTGATGGGTATTATGGGTACTTTCAAATTCGTATTCAGGATGAAGATCAAAAGAAAACATCATTTGTCACACCTTGGAGAGTTTTTGCTTACAGAGTGATGCCTTTTGGGTTGACCAATGCAGCAACTACATTTCAAAGGTTCATGAGTCAAGTGCTCGAGCCTTACTTGGAAAAGTTCATAAGGGTATTTGGGATGATTTTTGCATTTATTCTCAGCACATAGATCACATGAAGAAGTTAATATGCCCTTACCTAGGATTGATGAAGCAAAAGGGTGTCTAAATCCTAGCAAGTGTCATTTGGCTCAAACAAAAGTAGTCTTATTGGGGCATATTGTGTTTGAAGAAGGCCTACAAATGGATCCTGACAAGGTTCAAGCTATCATGGCATAGAATTCAAGTATTATCAACATTTTTGTGATGATTTCATAGAGATAGTGCATCCCATGAACTTGTTGAAAAGAAAAGGAGTTTCTTTCCAATGGGATGTAGAGCAACAAGAGTCTTTTCAGCAACTTTTGAAGCCCCCTGATTGGTGGTCTGAAGACTTTTATGTAAATCCAAGTGTATCTTTGCATTCAGTTGGTGTTGTATTGCTACAAAAAGGAGAGGTAGGTAGAATGCAACCCATCTATTATGCTAGCCAACAACTTACAGAGGTGGAAACAAGGTATGAAGAAATGGAGCAACAAGCTCTTTCTTTGGTGTTGTCAATGAGAAAATTTCACTCCTATTTATTACCTCAACCATATTTCTTCCTTGCCTCTCAGTTTGTATGAGCATATCTAGTTCGCAAGCCTAATCCTGGGGAGAGATTTGCAAAATGGTTGTCAGATCTTCAAGAGTTCTCTTTCTCTTTTGTCAGTGAAAATGCCACTAGGTCCACTATGGCAAATTTGCTCACAAGAGGGCAGGATCTAAGAGAAGAAAAGAAATATAAGGAGGACATTAATGATGAAAGGGAGACAACACCAACAGCTTTTGTCTTTTATTTTGATGGGGCTTTTAGTACTTCATGCCAACAAGGAGCTGGGGGGATAGTCTTGATGAATTTTGAAGGTCAAGAGGTGTGGGCAAGTGGACAAGAACTTCCAAGTATCACAACTAACAATGCAGCTAAGTATAATGCTTTGATTCTTAGTTTGGAGGGTTGTCTTCAAAGTCAAGTTAAAGAATTAGAAGTAAGAGGAGATTCTCAGCTTATTATAAAGCAAATGCAAGGGCATTACAAGACAAGAAGTCCTCATTTAAAGGAGCTTAATCAAAAGGCTATGGCACTACGTAGTCAATTTGATTTTTGCAAGTTTGTTCATATAAACAAAAAAGAAAGTCATAGGGCAGATGAGTTGGCTACTCAAGCCATTGTAGTACAAGACCGGGAGGTGGTTTCTTTGGTAGACACTAGATGGCGAGAACTGGAAGATGTTTAGCAATATGTGAAAGAAGGCACGTTTCCTCAAGCGTTAAATCCACAACAGAAGCAGAGATTGGTTACTTTTGGCCATGCCTCCATAAGGATGTATATGAATGTCAAAAAAGAAAATCAAAGGGTAGATGAGATGGCTACTCAAGCCATTGTAGTACAAGACCGGGGGATGGTTTCTTTAATAGACATTGGATGGCCAAAACTACAAGATGTTCAACAATATGTGAAAGAAGGCATGTTTCCTCAAGGGTTAACTCCACAACAGCAGAAGTAGAGATTGGTTACTTTTGGCCACACCTCCATAAGGATAAATATGAATGTCACCAAAGGAACCTATCAACTTGAGGATGTTGACAGCATGGTGATACCCGGACACACCAATGAGTACCACCTTAAATTATTCTATGCTCAACCACCTTGAGCGCCAACAGACCCTCTCTACCACTAGAGAGGATCTGTTGGGGGGGAAAAGATGTGATGCCAAAAATTGACATTTTTTGATTTGGCATTGGTATTGTTTTCTTCTATGTTTGATAAGAGTTCCAGTATCAAGTGATAGCCTAGCGACTCTCACTTATTTCTATTTCCTAAGATATTGTATGGGATTGAGAGGATGAGTGGAATGGATCATTGTAAATACCATGTGTATGAATGATAAATACCTTGGTATCGGGTGAGAGGTATTTGTGTATGGGATATTATGGGGTTTTTACAAAATAGAAAGAGTGAGTCATATAAAGAGGTGGGCTCATGTCCATGTGTTCGAATAATATTAGAGAGGCCACATGCCAAGTGTGTGGAAGGCATGTGGAGGAGTGTGGAGTCAAGAGGAATCGTTCTAGAATTCCCATGTGGAATAAGGAGCATGTGGACATATGGAAAAGAGAGGATCCCTATGGCCTCCATGTGGGGAGACTCTTGACTTTCTCAAGCTTTTAAGACTCTTGAGCATCTTTTGATGGGACACATGGCAAGAGTAGCTGAAAAGGACATGGATGGTGACATACCAGCTTATGTGATTGATGGGGAAAGGAATCTACATGAAGCAATTTGTAAATGGGTGAATGAGGGTGATAAAAGCTCTATAAAAGGAGCCCTCCTCTCCCTTGTTCAACATCTCTTCCACCATTAGGCCTCCTGTTGCTGTAGCTGTAGTTTTCTCAAGCCTCTTCCATGAGCCTCCTCTCCCTCTTGTAGATATTCTCTTATGTAGACTCTTGAGTCCATCTCTCTCTAGTTCATTCTCTCTCTATGAGTAGTCTTGGAGTTTCTGCTCCCTCTTGTACATATGAAACCTCTTCTTCTCCCTTGTATTTGTAGTATTCTGAGTTTCATTGGAGTGGAATCTTGCTCTATTGGATAATGAAGATCGTGCTTCATATTCCCTCTCTTGAGTCTCTCTTCTCTCTCTCTCTTCCAAAGTGCTCAAAAGTGTTGTGTATTTGGCCATTCATTGTGCATACATGGTTTATCTATTTCCCAAGCCACAAATTGAGATCTTCCTTCCCTCCTAGGTGACATTTATGGGACTTGGATCGTTGATGAAGTCTAAGCATGGAGGTAGTATTCTCCCAAGTCAGCACCAGTAGAAGGAGTAGGTTTTTTCATGACAGTTTGACCTCTTGTCAGTATTTTGCTCATAACTTTTTGCACGATGGTCCGATGTGACCGAAACTTATATCAGCACAAATCTCTATTTAAGGAGCATCATTTTATGTCTTTAGTTATTGTATTAAATGTCCAACCAAAAGTCTATGATTCTCTATGTGTGACTATTTCTTTTTCGAACAGTTTTTACCCCGCCCAGTAAACTACCTATATCTGTCTGACCACTTCTCTATTTCTTATGAAACTTATATCAGAGCAAAGCCCATTTCAAGTGCATCTGAATATGTGATTGAATATTCTATATCATGTCTCTGCTGAAAGTTATGGGTCTCTGTATCTTATGACAATTTGGAGAGTGTTTTGAGCTAAGTGTAAAGGTGTCTATGAAGGAGGTGCAATGTTTCCCTGGAACCTACCCATCCGACCCAATCAGCCCCCTCAAACTCCTTGATATATATCAATTCATGTCATGTTGAGCTGCAAGATCTTCCTTTAACAACGTATCGCTCTTCTCTTTGGCACAGACCGGTTTGCTGAGATTATGGCCTTTGCTGATCCTTTCCTTCTCCCTATGCTTGAGTACAACATCACTTGGGATGTTACCATCTTCATTCTCATCTAAGGGAGGATAGTATGGTGTGGTATCTTGGTATAAAAGCTTCTTTTTAATGTCCCTTTCCCAGTGATGAATATCTCTATTCACTCAATTCGAAAGCAATAGGAAGTGAAGAGGTGCGTGAAGTTTATTACCCCCAACTTCATGTCACATCTTTTCAGTGGAGACATCGGGTATGTTAGGTATTGGATTCATCCCACCTTACTAAATGTTCTCAGGTGTACTTGATTGCATGTTATGCCTAGTATAGCATGTGTTTCCTGATGTAATAAAGAAGATGCCTAGAAGAACTCCGTTAGACTCGGGGGGGTCACTATGTATAAACCCTCTATATCACGTACGTTCAAGGCCTATTTTTAAAATCCCTTATCTTGAATTTTTTCATTAATAAAATGTACCCCTTTTCTATACAAATCTGTAAATTTTTTCCAAAACTATTTTAAATAGTCCCTTATGTATATTTATTTCTGTAAATTTTAGAAATAAAAAATATCCTTTTGTTGAACTCACGTGATAGGGTTACATATGATGAGTGACCCCCCCGAGCCGTTAGAAGAGATTGCAGCCCGTTTAAGGGAACTAGAAGATTGTGAAGGTGATGCTCAAGCTATTCGCACGGTGAGCATGATCATATCCTTTATGTTTGCACTCTTGAGTATGTTGGTGAATCGACAATGCCAGCAACAAGCACAATGATAGATTGGAGATTGTTTCATGCACTGGTAGCTTGGTGTGAAAAAAAGTTGAGTCTTTGGGTAGTTTTTGACTATAGCAGTGGAGTGGTGATTGTCAATGCTTTCAACTTCTTTTTCTATGCAAATGATGAAGAGTACAATACCTTAAAGCTGTTATGTGCACTTCCAATTGTGACAAGGGTGATTCTTGAATGCATGTATACACAATATTTTCATGGTGCTAGTTGGTCACTTGTTTTTGCAGATTTTGTTGAGGATCACATTGTGGAGGGTTTTCAACAAGTGGTTATGCATAATCAGTTGGTCTTGGTATACTAAGGCTCTGTGGGATCTTGTTTGGGATATTATTTGGATCTTGTTGTTTCCTTTTTGTGTTTCATCATGGTGAAGATTCTAGTGTTTTGAGGGACCCAAGGGGAAGACCTGGAGTCTTATCTTTGGGATTTTGTTCGAGGATGCTGGCTTTTTGGATGGTCCATGAAGTCTTGTAGGGATGGAGCACTTAAAGATGAGCAAATTTGTTATGGCTTTGGAGCCTCATCTTTGCTCAAAGGTAATGAGTAAAGATCCAACAACATACATTGAGGCACTTCGCATTGTGACCAAGAGAGAAGCTTCTCTAAAGATCCAATCCTCTTTTGTGTCTTCAATAGCTTCAACTTCTAAGGTGGAGGTAATGGGCACTCCTCATGTACCAAAGTCCTTTGAGTTAGATCATAATATCTCCCAATTGATGGCAGAGTTTGCTGATTCAAAATTGCATTTGGTTAATGCATGACAACCTAGAGCACCAAAGAGTGAAGATAAGCCTCGAGATAAGAGTGGGGTCACTTGTTATGAATGTAATGAAAAAGGTCACTATCGCCTCGAGTGTTTTAGATTGCGAAAGAAAGAAGAAAAACAAGTATCCTTGTTAGAAGCTTCTTCAAGGGATGAGGAAAGAGAGGTAATGATGGCTAAACGAGGGCCTGATAAAGCAAAAGAATAAGAAGAAAGCAAGTAAGAAGTAGATGAGGAACATCAGGAAGAGGAACATCGTAGTAAGAAAAAGAAGGCATCTAGAAGGAGAATTAGCTAGTCATAATTTCCTTTAGGACAAGGCATTGGAAGCTATGACTTGTTATTCGACTTTAAAGAAAAGGAAGCTCATATCACCTTTGGTCAATTACTTGCTTTGTCTCCAAAACTATGGAAGGAATGGGGAAAGCTAGCAAGCATAAGAGTATCAAAGAAGAAAAAGAAGAAAAGTGTCATTGCTATTGTTCAAAAGGTAGATATAGATGTTGGTGATGATGTGCCTGTGGTTGATGTGATCATTGATGGTCAAGTGATTTCTAATGTGTACATTGATGGAGGTGCATCGATTAATGTCATGAGTGAGAAGACCATGATAGATGCTGATTTAAAATACTCTAGTACTACCTCTGCTTATCGCATCAAATTGGATGACAACACTAGGGTTAAGACCTTGGGAGTTGTGAAGAATCTAGAAGTGGATGTATGTGGAATTTATATGCCAACTACTTTTCAGGTGATCCCTACCAAGCTAGATGCACATGCCTATCCATTGATTTTGGGAAGGCCTTGGCTATGCAAGGTGAAGGCTGTTCAACAGTGGGATACTGGAGAATTGATGTTGCAAGGAAATGATAAGAAGGTGTGCTACAACATCAAAAGTCACAAAAAGGAATTTGTCAAGGAGGAGTCTTCAACATCAGAGAGTTCGAGGTCTGATTTAACCGATGAAGAAGAAGAGATAGGGTGTAGCTCCGAGGAGTCCAGCTCAAGTGGAAGGATTAGCCTTTGGTCTTTGTCTTAGTACTGATCGGGATGAGTCAGGAGGGAACAAGGTGGTGGTATAAGAAGATCCTGTAGAGACACTTCATGTCGAGGCTGTGGAGCACACTAAATGATGCCAATGCAATGAAGAGCTTCTTGGTGATTCCTCGGGGGGGTCACTATGTATAAACCCTCTATATCACGTGCGTTCAAGGCCTATATTTAAAGTCCCTTATCTGTAAAAAATTTCATTAATAAAATGTACCCCTTTTCTATACAAATCTGTAAATTTTTTCCTAAACTATTTTAAATAGTCCCTTATGTATATTTATTTCTGTAAATTTTAGAAATAAAAAAAATCCTTCTGTTGAACTCACGTGATAGGGTTACATATGATGAGTGACCCCCCCGAGGGTGATTCTCTATCAGGTAGTGACAAGCTCTAGTACTTGGATATGTTAGATGATTTTCCATGTCTCTTTGCAACAAGCTTTTCATAGGTTCGATCAGTCTCTCTTGTGGAGCACAAGATTTAGTTGAAGCCAGAAAGCAAGCCAGTTGTGCAACGCTTAAGGCAATTAGGGGTGATCCAAGTTGAGGCACTAAAGAAAGAGGTAACACAACTACTTGAGGCGGGATTCATCTTTCCTGTAGATGATTCAGAATGGATATCTCATGTAGTTGTCACATCAAAGAAAGGAAATAACTGGTGGGTTTGTGTGGACTTTTGTCCTTTGAATGCATGCACTAAGAGGGATCATTTTCCTTTGCCATTCCAAGATGAAATACTAGACCAAGTGGTGGGGCATGAGATGTATTCTATATGTGATGGGTATTCTGGGGACTTTCAAATTTGTATTCGAGAGGAAGATCAACAGGAAAAAATCATGTGTCACACCTTCGACAGTTTTTGCTTACAAAGTGATGCCTTTTGGGTTGACCAATGCACCAGCTACATTTCAAGGGTTTATGAGTCAAGTGCTCAAGCCTTACTTGAGAAAGTTTATAAGGGTGTTTTTGGATGATTTTTGCATTCATTCTCAGTGCATAGATCACATGGAGAAGTTAAAGGTGCCCTTAGCTAGGATTGATGAAGAAAAAGGGTGTCTAAATCCTAGCAAGTGTCATTTGGCTCAAACAAAAGTAGTCTTGTTGGGGCATATTGTGTTTGAAGAAGGCCTGCAAATGGATCCTAAAAATGTTCAAGCAATCATGGCATTGCCAAGTCTTGAGAGTGTCATTGGTGTTCACAGAATTCTAGGGAAAAGCAAGTATTATCAACACTTTTGTGATGATTTCACAGAGATAGTGGATCCCATGAACTTGTTGACAAGAAAAGGAGTTTCTTTCCAATGGAGTGTGGAACAACAAGAGTCTTTTTAGCAACTTAAGGAGGTGATGAGTAAGGCCCCAATATTAAAGCCCCCTGATTGGTCTCAAGACTTTTATGTAAATCCAAGTGTATCTTTGCATTCAGTTGGTGTTGTATTGCTACAAAAAGGAGAGGCAGGTAGAATGCAACCCATCTATTATGCCAACCGACAGCTTATAGAGGTGGAAACAAGGTATGAAGAAATGGAGCAACAAGCTCTCTCTTTGGTGTGTTTAGTCAGAAAGTTTTGCTCCTATTTATTACCTCGACCATTTTTCTTCCTTACCTGTCAGTTTGTATTAGGACATCTAGTTCACAAGCCTAATCCTAGGGGGATATTTGCAAAATGGTTGTCAGATCTTCAAGAGTTCTCTCTCTCTTTTGAATACCACTAGGTCCACTATGGCAGATTTGCTCACAGGAGGGCATGATCTAAGAGAAGAAAAAAAATATAAGGAGAACATTAATGATCAAATATAGACACCACCAACAGATTTTGTCTTGTATTTTGATGGGGCTTTTAGTCCTTCATGCTAATGAGGAGCCAGGGGCATAGTCTTGATGAATTCTCAAGGTCAAGAGGTGTGGGCAAGTGGACAAGAGCTTCTAGGTATCATAACTAACAATGCAACTGAGTATAATGCTTTGATTCTTGGTTTGGAGGGTTATCTTCAAAGTCCAGTTGAAGAATTGGAAGTAAAAGGAGGTTCTCGGCTTATTATAAAGCAAATGCAAGGGCATTACAAGACAAGAAGTCCTCATTTGAAGGAGCTTAATCAAGACTCTTGACTTTATCAATATTTTAAGAGTCTTGAGCATCTTTTTATGGGACATATGGCAAGAGTAGCCAGAAAGGATATGGACGGTGACATACCAGCTTATGTGATTGATGGGGAAAGGAATCTACATGCAACAATTGTAAATGGGTGAAGGAGGGTGACAAAATCTCTATAAAAGGAGCCCTCCTCTCCCTTGTTCAACATCTCTTCCACCATTAGGCCTCATGCTATTGTAGCTCTAGTCTTCTCAAGCCTCTTCCATAAGCCTCCTCTTCCTCTTGTAGATATTCTCGTATGTAGACTCTTGAGTCCACCATCTCTCTCTAGTTCATTCCCTCTCTATGAGTAGTCTTGGAGCTTCCGCTCCCTCTTGTATGTATGAAACCTCTTCTTCTCCCTTGTGTTTATAGTATTTTGAGTTGCATTGGAGTGGAGTCTCCCTGTATTAACAATGAAGATCACTTCGTATTCCCTCTCTTGAGTCTCTCTTCCCTTTTCTCTTTTCCAAAGTGGTCAAAAGTGTTGTCTATTCAGCCACTCATCGCGCATACATGGTTTATCTATTTTTCAAGCCACAAAGGGAGCTCTTCCTTCCCTCCTAGGTGACCTCTATTGGACTTGGATCGTTGATGAAGTCTAAGCATGGAGGTAGTATTCTCCCAAGTCGGCACCAGTAGGAGTGGGTGTTTTGATGACAGTTTGACCCCTTATCAGTATTTTGCTCATAACTTTTTGTTGAATGGTCCGATTTGAACGAAACTTATATCAGCAAAAATCTCTCTTTAAGGAGCATCATTATATGTCTTTAGTTATTGTATTAGATGTCAAACCAAAAATCTATATACCTCTCTCTATGTGACTATTTCTTTTTTGGACAGTTTCTACCCCTGCCTAGTAAACTGCCCATATCTTTCCGAGTGCTTCTTTGTTTATTACGAAACTTATATCAAAGCAAAGCCCATTTCAAGACATCTCAATATGTGATTGAATATTTTATATCATGTCTCTACTGAAAGCTATGGGTCTTTGTGTCTTATGACAGTTTGGAGAGTGTTTTGAGCTAAGTGTAAAGGTGTCTATGAAGGAGGTGTAATGTTTCCTCCAAACCTACTCATCCGACCCAATCAACCCCTTCAAACTCCTCAATATATATCAGTTCATGTCATGTTGAGCTGTAAGATCTCCTTTCAAGAACATATTTCTCTTATCTTTGGCGCACACTGGCTTGCTGAGATTATGGCCTCTGCTGATCCTTTCCTTCTCACTATGCTTGAGTACAACATCACTTGGGATGTTACCATCTTCATTCTCATCTAAGGGAGGATACTATGGTGTGGTCTCTTGTTATAAAAGCTTATTTTGAATTTCCCTTTCCCAGTGATGAATATCTCTATCACTCAGTTTTAAAGTAGTAGGAAGTAAAGAGGTGCATGATGTTTATTACCCTCAACTTCATGTCACAAGTAGGTTCGAGGAAATGTTCATTTTGGTGCTGTCCAAACATTTTCTTTTGTAACCATACGATAAAATTTACAGTTAATTAATGGAATCCCTATGAGGTATTTTCCATTTACAAACTCCATGAGAACAAATCACATGTTCGGATCAACCCTAGAACAATGGATGCCAAGCTTGAGTAATAGTGGAAAAAATGAGACAAGACGGATCAAAATTATAGAATTGATTATTAAGGTGCAATAACAAGCTTGGATAAGATGCTCTTAAGCTAAAGCTCAAAGATTATGGCAAAATACAAGTGTACCAGATTCAGGAGATGAACCTTACATTGCTGCCTTCAGCCGACGTTCACGGGCATGCTAAACCGTCCTAATCATCATACCCTAGATAGATTTGCAATTCACAGATTGTTGCTTGCCAGAAGGTTCTTGTCTTAGGCCATTCATGTGCAATTGGATGACATTGACAGATGGTCATGTCTTAGTGCCTTTAGAGTAGGGAGAATATAGCCAATAGGTTAGCACAATAGTGGATTTGGAAGGTCATTATGATGCAGGAGACAATATCATGCCAAGTATGAAGCTATCAAAGAGCTTAACCACCTCAAGGACCTCATCAAATGGGGGACAGATATTTATATGCTGAAGACCTTCAACAACAATGTTCCCAGCATCAATATCTTGTATGCACAGGTAAGGTTAGTGAATCTTTGTAACCAAGGAGAAATTTCTTATCAATTTCATACATTTGCGATACAATCTTTTGTTGGTTGTGCAATTGTTAGAGTATCAAGTTGCTAATGTTTCTAGGGATGCAATGCAAAATGTATTGAATTTGCACACAATGTTAGGGAGCTATCTTGTATGTGCAAGTAGGTCCATGAATCTTTCTAGCCAAGGAGAAATTTATGGTTGAATTCATACATTTGCGATGCAATCTTTTGCTGGTTGTGCAATAATCGGAGTATCAAAATTTTCACAGCAATTGCTAATGTTTCTAGGGGCACAATGCACAACTGTATTGAATTTGCACACAATGTTATGGAGCTCAACAACTTAACTAGAGTCAGTATGATTGCACTCTAATCTTCCACCATAGGTTTATAGTAAAATCTAATGGGAGAATTCCTCCAACAGGATGTGAAGTAAAAAATTGGTTCAATCGATCAATCCATATGTTAGCAAAATAGAATAGGCATGATAACGAGCAAATTAGTTGAAATTGCATTTGATACAACTAACTAAACACGTTGAGACAAAAAACAAAGTCGAAAAAAACTAAAGTGAGCTAGCAAGCAAAAGCTCAACGAAGCATTAATATGAAAAAATGGAGCTCATTTCGGGGCCCTATAAGAAATTCATGATTTTCTTATTTTCTTGGCTAAAAATTTAAGAACAACTTTATATGGTTGAGCATTCAATCGGAGGTATAAATTGCAAAATAGATAAATGGACATTATGAAGTTTCCGATCGAGCATTTTCAGTGTGTCACCTAAAAATATCCATAATGCTCTATTGTCATTGGTATGCTTGTGGGTACGTGCATCAGTATTTAGCAACAAAAATTTAATGATTATATTGCCAATGTGTCTATTTCTCCCTTGATGCAGACACAAATAGATATAGCGATGGCTCTGGAAACAAAAAAAATTAACTTGAATACTTTTTGTCTCACAACTCAAGTGGCTTTCAAACACTTTTCTCTATGATTTCAAACAAGTTTGGCACCAGGACCTCTCCACCAAGATGCCTCTCCACCTAGCTCTCTCTCCATGAAGATCCCTTTCCACCTCACTTTCTCTCCACCTTACTTTCTCTCCACCAAGCTTCTTCAAGTTCTCTCAAGTTAAGTAATTCTTTTATCCTATTTTTTTCCCTAAGTGTTACATTTAGTTTTTGATTCCTTTCTTCAAGTTCTCTCAAGTGATTCTTTCATCCTATTTTGTTTTCTAAGTACTACATTTCGTTTTTTATTTCTTTGCTAATCCTTTAAATATCTTTCCCTTAGTTCTCTAGCATTCATAAAAGAAAAAATAAGATTCCTTAGAAGCATGATGCCACCTCGCTCAACAAGCAATAAGAAGAATACCATTTGCTAAGTTTTTTCTCCTATTCCTTTCTTTCTCCCTTTCCTTGCTTTGTTGCTTGTCTCTTTCTTTACTTTTCTCCTTTGCCTTGTTTTCTTGTTTCTCATTGGTCTTCATCATGAAAAATGTTGTGTATTTTTCTTTTTTAGGCATCCACATGGTACTGTAATCTCTCTCTTTTCCTAGCATTTGAGCCTCAGGTAAGGAATCTTCTCTTCCTCTATTTTTTTTTCATGTTATATTTTATATTGGCCATTTGCAATGCCCTTAGTTCTAACAAATGATTTGAGCATAGGATTTCCCTTTCTCCTACTCCCTCTTCCCTCTCCTTTTTTGTTTTTCCTCGTTTCCTTTTTCTTCATCTTTCCCCCACCCTCTTTCCCTCTCCACTTCTCTTCTTCCTCTTTCCCTCTTTCTCTGTCCTATTCCTTTTTGCCTCCTCTCTTTTCTTGTATATTTTCTCCATCCTTGTTCTTTGTTTACTACATCCCTCTTTTCTTCTCCTTCCTTTGTCTTTCCTTGCCCTTGTCTTCCCTTCTCTTTTCACTTGCTCCCTTCTCTTTCCTTCTTTTCTTCTCCTTGCGTTCTTTTTTATTCTCTTTTCCTTTTCTTTCTTCTCCTTCCCTTCTCTTTTCCTCTTTTCCTTCTTATCTCTTTTCTTCTCCTTCCCCTCTCTTTCCTTCCCCTTCTTCTCTTCTCCTACTCCTCTGTTTTCTTCCCCCCTCTTCTTCTTTTTTCCCTTCTCTTTCCCTCTCTTTTCATCTCCCTTCCTTGTCTTTCCTTCTTTCTCCTTCCCTTTTCTTCTCTTTCCATCTCTTTTCTTCCTAGAGCCTCTCTTTTCTTCTCCTTCCTCTCTTTTCTTCTCTTTTCTTCTACTTTCCTCGTGCCTTCTCTAGCTCAAAATAGTCCATGACCCTAGTCGGAGCTTTGACGATCCCAAGTCTCCCATCCCTTATAGAATTAATGGAAAACTTGTCCAACAAGTTGGGTAGTATTGAACTAACTGAACTAACAGGCATGCTGGCCCCATTTCAAAGGAAAAATAGAGTGCTAATAGAACCTAATGTGTCAACCCAGTCATTGGTGTTGGAAGCACTATTTAGGGAACCAAGCCCATCATATCTCTTAGCAATCAACTATACCACCATATCCATCCTTTCATGAAAGCCATCTATAAAATGGTAAATCTATCTCCAAAATTCCTCAAGAATTTCAAATGACAAAACATAGTGGACAAATGTGTAATTCAAAAGATTTTGAGAAACCATCTCAACATCATGTGTTAGGTATGAGCTGTTCCCTCTCTAGATGTTCCATCTCCTCGTCTCCACTCTTCTCATCTCCCAACTTCATATTTTGTCATGGTATTAGAGCATGGTTATGCCTTCCACTGAGCACCATCCGTGAGAGCATGAGAGAGTGATTGAGAGCTCTTGAGTGATTGTGAGCACATTTCATTCTCTTCCATTGAGATAAAATTTCTATTATTCTTGAGAAATTTTCATTTATTGCTTGAGTGTTTATGATAGTTTCAAGTGAGAGGGTATTGTGTGAGAAATTCTTTTCTTCAAGTGAGAAAGAGAGAAATATCTCATTCCATCTCTGAGATATTGTTCCCTTAATGACTATGAGAGAGAGATAGGGAGAGAAAGAAAGGTTGATTCTAAAAATTTGAGAGAGAGCTCAAGGACCCCCTACAACAAGCTTAGCTGAGCTTTACCGCAAGCACTTCAAGCATCTCACAACCATAGTATCAAAGAATGAGCCCTTAGACAACCTCCAATGAAAGGCCTCTTCCAACCTCCCTCAACTAAGGCAGTGAACTAACTGGATTCGGGCAAGCAGCTATTATTTAGAGGAAGGAAATGGTGAGAGATTACATGAACATAAACATCAAAGCATATTTCAAATAGTTTTAATACTAGGACAATATTGTGACAGCTACATAATTGGTGAAAGTATCTTGAATACAAATAGGAAGCGTTCTTGTTTTGATATTTTAAAAATGGACATGAAGTCTTTCATTTGTGACAAAATTCAAACGTGTTGAGGCGAAGAATAATAGGAAAAGTACTTGATCCACTTTGAAGACAAGTTTAAATAGTTAAATTTTTTTGCCAATATTATAACGCATCAAAATTTTCTAAAGTTTCTTGAATATCCAAAAAAAGAAGAGTTCCTACTTTAATGAATACAAAATTCAGAACTCCTGTAAAAGTATCATTTAATAGTTGTTCCAAATCGAAAGTCTTATTCATGTATCAAAAATGGACTTCCATGCAAGTACTGTAGACTATGTTTCTATTTTTGAGGAAGTATTGGGTAAAAGCATGCTACAGTGTATGTACTATTGGTAGGAATGTGGTAGTACTAAGTAGTGAGCGATATGGAGAGATTTCTCAAATCGATGTGCAGTAATGTATTTATTGATTATAGATTCTCATGCACAAGATATTCTCACACATGCATTCTCATGTTCATACACACATTTTCATGCATTGCATCTCCTCTCAGATGTTTCACTTTCAAACTTGCACTTCCACTTTTGAACTTCTGAACTTTTGATTTCTAGCTTCCACTTTTGAACTTCTGAACTGTTGTTGAAGACGAATCTTGAACAATTTGACTACTTTGATAGAAGAAGAACATAGAATAGGGCTAATGTTTGTATAAGATATGTTGGTAACAATAGGTGTCGATGCAAGAGTAGGCATGGAAATTTGGATAGAAGTAAAAAAATAGTGACGAGAAGTGGAGAAATAGAATTCCATATGGTGACTAGGGAGACGATGAGAAGTGAGTAATAGGAATGGAGAAATAGTGTTACTAGAGAGTGGGAGTTCTAGGTGGCCAATAGCTGGAGAAAAAATGTTTCTACCTTTAGCTAAGGGTGCTATTTTATCTCTATCCCTACATATAAGAATATGGTATGTCCAAAAAATCAGCAGTGGTCTTCAATTATTTGCATGCCATCCTAATGGCATGTCAAATTAAGCATGAGTTGCCTTTCATCAATAAATAAATCAATTATTGTGCCTAGCGCATGCTAGCCAAGTAGATTACTTCACAATGCCAAATAAAGTCTTGTTGATTGGTAGTTAAGGGCTTGCTCTACTTACTTCACAATGCCAAATAAAGTCTAGGTGATTGGTAGTTAAGTGCTTGCTCTACTTACTCTACAAGAAATCCTAGTGGTCCATCTAAAAATTTTTGCATCCTTATTCCCATCCTACTATAAAATTAAGAAGATTCACCATTTGGCTCTTTTTTAGAGAATATGAAAAAAGACAAAAGCATTAGTATTATTACAAAAATTGTAAATATTACCAAATTTTGGTAGCCTTGCAAATGATCTACAAATGGCTATTTGCATCTTGAGGCGTAGGCTTGAGTCCTATGTCTAAAATTTTAGCAGTTCTCATTCCCTAGTGCATCTTGAAGGAGGTTGATCATAAAACAAGGGACCTCCAGCCTGAAAGGAATGCTGCCCTACCTTGGAAGCCTTGGAAGGGGGTCGAAGATATCCAATCCCACTATTGGAGCTCCACTTCAAAGGGAATAAGTATTTTCCTTTCATGCAAGCCTTTGGAGCAAGTCCTCAAGGGGTTCACCTCATAAAATTTTAGTCTACAACATGCACTCAAAAGGAGGGATATTTAACTCAACTTTCTGGATAAAATTAACAAGATTACAATAACAAGAGGGGTTTTCTAATTCAACTTTAGAAAAAAATCACTTAGTTCATAAGTACAGAGGGGTGTTTTAACTGGGGCAAAAAATTTAGTTGAGGGGATTTTTAAATACCCCTTGCATGCACATGACACCTAGGTTTTCTTAGTAGTGCACCCCTTGAGAGCAAGTTAAACATAAATACAACGTGTATGCTAATGAAAATAAGGAAAAACATGAGAAAAATATTTCCAAAAATTTCAAACTCCATTGAAATCTGAATGGGGTCCATAGAAAACAACTAGAACAAGGCTATATGTGTTCATTTGTGTGAACTCCTTGATCTTTAGAACACTCAGGAATAGTTGTTGGACACGAAGCTTGAACATTTTGAACACCTTGATAGAAGAAGAAATAGAATAGGGATGATGTTGTTTAAGTATGTTGGTAACATCAGGTGTCGATGTAAGATCGTGAGTGGAAAATAGGGTAGAAGTAAAAAATTAGTGATGAGCAGAGGAGAAATAAAATTCCATATGGTGACTAGGGAAGATGATGAGAAGTGAGTTATAGCAATGGAGAAATAGTGTTATTGGAGAGTGGAAGTCTAGATGGCCAATAGCTAGAGAAAAAATGTTGTCACCTTTAGATGCATGAAGATGAGGGTGCTCTTTTATCTTTATGCCTATATCTAAGAATATGGTCTGTCCAAAAAATCATCAGTGGCCTTGAATTAGTCCCATGCTAGCCTAGTGTGGCAGGTCAACTTATCATGAGTTGCCTTTAATCAATCAATCAATCATGTCCCTAGTGCATGCTAGCCAATTAGATTACCTCACAATGCCAAATAAAGTCTCGTTGATTGGTAGTTAAGTGGGTGCTCTACTTACTCTACAAGCAAGCCTAGTGGTCCATCTAAAAATTTTGGCATCCTTATGTTGAGATATCGAGCTCCACTCGTGATATGCCAGGGTCACAGTTGTGCATTTATGTCACCGACTTGTTAGCTGTAGATGCGGTTGGTACACTGCCCATGAATAATAGCTGGATGACAGCTATCCTTATGTACTCTAGTTCGTGGCTCAGTTATTATGCCACCTTAGTTAGCTGAGTTTGGTTTGAGACCCACATATAGGGTTCTTCTATTTCTTTATACTAGAGTTCTTTTGGCTTTCACAACTAAGAAGAGGAAAATTGTTTTCAACCTCCACCTTTGTGTGTATTCCCCCATTGTGTATGTGAGAAAGCCGCAAGTGAGACTCCTTCCTTCTCTCCCACTATCTTCACATGGTATCAGAGCCTGGTTTGTGGTAAGGAGCTCAAGAAACCAAACCAAGTTCACGGTGTCCTAGTAAGAGGACCAGTGTTCATTTCCTTTTTTGAGTTTGGGAGCAAATCTATGTAGGTAGCGCAACCGGAAAGTGCAAGAGTGCATTGTCTCAGATTGAGACGCCCTTCATGGTGTGGTGAGAGGGCAGTATATGTTGTGGGTGTGACTTTATTTTTCTGATTCGAGGCCATTTCGAGGCCCGTTTTGGAGGCGGAAGTTCTCCACAAGCACTGAGAAAAAGGCCTTATTTTTTATGTGCGACCACTGTTCTGCAGGTTGGTGAAAAGTTGCCATAGAAATTGCATCATATGCCTATGTGCAGAGATATTGGGAGTTGCAGAATTATCCTTATTTCCTATTGATGTAAAATCGTCACTAGGAAGTGACTGTGTGGTCAAATACCACTTTCGTCAGTTTTGTAGATTCGCCCTTGTGAGGCAGAAGCTATGTTTTTTATAGTGACAGAATATTTTGCAGTGTTCTATAATGGCGTCTGATTCTCTTTCACAGATTGTCACTGAAAAGCTTGACAAGAACAACTTCCAAGCTTGGAAGCTTAGAATGACGAATTTCCTTATGGGAAAAGGCTATTGGGAGTTCATTACAGGAAATGAAGAAGAACCAGTTCTTCCTAATGTTCCCAATCAACAAGAAATGTAGGCATTTAAAGGATGGCATGAGAGAGCCAGAAAAGTTATGTACTGGCTGTCTATCAGTATTTCAAATTCTATGATTGTGCATATTCAGGATGCAAGTATGCCAAAGGAGGCATGGGATACTTTGGCAAAAATGTACAGCACAAATACGCA
The DNA here is from genome assembly GCF_047967505.1 of Dipteris shenzhenensis. Taxonomy (NCBI): domain Eukaryota; kingdom Viridiplantae; phylum Streptophyta; class Polypodiopsida; order Gleicheniales; family Dipteridaceae; genus Dipteris; species Dipteris shenzhenensis. The sequence goes on along the minus strand of NC_141603.1, from coordinate 34,352,539 downwards.
AGCCAGAAAATGTAGATCAAGCAAGAGTTGCACAATGTGCAGAGAGAAAATATGATCATCAATGACTACCACATGAAGGTGAAGAAAGATGCACTTGCTTCCATTGGGTCTCCAGTGGAAGATGATGATTTAGTTTCTGTGACCTTGAATGGTCTAGGAAAGGATTATGCACAGTTCCGAACATCCATTGCTATCTCATCAATTTGGAAAACAGGCAAGGAAACCATTTCGTAGACATGTTCAAGAGAGTAAGAAGCCATTGGAATTAATCCACTCTGATGTGTGGACTACTAAAGCTGCATCTAGTGGAGGCTCTCATTATTTTTTCACTTTTATTAATGACTACAGTAGAAAAGTTTGGGTGTATTTTATGAAAAAGAAAAGTGAAGTGTTTGGGCATTTCAAAGCTTTTAAAGCTATGGTTAAAAAAGAAACAGGCCTGCAAATAAAATACCTAAGGTCAGATGGAGGGGGAGAGTACCTCTCAAATGAGTTTGCAAGGTTCTTGCAGGAGCATGGCATAAAGCATCAATATTCATGCAGTCATACCGCACAGCAAAATGGACTTGCAGAAAGGAAAAACAAGCATATTGGAGAGGTATCTTGGGCCATGCTAAATGAGAAAGACCTACCAGATTATTATGGGGCTGAAGCAGTTGCTACAGCAATTTACATAATGAATAAGACTCCCACTGCAGCAATACATGGCATGATGCTAGAGGAGATGTATACTGGTAGGAAACCAGATATTTCTCATTTGAAAATTTTTTGTTGCATTGCCTATGTTCATGTGCCAGATGAGTTGAGGTCCAAGTTGGATCCAAAAGCTGAGAAGTGCATCTTTATTGGTTATTCTCTGTAGCAGAAAGGGTATAGATGCTATAACCCTTCTACTCATAAGTTTACAGTGAGCAGAGATGTTGTTTCTGATGAGATGAGCAGCTGGTATAAACAAGTAAATGTGATTGATGATGTAGATGCACAAAATGGTAATGCTGCACAAAATTCACAGCAACAATCACAAAATATTAGTGGACCTACAGTGTCCTCTAGCAGTGGTTCACATACTTCGCCATGGATAGGCAGATTGAGATCAGGAGAATCTCCTCAAAGCAATGTAGATAGTGGTATGCAAGTATCATGAAAAGGAAAAGAGAAGGTAGATCAACCCATCTTTGATGTGAATGCAGGTCACTCTTATGTGGATTGTGAATCCAGTGGCTCAAAACATAGCATTGATGATGAGTTGGGTATTCCTTCTGTTGTTCCACCTAGAGTAAGGAAGACCAGGGATGTTTTGAGAGCACCTGGAAGTGAGCCTATTTTGCGTACGTCTACTAGAGCTAGGTATCCTGTGGATAGGCTAAAATATGATGGATTTACAGCCATTCACTATGCCTATATGGTCAAAGTGATACAAGAACCAGAACCCACTTCTTTTGAGCAAGCCATGGGAAAAGAAAAATGGGACAAAGCCATGGATGAAGAAATGGATGCCTTGGAAGCAAATTCTACATGGGAATTGGTGCCTTTGCCTAAAGACAAGAATGCAATTGGCTGTAAGTGGGTTTATAAGGTGAAGCACAATGTAGATGGTTCTGTGAACATATACAAGCTTGCAAGATTAGTTGTCAAGGGATATGCACAAACATATGGCATTGATTATGAAGAAACATTCAGTCGGGTTGCAAGGATGGAACCTGTAAGAGCATTCATTGCTATGGCTGCATCAAAGGGATGGTCTTTACATTAGATGGATGTAAAGAATGCCTTCTTGCATGGCAATTTGCAAGAAGAGGTCTTTATGGAGCAGCCACTAGGTTATGTTCATGCTATTCATCCTAAGTTTGTTTGCAGGTTGAAGAAAGCCTTGTATGGCTTGAAGCAAGCACCTAGATCATGGTCTGACAAGATAGGATAGTATCTTGTCACTATTAGCTTTCAGATTTCCAAGGCAGATTTCTCACTTTATGTGAGAAAAACAGAGAAAGGTATTATGCTGCTTGTCATTTATGTTGATGATTTGATCATCATAGGTGATAGTGATGAAGATATCCTTCATATGAAAATGCTATTGAAGCAGAAGTTTGAGATGAAGGATTTGGGAGAGCTACGTTATTTCTTGAGCATTGAGGTGATTAGATCACCAAGTGGGATATGGCTCTTGCAGAGGCAGTATGGATTGGACATGATGTCCAAATATGGGATGATAGGCTGTAAGCCTATTTCAGTTCCTTTGGAGTAGAATGTGAAGCTGAGCATAGATGCAAGTGAGCTTCTAGAAGACCCTACTATGTACAAGCGCATAGCAGGAAGTTTGATATATACTCGGGGGGTTCACTATGTATAAACCCTCTATATCACGTGTGTTCAAGGCCTATTTCTAAAATCCCTTATCTGTAAATTTTTCATTAATAAAATGTACTCCTTTTCTATACAAATCTGTAAATTTTTTCCAAAACTATTTTAAATAGTCCCTTATGTATATTTATTTCTGTAAATTTTAGAAATAAAAAATATCCTTCTATTGAACTCACATGATAGGGTTACATATGATGAGTGACCCCCCCGAGGATTTATATGACTATTACTAGGCTAGATTTAAGCTATGCTGTTGGATTGGTAAGTCAGTTTATGCAGGCTCCAAGGAAACCGCATTTGGATGCGGCTAGACACATACTCCAATATGTGAAGTCCACATTGTAGTATGGAATATTTTATGAGACTGGGGTTTAGATACAGTTGCATGGATACACTGATGCTGATTGGGCTGGTAGTATTTCTGATAGACGATCTACCAGTGGATATGTGTTCTCTTTTGGAAGTGTTGCAGTTACTTGGAGCAGTAAGAAATAGCCTATAGTTTCCTTGTTGAGCACAGAGGCTGAGTACAAGGGTGCAGCAATGGCTGCATGTGAGGTAGCTTGGTTTGCATAAGCTACATTATGATATGCATCAGTCTACAGATGGGCCAGTTGTCATTTATTGTGACAACATAAGTAGTATACACTTGGCAAATAACCCAGTCTATCATGCTAGAAAAAAGCACATTGAGGTGCATTATCACTATGTGTGGGAGAAGGTTTTACTAGGTCTTATTGATCTAGTTTATGTCAACACAGAGGATCAAGTAGCTGACATATTCACGAAGGCATTGGGTACAAAGAAGCTGCGCAAGTTCAGAGACCTGCTTGGTGTGTAGGAATTGGGATTGAGCTTGAGGGGGAGTGTTGAGATATCAAGCTCTACTTGTGATATGCCAGGGTGACCGTTGTGCATTTATGTCACCGACTTGTTAGCTACAGATGCGGTTGGTACATCGCCCATGAATAATAGCTGGATGACAGCTATCCTTATGTACTCTAGTTCGTGGCTCAGTTAGTATGCCACCTTAGTTAGCTGAGTTTGGTTTGAGACCCACATATAGGGTTCTTCTATTTCTTTGAACTAAAGTTCTTTTGGCTTTCACAACTAAGAAGATGAAAACTGTTTTCAGCCTCCACCTTTGTGTGCATTCCCCCATTGTGTATGTGAGAAAGCTACAAGTGAGACTCCTTCCTTCTCTCCCACTATCTTCACACCTTATGACCATTCTACTATAAAATTACATCAATCTAAGAAAATTCACCATTTGGTTCTTTTTAAGAGAATATACAAAAAGACAAAAGCATTTATATTATTACAAAATTTGTAAACATTACCAAATTTTGGTAGCATTGGGTACTATCCACAAATGGTTGTTTGCATCTTGAGATGTAGCCTTGAGTCCCATGTATGAAGTTTTGGCCATTTGCATCTCCTAGTGCATCTTCAGAGAGGTTGATCATAAATCTAGGAACCTCCAATTTGAAAGGAATGGTGCCTGCCCTTGCAAGACTGGGAAGGAGGCCGAAGATATGAGGTCAGAGATATTTAGGCTCGCAAGTGGAGCTCCACTTTAAAGGGAATAAATATTGCCCTTCCATGCAAGCCTTTGGAAAAATTCAAACATAAATGCAACAGGGACTCTAATGAGAATAAGGAAAACATGAGCAAACTCTTCCCAAAAATTTCAAACTCCTTCATTAACATCTGAATGGGGTCTATAGAAAACAACTAAAAGAAGGCTATATGTGTTCATTTGTGTTATCTCCTTGATCTTGAGACCACTTAGGAACCACTCTTGAACATGAAGCTTGAACAAAGTGACACCTTGATGGAAGAAGAACAAAGAGTAGGGATGATGTTTGTAGAAGGTATGTTGCTAACAATACATGTCCATGCAAGCATGGAAAATAGGGTAGAAATTAAAAAATAATGTGATAAAAAGTGGAGAAATAGAATTCCATATGGTGACTAGGGAAGATGATGAGAAGTGAGTACTAGCAACGGAGAAATAGTATTATGTAGAATGGGAGTTTTGAATGTCGTGTGAAGATAGTGGGAGAGAGGGAAGGAGTCTCACTTGCGGCTTTCTCACATGCATAATGGGGGAATACACACAAAGGTGGAGGCTGAAAATAGTTTTCCTCTTCTTAGTTGTGAAAGCCAAAAGAACTCTCTTACAAAAGAAAATATAAGAACCCTATATGTGGGTCTCAAAACCAAACTCAACTAACTAAGGTGGCATACTAATTGAGCCACGAACTAGTGTAGATAAAGATAGCTATCATCCAGCTATTATTCGTGGGCGGTGTACCAACCGCATCTCCAGCTAACAAGTCGGTGACATAAATACACAACGGTCACCCTGGCATATCGCGAGTGGAGCTCGATATCTCAACACTCCCCTTGAGCTCAATCCCAATTCCTGCACACCAAGCAGGTCTTTGAACTTGCGCAGCTTCTCTGCGCCCAATGCTTTCGTGAATATGTCAGCTACCTGATCCTCTGTGCTAACATAAACCAGATCAATAAGACCTAGTAAAACCTTCTCCCGCACATAGTAATAATGCACCTCAATGTGCTTTGTTCTAGCATGAAAGACTGGGTTCTTTGCCAAGTGTATGCTGCTCATATTGTCACAATAAATGACAACTGGCCCATCTGTAGACTGATGCATATCATAGAGTAGCTTATGCAACCAAGCTACCTCACATGCAGCCATTGCTACACCCCTGTACTCAGCCTCTGTGCTCGACAAGGCAACTCTAGGCTGTTTCTTGCTGCTCCAAGTGACTGCAGCAGTCCCAAAAGAGAACACATATCCACTGGTAGATCGTCTATAAAAAATACTACCAGCCCAATCAGCATCAGTGTATCCATGCAACTGTATCTGAACCCCAGCCTCATAAAATAGTCCATACTGCAATGTGGACTTCACTGTTGAGATATCAAGCTCCACTCGCGATATGCCAGGGTGACCGTTGTGTATTTATGTCACCGACTTGTTAGCTGCAGATGCGGTTGGTACACCGCTCACGAATAATAGCTGGATGACAGCTATCCTTATCTACACTAGTTCGTGGCTCAGTTAGTATGCCACCTTAGTTAGTTGAGTTTGGTTTGAGACCCACATATAGGGTTCTTCTATTTCTTTGTACGTGAGTTCTTTTGGCTTTCACAACTAAGAAGAGGAAAACTGTTTTCAGCCTCCATCTTTGTGTGTATTCCCCCATTTGTGCATGTGAGAAAGCCGCAAGTGAGACTCCTTCCCTCTCTCCCACTATCTTCACATGGTATTAGAGCCTTGTTCGTGGTAAGGAGCTCAAGAAAGCAAGCCAAGTTCGTGGTGTCCTGGTAAGAGGACCAGTGTTGCTTTCCTATTTCGAGTTTGGGAGCAAATCTCTGCAGGTAGCACAGCCAGAAGTGCAGGAGTGCACTATTTCAGATTGAGACGCCCTTCGCGGTGTGGCGAGAGCGCAGACTTTATTTTTCTCATTTGAGGCCGTTTCCCGGCCCGTTTTGAAGGTGGAAGTTCTTCGCAGGCACTCAAAAAAAGGCCCTGTTTTTTGCTGCGCGGCTAGTCGGTGGAAAGGTGCCACAGAAATTGCATCGTATGCCTGTGTGCAGAGATATTGGGAGTTACAGATTCATGCCTGTTGCCTGTTGATGCAAAATCGTCACTAGGAAGTGACTGTGTGGTGAAATACCACTTTCGTCAATTTTGCAGATCGACCCGTGTGAGGCAAAAGTTGTGTTTTTTGCAGTGACAGAATATTTTGCAGTGTTCTGTAATGGCATCTGATTCTCTTTCACAGATTGTCACTGAAAAGCTTGACAAGAATAACTTCCAGGCATGGAAGTTTAGAATGACGAATTTCTTGATGGGAAAAGGCTATTGGGAATTCATTACAGGAAATGACGAAGAACCTGTTCTTCCTAATGTTCCCAGTCAACAGGAAATGTAGGCATTCAAAGGATGGCATGAGAGAGCCAGGAAAGTTATGTACTGGCTGTCTATCAGTATTTCAGACTCCATGATTGTGCATATTCAGGATGCAAGTACGCCAAAGGAGGCATGGGATACATTGGCAAAAATGTATAGCACAAATACGCAAGCCAGGAAAATGCAACTCAAACAGGAGTTGCACAATGTGCAGAGAGAAAATTTGAGCATAAATGACTACCACATGAAAGTGAAGAAAATTGCAGATGCACTTGCTTCCATTGGGTCGCCAGTGGATGGTGATGATTTGGTTTCTATGACCTTGAATGGTCTAGGAAAGGATTATGCACAGTTCCGGACATCTATTGCCGTCCGTGAAAAATTTCCTGATTTTGAGGAGTTGATTGCTCTTCTAATTTCCGAAGAGCAGAGAAATGGTGGTGCATCTTCTTCAGCAGGAACTTCAAAAGAAACTGTCTTCTACTCAAATGCTGGCAAAGGTAGAGGAGGCCGATGTGCAGGCCGTGGTAGAAATCAGAATATGCAGCAAATGCAAGAAAACCAGTCCTATGCAGGAGGACGTGGTAACTCTAGAGGTAGGGGGAGCCAAAGAGGCCATGGTGGATGGCAGAGAAGCCAAAATGCAAACAGCAATGTTGAATGCTACTATTGTGGCAAAATGGGTCATATGGCTAAGGATTGCTACAAAAAGCAGAATGACATTATGAATGGAAAATTGCAGCAAGGCAATTATGCATCTTCTAGCAAGCAGGGTGATGATAGAAATGAGCATCTATTTATGGTGCAGCATATGACCAATTCTGTGACAAGTACAGAAGAACAAAATGATGTGTGGTATGTTGACTCAGGTGCGTCAAACCACATGACAGGTCATGTAGAATGGATGCAAGATGCAAGGAAAATGGAGAAACCAGGATTTGTGGAGACTGGTGACGATACTGCACATCCTATTGTGCAGATTGGCAAAATTCCTTTGTCTATGCAGGATGGGAAAAAGAAATACTTGTCTGATGTATTTCATGTCCCGAACATCACCAAGAACCTGGTTTCTGTTGGTCAGATGGTTGAGTAGGGCTTGCAAGTTAGATTTAATCCTCATGGATGCTTTGTTGAGGATATGAAAAATAACGGTCGCTTGATAGCAAAAGGAAAGAAGAAGGACAGGATGTTTACGTTGGATGCCGACATGCCTGAATTGAGTGTAGCAATGTTTGCACATGGGACCGGTGTAGTTGCAGATATTGATATCTGGCACAAATGCATTGGTCATGTTAATATACAGCGACTTAAATCAATGCAAGCCCAAAATATTGTTGCAGGATTGCCTAAATTCAAGGTTGCAGAAATGCACAAGGTTTGTGAAGCCTGTCAATTTGGGAAACAGGCAAGGAAACCTTTTCCTAGGCATGTTCAAGAGAGTAAAAAGCCTTTGGAATTAATCCACTCTGATGTGTGGACTACAAAAGCTACATCTATTGGAGGCTGTCACTATTTTGTCACATTTATTGATGACTTCAGCAGAAAATTGTGGGTGTATTTTATGAAAAAGAAAAGTAAAGTGTTTGGGCACTTCAAAGCTTTCAAAGCTATGGTGGAAAAAGAAACAGGCCTGCAAATAAAATGCCTAAGGTCAGATGGAGGGGGAGAGTACCTCTCAAATGAGTTTGCAAGGTTCTTGCAGGAGCATGGTATAAAGCAGCAATATTCATGCAGTCATACCCCACAGCAAAATGGAATTGCAGAAAGGAAAAACAGGCATATTGGAGAGGTATCTCGGGCTATGCTACATGAAAAAGATCTACCAGATTATTATTGGGCTGAAGCAGTTGCTACAGTAGTTTATATAATGAACAGGACTCCCACTGCAGCAATACATGGCATGACACCAGAGGAGATGTACACTGGTAGGAAACCAGATATTTCTCATTTGAAAATTTTTGGTTGCATTGCCTATGTCCATGTGCCAGATGAGTTGAGGTCCAAGTTGGATCCAAAAGCTGAGAAGTGCGTCTTTATTGGTTATTCTCTATAGCAAAAAGGGTATAGATGCTATAACCCTTCTACACGAAAGTTCACAGTGAGCAGAGATGTTGTTTTTGATGAGATGAGTAGCTGGTATAAACCAGTAAATGTGATGATTGATGTAGATGCACAAAATGGTAATGCTGCACAGAATTCACAGCAGCAATCACAAAATATCAGTGGACCTGGAGTGTCCTCTAGCAGTGGTTCACATACTTCGCCATGGACAGGCAGATTGAGATTCGGAGAATCTCCTCAAAGCAATGCAGAGAGTGGTACGCAGGTATCACAAAAAGGAAAAGAGAAGGTAGATCAGCCCATGTTTGATGTGAATGCAAGTCACTCTTGTGTGGATGGTGAATCCAGTGGCTCAGAATAGAGCATTGATGATGAGTTGGGTATTCCTACTGTTGTTACACCTGGAGTAAGGAAGACCAGGGATGTTTTGAGAGCACCTAGAAGTGAGCCTATTTTGCACAGGTCTACCAGGGTTAGGTATCCTGTGGATAGGCTGAAATATGATGGATTTACAGCCATTCACTATGCCTATATGGTCAAAGTGATACAGGAACCAGAACCCACTTCTTTTGAGCAAGCCATGGGAAATGAAAAATGGGAGAAAGCCATGGATGAAGAAATGGATGCCTTGGATGCTAATGCTACATGGGAATTGGTGCCTTTGCCTAAAGGCAAGAATGCAATTGGTTGTAAATGGGTTTATAAGATCAAGCACAATGGAGATGGTTCTGTGAATAGATACAAGGCAAGATTAGTTGTCAAGGGGTATGCACAGACATATGGCATTGATTATGAAGAAACTTTCAGCCCGGTTGCAAGGATGGCAACCGTAAGAGCAGCCATTGATATGGCTGCATCAAAGGGATGGTCTTTACATCAGATGGATGTAAAGAATGCCTTCTTGCATGGTTATTTGCAAGAAGAGGTCTTTATGGAGCAGCCAGCAGGTTATGTTCATGCTATTCATCCTGAGTTTGTTTGCAGGTTGAAGAAAGCCTTGTATGGCTTGAAGCAAGCACCTAGAGCATGGTCTGACAAGATAGGACAGTATCTTGTCACTATTGGCTTTCAGATTTCCAAGGCAGATTTCTCACTCTATGTGAGAAAAATAGAGAAAGGGATTATGCTGCTGGTCATTTATGTTGATGATTTGATCATCACAGGTGATAGTGATGAAGATATCCTTCATGTGAAAATGCTATTGAGGCAGAAGTTTGAGATGAAGGATTTGGGAGAGCTGCGTTATTTCTTGGGCATTGAGGTGATTAGATCACCAAGTGGGATACAGCTCTTGCAGAGGCAGTATGGATTGGACATGCTGTCCAAATATGGGATGACAGGTTGTAAGTCTATTTCAGTTCCTTTGGAGCTAAATGTGAAGCTGAGCGTAGATGCAGGTGAGCTTCTGGAAGACCCTATTATGTATAGACGCATAGTAGGAAGTTTGATTTACATGACTATTACCAGGCCAGATTTGAGCTATGTTGTTGGGTTGGTAAGTCAGTTTATGCAGGCTCCAAGGAAACCGCATTTGGATGCGGCTAGACGCATACTCAGGTATGTGAAGTCCACATTGCAGTATGGACTATTTCATGAGGCTGGGGTTCAGTTACAGTTGCATGGATACACTGATGCTGATTGGGCTGGTAGTATTTCTGATAGACGATCTACTAGTGGGTATGTGTTCTCTTTTGGGAGTGCTGCAGTCACTTGGAGCAGTAAGAAACACCCTATAGTTGCCTTGTCGAGCACAGAGGCTGAGTACAGGGGTGCAGCAATGGCTGCATGTGAGGTAGCTTAGTTGCATAAGCTACTCTATGATATGCATCAGTCTACAGATGGGCCAGTTGTCATTTATTGTGACAACATGAGTAGTATACATTTGGCAAAGAACCCAGTCTTTCATGCTAGAACAAAGCACATTGAGGTGCATTATCACTATGTGCGGGAGAAGGTTTTACTAGGTCTTATTGATCTAGTTTATGTCAGCACAAAGGATCAGGTAGCTGACATCTTCACGAAAGCATTGGGCGCAGAGAAGCTGCGCAAGTTCAAAGACTTGCTTGGTGTGCAGGAATTGGGATTGAGCTCGAGGGGGAGTGTTGAGATATCGAGCTCCACTCGCGATATGCCAGGGTGACCGTTGTGTATTTATGTCACCGACTTGTTACTGGAGATGCGGTTGGTACACCGCTCACGAATAATAGCTGGATGACAGCTATCCTTATCTACACTAGTTCGTGGCTCAGTTAGTATGCCACCTTAGTTAGTTGAGTTTGGTTTGAGACCCACATATAGGGTTCTTCTATTTCTTTGTACTTGAGTTCTTTTGGCTTTCACAACTAAGAAGAGGAAAACTATTTTCTGCCTCCACCTTTGTGTGTATTCCCCCATTTGTGCATGTGAGAAAGTCGCAAGTGAGACTCCTTCCCTCTCTCCCACTATCTTCACATTCACATACCTGAGTATGCGTCTAGCCGCATCCAAATGCGGTTTCCTTGGAGCCTGCATAAACTGACTTACCAACCCAACAGCATAGCTCAAATCTGGCTTGGTAATAGTCATGTAAATCAAACTTCCTACTATGCGTCTGTACATAGTAGGGTCTTCCAAAAGCTCACCTGCATCTGCGCTCAGCTTCACATTCTGCTCCAAAGGAACTGAAATAGGCTTACAGCCTGTCATCCCATATTTGGACAGCATGTCCAATCCATACTGCCTCTGCAAGAGCTATATCCCACTTGGTGATCTAATCACCTCAATGCCCAAGAAATAATGCAGCTCTCCCAAATCCTTCATCTCAAACTTCTGCCTCAATAGCATTTTCACATGAAGGATATCTTCATCACTATCACCTGTGATGATCAAATCATCAACATAAATGACCAGCAGCATAATCCCTTTCTCTGTTTTTCTCACATAGAGTGAGAAATCTGCCTTGGAAATCTGAAAGCCAATAGTGACAAGATACTGTCCTATCTTGTCAGACCATGCTCTAGGTGCTTGCTTCAAGCCATACAAGGCTTTCTTCAACCTGCAAACAAACTCAGGATGAGTAGCATGAACATAACCTGCTGGCTGCTCCATAAAGACCTCTTCTTGCAAATCACCATGCAAGAAGGCATTCTTTACATCCATCTGATATAAAGACCATCCCTTTGATTGCAGCCATAGCAATGGCTGCTCTTACGGTTGCCATCCTTGCAATCGGGCTGAAAGTTTCTTCATAATCAATGCCATATGTCTGTGCATACCCCTTGACAACTAATCTTGCCTTGTATCTATTCACAGGACCATCTGCATGCATCCAAGGCATCCATTTCTTCATCCATGGCTTTCTCCCATTTTTCATTTTCCATGGCTTGCTCAAAAGAAGTGGGTTTTGGTTCCTGTATCACTTTGACCATATAGGCATAGTGAATGGTTGTAAATCCATCATATTTCAGCCTATCCACAGGATACCTAACCCTGGTAGACCTGCGCAAAATAGGCTCATTTCCAGGTGCTCTCAAAACATCCCTGGTCTTCCTTACTCCAGGTGTAACAACAGAAGGAATACCCAACTCATCATCAATGCTCTGTTTTGAGCCCCAGGGTTATACCATCCACACAAGAGTGACCTGCATTCACATCAAACATGGGCTGATCTACCTTCTCTTTTCCTTTTCGTGATACCTGCGTACCACTCTCTGCATTGCTTTGAGGAGATTCTCCTGATCTCAATCTGCCTGTCCATGGTGAAGTATGTGAACCACTGCTAGAGGACACTCCAGGTCCACTAATATTTTGTGATTGCTGCTGTGAATTCTGTGCAGCATTACCATTTTGTGCATCTACATCAATCATCACATTTACTGGTTTATACCAGCTGCTCATCTCATCAAAAACAACATCTCTGCTCACTGTGAACTTTCGTGTAGAAGGGTTATAGCATCTATACCCTTTTTGCTGCAGAGAATAACCAATAACGACGCACTTCTCAGCTTTTGGATCCAACTTGGACCTCAACTCATCTGGCACATGGACATAGGCAATGCAACCAAAAATTTTCAAATGAGAAATATCTGGTTTCCTACCAGTATACATCTCCTCTGGTGTCATGCCATGTATTGCTGCAGTGGGAGTCCTATTCATTATATACACTGCTGTAGCAACTGCTTCAGCCCAATAATAATCTGGTAGATCTTTTTCATTTAGCATAGCTTGAGATACCTCTCCAATATGCCTGTTTTTCCTTTCTGCAATTCCATTTTGCTGTGGGGTATGACTGCATGAATATTGCTGCTTTATACCATGCTCCTGCAAGAACCTTGCAAACTCATTTGAGAGGTACTCTCTCCCTCCATCTGACCATAGGCATTTTATTTGCAGGCCTGTTTCTTTTTCAACCATAGCTTTGAAAGCTTTGAAGTGCCCAAACACTTCACTTTTCTTTTTCATAAAATACACCCACAGTTTTCTGCTGAAGTCATCAATAAATGTGACAAAATAGTGACAGCCTCCAATAGATGCAGCTTTTTTAGTCCACACATCAGAGTGGATTAATTCCAATGGCTTTTTACTCTCTTGAACATGCCTAGGAAAAGGTTTCCTTGCCTGTTTCCCAAATTGACAGGCTTCACAAACCTTGTGCATTTCTGCAACCTTGAATTTAGGCAATCTTGCAATAATATTTTGGGCTTGCATTGATTTAAGTCGCTGTATGTTAACATGACCAATGCGTTTGTGCCAGATATCAATATCTGCAACTACACCGGTCCCATGTGCAAACATTGTTGCACTCAATTCAGGCATGTCCGCATCCAACGTAAACATCCTGCCCTTCTTCTTTCCTTTTGCTATCAAGGGACCATTATTTTTCATATCCTCAACAAAGCATCCATGAGGATTAAATCTGACCTGCAAGCCCTGCTCAACCATTTGACCAACAGAAACCAGGTTCTTGGTGATGTTCGGGACATGAAATACATCATACAAGTATTTCTTTTTCCCATCCTGCATAGACAAAGGAATTTTGCCAATCTGCACAATAGGATGTGCAGTATCATCACCAGTCTCCACAAATCTTGGTTTTTCCATTTTTCTTGCATCCTGCATCCATTCAACGTGACCTGTCATGTGGTTTGATGCACTTGAGTCAACATACCACACATCATTTTGTTCTTCTCTGCACTTGTCACAGAATTGGTCATATGCTGCACCATAAATAGATGCTCATTTCTGTCATCACCCTGCCTGCTAGAAGATGCATAATTGCCTTACTGCAATTTTCCATTCATAATGTCATTCTGCTTTTTATAGCAGTCCTTAGCCATATGACCCATTTTGCCACAATAGTAGCATTCAATATTGCTGTTTGCATTTTGGCCTCTCTGCCATCCACCACGGCCTCTTTGGCTCCCCTTGCCTCTAGAGTTACCACGTCCTCCTGCATAGGACTGGTTTTCTTGCATTTGCTGCATATTCTGATTTCTACCACGGCCTGCAGATCGGCCTCCTGTACCTCTGCCTCTACCTCTGCCAGCATTTGAGTAGAAGACAGTTTCTTTTGAAGTTCCTGCTGAAGAAGATGCACTCCCATTTCTTTGCTCTTCGGAAATTAGAAGAGCAATCAACTCCTCAAAATCAGGAAATTTTTCACAGACGGCAATGGATGTCCGGAACTGTGCATAATCCTTTCCTAGACCATTCAAGGTCACAGAGACCAAATCGTCATCATCCACTGGCGACCCAATGGAAGCAAGTGCATCTGCAATTTTCTTCACTTTCATGTGGTAGTCATTTATGCTCAAATTTTCTCTCTGCACATTGTGCAACTCCTGTTTGAGTTGCATTTTCCTGGCTTGCGTATTTGTGCTGTACATTTTTGCCAAAGTATCACATGCCTCCTTTGGTGTATTTGCATCCTGAATATGCACAATCATGGAGTCCGAAATACTGATAGACAGCCAATACATAACTTTCCTGGCTCTCTCATGCCATCCTTTAAATGCCTGCATTTCCTGTTGACTGGGAACATTAGGAAGAACAGGTTCTTCTTCATTTCCTGTAATGAATTCCCAATAGCGTTTTCCCATCAAGAAATTTGTCATTCTAAACTTCCATGCCTGGAAGTTGTTCTTGTCAAGCTTTTCAGTGACAATCTGTGAAAGAGAATCAGATGCCATTACAGAACACTGCAAAATATTCTGTCACTGCAAAAAACACAGCTTTTGCCTCACACGGGCAGATCTACAAAACTGACGAAAGTGGTATTTCACCACACAGTCACTTCCTAGTGACGATTTTGCATCAACAGGAAACAGGCATGAATCTACAACTCCCAATATCTCTGCACACAGGCATACGATGCAATTTTTGCGGCACCTTTCCACCGACTAGCCGCGCAATGGTCGCACAGCCAAAAACACGGCCTTTTTCTAAGTGACTGCGAAGAACTTCCGCCTTCAAAACGGGCCTCGAAACGGCCTCAAATCAGAAAAATAAAGTCACTGAGGGCTTCGCCCTTCAAAACGGGCCTCGAACGGCCTCAAATAAAGTCACTGAGGCATATACTGCGCTCTCGCCACACCGCGAAGGGCGTCTCAATCTGAAATAGTGCACTCCTGCACTTTTGGCTGTGCTACGTGTAGAGATTTGCTCCCAAACTCGAAATAGGAAAGCAACACTGGTCCTCTTACCAGGACACCACGAACTTGGCTTGCTTTCTTGAGCTCCTTACCACGAACAAGGCTCTGATACCATGTGAAGATAGTGGGAGAGAGGGAAGGAGTCTCACTTGTGGCTTTCTCACATGCACAATGGGGGAATACACACAAAGGTGGAGGCTGAAAATAGTTTTCCTCTTCTTAGTTGTGAAAGCCAAAAGAACTCTCTTACAAAAGAAAATAGAAGAACCCTATATGTGGGTCTCAAAACCAAACTCAACTAACTAAGGTGGCATACTAATTGAGCCATGAACTAGTGTAGATAAGGATAGCTATCATCCAGCTATTATTCGTGGGCGGTGTACCAACCGCATCTCCAGCTAACAAGTCGGTGACATAAATACACAACGGTCACCCTGGCATATCGTGAGTGGAGCTCGATATCTCAACATGTCGAACAGCTAGAGAAATAATCTTGCTACCTTTAAATGCATGAAGGTGAGGGTGCTCTTTTATCTTTATCCCCACATCCAACAATACGATCTATCCAAAAAATCATTAGTGGCCTTAACACAATTAATGTGGCCTTGAATTAGTTGCATTCCAGCCTAGTGGCATGTCAAATTAATCATGAGTTTATTTTAATCAATCGATCAATCAATCATGTGCCTAGTGCATGCTAGCCAAGTGGATTATGTCATAACACCAAATAAAGTCTTGGTGATTGGTAGTTAGGTTTGTGCTCTACTACTGCTACAAGCAAGCCTAATGGTCCAGCTATTCCACTAGTTGTCATCATGGCTACAATTATCATCATTAAATTCTACGATTGATGCCACCCATGCAAAACTCAAATAGATGTCTTCATTTGCAATGGTTGGTCCAAATTCATCCTCGATGTTGGTATTTAGATACTCACTCTTCTTACTCTACATGTAAGCCTGCTGGTTGTCATTGTGACTAGTAATAGATGACTGTACTCCCTTTTCATGCAAGCTAGAATGATAGATCTCTCCACTTTCTTTGCATGCAAGCCCCATGGTTGTCATCATGATTGTTAATGGCTCCCTCTACTTACTCTACATGCAAGCCCGGTGGTTGTCATGGCTACTCACTAGATTATTTACTCTGCATGCAAGCTTGGTTGGTTGTCATCATGACTGGTAATGTCTCACCCTACTTACTCTGCATGCAAGCTTGGTGGTTGTCATAGCTGGTCACTCTACTTGCTTTGCATGCAAACCGAGTGGTCCATGCATGCAAGCCTAGTGGTTGCCATAGCTACTCACTCTACTTACTCTGCATGCGAGCTTGGTGGTTGTCATTGTAACCTTAGTTTCAATCATCATTAGATTTTTAAATTGTGATCCTATTGTGATTCATTACATTCTTAAACTGATTCCGCCCTTGCACACTCCTCCTTGCCTCCAATGCATGTCAGCCAGCTACTTACTCTCCACACAAGCACAGTGCTGCATTTTACATAAATTAATGTCGTCCTTAGAAAATACCTTGCACTCTACCATCTTTCTCCTTAGCACATCCCTAGCACACACCCTCACAGTTATACTCTCTTGCACTACACCATCCTTAGAAATACATGCTGTCATGCAACTTTTATCCCCTCCTATAATGGATTCCTCTCGACACAAGGAGCTCCAAGCCTTTCCATCTAGCCACTTCTCTCAAATGGATCCCTCTAGATCACCATCTATGCCCTCCTCCCCCATGGATTAGCTTGCCATCCAACTCCTCCCATCTTGAAATCATGACACATAATCCCTCCATCTTTCCTCCAATCCTAAAATCTTGAGACATAGTCACATTTAGCTACAAATGCTCAATCTAGGTTCTCTTGTCAACTTCACCAAGATGAAAAAAAAGTTAATGCAAAGGAGGGATATATTGTTTGTCATAATTAAAAATTTTTTATTGATGTAAGCCTAATTGGAATGGAGCTCGGCATTCTAGAAGTCATGGAAGAAAAAGGACCTTTTAGATGTATTCCTTGAAGCTTAGATTAGTAAACACTATTGCAGATGAAGTGAGAACATTGCATGGCTTCTCAAAAAAAGATTCCATTCAAAATACTAGGACTATTGGCCAATTTTTAAAATTATTTTATTTTCGCATTGGTCCATGTCCAAAAACAATCAATTCTAAAAAAGGGCACAAATTTATGCAACACAACTTTTTAAAATGAACTAGATACATATGCTTAGGCTTTCATACTTGACTACACATGAATATCATCTTCAATACACATGCTAGATTATTAATTTTATTTTAAAGATTGCAAGAAATATTTTGCATTCACAAAGTCATCCATCATCAGTGATAGTATAGAAATTTAATTCAAATCAAATGAACATGAAAGATATTGTTATTTATATTATAACAAAGAAACTGAATGAAGTACATGTGAAATATGTACCAAATGGGAAATTGATATGACAACTAGAAAATCAACATATTTAAATATCTTAAAATATCTCCATATATCAAAATTTATATGAAAAACCAAATGTCTAACTAAACATCAACACAATCTATGCATGTCTTATCAACAGTGGTAGCAATGTCTCTTCTTGTACACTCCTTGTACAAGAGTTAAACCTATTCTAGTTTCCCCAATAGCCTCATGCTCTAGCCTAACCAATTCACCAGCCTCATCAGGAAGGGGATTTTGAGGCTTTGATGTCAACGCTTGCACCCCACCATTATTAATTATAATTCTTACATGGGTGAGATAAAAAATCAGGCTTGGAAGATGACAAGCGACTCTCTAAGAGACGCTTAGAAGATCATAGGCAGTTTTTATGTGGCTAAGATTTAAAAAAAGACCTTGGATGATCGTACGTGAATCTCTAAGAGAGGCAACCAAAGAAAAAACTTGGGAAAAAGAGAGGCGATTAGAGAAAAACTTACAAAAAAACTAATTTTGAACATGGTTTCATAGTCTGCTTTTTTCCCAAAAGGTACCATAAACCCTTTTAAAAATCACAAATTATGACTTAATTTGATGATATCATCAAGCCATGTCATAAATTTAACCCTAAATTTGATGACAGCATCCACTTGTAGTAGCGAATGTTATGTGATGAAAGTTGATGATATTATCAAATTTTTGAATGATTGTGATAGAACTTCATGATGTCATCAAATTTTGCCATAATTTATGACCGAAATTGATGATATCATTGAATTGTATCATACGTTATGACAAAGTTTGATAACATCATTGAATTTTGTCATAACATATATAGAAATAGTAAAATGATGATAACTTTTGAACCAAGACTCCGTTTTGGGAGGTTTTTGTCTCAAAATTTAGAGCACAAGTGGCTCTACAATTGTCACTTAGCTCTTTTTTCTAATTTAAAGTTTAATGCACTCCAAAATCGAGTGCAATGTAAGGGGGTCCTTATCTAGTGCAAAATTTCTTATAGAAGGAAATTCCATCCAACCAACACATATACCGTACATGTACCAAGCAATAATCCCAGCATGAATATAGATCTAATTTCCCATTTTCAAATAATATTATGACTCATTGCTATTTTACTCCAACTTATGACATAATGTGATAACATCATTAACTTCTATCATGAGCTATGAGTCATAATAGCATCAAATTTCCTGATGACCAATAGATGCCTTTGTCATAGGATGGAGATCAAATTTAAACTTTCACAAATAGATGAGGATGCAATACATGCTGGAATTATCCAAGAATTACAAAATATGTTCTTGATGAGGAGAGAAAAGTATGCAAAGAGTATAATGGTTCCTTGTGCATACATCAGCTTAATGGAGAATGTGCTCAACTTAATGTATTCATGCAAATCTAGTCAAGTCAGGAATTCTATTTTTCCAATGTTCTTTTTGTTGAGATGTATGATAGGAAGCTAGTTTTTCAAAAATGAGTTAAAAATGGCAATTTTTAATAGTACAAAAAAGAATATTCCATTTAGTTCTCGTTTCTATGAAATAGTTCTCACTTCATCTGCAATAGTGTTAGTAGTAGTGATGTTAGAGTCAAAGATTTGAGCTTGCCAAAAAATTTCTAGTCCAGTTTGAAAGAGACAAGGCATTACCTTTTGGATACAATAGGAACCATGATGTTCTCATAGGTTCAAGCGGTAGTGGAGAGATTGGATGGACATCTGATCTCTTTTTCAAGGGCAATCTTGAAGAGCATGCTAAACAACTTGAAGAATGTAAAGGATGGTAAATCCTTGAAATTGACACCTAAGATTGCCAGAGTTGGAGTGCACCTCATGGGCACTTGCCTAAAAATATTCTTCAACCAATATGAGATGGAGATGAGGAAGCTACAAATGGTGGCCACCAACACATGAGGAAATCCTTAAGAGGGATGTAGAGGCCAAGGTAGAGCAAGTATAAGACTTGTTGGAGGAGGTAGAAGCAAAGGCCATGCAAGCACAATAGCAAGATAAGGTTAAGTACCAAGCAAGAGAAGCTTTAAAAATGACCAATAAGGAAAGGGAGAGAAGAGACTGTGCAGAGATGTAGGTCAAGAACCTACATTAGTAGTAGATGAGCAGTAGCTAAAGAAGACACTAGAGTGGATGAGAACCAACTAGAGGCTGATCTAGAAAAAATGAAAGAGCAACTTGAAGCTCAAGAAGCACAAAATAAATCATTTATCAATGCTTCTGTAACATGCAATAAGAAGAATACCACTTGCTTCAAGAACTCAACTTCAAAATAGTGTTCCACAAAGGTGCCCAACACTACATTGCTGATTACATGTCTCGTGTCAAGTCAGGAGAAGAAGCCACTAGAGTAGAAAATGACTTACCAGATGCCACACTATTTCAAATAGATGCTATTCCAGAGTGGTGTGGAGATATCATTGGTTACTTAATGGCAGGAAGACCACCCCCTGAAATGAAAGCAATAGATGCCAAAAAGTTGATTCTAAAAGCTGCACCCTATCAACTCATTGTAGGACAGCTGTACAAGATGGGCAAGGACCAGATATTAAGAAGATGTGTAATGCCTCATGAGATCATGCCAATCTTGAGTGAAGTCCATGAAGGCATTACAGGAGGACACTTCCAAGGGGAATCCACTATAAGAAAAGTTCTTGCAAGCTACTGGTGGCCAACACTCTAGGTAGATGCCTATGAATATGTAAAAGGCTATGATGTATGCCAACGGACTACTAAACCACAACACAAACTTCAATTCCATAACAACAGTTGTTGCACAAAAACCATTTGAAAAGTGGGGGATTGACTATGTGGGTCCCATCCATCTAGTAGCAAAAGGAACATAGGCATGCTACATCATTGTGGCCATTGATTACTTTACAAAATGGGCTGAAGCTAAAGTAGTCAGAAAGGCAGATGCCAAAAGCACATGCCAAAAGCACAACAATATTCTTATACAAAAATGTGATCACCCGATTTGGATGCCCCATTGAAATTGTGTCGGATAGAGGCACACATTTTTTCAATGAGGTAATCCAAGAACTCTTGTATGGCTTTATGGTCATCCATAGAAAAATCACACCCTACTAACCCCCAAGGGAATGGATAGTCCAAATCCACCAACAAAATAATATGCATTATCCTCACCAAGGTAGTAGAACCCCTGAGGGGTCCACTAGGGTTTATCGTATGGTACCACGTGAGTGTAAGGGAGGGGGGTTATAGAAGGGAAGGAAGGTACATTTTATAAGGTAAGGTCCCGTAAATAGGCGTAGATAAGGGGAATTTTGATATTTATTGCATGCAGGTGATGTCTCCTTTTTACTACTAGTGAATCCCTCGTGGTAGAACCACAACATTCTGATTGGGCAGAGAAACTGAATGGAGCCTTATAAGCATACAAAACCACACTCAACGTCACTACAGGGAACACAACTTTTCAATTGGTGTATGGACTTGAAGCTTTAGTCCCACTAGAATTTGTAATACCAAGCCTATCCATAGCAGTACAGGAATGCATGGGAGACCATGAATCCTTGAAAGAAAGGCTCTATCAATTAGAGAAGCATACAAAGACAAGGCTAGTCACCTACCATGCCATGACAATAGAAAAATGTAGAAGAAAGGCATGGTTTGATAGAAATCTTGCTAAAGACATCAAAGGAAGTGACTTGGTCCTGTTATACAATGCCAAAGTACACAAGGGGAAATTGAAGTATCTAGGTCAAGGACCATACCGAGTATGAAAGATGAATCCCATCGGAGATGTATTGCTAGAAACATTGGATGGAGTCCAATTCAACACAACAATAAACGCAGGAGCCGACTGAAGCGCTACTACAATAACATGCAAGCCATCCTCGACAAAAATGAAGATTTGGAAAACCAAGTCTGCCTTACTTAGGATTAGATTGTATCACGAGCACTCACTTGCATATGTACATTTTCGACTTTCGTCAGTTTTGCAGATTTGCCCTTGTGAGGTAGAAGTTGTGTTTTTTGCAGTGATAGAAAATCTCTCCCCAGGATTAGGCTTGCAAACTAGACATGCTAATACAAACTGAGAGGCAAGGAAGAAAAATGGTCGAGGTAATAAATAGGAGTGAAGTTTTCTAACTAAAAACACCAAAGAGAGAGCTTGTTGCTCCATTTCTTCATACCTTGTTTCCACCTATGTAAGATATTGGCTAGCATAATAGATGGGTTGCATTCTACCTGCCTCTCCTTTTTGTAGTAATACAACACCAATTGAATGCAAATATACACTTGGATTTACATAAAAGTCTGGAGACCAATCGGAAAGAAACTCCTTTTCTTGTCAACAAGTTCATGGGATGCACTATCTCTGTGAAATCATCACAAATGCATTGATAATACTTGCTTTTTCCTAGAATTCTATGCCATGATATCTTGAACCTTGTTAGGATCCATTTGTAGGCCTTCTTCAAACACGATATGCCCCAACAAGACTACTTTTGTTTGAGCCAAATGACACTTGCTAGGATTTAGACACCCTTTTGCTTCATCAATCCTAGGTAAGGGCATCTTTAACTTCTTCATGTGATCTATGTGCTGAGAATAAATGCTAAAATCATCCAAAAACACCCTTATGAACTTTCCCAAGTAAGGCTTGAGCACTTGACTCATGAACCTTTGAAGCATTGGTCAACCCAAAAGGCATCACTCTGTAAGCAAAAACTCCCCAAGGTGTGACAAATGATGTTTTATTTTGATCTTCCTCCCGAATATGAATTTGAAAGTACCCGGAATACCCATCACATATAGAAGACATCTCATGCCCTGCCACTTGGTCTAGTATTGCATCTTGGAATGGCAAAGGAAAATGATCCCTCTTAGTGCATGCATTCAAAGGATGAAAGTCCACACAAACCCACCACTTATTTCCTTTCTTTGGTGTGACAACTACAGAAGATATCCATTCTAAATCATCAACAGGAAAGATGAATCCCACCTCAAGTAGTTGTGTTACCTCTTTCTTTAGTACCTCGGCTTGGATCACCCCCAATCCCCTTAAGGGTTGCACAACTGTCTTGCTTTCTGGCTTCAACTCAATCTTTTGCCCCACAAGAGTGACTGGTCAAACCTATGAATAACTTGTTGCAAAGAGACATGGAAAATCATCTAACATATCTAAGTACTAGAGCTTCTCACTACCTGATACAGAATCACCAAGAAGCTCTTCATTGTGTTTGAGTTGTTTTGTGTGCTCCACATCCTTTACATGAAGTTTCTCTACGAGATCTTCTTGTAGCACCACCTTGTTCCCTCCTATTGGCTCTTTCCCATGGCTTCCACGGGAAGAGCAGCGTATTCTCAGTATGAAGGATTCCGAGGCTTTTTGTCACCTATAGATACTCGTCTCCCTTGTAGAACATGGAGATTAAGGGTTGAGGAACTAAGGGTTTAGGGGGAGCATAGGAGTGGGAGGGGAAGAAGGTGTAATAGCATGGGGGAAAGAAGAGAGAGGAGGGAGGAGGAGGAGGGAGGAGGAGAAGGGAGGAGGAGGGAGGAGGAGGAGGAAGAGGGAGGAGGAGAAGGGAAGGAGGAGGAGGAGGAAGAGGGAGGAGGAGGAGGGAGGAGGAGGAGGGAGGAGGAGAGGGAGAGGATGGGTTGCAAGGTTGGAGGAGAGGGGAGGAGGAGTTGCAAGGTTAGGACATGCTTTTGGATGTGGCATGCAAGGAAGCATGGATAGTTGAGACAATTGCTTGGAATACCAAAGTAGAACTCAACACAATGCCCCAAAGAGTGTGGGCTTCATTCCATTATGGGGTATTTATACAAGTTGGAGAGCTTCTCTCTTTGCATGTAGGAATTATAAGACATTCTCTCTCTACGTGTAGAACTTGCATATAGAAGTTGCATGTAGGAGTTGCATGTAGCACTTGCATGTAGGAGTTGCATGTAGGAGTTGCATGTAGAACTCACATGTAGGAGTTGCACGTAGAACTCGCATGTAGGAGTTGCATGTAGGAGTTGCATGTAGAACTCGCATGTAGGAGTTGCCTGTAGGAGTTCCATATATAACTCGCATGTAGGAGTTGCATGGAGAACTCGCATGTAGGAGTTGCATGTAGAACTTGCATGTAGAAGTTGCATGTAGAACATGCAAGTTGGATTTCTAAGAGGGATTATTTCTAGCCTTATGCAAGTACAAGTGGAGCTTTGCCACTACTCCACACACATTCTGTTCCACCTAAGTCCATGTTGGCATAGAGACAACATACTCCTGGATCCACTTTATTACCTATCCTCGAGTTATGGCTTATTGCGAGAGCACGTACCTGGATTGCCATGCCTTTAGTCCAGTGGCTGTGGAACTTGTGTCATGCCAGTCGATCCTACTATAAAGCCTTGGCACCATACAATTTTTGGTTAGTTTCCTGGTGGCCTATATCCACCATTTTCTTGAACAGAGATATGTGGCATGCTTCTAAGAAGATCACTTTTTGATAGAGTCGACTCGACCCATTCATTGGGATTGAAACTGAGTGGAGGCAAATGGGAATCGAGGTAGCATGGGACCTCTAGAATGAATTCGAACGTTTTATAGAATATAGCACTTAGGCAAAGGAAGTGATCAATGTTGTCATGCATTATTTTCTCATGCTACTAAAGTGCTCAGACCATTGTGCCTTAGATATTCCATTCTACACCAGAGTATGGTTCGATAATTGGCCAATTAATGGTTTGATCTTCATCCAAAGTGTATATGTTGGCTTCCCATTTTTTATGCCGTGGAACTGCATAGAGCTTGGGGATTCTGAGACATGGAGGTGCACGTAGGTACCCCTTCAAGATGATTACATCAAAGAGCTTCGGGCAGTGCCAATCAAGTTGTGGATCCAACTTGCTAATCCAACCTTCACTAATTTGACGCTGACGAAGGTTGGTAGGAAAGTTTGTCCAGGGTTCATCCACCTCTAGTTTTCATATCAGGATATTTGCTCCAAAATTCCTTGATGGGGTTACTGGGAAGTGGTATCTCATCAAAATCATACCCATCATTGGAACTTGGCATGGGAGTATGCATTGGATTATCCTGATATTCAAAATCAAATACTGTGTCATTTTCTGCTAATGGAAGCACAAGTAGTGTCAGAGGTGATGACAGGGCAGGGAGAGACTCTGGGGACATGGGGGAGAAATATGGAAGAGTGTTAGTTGCAAAAGGGGGAGTAGAGGGGAGGGGGGAAGAACTGGGAAAATGGTTTGAGGAGCTTGGTTATCCTCAAGGGTAGGATTAGCAAGGGAGGGGAAGAAGTTAGGTGTGAGGGGCTCGTAAGTTTGTGACTGCTGGGTTAGTTGAAAATGGTGAGAGTTATGAGCAAAGAGGCAATGGAGGGAATAGATGTTAGGATGGAGCTCGGGGAAGGTTAAGAGGGTGGTAGCAACAAGGGTAAGTGAGGTTATGAGGTTGGCAGAAAGAGTGGTTAGATATGGGAAGTTGGATGTGAGATAGGCCCTGTCATCTTCCGACACTTCTTTTTGCTGGTGCGATGGGATCATCAGCTACATGGGTGGGATGTCAGTTATGTCATGCCTTGCAAATATTAGTGATGGCCTTTATAGAAATAGCAACAAACCTGCAATAACCTTAAGGGAAGAACTACCCATGAGGCATACATATGAAATGAAAGCATCCATCCTGAGTGTTATAAACCTAGCATGTTCGAAAATGCTTTCCCTCACACCATATAGCATTGAACATAGTGCACTACACCAAGAAAAAATCAATTAAATAAGCAATCTAAATTATAAAAAGCTCCTAACTTATGCATAACATTCTATATACCGACCTTGCTCATGCATCCCCTAGCATACTCCCATTCTTCCATTGTGATATGCATCCCCTCGTCTTTCTCTGCTTTCTCCATTTCATCAAGTAGCCAATCCACATGAATATCCTTTGGAAGTGCTCTTAGACGCTGAGGGTATGGCACACGAGATCCGTGGTGTGTACGAAAGAGGGCCCTTTCTTCTTGTCTTCTTGCCTTTGCATCCTCATATCTTGTCACCCATCTTTTCATCACATCACTATTAAGCACACAAAAGAGGTTGATACTATTATGCAACTCCGTGTCTATTACTTTGTTGCATCCTTTTCCTTGAGGCACAATAGAGGTCATCCTTAGGTCTTCATCATCTCTCCATAGTCGTGGGAGAGAGCTATCCACATCAACAAGAAACTCAGAAATATATACAAGTGACTCTTGTACCAACCAACCCTCGGCCATGCTACCTTCGGGTCTTGCATTTTGTCTCACGAAGCCCTTCAACGTCTTCATGAAGCGCTCGAGGAAGAACAACCATCGTGCATGTATAGTATCGCATATAGCAATCTCATCCACCAAATGTACTATGAGATGTAGTTGGCTTGTGAGAATAGAACGTGGAAATGTCTCCTCCACTAAACAAACCGCCTCCACTAACATAACTCGAGCATTCTCAAGCGTGGTGGGATCTATTTCCTTTGAGCTCACATACCTCACAAGCTTGCCCATCTTGTAAATACAATCTTTCACGTCCTTTGATGCACTACGTGAAATGCTAGTAGGTAGTATGAACTGAACCCGCGAGGAGGTGGTTGATTAGTTGCTTATAGCTATTCACTCACAAATTTGAAAGGAAAAAGATATTATGCATATAAAATACTTACTTGGAGCATCTTGTGCCAATCATGAGATTTCAAGCCATATAATTGCTCTACACCTCTTTTCTTGCTCTTTGTAAAGG
This sequence comes from Dipteris shenzhenensis, assembly GCF_047967505.1. Taxonomy (NCBI): domain Eukaryota; kingdom Viridiplantae; phylum Streptophyta; class Polypodiopsida; order Gleicheniales; family Dipteridaceae; genus Dipteris; species Dipteris shenzhenensis. The sequence continues at coordinate 34,326,311 of NC_141603.1, read as the reverse complement.
CTCCCTTCAAACACCTCATGCATCCAGTGGGAGTACGAATTGTAGTAATAGCGCGCTTCACCGTCGCCATCTCTAGCTTTGATAACATCCACGGTGCACGAGGTAAAAAAACACGCCCATTTGGTCTCTCTTGAGGCCAAGCTTCACGCATCCTCCCTATGGTATGTAGATCCTCCCTTATGCCTGCCAAATCTCGTGTCCCATTCAAATGCTCCCAAATGGTAGATGCGACATTCTTGAAGATATGCATGGGATCGAGCAGGTGATTGATCTTGAGGTGGGACCAATATGGTAAACGATAAAAGATGGAGAATCTAAACAAAATAAAGTGTTAGCGTGCAATCTTCACTTTCAACCAATATAGCCAATCTTTACTTCCAGCCAATAGTTACAAATCATTACCGGCTCATGCCAAGTGGTGGAGGAGTCGTGGAACCGTTCCAAATTCTCATCCAATCTACCGCGGTGAGTGATTGTGGGAGGACTTCATTCCAAGGGGCAACATATCTAGGATGATCAGGTGGGAGAAATCGATGGTGATTCTCATAGATGACCTTATTCAATGCGTCTGCCCGTGAGGCAACTAGCGAAGGACCACAAACAGGACATGCATGGTAACCCGATGTAGTGAGACCTAAAACAATAGATGCAATTAAGAGTGGAAGGTGGGTTTAGGGAGCCACGTCCTTTGCCTATTCATAATTAAAAAATGCAATGCTTACCTGAACACTCGCCATAGCCTGGGAAGTCATGCATTGTCCACATCAAGACTGCTTTGCAGTTGAAGTCTTGTGACGAGGGAGGCCTGCTCACATCATGCACCTCGATACCTCTCCAAAGTATCTCTAGCTCATCAATCAAAGGCTCCAAATAAACATCAGGGTTTTTGACTTTATGTTTCCCGGAAATTAGAAGGGACAGCATGACATGTCCTTTCTTAATAGCCATAGAGGGTGGAAGATTGTAATTCACCAATACCACTGGCCATACACTGTAAGACGTGCTTTTGAGACCAAATGGGTTCACACCGTCCATACCCAATCCAAGTCTCAAGCTCCTAGGTTCTTCCTTGAAGCTTGGCCATGTGTCTTCAATATGCTTCCACGCAGGAGAGTCCGCGGGAGTTCTCCACTTGCCATCGGTTGATCGATGGGAGGAATGCCATGACATGAGCTCTGCAATAGATTTGCACTTGAACATATGTTGGATGCGAGGGATTATGGGAAAATGTCGCAATACCTTACGAGGCACGTCCAAGGTTTTGAGATCTGCTCTATATCTTGGCTCTCCACAAGTAGGACACTCTCTTGCATCCTTATGTAGTCCACGAAACAAAACGCAATCGTTGACACATGCATGGATGCGCTTGTAATCTAATCCTCCAAGAGAGGTCACATGTTGCCTTGCCATATCTCTTGAGGTCGGTAATTTATTCTCCCTTGGAAGCATTTTACACAATAGCCTACACGTGAAGACCATAAATGAGGAAAAGCATTCGAGTAATTGACCCACTAGCATAATTCACCATGTTTGCAAAATTGACTTTAAAGCTTACTTGAGTAATGCATTCAAACTTGCATTGCTCCATCCATAGATGGTTTGCAAGTTTAGTAACTCAAGGGAGGCACGTAGAACAGAGAATGTGCACCCCTCAAATAGTGGAGTCGATGCTGTGGTAAAAAGATCATCCTGCTCCATGCTATTATCCCTCCCTTGATGGACATATAAATCTTGCACCATATCATCAAATACCTCCTCCTCCACCGCTTCATGAGGTAATGGCAGAGGGCTACTATCACCATCACTCCATGCATCCGTAACGGTCCCTCCTGAAGATCCCACCTCATATCGCCGACGCTTTGCCTCCTCACGACGACGGGCATAGGGTAACATGTGCGGGTGTGGCACTGCATCCTGTATCAAATTAAAACGGGATCATAACTCAAACATATGAACACCCATAGGTATCTCAATCAACCTTAACTTACAAACCCTTACCCTGTTTACGGTCACATCCCATTCTCCATACTTTGAGATATGATTGAGCGTAATCCTGCATGCACAGTACATGTTTCCTCGACATCGATCACACAGACATTTGACTTTTTGCTCCAACCACATTTCGCGATGGTGGATACGGAGGGATTCATCCTCACTGGTGCTGCTTGTTGAAGATGGAGACATCCTACAAACAAACAACCCACCAAATTTGCTCTTCTTCAAATGCTTAACTTAAACTTTGTGTTGCGTCTATCGCTACGTCTATAGTCACGTCTGACCTCGCGTCTAATTGCACGTCTAAACGCGCATCTACTCTGTGTATTTAAACGCACCTCTAGACGCGCTAATAGACGCGACTATAGATGCATCTACTCTGTGTATTCAGACGTGACTATAGACGTGCTAATAGACGCGACTATAGATGCGGCTTTTAAACCTGCTTTTCGGCACGCCGCTCGCTTTGCTTTTCTTTTCATTACTTAAACTTCGCGAGTGGCTTTCTTCCTTCTTTATTAGCAGTTCTACAGATTCGAAGCTTAAGAGAGAGCCTCCCATACACAGTTCCAAGCTTTCACTCAAGAGAAAGGGACCGTACCTACACTTGCTTCCAAGCCTAAAGAAGAGGAGGAGTACGAACAAGGAGAAGAAACAAGTTTGGAAAAGAAAGATCCTTCCATACCTTTTTCCAAGTAAGTCCTTTTGAAGTTGTTCTTGCTTGCTCTTTCCAGTTTTGTACTTTCTCGCATCCACGAAATGCAGGATCTAGGTATGAGCGACACGTTCTTTTGTCGGGCGAAATGTCCTTTTCGACTTTTTAGTATTCTCGCCTATCGGAGCGCGTGTATAGGCACGTCTGAGGGCGCATCTAAACGTGCATCTATAGGCGCATCTATCTGCACGTCTGGCTTGTTACAGACACACACAGACACGTATGTAGACGCTCACACAGACGCCCTGTTAAATGGAGTTTTAAACGCACTGTTAGACGCGCTTTTAAACGCACTGTTAGACGGATGTTTAGACGGACTGTTAGACACGCTTGTAAACGCACTGTTAGACGGATTGTTGGACGGACTGTTAGACGCGCTTTTACTTGAATTGTTAAACACTCTGTTAGACGCGTCTATAGACGCGCAGATCAGATGGGTCTATAGACGCGCTCTGACAGAGCCTCTTTTTTTTTCCCCTTTCTTCTCAGCTCCCAAAGTAATAGATTTGTTTCCTATTTTCCAATTCAACATGTGGCCAGGAAGTGCTTCTAGCTCACCTAATCTGCGGGAATCGATTTGGAAGGATTTATATAATCTTTTAGGGCACCCTCCTAGTCCTGCGGAGTTATACGGGTACATGATGGGTACCCTTAACACTCCCCAGGAGTTGGCACTACAGACTCCGAGCCACCCCACACCACCGGAGATCACCGCAGCAGAGTCCGCACAGCCGTCTTATGGCCCTTCTTATGCCCCTTCCCCCGTACCGTCTTATGCCCCTTCCCCCATGCTGTCTTATGTCCCTTCTGCCATCCCGTCTTATGCCCCTTCCCCCATGCCGTCAGGAGGTCCTTCTGTCTTGGCGAGCCGGCGACGTACTCCCCAGCCGTCGAGACTCGGTTCTCCAGCTACGAGTGGTTAGCATAGTCCCGTGCAATCCTCAGCTACAAGTGGCCAGCGTACGAGCTCGACACGACAGGGTAGTAGGCGTAGTAGCAGGGAGAGCGGTGGCGGATGCATGGCACAGTGCTTTGGGCCATGTGGCGGTGAGGAGGAGGATGATTCAGATGATTTAGACGTGCCTCTGGGTGATGGTACGATTTATTATGACATCACTCAGATAGGAGGCATCTTGATGGATGCGCGGGGGAAGGACATCATGGCCTTCATGCGCTCTGTAATTGCTAACAATTACAGAGATTGCTTTATCCACTATAAAGACCACCCAAAGAGGTTGGCTGATGAGACCCTCGCTACTGTTCGCTCTAGGTATCCTAACCCCCCCAATCGCCAGTTCACAGATAAATGGGGGAAGTCAAAGATTGTTACGATACTTAGCAATAAAAGATCTTCCCTTAAGAGGCAGGCACTAGTGGAGCTTGCCAGGCTTGAGGCAGGTCAACCTCCAAGGGGCCCGCCCCACACCGCTCACAAGCGTGAGTGGAAGAAGGCAATGAAGTCAGCGAGGGAGGAGCCCAGTTTGGAGCACGTGGAGGCACGGAGGATCCAGATGGAGGAATATGGAAGCACGCATTTTGGAGCAGGGGGTGTTGAATCATGGGAGGCCCAATTTGTAAGTATCGATCTCAAATTATATTACTTATGTAGTTTATTAGGAGGTTGGTTGTTTCTTTGTACTAATCCCTCCACAAAGTGTATCGCGGTCATGCAGCTTGAGATCGTGGGCAGATACCCTACTCCAGTGGAGACAGCCTACCACCGCCACCATCGCAGAGGAGATACATGGAGGCACTTCTATGATGACGAGTTGATTACTGAGGAGCAGTATACCCGAGCTACTGGATAGGCCCCCCAGGTATTTGAAAGTAATTAAATAATGCCAAAATTATAAGTAAAGATTTGATTTTTCATACATTGATATATGTTGTCCCTTGTTTACAGGCCCGTGCACAAGACGATGAGGAAGAGGAGGAAGGAGGCGCAGAAGGGAGCGTAGAAGGGAGCGTGGAAGGGAGCGAGGACCTAGAGAACATAGATTAGTCGTATAAGTAATGCTAGCTACTCTTTTTTGTACTTAAAGCCATTGGCTTGGCTTCGTGCCTCTTGTATATAGACTCCTCTTATTTTTTGTACTTGAAGCCACATGACGTGGCTTAGTTTCCTTATTTTTTGTACTTGAAGCCACATGACGTGGCTTAGCTTCGTGCTATATGTATATACAAGCACTTTTTGAGCCTTCAATTTTATTGCATTTTGGAGTTGTAATATTTTATTTGGAATTGTAATTAAAATGCGGTTGGCTGTAAGAATTGAATTACAGAATGTGGATATGGGATTCTTGTAACTATATAGCATACACAACATACACACTATTCTGTAAAATTTAAAAATAAAAAAAAAAGACGCGTCTATGAGTGCGTTTAAAAACGCGTTTATATTCGCGTCTGTCTGTTCGACTTGCGTCTATACGTGCATCTCTAAAAGCATTTATAAGCACGTCTATTTATGCGTCTTTGTGCGTGTCTATGCGCATGTAAGTCTGATATATAGACACGCAATTAGACGTGGGTCTCCAAACGCACAAATAGACGTGCAAATAGACGTGCCCATAAGTTTTTATTTTAGTTCATGAAACACGTCTGTGCGTGCGTCTATGGGTGCTTTGTCTTGTTGTGTGGTTTAAGTACATGGTGGAAAGAGGCCCTAATGCAACAATCAAATGCCATGCAAGTGGCTTTGTAACTATTGACTCCACAAAGTTTTGGCAAAGTAGGAAGGACACACTAGTACTACCGCAACAATGTGAACAGGTACTGTGCACACACATAAAAATACTCGCTTTTAAATATTTGATGCAAGAAAAGTAACATGATTGTATTTGTGTTTGAATTAGGTTGTCTATCAACCAATGGTGGATAATAATATATGGTGGCATGTCATACCTATTATGCCACGTTCCAAAGTGATGTATAGTACATTTACTAATATGGAGCGTATGGAGGATGATCATGGCCATGGACGTGATGATGACCGTGATACAAGAGAGGAGGATGATCATGAGATAGGAGATATAGATATTGAGGCCATTACCCATGAGGACGATCCTACCATTGGAGATGCTGATTTCGATGAGCACATGAGTGGCACAAGTAGTAGTGGGTTGAATGTATTTGTAGATCTAAACACTTGTTTGGATTTTGAAGTAGATAGTTTGGCAAGGGTTGATCTCATTGAGGATGAGATTGAACCGTAGCCCCACAATTGATATTGGCAAAACTATTTTACATATTGTCTCATTCTCCTCATCTCACTTAATTCTTGTATATGTGGGCTTGAAAAAAATTATGTGCTTTGGTAATCATGGGCAATGTTTGGAAAGCAATGATGTACACCAAAATCTCACTTTCTGTATTCTTTGGAATGCATCTATTTACACATCTAAAAGCGCGTCTGATTCTCAGTGTAAACGCGCAAATATATGCGCAAATAGATGCGCTAGTAAACGGGATGTTAGACGGGCCCGTATTTTCTCAGGTCAGACGCGCAAATAGACGCGGTGATTCACGCGCAAATAGACGAGCTTTTAGACACGTATTTAGATGCGCCCATAATTTCTCTACTAAAGCAACGCCTATAGATGTGCCCACTATTTTCCGCATCTACCAAGCACGTCTATAGTTGCTTTGTGTTCTTGTGGGCCTCTTCATATTTTGTCATGGTATTAGAGCATGGTTATGCCTTCCACTGAGCTTCATCTGTGAGAGTGTGAGATAGTGATTGAGAGTTCTTGAGTGATTGTGAGCGCATTTCATTCTCTTCCATTGAGATAAAATTTCTATCATTCTTGAGAAATTTTCGTTTATTGCTTGAGTGTTTATGATAGTTTTGAGTGAGAGGGTATTGTGTGAGAAATTGTTTTCTTCAAGTGAGAAAGAGAGAGATATCTCATTCCGTCTTTGAGATATTCTTCCCTTAACGACTATGAGAGAGAGATAGGGAGAGAAAGAAAGGTTGATTTTGAAAATTTGAGAGAGAGCTCAAGGACCCCCTACAACAAGCTTAGTTGAGTTTTATAGCAAGCACTTCAAGCATCTCACAACCATAGTATCAACCAGTGAGCCCTTAGACAACCTCCAATGAAGGGCCTCTTCCAACCTCCCTCAACTAAGGCAGTGAACTAACTAGATTTGGCCAAGCAGCTATTATTTAGAGGAAGGAAATGGTGAGAGATTGCATGAACATAAACATCGAAGCGTATTTCAAATAGTTTTAATACTGGGACAATATTGTGATAGCTACATAATTTGTGAAAGTATCTTGAATACAAATAGGAAGCGTTCTTGTTTTGATATTTTAAAAATGGACATGAAGTCTTTTATTTGTGACAAAATTCAAACGTCTTGAGGCAAAGAATAATAGGAAAAGTACTTGATCCACTTTGAAGACATGTTTAAATAGTAAAATTTTTTTGCCAATATTATAACACATCAAAATTTCCCAAAGTTTCTTGAATATCCAAAAAAAAAGAGTTCCTACTTTAATGAATACAAAATTCAGAACTCCTGTAAAAGTATCATTTAATAGTAGTTCAAAATCAAAAGTCTTATTGATGTATCAAAAATGGACTTCCATGCAAGTACTATAGACTATGTTTCTATTTTTGAGGAAGTATTGGGTGAAAGCATGCTACGGTGTATGTACTATTGGCAAGAATGTGGCAGTACTAAGTAGGGAGTGATATGGAGAGATTTCTCAAATCGATGTGCAGTAATGTATTTATTGATTATAAATTCTCATGCACAAGATATTCTCACACACGCATTCTCATGCTCATACACACATTTTCATGCACTACATCTCCTCTCACGTGTTTCACTTTCGAACCTGCACTTCCACTTTCAAACTTCTGAACTTTTGATTTCTAGCTTCCATTCTTGAACTTCTGAACTATTTTTGAACACGAATCTTGAACAATTTGACTACTTTGATAGAAGAAGAACATAGAATAGGGCTGACGTTTGTATAAGATATGTTGGTCACAATAGGTGTCGATGCAAAAAAAGGCATGGAAAATTGGGTAGAAGTAAAAAAATACTGATGAGAAGTGGAGAAATAGAATTCCATATGGTGACTAGGGGAGACAATGAGAAGTGAGTAATAGGAATGGAGAAATAGTGTTACTAGAGAGTGGGAGTTCTAGGTGGCCAATAGCTAGAGAAAAAATGTTTCTACCTTTAGCTAAGGGTGCTATTTTATCTCTATCCCTACATATAAGAATATGGTATGTCCAAAAAATCATCAGTGGCCTTCAATTATTCGCATGCCATCCTAATGGCATGTCAAATTAAGCATGAGTTGCCTTTAATCAATAAATAAATCAATTATTGTGCCTAGCGCATGCTAGCCAAGTAGATTACTTCACAATTCCAAATAAAGTCTAGGTGATTGGTAGTTAAGTGCTTGCTCTACTTACTTCACAATGCCAGATAAAGTCTAGGTGATTGGTAGTTAAGTGCTTGCTTTACTTACTCTACAAGAAATCCTAGTGGTCCATCTAAAAATTTTGGCATCCTTATTCCCATCCAACAATAAAATTAAGAAGATTCACGATTTGGCTCTTTTTTAGAAAATATGAAAAAAGACAAAAGCATTAGTATTATTACAAAAATTGTAAATATTACCAAATTTTAGTAGCCTTGGGCATTATCTACAAATGGCTATTTGCATCTTGAGGTGTAGGCTTGAGTCCTATGTATGAAATTTTAGTAGTTCTCATCCCCTAGTGCATCTTCAAGGAGGTTGATCATAAAATAAGGGACCTTCAGCCTGAAAGGAATGATGCCCTACCTTGCAAGCCTTGGAAGGGGATTCGATATATCCAAGCCCCCCATTGGAGCTCCACTTCAAAGGGAATAAGTATTATCCTTTCATGCAAGCCTTTGGAGAAAGTCCTCAGGGGGTTCACCTCATAAAATTTTAGTCTACAACGTGCACTCAAAAGGAGGGATATTTAACTCAACTTTCTGGATAAAATTAACAAGATTACAATAACAAGAGGGGTTTTCTAATTCAACTTTAGAAAAAATCACTTAGTTCATAAGTATAGAGGGGTGTTTTAATTGGGGCAAAAAATTTAGTTGAGGGGATTTTAAATACCCATTGCACGCACATGGCACCTAGGTTTTCTTAGTAGTGCACCCCTTGAGAGCAAGTCAAACATAAATACAACGTGGATGCTAATGAAAATAAGGGAAAACATGAGAACAATATTCCCAAAAATTTCAAACTCCTTCATCAAAATCTGAATGGGGTCCATAGAAAACAACTAAAACAAGGCTATATGTCTTCATTTGTGTGAACTCCTTGATCTTCAAAACACTCAGGAATAGTTGTTGAACACGAAGCTTGAACATTGTGACCACCTTGATAGAACAAGAATATAGAATAGGGATGATGTTGTATAAAGTATGGTGGTAACATCAGGTGTCGATGCAAGATCATGAATGGAAAATAGGGTAGAAGTAAAAAATTAGTGATGAGCAGAGGAGAAATAAAATTTCATATGGTGACTAGGGAAGATGATGAGAACTGAGTTATAGGAATGGAGAAATAGTATTATTGGAGAGTGGAAGTTTAGATGGCCAACAGCTAGAGAAAAAATGTTGCCACCTTTAGATGCATGAAGATGAGGGTGCTCTTTTATCTTTATGCCTATATCTAAGAATATGGTCTGTCCAAAAAATCATCAATGGCCTTGAATTAGTCCCATGCTAGCCTAGTGTGGCAGGTCAACTTAATCATGAGTTGCCTTTAATCAATCAATCAATCATGTCCCTAGCGCATGCTAGCCAATTGGATTACTTCATAATGCCAAATAAAGTCTCACTAATTGGTAGTTAAGTGCATGCTCTACTTACTCGACAAGCAAGCCTAGTGGTCCATCTAAAAATTTTGGCATCCTTATGACCATTCTACCATAAAATTATGTCAATCTAAGAAGATTCACCATTTGGCTCTTTTTGAGAGAATATGAAAAAAGACAAAAGCATTTATATTATTATAAAATTTGTAAACATTACCAAATTTTGGTAGCATTGGGCACTATCCACAAATGGTTGTTTGCATCTTGAGGTGTAGCCTTGAGTCCCATGTATGAAGTCTTGGCCATTTGCATCTCCTACTACATCTTCAAGGAGGTTGATCATAAATCCAAGGACCTCCAATTTGAAAGGAATGGTGCCCGCCCTTGCAAGATTGGGAAGGAGGTCGAAGATATGAGGTCAAAGATATCCAGGCTCGCAAGTGGAGCTCCACCTTAAAGGGAATAAATATTGCCCTTCCATGCAAGTCTTTTGAGAAATTCAAACATAAATACAACAGGGACTCTAATGAGAATAAGGAAAACATGAGCAAACTCTTCCCAAAAATTTCAAACTCGTTCATCATCTGAATGGGGTCTATATAAAACAACTAAAAGAAGGCTATATGTGTTCATTTGTGTCATTTCCTTGATCTTGAGACCACTCGGGAACCACTCTTGAACATGAAGCTTGAACAATGTGACCACCTTGATGGAGAAGGACATAGAGTAGGGATGATGTTTGTAGAAGGTATGTGAGAGTGCTCTCAATGGAAGCAAGACCGGAAGAAGGAGAGAGAGAGACAGAGAGCCACACAAGTTTGGTGGGTGCAGAACCACCCTAATCTTCTTTTTCATTCATTTATATATGTGTTTGAGTATTGTACATAACTGGGGTTAAGGCATAGTGACCTTTAACCCCCACAACCTCCCACTTAAAGGACAATGTGCCTTTAAGGGAGAACAACCAGTAAGCATACTATCCAATGCCCATCACTACACGACAATACTCAAACCGCTGACTAGGTAGACTCTTCGTCAGCATATCTGCAGGGTTATCATCTATATGAACCTTGACAAGCTCTATGCGCTTGTCCTCAAGTACCTCCCTGATAAAATGGTACCTGACCTCAATGTGTTTGGTCTTTGCATGAAAGACCAGATTCCGTGCTAGCTGAATAGCACTCATGGAATCACTATGCAATGTCGGCACACCTGTATGAATCCCCAAATCTCCCACTGGCCGATCAAGCCATATAGCCTCCTTGCAACCCTCTGTGGCTACAACATACTCAGCCTCTGTGGTAGACAAAGCAACGCACTTCTGTGCGCGAGACATCCACGACACTGCACCACCTGCAAAGGTGAACACATAACCAGAAGTGGATCTCCTACTATCCACATGCCCTGCATAGTCTGAATCTGTGTACCCAAGTACACGCATGTCTCCTTTACCAAAGCAAATGCACATCTCCTTGGTACCCTTCATGTACCTCATGATGCACTTAACTGCCTCCCAATGCCTCTTTCCTGGATTAGCCATATAGCGGCTAACAACTCCCACTGCAAATGCAATGTCTGGTCTAGTAGCTATCATAGCATACATAAGACTCCCAACTACTGATGCATAAGGAACCTTGGCCATCATGGCCCTTTCCTCATCTGATTTGGGACTATCTGTATGACTCAGTTTCACATATGGAGGCAATGGAGTACTCACTGCCTTCCCCCCCTCCATATTGAAATGTTGCAATACTTTTGTAACATACTCTTTTTGTGAAAGCCAAAGGAGTTTCCTACTCCGATCACGCGTGATGCGCATACCAAGAATATGACCTGCAAATCCCAAATCCTTCATATCAAAGGCCTCATGCAACTTGGCCTTTAATGCATCTAGCTCATAAGTATTCTTGATAGCCAATAGCATATCATCCACATATAGTGCTAGGATTATCAGGCTACTATCCTTAGCCCTTTTAGTGTAGAGGCAGTGATCAATTTCACTCCTTCTAAGACCCTGGGACCGAATGAAAGCATCAAACTTCTGATACCATTCTCTAGGTGCTTGCTTAAGACCATAGAGACTCTTCTTCAGTTTGCAAACTAAATGCTCTTTGCCCTTTTCTTCAAAGCCTTCCGGCTGCACCATGTAAATTTCCTCATGCAAATCCTCATGCAAGAAATCTGTCTTGACATCCATCTGCATAAGCTCCATATCCTCTGATGCCACTAGTCCAAGCATGCATCTAAGTGTGGTCATCTTCACAACCGGAGAGAATATCTCATCAAAGTCCACACCCTTCTCTTGCTTGAACCCTTTAGCAACCAAACAGGCCTTGTACCTAGGCACATCATCACCTGTGACCTTCATTTTGTAGACCCATTTACATGGAAATGCTTTCTTTCCATGTGGCAAAGAAACCAAGTCCCAAGTCTTATTCTTCATAAGTGAACTCATCTCTGATTGCATAGCATACTCCCACTTGCGTTGATCCTCACACATCATAGCCTCTTTGTAGCAAGAAGGCTCCCCGCAATCAGTAAGCATCACATAGTCTACCCCTGGAACAAACCTATCATGCGGTCTAGACACTCTAGATGATCTTCTCAAGGGCATTTCAGCTTGCTGTCCCACTTGTATACCTATGGGAGTACTTGGTTGTACCATTTCTTGCATATTTGGTGCATGGACAGCTTGCTCTCTATCAACATATGCAAGTGGATTCACATCCTAGAAAGTGATTCTCCTCATTTCCACATCCCTCATGGGTGCCTTATGCATCTTCTTCTCATTGTGAAGACCACATCATGGCTGCGTATGATCTTCTTTGCTTCTGGATCCCAGAGACGATAGCCCCTCTCTCCACTTTCACCATAACCCAGAAAGATGCATTTCCTAGACTTAGGATCTAGCTTCTTTCGAAGCTCTTTTGGCACATGTGCATATGCCTCACACCCAAATGCAAATGAGAGTAAGAGGGCTTCTTTCCGCTCCATGACTCTTCAGGAATACCACCATCCAAACTCTTACTAGGTGATCTATTGATCACATGCACTGCAGTCTTCATTGCCTCAGCCCAAAAACCATCAAAAAGACTTGCATTGGAAAGCATGCATTGCAACCTTTCTTGAATGGTACGGTTCATCTTTTCTGCAACTGGATTTTGCTCTGGAGTACGAGGGGATGTGAGCTCCCTCTTAATCCCACGTGTATCATAGAAATGCTGAAAGTCATGAGAGAGATACTCTCCACCATTGTCAGTCCGTAGGCATTTAAGCGTTCTACCTGACTGATTCTCAACCAAGGCTAGCCATTTCTGAAATACCTGGAACACATCACTCTTCCGAGCTATAGCATAAGCCCACACTTTCCTAGTTGCGTCATCAATGAATGTCACATAGTATTCAGCCCCGCCTAATGACCGTGTAGGCATGGGACCACATACGTCTGAATGCACCAAATCAAGCATTTCAAACTCTTTCTTTCCCCTTCTTTTATGGGCTGATTTAGTCTGCTTCCCATAGAGACAATGCTCACAAAATTCAAAATCAGAGAAACTCAAATGCGGTACATAACCCAAACGGCATAAGAGTTTCATTCCATTTTGGCTCATGTGCCCCAACCTGCAATGCCACAAAGAAGTGCTTGGCTGCTCGGTTATTGCAACAACGTGATCAAATACCCCTGATACATGTAATGGATACAAAGTCCCACACTTGGCACCCCTGGCCAAAAGCATAGAGCCCTTTTGAATTTTCCAACTTTGAAAGCCAAAAGTGGTGTGAAAACCAGCATCATCTAGCTGACCCACTAAAATAAGACTCTTGGTCAACTTAGGCACATGTCTCACATGTTTCAAAACAAATGCAGACCCATTTGCAAAAGAAAACTTTATGTCACCTGCTCCCACTATGTCACATGCATAGTCATTTCCAAGATGCACACAACCTGTCTTTCCACTATCATAAGTGGAGAACCATTCCCTATGGGGAGTAACATGGAATGAAGCACCAGAATCCAAAATCCAATCCTGGGAATATGCATCATCTGAAGTGGCAAGCAACTCTGCAGATAAACTAGACATGAAGAGAACATCATTGTCACTATCATGTGTGAGTGCATTGATCTCCTCGATCTTCACTTTTCCTTTGTCCTCCCTTGGACTCTCTTCCTTTTGATTTGCACCCCAATTTGCATTCTTTTTCTTATCCTTTTGCTCTCTTTTCAGCTTGTAGCAATCCTTTTTCATATGGCCCTTCTTGCCACAATGGTAACACTCAATGTTCCGTGCGGTGGATTTGCTACGTGACTTCACTCTTTCTTGGGACTTCCCCCTGAACTGTGATCTGCCCCTTTGCACATTTAAGGCTGCATCCTGCTTGTTGCCATCCATAGACTTCCGTCTAATCTCCTCGGCCAACAAGCTATCCACAACATCATCAAATTTCAATACTCCACCAGGTGCAGAGTTACTGACAGCTGTACGGAAGGTATCCCATGAGGATGGCAATGAACATAAGAGAAATATTGCCTTAGTCTCCGCATCAAAATTCATTTTCTGAGCCTGAAGCTGGCTGAAAATAATATTGAATTCATTCAAATGAGAAGCAATGGAGACCCCTTCCTTCATCTGCAGCTCAAACAACCTCTTCATGAGGTAAACTTTATTAGAGGCAGTTTCCTTCTCATAAGTGGCACACAGTTTCTTCCACAAATCTTCCGTAGTCTGCTTATTTACTACTGTGAAATAAACTGACTCTGCAAGATGAAGTCTAATAGTAGACTTTGCTAATGCATCCAACTCATTCCAATCATCCTCAGACATATTTGTAGGCTTAGCTTCAATCCCTACCAAGGGTTTAATCTGCTTCTTTTGAATAAGCACGTCCCTTATTTGTTCTTTCCACAAAGAAAAGTTTGTCCCATCAAACTTTTTAATGCTGAAAAACTCCTTTTCAGACGTGGAAGAGGATGCCATGATGCAAATGAAACAAAATCCCAAATGCTAGTGCCTGCAAGAGAGAATCACACCAAATACTAGGTGCACCCAAATGTGTATGCCACAATAGAGTGAAATATCACCAAAACTCAAAGCTCAAAGCATCTGACTCATGTGCATATACTATGCATCCATATGAGCAGGCCCAAAAGAAAATGCCAATAAGTGCCAAATGACTCAAGCATAAACACTGTCCACTGGCATATGCATCAATAATGTCTCATCCAAGAGAGCATAGCACTATCAGTGCATCACCTGCAATGTTTCAAAGCTGTCCCTCAGCATAAAATAGCATCCATGTGCAAAGCGTCCATAAAAAAATAGCATCCCACAAGGCAATTTGGGCCTATCAGCGCATCCAACAAGGACCGCAATGCATCCAAATGGCCTATAAATCATCCATTGCAACCCAATGCATACCACGAATGAGCGCACACTGCTCAAACTGCAACCAGAGTGATCTGCATAAGGTATGCTCAAGAAATCATAGTCCCACGGTAATGAGCGCTACTGAAAATAGAACCTGAGATGCTTCAAAACATGGATGCCATTGCATAATCGGACTCAGCAAGAAAATCTGCAAATATCTCTCTTCTGCCAGAACTCCAAAATCCCAACCGATGAGTGAGAAATGGGAGTCAACACTTATCCACTGCCATTTGGCATAAATCTAAGGTTTCAAAACCTTAGTATGAAAAATGCATAACAGAGAGACGAAATCGAACACACAGAGATCTATAACTCTGAAAATCCTCCACCAAATCGTGCAAGAACTGATAGGTAGGGGTTTTTGGGCGTTCGGAATGCAATGGGACAGACGGTTTTGGAAACCGTGGTCTCAATCACTGGGTCCAACACATGTCGATGCAAGAGTAGGCATGGAAAATAGGGTAGAAATTAAAAAATAGTGTGATAAGAAGTGGAGAAATAGAATTCCATATGGTGACTAGGGGAGATGATGAGAAGTGAGTACTAGCAATGGAGAAATAGTACTATGGAGAGTGGGAGTTTTGAATGTCTAACAGCTAGAGAAATAATCTTGCTACCTTTAAACGCATGAAGATGAGGGTGCTCTTTTATCTTTATCCCCACATCCAACAGTATGATCTGTCCAAAAAATCATTAGTGGCCTTAACACAATTAATGTGGCCTTGAATTAGTTGCATACCAACCTAGTGGCATGTCAAATTAATCATGAGTTTATTTTAATCAATCGATCAATCAATCATGTGCCTAGTGCATGCTAGCCAAGTGGATTACGTCACAACACCAAATAAAGTCTTGGTGATTGGTAGTTAAGTTTGTGCTCTACTACTGCTACAAGCAAGCCTAATGGTCCATCTATTCCACTAGTTGTCATCATGGCTACAATTATCATCATTAAATTCTTAGATTGATGCCACCCATGCGAAACTCAACTAGGTGTCTTCATTTGCAATGGTTGGTCCACCAAATTCATCCTCCATGTTGGTATTTAGATACTCACTCTACTTACTCTACATGTAATCCTGCTGGTTGTCATTGTGACTAGTAATGGATGACTGTACTTCCTTTTCATGCAAGCTAGAATGATAGATCTCTCCACTGTTTCTGCATGCAAGCCCCATGGTTGTCATCATGATTGTTAATGGATCCCTCTACTTACTCTACATGTAAGCCTAGTGGTTGTCATGGCTACTCACTAGACTATTTACTCTGCATGCACTAACACTCCACATAGATGTGTCTTTAGAAAGTGCTTTCCTTGTAATTTAGGTGGAGTGGCAACAAAACGAGGCAATGTTGGTGTATTCTGATCCATGCCATCTACAATAAGGCACATGTAGTCATCGGGATGCGAAATAGCTTGCTCCTTCCAAAATGCATATTTTTGTCTAGAATGTTGAATAAGGTCATGATGAGATTTTCGGTTTTTTTTGTATAATTCCCTTTGATTTGGACATGTTGCACTCTCAATCGCTCGCTTTAAATCATCACAGACATTGCACTTTGACAATTTTTGCCTCCTTGGGATTTTAACATATCCAAAGTTCTTCTTCCAAAGAGTATACAAAGTATGGGAAGAAGCTATGGCATCCCCTCTTTCCCTTTGCTTTTCTGCAATAGACTCAAATATTTTGAGCTTTGTCAAGCCCATTGGAAGGTGCATTTCAATGATCGTGTCACCATGCCTTGGTGACTAAATCCCAATATGTACCATGGGATAATCCAGTAATATTGTGATATGCCTTATTGCATATCCTTTTTCCATTTACGAGAGGTTTTACCTTTTGTCTTGAACTTAGCCTTTTATTGCCATTCTGAAGAAAGCAAGAGAGACTTGTGAGAAGGTATTCATTTCTTTCGCTTCCTCTTCTTTGCCACACGTGTCCTCTACATTCCCTGATGTCTGCAAGATCAATGAAGCGCATACATCTTCGCTTGCAACATAGATATCCCAATGCATTTAACATGTTCTCCTCCTTCATTACTCTCTTCCTCTTTGGTTGCTTTTGTGGATCTGCCTGGATTCGCTTTCTCTTCATGCATATGTATGACCGTTTTCGCTCCTCGTGCATGTTGTTATCTGTATTCCTCACATTTGTTTGTAACCAATCATCCACGATTGGTCGTTGCATCTTTGGCCATATCACAATCAAAGTTAAATATTGAATAATCCTCTGTTGATCTCATCCTCGTTTTTAACATACTCTTAGGACCATTCAATGAATTCAATATTCTATGAGAGTATTGAGAACCTTGAAACTCTTCCACTCCTGAGAGAACATCACTCATTGGGACATCTTGCATGGCTTTCACAAATCCACAAGCTTGATTGACACCAGGTTTGTTAATATGCATGAACTCACACACACTTGATAAGACATCGCTATTGAAACCTTTGCCCTTCTCACTGTGCAAGAATTCATCCACCCCAGGTAAGGCTTCGCTTCTAAAATCATTTTGTTTCTCGGAACCAATAAACTCATCCACTCCAGATAAGATGTCACTTCTATAATTGAGTATATTGAAATCATCCACATTTGAAGTGATAGAGCCTAGCCCATGGGCATGCTTTTTAGGTCCTTTGATATTGTAGTATAGCTTGTCTTTATCATTGAAAACCTCATGCCTCTTTCTCATGTTTAAAAATTGCATGCTCCATCTCATATTCTTGCCTACCTCATAGTAGGGATCACATAAGGATGTTATGTTATCAACCATACCATCATCAGTGACTTTTAAAATCCTCATCTGTGCAAATGACCATTGCTTCAATTGTTCAAATCCCAATACTTCACCTTCTGCTACAGCCTTATTTGCAAATGATCTCATTTGTAAAATGTCCCCTATAGTAAAATCCAAGGTGGTGCACTTTGTATTCTTGATAATGTTTGTTGCATAAGTCTCATCTTTGTCCCATGCTATAAATGATTTGTTGGATGTATTGTAGGGCATAACATCTCCAAGTGTTTCCATATCTCCACATTTATACTTTAGCTCAACATGTGCGCTAAGAATCTTTGATACAGTAACTACCACCTTATCTTCGCCAAGTCTTCGAAAGTGGCAAACTGAATTGGGATCACTATCATGGATTGTAGCAAATGCAACTACTTCTTTTTTGCTACATAAAATCACATCCATCCCTGGAACAAAATCTATAGCCATCTCCTTTGTGAGAGTCCTTCGCAAGCAAGCTACAGTAGCAACAATTACATAAATATTAGTCTCTTTTTAATAATCTACTCATTTATTATAATTTTTAATTAGTACTTAATTTATTGGTGGGAGAAGTTATCCGATCAAGTACTCATCAGATGGACATGCCAAGTTATCCTTTGTATGGTCGATCAAGCATTAAATACTATTTTTGCTCTAGTGTCATGCACATCCGTAAAAAAACACGTTCCTAGATATGTTATCCAATCAAGCACTTATGGGATGGGCATGCCACTTTGCATGTAAGTCAACTCCACCTAGTTGAAGGTGTGTGCAAATTATTATGCCCATCGGATATGCATTGCATTGTTGATCAAGCATAAAACACCGTTTTTGGCTTAGTATCATGCACAACCATGAAAAAACACAGTCCTAAGTGTGTTAAACAAACAAGTACTTATTGGATGGGGGATCCACTTTTCACGCAAGTCCGTTTCAACTAGGTTGAGATGCGTACAAAATATTGTCACCATCGAATATGCTCAGCATGGTCGATTACGCATTATACAACGTTCTTCCCGTAGTGATATGCACATCTGTAAAAAAGCATGCCCTTAGGTATGTTATCTAACCAAGTACTTATCGGATGGGTGTTCCTCTTTGAGAAAATTTCAATACCACCTAGGTTAAGGTGTAGGAAAAGTATTGTTCCCATCGGATATGCTTTGCATGGTCGATCGAGCATTAAATACCATTTTTGCCTTGGTGTCATGCACATCTGTAAAAAAAACACACTGCTAGGTGTGTTATCCGATCAAGTACTTATGCGATGGGAATGCCACTTTGCATGTAAGTCAATTCCACCTGGTGAAAGGTGTGTGCCAAGTATTGTGCCCATCGGATATGCTTTGCATTGTGGATCAAGCATAAAACAAAGTTTTTGCCTTAGTGTCATGCACAACCATATAAAAACATAGCCCTAGGTGTGTTATTCAAACAAGTACTTATCGGATGGGGGATCCACTTTGCACGCAAGTCCGTTTAAACTACATTCAGGTGCATGAAAAGTATTGTCACCATCGGATATGCTTTGCATGGTCGATCACACATTATCCACCATTTTATATGCACATCCACAAAAAAACATGCCCTTAGATGTGTTATCTCACCAAGTACTTATCGGATGGGTGTACCTCTTTGAGAACATTCCAATACCACCTAGGTTGAGGTGTACAAAAAGTGTTGTGCCCATTGGATATCCTTTGCATGATCGATCGAACAATAAATACTATTTTTGCTCTAGTGTCATGCACATCCGTAAAAAAACACGCCGCTAGATATGTTATCCGATCAAGCACTTATGGGATGGGAGTGCCACTTTGCATGTAAGTCAATTCCACCTATTTGAAGGTGTGTGCAAAGTATTGTGCCCATCAGATATGCTTCGCATTGTCGATCAAGCATAAAACAACGTTTTTGCCTTAGTGTCATGCACAACCATGAAAAAACATGGTCCTAGGTGTGCTAATCAAATAAGTACTTATCGGATGGGGGCTCCACTTTGCACGTAAGTATGTTTCAACTACCAAAAGTGTTGTGCCCATCGGATATCCTTTTCATGGTCAATCGAGCATTAAATACTATTTTTGCTCTAGTGTCATGCACATCCGTAAAAAAACATGCTACTAGGTATGTTATCCGATCAAGCACTTATGGAATGGGCGTGCCACTTTGCATGTAAGTGAATTCCACTATTTGAAGGTGTGTGCAAAGTATTGTGCTCATCGGATATGCTTTGCATTGTCGATCAAGAATAAAACACCGTTTTTGCCTTAGTGTCATGCATAACCATGAAAAAACACGGTCCTAGGTGTGTTATTCAAATAAGTACTTATCGGATGGGGGCTCCACTTTGCATGCAAGTCTATTTCAACTATGTTGAGGTGTGTGCCAAGTATTTGACCCATTGGATATGCTTTGCATGGTCGATCACGCCTTATACACCATTTTTTCTCTAGTGATATGCACATCCACAAAAAAACACGCCCTTAGGTGTGTTATCTGACCAAGTCCTTATCGGATCGGTGTGCCTCTTTGAGAAAATTTCAATACCACCTAGGTTGAGGAGTACAAAAAGTGTTGTGCCCATTGGATATCCTTTGCATGGTCGATCG
The DNA here is from genome assembly GCF_047967505.1 of Dipteris shenzhenensis. Classification (NCBI taxonomy): domain Eukaryota; kingdom Viridiplantae; phylum Streptophyta; class Polypodiopsida; order Gleicheniales; family Dipteridaceae; genus Dipteris; species Dipteris shenzhenensis. The sequence continues at coordinate 34,305,964 of NC_141603.1, read as the reverse complement.
AGCATTAAATACTTTTTTTTCTCTAGTGTCATGCACATTCGTAAAAAAACACGCTGCTAGGTATGTTATCCGATCAAGCACTTATGGAATGGGCGTGCCACTTTGCATGTAAGTCAATTCCACCTAGTTGAAGGTGTGTGCAAAGTATTGTGCCCATTGGTATGCTTTGCATTGTCGATCAAGCATAAAACACTGTTTTTGCCTTAGTGTCATGCACAACCATGAAAAAACACAGTCCTAAGTGTGTTAATTAAACAAGTACTTATCGGATGGGGGCTCCACTTTGCACGCAAGTCTATTTCAACTACTTTGAGGTGCACGCAAAGTATTGTCACCATCAGATATGATTTGCATGGTCGATCACACATTATACACCATTTTCTCCCTAGTGATATGCACATCCGTAAAAAAACACGCCCTTAGGTGTGTTATCTGACCAAGTACTTATTGGATGGGTGTGCCTCTTTGAGAACATTTCCATACCACCTAGTTTGGGGTGTAGCAAAAGTGTTGTGCCCATCGGATATCCTTTGCATGGTCGATCGAGCATTAAATACTATTTTTGCTCCAATGTCATGCACATCCGTAAAAAAACATGCTCCTAGGTGTGTTATCCAATCATGTACTTATGCGATGGGAATTCTAGTTTGAATGTAAGTCAATTTCACCTAGGTGGTGGTGTGTGCAAAGTATTGTGCCCATCGGATATGCTTTGCATTGTCGATCAAGCATAAAACGCCATTTTTGCCTTTGTGTTATGCACAACCATATAAAAACACGGCCGTAGGTGTGTTATTCAAATAAGTACTTATCGAATGGGGGCTCCACTTTGCACGTGAGTCTGTTTCAACTACGTTGAGGTGCGTGCAAAGTATTGTCACCATCGGATATGCTTTGCATGGTCGATCACGCATTATACACCATTTTTTCCCTAGTGATATGGACATCCGTAAAAAAACACGCCCTTAGGTGTGTTATCTGACCAAGTACTTATCTGATGGGTGTGCCTCATTGAGAACATTCCAATACCACCTAGGCTGAGGTGTACGAAAAGTGTTGTGCCCATTGGATATCCTTTGCTTGCTCGATCGAGCATTAAATACTATTTTTGCTCTAGTGTCATGCACATCCATAAAAAAACACGTTGCTAGGTATGTTATCCGATCAAGCACTTATGGGATGGGCGTGCCACTTTGCATGTAAGTCAATTCCACCTATTTAAAGGTGTGTGCAAAGTATTGTGCCCATCAAATATGCTTTGCATTGTCGATCAAGCATAAAACACCGTTTTTGCCTTAGTGTCATGCACAACCATGAAAAAACACGGTCCTGGGAGTGTTATTCGAACAAGTACTTATCGGATGGGGGCTCCACTTTGCATGCAAGTCCGCTTCAACTACGTTGAGGTGCATGAAAAGTATTGTCACCATCGGATATCCTTTGCATGGTCGATCACACATTATACACCATTTTTTCTCGAGTGATATGCACATCCGCAAAAAAGCACTCCCTTAGGTGTGTTATCTGACCAAGTACTTATCGGATGGGTGTGCCTCTTTGAGAAAATTTCAATACCACCTAGGTTAAGGTGTAGGAAAAGTATTGTTCCCATCGGATATGCTTTGCATGGTCGATCGAGCATTAAATACCATTTTTGCCTTGGTGTCATGCACATCTGTAAAAAAAACACACTGCTAGGTGTGTTATCCGATCAAGTACTTATGCGATGGGAATGCCACTTTGCATGTAAGTCAATTCCACCTGGTGAAAGGTGTGTGCCAAGTATTGTGCCCATCGGATTGCTTTGCATTGTGGATCAAGCATAAAACAAAGTTTTTGCCTTAGTGTCATGCACAACCATATAAAAACATAGCCCTAGGTGTGTTATTCAAACAAGTACTTATCGGATGGGGGATCCACTTTGCACGCAAGTCCGTTTAAACTACATTCAGGTGCATGAAAAGTATTGTCACCATCGGATATGCTTTGCATGGTCGATCACACATTATCCACCATTTTATATGCACATCCGCCAAAAAACACGCCCTTAGGTGTGTTATCTCACCAAGTACTTATCGGATGGGTATACCTCTTTGAGAACATTCCAATACCACCTAGGTTGAGGTGTACGAAAAGTGTTGTGCCCATCGGATATCCTTTGCATGATCGATCAAACAATAAATACTATTTTTGCTCTAGTGTCATGCACATCCGTAAAAAAACACGCCACTAGATATGTTATCCGATCAAGCACTTATGGGATGGGAGTGCCACTTTTCATGTAAGTCAATTCCACCTATTTGAAGGTGTGTGCAAAGTATTGTGCCCATCAGATATGCTTCGCATTGTCGATCAAGCATAAAACAACGTTTCTGCCTTAGTGTCATGCACAACCATGAAAAAACATGGTCCTAGGTGTGCTAATCAAATAAGTACTTATCGGATGGGGGCTCCACTTTGCACGTAAGTATGTTTCAACTACCAAAAGTGTTGTGCCCATCGGATATCCTTTTCATGGTCAATCGAGCATTAAATACTATTTTTGCTCTAGTGTCATGCACATCCGTAAAAAAACATGCTATTAGGTATGTTATCTGATCAAGCACTTATGGAATGGGCGTGCCACTTTGCATGTAAGTGAATTCCACTATTTGAATGTGTGTGCAAGGTATTGTGCTCATCGGATATGCTTTGCATTGTCGATCAAGCATAAACCGTTTTTGCCTTAGTGTCATGCATAACCATGAAAAAACACGGTCCTAGGTGTGTTATTCAAACAAGTACTTATCCGATGGGGGCTCCACTTTGCATGAAAGTCTATTTCAACTATTTTGAGGTGTGTGCCAAGTATTTGACCCATTGGATATGCTTTTCATGGTCGATCACGCCTTATACACCATTTTTTCTGTAGTGATATGCACATCCGCAAAAAAACACGCCCTTAGGTGTGTTATCTGACCAAGTCCTTATCGGATCGGTGTGCCTCTTTGAGAAAATTTCAATACCACCTAGGTTGAGGCGTACCAAAAGTGTTGTGCCCATCGGATATCCTTTGCATGGTCGATCGAGCATTAAATACTTTTTTTTCTCTAGTGTCATGCACATTCGTAAAAAAACACGCTGCTAGGTATGTTATCCGATCAAGCACTTATGGAATGGGCGTGCCACTTTGCATGTAAGTCAATTCCACCTAGTTGAAGGTGTGTGCAAAGTAGTGTGCCCATTGGATATGCTTTGCATTGTCGATCAAGCATAAAACACTGTTTTTGCCTTAGTGTCATGCACAACCATGAAAAAACACAGTCCTAAGTGTGTTAATTAAACAAGTACTTATCGGATGGGGGCTCCACTTTGCACGCAAGTCTATTTCAACTAATTTGAGGTGCACGCAAAGTATTGTCACCATCAGATATGATTTGCATGGTCGATCACGCATTATACACCATTTTCTCCCTAGTGATATGCACATCCGTAAAAAAACATGCCCTTAGGTGTGTTATCTGACCAAGTACTTATTGGATGGGTGTGCCTCTTTGAGAACATTTCCATACCACCTAGTTTGGGGTGTAGCAAAAGTGTTGTGCCCATCGGATATCCTTTGCATGGTCGATCGAGCATTAAATACTGTTTTTGCTCCAGTGTCATGCACATCCGTAAAAAAACACGCTCCTAGGTGTGTTATCCAATCATGTACTTATACGATGGGAATTCTAGTTTGAATGTCAGTCAATTTCACCTAGGTGAAGGTGTGTGCAAAGTATTGTGCCCATCGGATATGCTTTGCATTGTCGATCAAGCATAAAACGCCATTTTTGCCTTTGTGTATGCACAACCATATAAAAACACGGCCGTAGATGTGTTATTCAAATAAGTACTTATCGGATGGGGGCTCCACTTTGCACGTGAGTCCGTTTCAACTACGTTGAGGTGCGTGCAAAGTATTGTCACCATCCGATATGCTTTGCATGGTCGATCACGCATTATACACCATTTTTTCCCTAGTGATATGCACATTCGTAAAAAAACACGCCCTTAGGTGTGTTATCTGACCAAGTACTTATCTGATGGGTGTGCCTCATTGAGAACATTCCAATACCACCTAGGCTGAGGTGTACAAAAAGTGTTGTGCCCATTGGATATCCTTTGCTTGCTCGATCGAGCATTAAATACTATTTTTGCTCTAGTGTCATGCACATCCATAAAAAAACACGTTGCTAGGTATGTTATCCGATCAAGCACTTATGGGATGGGCGTGCCACTTTGCATGTAAGTCAATTCCACCTATTTGAAGGTGTGTGCAAAGTATTGTGCCCATCAAATATGCTTTGCATTGTCGATCAAGCATAAAACACCGTTTTTGCCTTAGTGTCATGCACAACCATGAAAAAACACGGTCCTGGGAGTGTTATTCGAACAAGTACTTATCGGATGGGGGATCCACTTTGCATGCAAGTCCGTTTCAACTACGTTGAGGTGCATGAAAAGTATTGTCACCATCGGATATCCTTTGCATGGTCGATCACACATTATACACTATTTTTTCCCGAGTGATATGCACATCCGCAAAAAAGCACTCTCTTAGGTGTGTTATCTGACCAAGTACTTATCGGATGGGTGTGCCTCTTTAAGAACATTCCAATACCACCTAGGTTGAGGCGTACGAAAAGTGTTGTGCCCATCGGATATCCTTTACAGGATCGATCGAGCAATAAATACTATTTTTGCTCTAGTGTCATGCACATCCGTAAAAAAACACGCTACTAGGTATGTTATCCGATCAAGCACTTATGGGATGGGAGTGCCACTTTGCATGTAAGTCAATTCCACCTAGTTGAAGGTGTTGCAAAGTATTGTGTGCATCAGATATGCTTTGCATTGTCGATCAAGCATAAAACACCGTTTTTGCCTTAGTGTCATGCACAACCATGAAAAAACACGGTCCTAAGTGTGTTAATTAAACAAGTACTTATCGGATGGGGGCTCCACTTTGCACGCAAGTCTGTTTCAACTACGTTGAGGTGCGCGCAAAGTATTGTCACCATCGGATATGATTTGCATGGTCGATCACGCATTATACACCGTTTTTCCCCTAGTGATATACACATCCGCAAAAAAACAAGCCCTTAGGTGTGTTATCTGACCAAGCACTTATCGAATGGGTGTGCCTCTTTGAGAAAATTTCAATACCACCTATTTTGCGGTGTAGGAAAACTATTGTGCCCATCGGATATCCTTTGCATGGTCGATCGAGCATTAAATACTATTTTTGCTCTAGTGTCATGCACATCCGTAAAAAAAACAGCTGCTAGGTAAGTTATCCGATCTTGAAAGCACTTATGGGTCGGGTGTGCCACTTTGCATGTAAGTCAATTCCACCTAGTTGAAGGTGTGTGCAAAGTATTGTGCCCATCGGATATGCTTTGCATTGTTGATCAAGCATAAAACACCGTTTTTGCCTTAGTGTCATGCACAACCATGAAAAAACACGGTCCTAAGTGTGTTAATCAAACAAGTACTTATCGGATGGGGGCTCTAGTTTGCATGCAAGTCTGTTTCAACTAGGTTGAGATGCGTGAAAAGTATTGTCACCATCGGATATGCTCTGCATGGTCGATTACGCATTATACAACGTTTTTCCCGTAGTGATATGCACATCCGCAAAAAAACATGCCCTTAGAATGTTATCTGACCAAGTACTTATCGGATGGGTGTGCCTCTTTAAGAACATTTCAATACCACCTAGGTTAAGGTGTAGGAAAAGTATTGTGCCCATCGGATATGCTTTGCATGGTCGATCGAGCATTAAATACCATTTTTGCCTTAGTATCATGCACATCCGTAAAAAAGCACGCTGCTAGGTGTGTTATCCGATGAAGTACTTATGCGATGGGAATGCCACTTTGCATGTATGTCAATTCCACCTAGTTGAAGGTGTGTGCAAGTTATTATGCCCATCGGATATGCTTTGCATTGTCGATCAGGCATAAAACACCGTTTTTGCCTTAGTGTCATGCACAACCATATAAGCACGGCCGTAGGTGTGTTATTCAAACAAGTACTTATCGGATGGGGGTTCCACTTTGCATGCCAGTCTGTTTCAACTATGTTGAGGTGCGTGCAAAGTATTGTCACCATCGGATATGATTTGCATGGTCGATCACGCATTATACACCGTTTTTTCCCTAGTGGTATGCACATCCGCAAAAAAACACGCCCTTAGGTGTGTTATCTGACCAAGTACTTATCGGATGGGTGTGCCTCTTTGAGAACATTTCAATACCACCTAGGTTTCAGTGTAGGAAAAGTATTGTGCCCATCGTATATCCTTTGCATGGTCGATCGAGCATTAAATACTATTTTTGCTCTAGTGTCATGCACATCCGGAAAAAAAAAACACGCTGCTAGGTATGTTATCCGATCAAGCACTTATGGGTCGGGTGTGCCACTTTGCATGTAAATCAATTCCACCTAGTTGAAGGTGTGTGCAAAGTATTGTGCCCATCGGATATGCTTTGCATTGTCGATCAAGCATAAAACACCATTTTTGCCTTAGTGTCATGCACAACCATGAAAAAACACGGTCCTAAGTGTGTTAATCAAACAAGTACTTATCAGATGGGGGCTCCAGTTTGCATGCAAGTCCGTTTCAACTAGGTTGAGATGCGTGCAAAGTATTGTCACCATCGGGGATATGCTCTACATGGTGGATTACGCATTATACAACATTTTTCCTGTAGTGATATGCACATCCACAAAAAAAAAACATGCCCTTAGGTATGTTATCTGACCAAGTACTTATAAGATGGGTGTGCCTCTTTGAGAACATTTCAATACCACCTAGGTTAAGGTGTAGGAAAAGTATTGTGCCCATCGGATATGCTTTGCATGGTCGATCGAGCATTAAATAGCATTTTTGCCTTAGTGTCATGCACATCCGTAAAAAAACACGCTGCTAGGTGTGTTATCCGATCAAGTACTTATGTGATGGGAATGCCACTTTGCATGTAAGTCAATTTCACCTAGTTGAAGGTGTGTGCAAAGTATTGTGCCCATCGGATATGCTTTGCGTTGTCGATCAAGCATAAAATAACGTTTTTGCCTTAGTGTCATGCACAACCATGAAAAAACACGGTCCTAGGTGTGTTATTCAAATAGGTACTTATCGGATGGGGTCTCCACTTTGCACGCAAGTCCGTTTCAACTATGTTGAGGTGCATGCAAAGTATTGTCACCATCGGATATGCTTTGCATGGTCGATCACGCATTATACACCATTTTTTCTCTAGTGATATGCACATCCACAAAAAAACACGCCCTTAAGTGTGTTATCTAACCAAGTACTTATCGGATGGGTGTGCCTCTTTGAGAACATTTCAATACCACCTAGGTTGAGGCATACAAAAAGTGTTGTGCCCATCGGATATCCTTTGCATGGTCAATCGAGCATTAAATACTATTTTTGCTCTAGTGTCATGCACATCCACAAAAAAACATGCCCTTAGGTGTGTTATCTGGCCAAGTACTTATCGGATGGGTGTGCCTCTTTGAGAACATTTCAATACCACCTAGGTTGCAGTGTAGGAAAAGTGTTGTGCCCATCAGATATCCTTTGCATGGTCGATCGAGCATTAAATACTATTTTCGCTCTAGTGTCATGCACATCCGTAAAGAAACACGCTGCTAGGTATATTATCCGATCAAGCACTTATGGGATGGGCGTGCCACTTTGCATGTAAGTCAATTCCACCTAGTTGAAGGTGTGTGAAAAGTATTGTGCCCATAGGATATGCTTTGCATTGTTGATCAAGCATAAAACACCGTTTTTGCCTTAGTGTCAAGCACATTTGTAAAAAAACACGGTCCTAGGTGTGGTATCGGATCAAGTACTTATCTAACCGACATGCCACTTTTCATGCAAATCTATAACACTTAGGTTGAGGTGGGTGCAAAGTATTGTGCCCATCGGATGTACTTTGCATAATATATCACGTATTAAACTCCGTTTGTGCCTCAATGTCATGCACAACCATAAAAAAGCACGCTTTTAGGTGTGTTATCCGACCAACTGCTTATCAGATGGGTGTACCACTTTGCATGCAATGCAATACCACAATTGTTGAGACTCATGCAAAGTATTGTGCCCATCCGATATGCTTTGCATTGTCGAACAAGCATTAAACACTGTTTTGGCCTTAGTGTCATGCACAACCATCAAAAAACAAGGTCCTAGATGTGTTATTCGACTAAGTACTTATGGGATGGGCACGCCACTTTGCTAGGTTGAGATGTATGCAAAGTATTGTGATGATCGCATATGCATTGCATTGTTGATTAAGCATAAATCAACGTTTTTGCCTTAGTGTCATGGACAACAACCAATAAAAAACATGGTCCTAGGTGTGATATTCTAAAAAGTACTTGTCAGATGGGGGAGCCACTTTGCAAGAAAGTTAATTTCAACTAGGTTGATGTGCATGCACAGTATTGTGTCTATCGGTTATGCTTTACATGGGGGATCACACATTATATGCCATTTTTCCCCTAGTGTTATACACATCTGTCAAAGAACACGCTCTTAATAGGTATATTATCATACCAAGTACTTATTGAATGGGCGTTCCACTTTGCATGGAATACCATACCATCGCTTTTGAGGCATGTGCAAAGTATTGTGCCCATCGGATATGCTTTACATGGTAGATTGAGTATTAAATACCGTTTTTGGCCTTGGTGTCATGTACAACCATCAAAAAACACGATCGTAGGTGTATTTTTCAAACAAGTACTTATTGGATGGGGATGCCACTTTGCACACAAGTCAATACTGCCTAGGTTGAGGAATGTGCAAAGTCTTGTGTCCATTGGATATGCTTTGCATAGTCGATCTCACATTATACACCATTTTGTTCCTAGTGTTATGCACAATCGTCATAAAATACGTTTGGAGGTGTGTTGTCCGAACAAGTACTTATGGGATGGGTGCACCACTTTGTATGCAAGTCAATACGACCTAGGTTGAGGCATGTGCCCATCGGAGAAATGTAGATGCGATAATATTAGAAAATTCTCGGTATGTGTATATGTTTGTGTGTGTGGCAAACAATTTTGATACAACAAAGTAAACACCTAGTGCACAAATTATGCACTTCATACCTTGAGTAAATAAGATTGTTGATGAGGATAAATACGCCCTTGAATAAAAGCACAGTTGTTGTATGACCCCAATAGGATCGCTTTGACACCTGTGATTTTGCCCACATGTAAGTTTGCAAATAGTATAAAAAATCATATAATAATATATTAATAGTTTGCAAATGTGTATAGCAAGTGAGTAATGGGAAGTGGAAGTGGGAGTGAGGAGGGAGGAGTGGAATCGGAGAGGGAAGTAATAGGGGTGTATGATAATAAGTATAAAAAATAGTATAATCATATATTAATAGTTTTCAAATGGCAAGTGAGTAATGGGAAGTGAGAGTGGGGAGGGAAGAATGGAATGGGAGAGGGGAAGGTAATAGGGGAGTAGGATAATAACGGAGTGAAATGAGTGAGGGGAGTTAATAGGGGATGAAAAAGAGGAGGGTGAGATGGGGAAATATGGGATTTTGGGAAATGGGAGGAGTATGGGACGTGGTGGAAATGTGGGATGGGAGTGGTGACAATGGGGGAGGAAGAAGAAATGGATGGGGGAAGGGCTAATGGAAGATTGGGATGAGGGATGGGTGTCCAATGGGCGAGGGGGAGTAATGGGAGCCAATGGGAGAGGGGATAAATGAAAAGCCAATAGGAGAGATGGGAGGAATGGAAAGCCAATAGGAGAGGAGGAGGAAAACCTAATTTTTCTTAGATATAGTCTTCCTTCTTCATTCATTCTCCCCTCATTTCATTCATTGAAGCAAGAAAGCAAGGACAATCAAGAGAGCAAGGAAGGAAGAGCAAGAAAGCAAGAAAGAGCAAACTTACAAACTTTTTCCAGGTACTTGCAAATTTTTTTGATTAATTCTTTATCTAGATTTTTTGTAAAAAATTTGAAAAGAGAAACTAGAGAGAGAAAGGTTCCTGCCAAGAGGGGAGGATGAGAGGATGGAGGAGCGAGAGGGGGGGGAGGGGGAGGGGAGGAAGAAATGGGGGCGGGGTCGAGGGGGGGAGGAGGGGGGAGGGGAGCCGGGGTAGGGAGAGGGGAGGGAGGGGGAGGGGAGGAAGAGACGGGGGTAGGGTCGAGGGGGGGAGGGGAGTTGGGTGGGAGGGGAAGGGAGGGGTGGGGGTCGGGTGGGGGAGGGAAGGGGGGGGCGGGTCTGGTCGGGGAGGGAGGGAGGGAGGGGGGGAGGGGGTGGAAGGGGGGGTGGGGGGGCCACCAGACCCCCTGGAGGGAGGGGGGGTTGGCGGCCACGGCCGCCAACCCCCTTGGAGGGGGGGAAGGGGGGCGGGGTGGGAGCGGCCGCCAGACCCCCCAAGGGAAGGGGGCGGGGTGGGGAAGGGGGGGCTAGCGACCGCGGCCGCGAGCCCCCCCTTGGAGGGGGGAAGGGGGGGGGATGGGAAGGGGGGGGGCTAGCAGCCGTGGGGGGAAAGGGGGGGCTGGCGGCCACGGCCACCAAACCCCCCTGGAGGGGGGGAAGGGGGGCGAGGTGGGAAGGGGGGGTGGCGGCTGCAGTCGCCAAACCCCCCTTGGAGGGGGGGAAAGGGGGTGGGATGGGAAGGAGGGGGGAAGGGGGGCGGGGGTGTAAGGGGGGCTAGCAGCCACGGCCGCCAGACCCCCCTTGGAGGGGGGAAAGGGGGGCGGGATGGGAAGGGGGGCGGGGGGTTAAGGGGGGGCTGGCAGTTGCGGCCGCCAGACCCCCCTTGGAGGGGGGAAAGGGGGCAGGGTGGGAAGGGGGGGCTAGCAGCCGCGGTCGCCAGACCCTCCTAGAGGGGGGGAAGGGGGGTGGGGGGGATGGGGGGAAGGGCGGGGCGGAGGGGGGGAAGGGGGGGAAGGGGGAGGGCTGGCAGTTGCGGCTGCTAGACCTCCCTGGAGGGGGGAAAGGGGGGCGGGGGGGGGCTAGCGGCCGTGACTTCCAGACCCCGCTTGGAGGGGGGGAAGGGGGGCGGGGTGGGAAGGGGGGGGGAAGGGGGGCGGAAGGGGGGGGAGGGGGGGAGGGGGGGCTGGCGGCCGCGGTCGCCAGACCCCCCCTGGAGGGGGGGAAGGGGGGCGGGGAGGGGGGGAAGGGGGGAGGGGGGGGGGAAGGGGGATGGGAGGGGTCGAGGGAGGGAAGGGGGCAGGGGGGGGAGGGGTGGAGGGGTCGAGGGAGGGAAAAGGGGGAGAAGCGGAGGGGAGGGAGGGGGGGAGCGGGTGCGGAGCGAAGGGGGTGGAGGGGGAGGGGAGCGGAGAGGAGGGGGGGAGCAGGGCAGAGGGGAGGGGGCGGAGGGGTCGAGGGAGGGAGAGGGGGGGAGGGGGGGGAGGGGAGCCGGGTGGAGGAGGGAGGTAGGGAGGGAGGGGGGGAGGGTCGAGAGGGGGGAGGGGAAGGGAGGCGGTAGGGGGGGTCCCCTGGAGGAGCGGAGCGGATGGAGGGGGAGGGGGGAGCGGGAGTGGGGGGGAGGGGAAGGGAGGGGGAGGGGCGGTAGGGGGGTGGAGCAAGAGCAGAGGGGAGGGGAAGGGAGGGGGTGGGGGGGAGCGGCGGGAGGGGGAGAGCGGGAGCAGAGGGGAGGGGGGGGAGGGGAGGGAGGGAGCGAGAGCGGAGGGGAGGGGGGGAGGGGTCGAGGGAGGGAGAGGGGGGAAGGGGGGGGGAGAGGGGTTCTGGCGACGGAGGGAGGGGAGGGGAGGGGGGGAGGGCGGGGTCGAGGGAGGGAGGGAGGGAGGGAGAGAGCAAAAGGAGAGAGAGGGGAGAGAGAGGGAGAGAGAGAGAGGGAAAGGAGAGGAGGGAGCAGAAGGAGAGAGAGGGGAGAGGAGGGAGGGGAGTGAGAGAGAGAGTGAGGGGAGGGAGAGAGAAAGAGAGAGAGAGAGTGAGGGGAGGGAGAGAGAAAGAGAGAGAGAGTGAGGGGGGAAGGTATGGGAGAGAGAGAGAGAGAGAGTGAGGGAGAGAGAAGCAAGGGAGTAGAGGGAGTAGAGGGAGAGAGGTCGAATTCTTACAAGAGCGACAAATAAGATTTGACTTAGGAAAAGAATGAAAGGGACTTATTAGAAGAAAGTATCAAGAAGAATGTTGAACACAAATTTGAATTCTTACAACTAAGAGTAGAACTATCACGAGTAAGAGCAACAAATAAGATTCTTGCTCAAATAAGATTTGACTTACTATCACGAGCAAGAGCGACAAATAAGATTCTTGCTCAAATAAGATTACTATCACAAGCAAGAGCGACAAATAAGATTTGACTTACTATCACGAGCAAGAGCGACAAATAAGATTTGACTTACGAGAAGAATGAAAGGGACTTACAAGAAGAAAGTATCAAGAAGAATGTTGAATACAAATTTGAATTCAAAAGGAACGTACGAGAAAAAAGTATAAAAGAATGTTGAACACAAATTTGAATTCAAATTTATAATGAATTCAAATTTCCCTCTCTTTTTTGAAAATTCAAATTTATGCGTAGGAGGAGTGGGCTAGTTTTTCTTATATATACTCTTCTTTCCATTCATTCATTCTCACTCTCTCCTCATTTCATTGAAGCAACCAAAAGCTAAAGAGAAAGGATAAGCGGAGCCTTACTTTTTTCACTTTTTCCAGGTACTTGCATTCTTTTCCATTCGTCTTGTAATTCTTTTTCTTTACTTACAATTCTCTTTCAATTAGTTTCTTGTTAAAGTTTTTGAGTTCTATTTCTTAAAATTCGTCTTGTAATTCTTTTTCTTTACTTACAATTCTTTTTCAATTAGTTTATTGTTAAAGTTTTTGAGGAGGGGGGTCTTTTAGAAGGCATTACAATTCTTTTTAAATTAGTTTCTTATTTGAGTTTTTGAGTTCTATTTTGATTAGTTTCTTATTTATATTTGAGTTTGTAAATTTGAGAAATTAGAGAGAATAGGGAGGGAGAGAAAGAGAGAGGAGAGAGGAGAGAGGGAAAGAGAGAAATTAAGAGAGAGAAGAGAGGCTCTTGGTGGCCGTGGCCGCGAAAGGGAGAGAGAGAATAGAAATGAGAGAGAGAATGAGAAATGAGAGGACTAGGGAGGGAGAGAAAGAGAGAGATTCACAGAGAGAAGAGGGGCTCCTTAAATGAGAGAGAAGAGTAGGGAGGGAAAGAAAGAGAGAGGAGAGAGGGGGAGAGAGATTAAGAGAGAGAAGAGGGTCTCCTGGCAGCCGTGATCCTAGGGAGAGAGAGAGAGATAAAGTAAAGAGAGTTTTATATATTTACATGTTTTATATTATACTTTTAAAAAATTATAAAAGAGTGAATTTATGGTTTGTTTTCAAGGTGAGATAATATTTATATATATATTCATCTTTTAAATTGAAAAATGTTAACTTTTCTTTAGATACTTGTTCTTCATTTCTCTCACCTGCAGGTTTAGCCTCTACATCAAAACCCCTTCTTTTGCATATTTAAGCCTCTTAAACACTAGAACATTAAAATGAACATAGAAAAAGAATTTATTTATTGCTTTTATTCGCTTCAACAGTTGGTTTAGCATAGTTTAGCATAGATTAGATTGCCTTAGAGGAGAGACAATTCTCCAAGTTGCCAATCGAAGCCATGCTCAAATTTTTCTAACTAGTTCCTAATCGTTGTCAGTCCCTTCGCTCACATGTGGTTTAACACTCATAACATGCTATTAGAGACTGTTTCTACTTATCTCAAAAAGGGAGTTCAATGGTGTTGAAGATCCATGGGATGCTCCTTTCTTCAAAAAAGATATGACTTCAAGCCTTGTAGTAGGCATAACGGTAGAGCTAAAAGAGACTTTTATGGATAATTTTACAAAGAGTTCAGATCCTGAAGTTGGCGGTCTTCATTTTGTTGTGTCAAGGAGAATACTTGGGAGCAATTTCCTAGTGTCGTGGCAAAAAGGATGCATGCAAAGATAATGTTTGAGTACTTTCAGGATGCACAATATGCTCCTCATATTCAAGGATCTTCACATGAAGGAGATCAAAAAGCTCAGACTTCAATGAGGGACAAGAAGAACAGGCACACTGTCACAAACGTGTAGAACATGAGCACAAACTTCTAGAGCAAGAAATGGTGGATGTAACTAAGGATGATGAAACACAAGCCTTCATGAGTACACGGGAATTAAAAAATTTGAAGAAGATCAAGGTCGATCCACTACAGTTATGCTAGAAGCTCTTGCTAGCAAACCATGATGTGAAATGCAAAAGGCTAGTACTGCAAGAGCCACGGTTCCAAGCAGTAAAAAAAGGCATCGTCCCACTGTAGAGAGAGATAATGTGGATGAAAAATAGAAAAAAGAAGAGAAAGATGAAGAAGACTCAAAACTCGAGGCTGAAGATGATCAGGATGAACTCACATCAATCAAAAATCTTAATCTGCATCTTAATGAAGCAGTTACAGATGATGATGTGGGATATATTTGGGGTCAAAGGATGTGGTTTGTGAATGCCAAAGATGTGGAAGCTACAGTTGTCTTTACTAATAGCCGAAGCCTTGATATATCCTATGCATTGCAAATATACGAGGCTTTGAGAGATGGTAAGAAACCTATGGCAAGCAATGTGGTCTTGCACCCAATAATGTTTTGTCCAATCAAAAATAGTTTTTTGGAGCAAATAACATTTATAGGGCCTACACATTTCGAGGAAACCTTCAGTCGATTCTTTAAAGACACTCTTAAAAATATTCCACATGAACAAGGCGAAGAGGCACAAGGTGACAATATGCTAAAGGAAGCAAAGAAGGAATTCCTCCTTCATTGCAGATTCCAGCCCATTGATGGTCAACATTGGGCTTATGCTTGTAATTAGATCGCAAAGGAAGCAAAGGAGGTCAAAAGACTCACTTCAGAACAATTTGCAAAGATAAGTTCATTCCATTATTATCCTGCAACAATCTGTATATTCAAGCATGAGATCAAGTATTTGATTGAGTCCGAAAGACTTAATCATTATGTCCATGGAAAGCATAAGATATCCTCAACATCAGAGGTCTTACAGAAGGCAAGGGTTATATGGACAACATTTGGTTCTCCAAATCTTGATTTGAAGCGAAAGGTCACAAAAGCAGACGCCAACACACTCACGAACTTCTATACTTCTTTGAGTGTAGTTGTGCCTAGGGGAACTCAAGAGCGAGAAGAAAGTATGACAAGCCTCAAGGTGGTGAGGTACAGATATGCCGACTACACTTCTATCATATTTCGTCCTGTTGAAGTGTTCAATGAGATGCTTGAAACGTGCATTGCTTGTAAGCATGGACATTTGATCTATGAAGCTCCTTTGTTTATCTCCGAAAAATCAAAGGTAATGGATAAGAAGGAGTTGATGGCAAGGATGTGGAGGCCTATAAAGTACTTACCTAACAAGTATGCATCCATGGCAGCACAAAAAATTTTAAAGAAAGAATGGTTTTTTGGAAAAAAAGACAAAGACCACTGCATGGAAGAACGCATCAATGTACAGGTGAGGCGTGATGCAGTGCATAGTGCCATTAAGTATTTGCTGTCAGAGAAACAAATTCCACTTACTCATTGTAACATTGAATATAATGTGGTGAATCATATAGCTTCTTTGTCAACACCCAAGGTAAAGCTATGGGCAAACAGGTGGATTAAAAAGGATGAAGATGGGTCAGAAATAGTAACCTCTTATATGAGAAAAGAAATCCCACAATAGGTGGTTGCATATGTGGAAAGATTAATCAGCGAGATAAGGATGCCGAAAGATATGCACCAAAGCTTTCAATTCAATGTAGAGGTTACGGCAGAGTTTGGAAAGCTTGTGAACTTCAGGGGAGTCTTAGAAGATGACTTCTTCAAGAATGAGTCAACATGGGATAAGCCACAACTATTCTTTATCAATGAAGTTTCTAGCAATGATATCCATAACTTCATTGATAGAATAGTATATACCACCATTAGCAAAGTGGCAATTTGCAACATTGTCATTTTTGTTGATAAAAAAGACAAAGCCGCCATGCAGGTTACTCTAGAGCGAGCATATTCATCAGATTTGAAGATCTATAGTGGTGTTTATGCAGCAAAGAGAGGCAAGAGAGATTGTGGCATAGCGATTCAATCTCTTGAATCATTCTTTTTGTGTATGCGGAGTCCCAACCCTGATCACTCCTTACAAAAGAACATAAGAGGGAATTCAAATAATTTGAGATTGATGCTAGAAGAGCAAGATATTCCCAGGTCCATACATTATCAAAAAAACAACTATGGAAGTCCTGCAAAAAGTGGGAGTCTCTTGCTTACCATGATGGAGAATTTGCTACCGGCAAGTTGGGAGGTCACCTTGTGCAGGATGGGATATTTATTTGAGGATCTCCTCAGAAAAGGCAACTCCACAAATATTATTGAAAATAAGCATTTCATGGCTTATTTTTAGCTTCAAGCAGATCTAACCATAGGCTATGAAAAAGAGATAGACCACAAGGACACTGATGACATGGATGATTACCTTGAAGATCATAATGTCCCAGTTGATGATGATGAAAAGATGGACTTACATGACCCGTTCAGAGAGAGGTTGGTGGATGAAGATAAACATGATGATGCCTTCTTTGATAATTATGGCTCGCAGGGTTATGAAGAAAGGCCACTATGACAATACTTAGCGGTATGAACTCTCTATTCTCAACTAAATACAATTTTTTAAATAAGATTTAAATTTAAAGATAATGAATCTAATCTCTCATATTTGTTTACAGGCAATAGAGGGAGAAGAAATGGATGAAGTCAATATGGAGGCACTCCCTTCTACTTCAACAATGCAACCACCTCTAAATTCGATTAAAGAATCCCATGAGCACAAGAGCTTTAAAGACACCATGGAAAAGCAGAATGACCCCAAACATAGAATACAAGCTATGACAAAGTCCCATTCTACAAATTTAGCTACATTGGATAAAATGGAGAGCTCATTTGAAGTTAGGATCGTTTTGAAACGAGAACCTCAGTATTTGAGCTTTGGTAGAGAGGAGGTTTCAATCCTCTCCAATCCTTTAAAAGAGGTTAACGATAATGTTATCTTGGCCATTCTCAGGTAACGTTTGTTTATTTGTTGCTACTTCAATGAGCTAACATTTGTTTATTTATTTACAATGTAGTTATATATCAGTTTTCTAGTGCAGAATGCAAATCAATTCTATGAGCTAACGTTTGTTTATTTCTTGGTGTAGTGTAGTTATTTCTCAGCTTCCTAGTGCAGTGCAGCATCATGTCTACATGCTCGATGCTCTCCTTCTATTCTTAGCTCTCCTCAAAAGACTATAGAAGATGTTTGTACATGGTTTAGCCCTTTGAATTTAGATGGGGTGCGAGTCATCTTTATGCCTTATCATGAGGCGTAAGTATCAACTCTAACCTTATTTTTACTATTTCTTTGGCAAGTTTGTGTAAAACAATAATCATTTTTATTCTGGTCGTGTAGCTCACATTGGAGTCTGATCTCGTCTGGGATCTTGAACTCAACCGTTTGTGGTTTGTGAATTCAATGGAAGGTTATCATGCCAACTCCCCAAGGTAATTATTCTCTTAATATTTTTGATACTTTCTTATTTTGTATCTTATGATCATGACATATTAATATATTTAATATGTCATGATGGACAATGCTACATATCGGCTAGTATCTGCTGTTAGAACAACCACGGAGCAACAAGACCAAGTAGAATTCAAAAGACGTCTGCCAGTGGAGCAAAAAGATGGGCATTGCTATGGGTGGAGAGTTTCCTACAACTAGATGTTGTTTCTTAGAGAGATTTTTGATTTGGCGTTACCAGTCAAAATGGAATCATATACAGAAGCCGATCTGCTAGCATTTCGGGCTGAGAGTATTCAGCGTCTAATTGCTACCATTGGGAAACAACCTGAAAATATGACTACATTGCAGCATGTATAAAACCTTATCTTTATACTTGTATGCTTGTTCAAGCCTTTAATTGGGATGTGTAAATCTCATAACTTTTTTATATTTTCCTCCAAGAGGAGAAGAGACTGAGTCTAATGAAAGCATGCTATCTTTATACTTCTATGATTATTTAAACCTTTATTTTTATTTGGGATGTGTAAATCTCATAACTTTTTAAAAATTTCCTCCAAGAGGAGGAGAGACTCACTCTAATGAAAGCGTGTATGAAACCTTACTTTTTAAATTTTTGCTCCAAGGGGAGGAGAGACTCACTCTAATGAAAGCATGTATGAAACCTTATCTGCTTGTTTAAGCCTTTATTTGGGATGTGTACATCGCATAACTTTTTTATATTTTTATAGCAGAAGGAGGATGTAGAAGACATAGCAAGTGAAGAAGAATATGATGTAGACTACTCTCTCAATAAGATGAGTCATGAAAATATGAATCTATTGGAGCAAATTGGAAGTTCATTCACCGCTATGTTGTTAATTCGACAACCTCATTTTTTTGAATTTGGTGAAGAAGAGATTTCAATCCTCTTGAATCCTAAGAAAGAGGTTAATGTCAAAGTCATTACAACCATCCTCAAGTTTGATGCAGCCTTTTCCTTGGCTTTATACTTTGCTTATTTTGATTAAACCCAAGAAGCTAATACTTTTTTTTTAAATATAGTAATGTTATAGCAAATTTTCTACAAAATATACAAAGCGTTTCATATATGCTCGATCCTCGTATTTTGGAAGTGCTTAGCAACAAAGAAGAAACCATAGAGGATGTTTGCAAGTGGTTGAAGCATGTTCCTATGAATGATGCACGAGTTATTTTTACAGCATATTATGAGAAGTAAGCATCAAACCCTACTTGTTGTTTCTATTGCATTGCTAGAATTGTCTCAAACACAGTAATTATTCTTTATTGATAATGCAGCTCACATTGGAGTCTGGTAGTCGTGGACATCTTTGCGAAGAAGTGCTTCTTTGCCAACTCAATGACATCCGTCCATGGCACTGTGTTAGAGTAAGTATAGACTACGCAGATTGATATGCAATGCACATGTACACAGTTGTCACTTCTTGACATGTAGATTGATATCCAATGCACATATTCACTGTTGTTATATGTTTTGATGTGCAGATAAGCTCGAAAGTTAGTAGGTGCTATCGACACAGTAATGTGGCAATGTGACTTGGCACAACAAATAGAGTATATAACATGTTAGGTATCACATCAAGAGAATAGCCACATATATAATTGTGGATGGAGGATGGGCTACAATTGCTTTTTGGTACTTGGTCAAATTTTTGAGATACAAAATGACACCACACTATCAACATATACGGATTTGCATCTCTATGCATTTATAACATGTACCATTCGAGCAATCATTAAGGGAGAAATTATGGACCCTCCCACAAGGAAAATAGATAATGGCTCAAAGGAGTGCAAAATGAATGCCATCAAAGAGTCAAAGGGGATAGAAGACCTCAACTCTACAAACATGGCTTCATTGGAAGAATTGGGAAGCTCTTTTAATGTTAGGGTTATGATTCAACATAGGCCTCAGTATCTTGAATTTGGGGGAGAGGAGATTTCAATCCTCTCTAGAGCTTCAAATGAGGTCAATAACGACGTTATGATGGCAATTCTCAGGTTTGATACAAACTTTTTCTCTGCTTGATAATTCAATATTTTGATTAAATCTAATAAGCTAATATTCATTTATTTGTTGGTGCAGTATAGTTATCTCACGATTTGGTAGAGCTGTACAAAACCTTGTGTATATGTTGGATTCCATTCTTTCTCCTATACTTAGCGATAGTAGAAAGACGATAGCCGATGTTTGTAAATGGTTACAGTCTTTACATTTACATGGCATGCGAGTCCTATTTATGGAATATCACGAGATCATAAGTATCATGGCAACCTTTATTTTCATCTTATACTGGCAACATTGTGTTAAATAATAATGGTTCTTAATTATTCGTGTAGGGAACATTGGAGTCTGGTGGTTTGGGACCTTGAAGACAACTATTGTTGGTTTGTTAACTCGATTGCAGGCTGTCATGGCTCAGTACAAATGTAAGTATTCTAGTAATCTATTGTTACTTCTATATTATGTACCTTATGTAATAGACACACTAAGTTTTTTTAATATGTCATGATGAGCAGGTCGATTGAGAAGTTGGTATCTACTATCAGAGAAACAGGACAGTACAAAGACTCGCTAGACTTACAAAAGCATTTAGTAGTAGAGCAGGAAGATGGGCATAGTTGTGGGTGGAGAGTTGCCTACAACTGCATGTTGATTTTCAAAGAAATTTTCTCACTTCAGCCACAGATCTCATCGAAAGACTCTTTGGAGCTCAAATATTCAGATGAGGATATACAATTGTTTAGGGCTAAAATCATTCGAGACCTTATTGCTACCATTAGAATACAACGTGCAACTGAAGCAATATCAGAGCTTGCATTTAAGGAAGAGGAGACTGAGTCTATTGTGAAAGAAGTAGAGACTCAGTGTACACCTACAGCACCATAGCCTCCACTGGAAGCATCAGAAGAGTTGCCACAGCCTCCGCTTGCATTTAAGGAAGAGAATACTGAGTCTACTCCAAAAGCACTACATACTACAGAAGTAGAGACTGAGTGTACATCTAGAGCACCACAGCCTCCATTGGAAGCATCAGAAGAGTTGCCACAGTCTCCACTAGAAGCATTAGAAGAGTTGTGATGCATGTATGATGTTGTGTTTGTATATATGCATGAGGAGCATATTCTCATGATGTTGTTTACTCCATGAATATTATGGTTGACATTTATTTGTTGCAATGTATTAATCATGATGTAGTTTTTGTTGATTATACACCAATTTTTGACTTATTACTTAAGTAGCATTTAGTCATGATATTTATATATTTATTTCATGCACACAATTTTATGATATGAATGTGTGATGATGTGATTATTAGGAAATATAACCTTCTGTGATGAGAATTTTGATATGAATATGTGATGATGTAATATTTGTAATATATTTCATGGCAAAGTATCAATTCCCAATGCTCCACTCACTTAAAGTATAGCATTCCCAATGCTCTGCAAAATTTTATTCAGTTGGACAGTCTCCACTCACTTAAAGTAGAGCATTTCCAATGCTTCTCTCACTTTATTCCAACCCTTATCCTTATCATAGCGAACACATCATGCCTTAGTGCACTTGTAATCTTCCATCGTAGCCCTTCCACAAAAACTCTCTTATTTCTTACATCCTAGTCCTTCTGATTACACTTTATGTCCTCCCTCACTTTCTATCACTCTTGAAGGAGGGGCAGCTCTCCTTCTCCCACTTTCCCTCTAAGACAATGACTACTTACTACCCGACTTCATTTATAGAACTCAAATTCTGTCTTAGATCTCTTTTGTATGGACCAATGAAGGGAAAATCATTCGAGGAGGATATGTTACGCACATGGCTGCTTGATTTGAACTCAGCAGAAGAGGTGAATATCCTTAGCTTTCTTTTTTGCTTCTTTTAATCACGTACTTCTTATGCGAATGAGTTAAATTTTTGTACAGGATATGGCGGTGGCTAGAAGCTGTATTGAAAAAAATGGTGAAGATGAGGAAAGTCAAGAGAGAAAAGAAGAGTTGTTGAATGCTTACAAGTCGGTAGAAGATTCAAAACAAGTTGTGAGGAGAGTCTGTGAGGAGATTTGTGATGCCAGCCCTGGTTACGCATGGCCTGCAAGTTTAAAGTCTGCTTTTTTTCATGAAGCCAAAGTCACAGTAGGCACTTTCGAGGACATATGCTCTCTGTAATGACTTAATAGTCAAGTGATGTAAATTTAATTCCATAGAAATTTAAAGTAACTGTGAAATTTAATTCCATAGACTTATGTGTTTTCTAAAGTAACTATAATAGACAAGAAATAAAACTATAGTTCCACAAAGACTTTTTTGTTCTCTAATGTAAAGTTGTAATAGACAAGAGAGACAAAGATGACATCTTCTAGGCTGAGCTAATGGAAGGTGTTTTTTAACACCATATGGATTTGAGTTATATGATCTACTTCTTGTACAAATGTGTCATGCTTTTTTTTAAATGTACTCTAGTTTTTTTTCTAATTTGATTTTTTAAAATCTTATTTTTTGTCTCTTTTAACAACATGAAGTCGTCTTTTTTTAATGTACTCTAGTTTTAATAACATGTCATGTCATTTTTTCTAATTTGATTTTTTAAAATCTTACTTTTTGACTCAAAGTTTTGTTTTATAAGAGCCTCTTTTTTTTAAATGCTTTATCCAAAATTATCTCACAAAACGAATTTGGATAGTGCACTAGTCCAAAATTAATGAAATAGGTGTTATATGGTAGACCACCATAACATAGTCATGCCGAACCTCCTACTCTGACTCTTGGATCTGGTGTAATATTGCCACAATTGGGCAAACTATTATTACAAGGAGCTACACTAGCAGTTCCAACAGCTAGTGCAAAAAATAAAAAACCCTATTATCTTCATGTCAATTATAAAGCACATTTTGGATGCCAGGTGGCCTACCAACCAATATGTATGCACAAACCATAACCCATGTCATCTCCAACCAAATCCAGCCGTACTTCCACCCATCTTCATAGTAGAAGAATAGGCAAACTACTAGCAGCAACATGAAATTTCTAGAGCTGCCATTCAATGAGCCAAGCTGATGGTGGAAAGAGATAAAGAGAAGGAAATAACAGCAATAGGTAAAAAAGGCTTAATAATCTATCTCTCTATCACTCATGTTAGGACAATAATTCACCAAGTGGTCACCTCCCCCATCACAACCACTGAAGTCTTTGACCAACAACAACAATAGCAACAGTAGTAGGAGCAACTCAAAGACCAATTGTACAATGACATCTTCTTCTCCTTCGATGATACTACTCCCTAGAGCAGACAAACTCCTCTCCATGATATCTCTAAGCAAAAAGAGTCACTGTTATCCACCTTCAATGGCAAGGACCTCATGTCTAAACCAATAAGTCCTCCCACACAAGTTGGATAAATTTCCAAGAAGCTCTTGGACATTACGCATACCCTGCCTATAGTTTGCCCACATAATTTAAATAACTTAGGGAGTAGGCTTCAAAAAAAGTTACTATTATGGAGGACCAATTCATGGAACCTTTTTTCCAAGTCATGCAAATGGTCTATAACATCTACAAAAGGCATGACAAGACCCTCATTGAGGCTGCCACAAATACTCTCATGCTCAAGAAAGCATAGATTAGCTCACTCAAGAGCTCGATCTCAATAAGTCCAAGGTCTCTAGCCTCCAAGAAATAGATGAGGCCCTAGAAATAATACCAAAAAATGATCAATAAATGGTGGCCAAGTCATTAAAAGAGAAACTCACAATGAGCTCTTGGCAAAGAAAGCAAGCACTGACTATGTTAAAAGTAGAAGTACAGATGTGAGGAGAACTAGGAGCAATACTAAATCTGTATGATGCTAGTCGGAGGTATTGGGTAATCCCTATGGCCAAAAGATAGTTATAGGGTCTTTAGGATACTTCCTAACCCTATTTTCATAACCACTTGAGGCCTTCAGTAATGAGATGTGTAGTGCAATTCTAAAACTTTGGCATTGCTTGGACAAAATGAGGATTCTAGGAGGCACCTGCACCAACTATGAAAATTTAAGATAATGGGGTCCAAGGGTATATCCTAATCTTGACAAAAATTGAGGTCATTTCTAAAAACTGCCATGGCCAAAATTGGATGAGTGTAGACTGAGTGGCAGCGCATAACATTAAAAATATATGTGGGGGGAAGTGAGTTAGTGAGGTCAAGCTAGTATTGGTTTGAAGTGATCCTAAGAATGTTAAAGTGAAAGTGGAAGGTGTCTTACACTATGCGCATATCAAGGTTGTGAGTGTGTAGGTCAACGGATGCATCTAAGATCTGCTCATATTTGAACTCCTTCTAGTTGGACACTCAATTCTACCTCTTCAGTGGCGGGCTACGTGAAATTCAGTTTCAATAGATGGTACAACTGGATATTCTTCTCGAGCTACTCTCAAAGGGGCTTGTGTAAGGCCTTGATCATCTTGTGCATGGCCAGTTGGTCTCTTCCACTTTGGATCTATAGTGCTATTTGAAGCTCTTCCTTGAGCTGATGGATTAGTTGTCTGCATAGATTTCTTACCGCCTCTTGAAAATGTTGTGGGCCATATGTACGCCTTGCACAAGGAAGTCCATGAAACATTCCTCCATTCATTTGGTGTGGGTTTATGCCTTCTCCCTTAATTGTTTGCATTCAGAGGATGAACCATCTGCAAGGTTTGCATAGTGGCTGAGCACTTCTTGTACATCAATCCAATTGGTGGACGCAATTTGGATTTCATCATGAGGGCCTTACCTTATGGGGCAAGAGAGAAGTGAAGCAATCTATTTAGACAAATCTCGGAGCTATTATTGATATTGAGTCATCGGGCTGGCAAGGCCATCAAAGGTAAAAAAGTCATCGTAGAGTTGTTTGTGCCCTACGCCCTGTTGCTGCTCTTGCTACTGCTCTATTGTGGCTCTAATACTTATGTGGCCATGAGAGAGGGGTTGGCCATCTCTGGTGCCATAAGAGGCAATGTGAAACCTTGCTAAAGTGTTCCAATGGTCCTTTGTTTGGCCCACTCCAACTTATGTTTTTCCTAGATATGTTTATATTTAGGTCTTCAAAACACAAAAATGGATGATTTGTATGATTATGCAATATTGAAAACCTTATATTTATTGGTGAAGCCTACAAAAATGGATGATTAGCATGATTATGAAATGTTGGAAAACTTTTATTCATTGTTTGCAAATGAACGGATTTATCTTCTAGGTATTCTTGGTAGTATACACTACCTTGCTCGTCCTCTAGTAGTATGAAAGAAATTAGTATGAAGACTTAAAAAAATGGAACGTTCCTAAAGGGAAACTGCTTTCCACTAAGGACCTACAGGACCCTTATATTTTTGGTACAATTAAAAGCTCTTAGAAGAAGTGTGCCATTAGAGATGAAATCAAAATCTAGTCTTGTAAATGTTGTTAGATAGCTATACCTTGCTGGGAATATAATTTTTAATATGATTTGGAAGATGCTGCTCTATAATATGTACCAAGCATGAAAATGAAGAGGCTTCTTCAAGAGCGGCATAACAAAAGATTGGCAGCACCAGGACTCCACCAGGATGACGAAAAGAAGAAGGCAGTCATTGAGGAATTTAAAAGATGATACCTTGACCCCTCCAATTGGGAGCTCGGGGGGGTCACTATATATAAACCCTTATATTTGAAATCCCTTATCTATAAATTTTTTCATTAATAAAATGTAGCCCTTTTCTATACAAATCTGTAAAAGTTTTCCAAAACTATTTTAAATAGTCCCTTATGTATATTTATTTCTGTAAATTTTAGAAATAGAAAATATCCTTATGTTGAACTCACATGATAGGGCTACATATGATGAGTAACCCCCCCGATATTGGGAGTAAAAGACAATTACATGTGAGAGCACATGTGTGTTATCTTGAAGCATCGTAGGTCAATCTTGCGAATTGCCATCACAGCGAAGAAGCATAAACCCAGTTGGGTGGATAAAGCTAACTGGATGATTTTGAAGAAGGAGTATAGGGACAATGCTAAAAGTTTGACAAATAGAGTAGGGTTTCAAGGAGACGGCTTGACACCATAGGTACTTCGCACCTCAACAGTGGCAAAATGGGCATGTTCAAGGCATGTGTTGTAAGTCTACTTCTTCTCAATTAATTTATTATTCTATTTGCTTTATTACATATTGCATGCACTTTATCTAACTCTAGTAATTTGGATCCACAGCAATCTGCGATTGGTCTGTGAAGATAGTGGGAGAGAGGGAAGGAGTCTCACTTGAGGCTTTCTTACAAGCACAATGGGGGAATACACACAAAGGTGGAGGCTGAAAACAGTTTTCCTCTTCTTAGTTGTAAAAGCCAAAAGAACTCTAGTACAAAGAAATAGAAGAACCCTATATGTGGGTCTCAAACTCAACTAACTAAGGTGGCATACTAACTGAGCCACGAACTAGTGTAGATAAGGATAGTTGTCATCCAGCTATTATTCGTGGGTGGTGTACCAACTGCATCTGTAGCTAACAAGTCGGTGACATAAATGCACAACGGTCACCCTGGCATATCGTGAGTGGAGCTCGATATCTCAACACTCCCCCTCGAGCTCAATCCCAATTCCTGCACACCAAGTAGGTCTCTGAACTTGCGCAGCTTCTCTGCGCCCAATGCTTTCCTGAATATGTCAGCTACCTGATCCTCTGTGCTGACATAAACTCGATCAATAAGACCTAGTAAAACCTTCTCCTGCACATAGTGATAATGCACCTCAATGTGCTTTGTTCTAGCATGAAAGACTAGGTTCTTTACCAAGTGTATGCTGCTCATGTTGTCACAATAAATGACAACTGGCCCATCTGTAGACTGATGCATATCATAGAGTAGCTTATGCAACCAAGCTACCTCACATGCAGCCATTGCTGCACCCTTGTACTCAGCCTCTGTGCTCGACAAGGCAACTGTAGGCTGTTTCTTGCTGCTCCAAGTGACTGCAGCACTCCCAAAAGAGAACACATATCCACTGGTAGATCGTCTATCAGAAATACTACCAACCCAATCAGCATCAGTGTATCCATGCAACTGTATCTAAACCCTAGCCTCATGAAATAGTCCATACTGCAATGTGAACTTCACATACCTGAGTATGCATCTAGCCGCATCCAAATGCAGTTTCCTTGGAGCCTGCATAAACTGACTTACCAACCCAATAGCATAGCTCAAATCTGGCCTGGTAATAGTCATGTAAATCAAACTTCCTACTATGCGTCTGTACATAGTAGGGTCTTCCAGAAGCTCACCTGCATCTGCGCTTAGCTTCACATTCTGCTCCAAAGGAACTGAAATAGACTTACAGCCTGTCATCCCATATTTGGACAGCATGTCCAGTCCATACTGCCTCTGCAAGAGCTGTATCCCACTTGGTGATCTAATCACCTCAATGCCCAAGAAATAACGCAGCTCTCCCAAATCCTTCATCTCAAACTTCTGCTTCAATAGCATTTTCACATGAAGGATGTCTTCATCACTATCACCTGTGATGATCAAATCATCAACATAAATGACAAGCACCATAATACCTTTCTCTGTTTTTCTCACATAGAGTGAGAAATCTGCCTTGGAAATCTGAAAGCCAATAGTAACAAGATACTGTCCTATCTTGTCAGACCATGCTCTAGGTGCTTGCTTCAAGCCATACAAGGCTTTCTTCAACCTGCAAACAAACTCAGGATGAACAGCATGCACATAACCTGGTGGCTGCTCCATATAGACCTTTTCTTGCAAATCACCATGCAAGAAGGCATTCTTTACATCCATCTGATGTAAAGACCATCCTTTGATGCAGCCATAGTAATGACTACTCTTACAGCCGCCATCCTTGCAACTGGACTGAATGTTTCTTCATAATCAATGCCATATGTCTGTGCATACCCCTTGACAACTAATCTTGCCTTGTATATGTTCACAGAACCATCTGCATTGTGCTTCACCTTATAAACCCATTTACAGCCAATTGCATTCTTGTCTTTAGGCAAAGGCACCAATTCCCATGTTGCATTTGCATCCAAGGCATCCATTTCTTCATCCATGGCTTTCTCCCATTTTTCTTTTCCCATGGCTTGCTCAAAAGAAATGGGTTCTGGTTCCTGTATCACTTTGACCATATAGGCATAATGAATGGCTGTAAATCCATCATATTTCAGCCTCTCCACAGGATACCTAGCTCTGGTAGACCTGCACAAAATAGGCTCACTCCCAAGTGCTCTCAAAACATCCCTGGTCTTCCTTACTCCAAGTGTAACAACAAAAGGAATACCCAACTCATCATCAATGCTCTGTTCTGAGCCACTAGATTCACCATCCACATAAGAGTGACCTGCATTCACATCAAACATGGGCTGATCTACCTTCTCTTTTCCTTTTCATGATACCTGCGTACCACTATCTCCATTTCTTTGAGGAGATTCTCCTGATCTCAATCTACCTGTCCATGGCGAGGTATGTGAACCACTGCTAGAGGACACTATAGGTCCATTGATATTTTGTGATTGCTGCTGTGAATTCTGTGCAGCATTACCATTTTGTGCATCTACATCAATCATCACATTTACTGGTTTATACCAGCTGCTCATCTCATCAAAAACAACATCTCTCCTCACTGTAAACTTACGAGTAGAAGGGTTATAACATCTATACCCTTTCTGCTGCAGAGAATAACCAATAAAGACGCACTTCTCAGCTTTTGGATCCAACTTGGACCTCAATTCATTTGGCACATGAACATAGGCAATGCAACCAAAAATTTTCAAATGGGAAATATCTGGTTTCCTAGCAGTATACATCTCCTCTAGCGTCATGCCATGTATTGCTGCAGTGGGAGTCCTGTTCATTATGTAAACTACTGTAGCAACTGCTTCAGCCCAATAAAAATCTGGCAGGTCTTTTTCATTGAGCATGGCATGAGATACCTCTCCAATATGCATTTTTTTCCTTTCTGCAAGTCCATTTTGCTGTGGAGTATGACTGCATGAATATTGTTTCTTTATGCCATGCTCCTGCAGGAACCTTGCAAATTCATTTGAGAGGTACTGTCCCCCTCCATCTAACCTTAGCCATTTTATTTGCAAGCCTGCTGTTTCTTTTTCAACCATAGCTTTCAAAACTTTGAAGTGCCCAAACACTTCACTTTTCTTTTTCATAAAATACACCCAAACTTTTCTGCTGTAGTCATCAATAAAGGTGAGAAAGTAATGACAGCCTCCAATAGATGCAGCTTTAGTAGTCCACACATCAAAGTGGATTAATTCCAATGGCTTCTTACTCTCTTGAACATGCTTAGGAAATGGTTTCCTTGCCTGTTTTCCAAATTGATAGGCTTCACACACCTTATGCATTTCTGCAACCTTGAATTTAGGCAATCCTGTAACAATATTTTGGGCCTGCATTGATTTAAGTCAATGTACATTAACATGACCAATGTGTTTATGCCAGATATCAATATCTTCAACTACGCTGGTCCCATGTGCAAACATTGCTGCACTCAATTCAGGCATGTCCGCATCCAGCGTAAACATCCGGCCCTTCTTCTTTCCTTTTGCTATCAAGCGACCATTATTTTTCATATCCTCAACAAAGCATCCATGAGGATTGAATCTGACCTGCAAGCCCTGCTCAACCATTTGACTAAGAGAAACCAGGTTCTTAGTGATGTTCGGGACATGAAATACATCAGACAAGTATTTCTTTTTCCCATCCTGCATAGACAAAGGAATTTTGCCAATCTGCAGAATAGGATGTGCAGTATCATCACCAGTCTCCACAAATCCTGGTTTTTCCATTTTCCTTGCATCCTGCATCCATTCAGCATGACCTGTCATGTGGTTTGACGCACCTGAGTCAACATACCACACATCATTGCTTTCTTCTGCACTTGTCACAGAATTTGTCATATGTTGTACCATAAACAAGTGCTCATTTCTGTCATCACCCTGTCTACTAGAGTATGCATAATTTCCTTGCTGCAATTTTCCATTCATAATGTCATTCTGCTTTTTGTAGCAGTCTTTAGCCATATGCCCCATTTTACCACAGTAGTAGCATTCAACATTGCTGTTTGCATTTTGGCCTCTCTGCCATCCACCACGACCTCTTTGGCTCCCCCTGCCTCTAGAGTTACCATGTCCTCCTGCATAGGACTGGTTTTCTTGAGTTTGCTGCATATTTTGATTTCTACCACAGCCTCCAGATCGGCCTCCTCTACCTCTCCCTCTACCCCTTCCAGCATTTGAGTAGAAGACAGTTTCTTTTGAAGTTCCTCCTGAAGAAGATGCACCACCATTTCTCTGCTCTTCAGAAATTAGAAGAGCAATCAACTCCTCAAAATCAGGAAATTTTTCACGGACGGCAATGGATGTCCGAAACTGTGCATAATCCTTTCCTAGACCATTCAAGGTCACAGAAACTAAATCGTCATCATCCACTGGTGACCCAATGGAAGCGAGTGCATCCGCAATTTTCTTCACCTTCATGTGGTAGTCATTGATGCTCATATTTTCTCTCTGCACATTGTGTGGCTCCTGCTTGAGCTGCATTTTCTTGGCCTGCGTATTTGTGCTGTACATTTTAGCCAAAGTATCCCATGCCACCTTTGGCGTACTTGCATCCTGAATATGCACAATCATTGAATCTGAAATACTGATAGACAGCTAGTACATAACTTTTCTGGCTCTCTCATGCCATCCTTTAAATGCCTGCATTTCCTGTTGTTTGGGAACATTAGGAAGAACTGGTTCTTCTTCATTTCCTACAATGAACTCCCAGTAGCCTTTTCCCATAAGGAAATTTGTCATTCTAAACTTCCATGCTTGGAAGTTGTTCTTGTCAAGCTTTTCAGTGACAATCTGTGAAAGAGAATCGGACGCCATTACAGAACACTGCAAAATATTCTGTCACTGCAAAAAACACAGCTTCTGCCTCACAAGGGCAAATCTGCAAACCTGACGAAAGTGGTTTTTGACCACACAGTCACTTCCTAGTGACGATTTTGCATCAACAAGCAATAAGGATGATTCTGCAACTCCCAATATCTCTGCGCACAGGCATACGATGCAATTTCTGCGGCAACTTTTCACCGACCTGCAGAACTGTGGTCGCACAGCCCAAACAGGGCCTTTTTTTGAGTGCTTGCGAAGAACTTCCGCCTTCAAAACGGGCCCCGAAATGACCTCGAATCAGAACTTCCGCCTTCAAAACGGGCCCCGAAATGACCCCGAAATGACCCCGGAGCATATAATGCCCTCTCGCCACACCGCGAAGGGCGTCTCAATCTGAGACAGTGCACTCTTGCACTTCCGGTTGTGCTACCTATAGAGATTTGCTCCCAAACTCGAAAAAGGAAAGCAACACTGGTCCTCTTACTAGGACACTGCGAACTTGGTTTGCTTTCTTGAGCTCCTTACCACGAACAAGGCTCTGATACCATGAGAAGATAGTGGGAGAGAGGGAAGGAGTCTCACTTGAGGCTTTCTCACAAGCACAATGGGGGAATACACACAAAGGTGGAGGTTGAAAACAGTTTTCCTCTTCTTAGTTGTAAAAGCCAAAAGAACTCTAGTACAAAGAAATAGAAGAACCCTATATGTGGGTCTCAAACCAAACTCAACTAACTAAGGTGGCATACTAACTGAGCCACGAACTAGTGCAGATAAGGATAGTTGTCATCCAGCTATTATTCGTGGGCAGTGTACCAACCGCATCTGTAGCTAACAAGTCGGTGACATAAATGCACAACGGTCACCTTGGCATATCGCGAGTGGAGCTCGATATCTCAACATGGTCGCCTTCCCACAAATGAAGAGACAAGACGTGCATTTCGCATAGGAGCGAAGCGGTGGTTTATTGAGATGGAGGCGCAAGGAGTGGTAGTCGATTGGGCTGCCGTGGCTGCTCGCTTAGTAAAGTTCCCATCTAATTTCAAATTAATATGGTTCCAATCTTAGGGTGCAACCTTGAATGTCCCATCAATGCAGGTGAGTGGTGATGAGGAGGAAGCAAGTCGAAAGGGATTTGGATTTGACGGCTTTAACGAGGACTAGGGATCAGGAGGAGGGTGATGACAACAATGAGGACGATGACGACGAGTCAGATGAGCAGCAGTATTAGTAGTATTAGTATAGTTTGTATATACTTCAACATGTATATGCTTTTGTTTGTTGGCTAGTTTGAGCAATTTTGTATCACCCTTTTCGATAGGCAAATTTTGTAACAAACAAGGTTGTATATACTTTGGCATGTATATGCTTTTGTCTGTTGGCTAGTTTGAGCGATTTTGTATGACCCTCTTCACAAGGGGAATTTTAAACAAACAAGGTTTGAGAGTTTTATCTCGCTTGTTTGCTTGTAAACATTCTTTTGTAATGCAAAAAAATAAACATTAGTGGGGCAAAATGGGGCCACATGAAGTCCTATTTTTTCCTACCAATTTTTTTTAAAAGTTTTATTAAAGATCAGTATATATCGATGCTTTACCAGTGTCGGTATATTCTTTGAGGCACCAACTTCATGCTCTAGGTTAGCTCCTAGGATTCTTCTTGATCTCAAGTGCATATGAGTCTGTGCAGTTGATGCCCCAATTCTAAGTTGAGTCCACCTTGACACAGGGTCAAAGGGCAGTAGAGCTATATATCCCTACGGTCATGGGGATAGAGCTATGGCAACGATCGATGGGATAGCAAGTCATCGGGATAGAGT
This sequence comes from Dipteris shenzhenensis, assembly GCF_047967505.1. Classification (NCBI taxonomy): domain Eukaryota; kingdom Viridiplantae; phylum Streptophyta; class Polypodiopsida; order Gleicheniales; family Dipteridaceae; genus Dipteris; species Dipteris shenzhenensis. The sequence goes on along the minus strand of NC_141603.1, from coordinate 34,273,584 downwards.
TAAACCAACAACCGATGGGATAGAGCTATGGCAATGATTCAACTCTTGTTTCACCGATGGGATAAAGCTATGGCGACAACCCGTGGACATAGGGCTACGGAAACAACCCGTGGGGATAGCATGTCAATGGGATAGAGTTAGGGCAATGGCCGGTGGGATAGATCTATGGTGTCGACCCATGGGGATAGAGACACGCAGTTTTGCCGACTGATTTTTTATGATTCTTGATGATTTGAATTTTATCTTCATGTTCTTTTGTGATGGGGGGATGCTAAACTACCTAATCTACCTACTAAATGAAAAAAACTTGAAAGAAAAACAACTTTTTCATGCCAAAATGCAAGATTTCTTGAGGGGTGAGTTCTACCACACAAAACCACTTTGAAATTCAGCAAGAATCATCATTTTTTGTTGTTTTTGTGTGTTTGTACATCATAAACTCCTTAGCAATCTTACAAACTAAGTTCCTATCAACTCAAAACACTAAAGGGCATCAAAAACAAGATTCGAATGATACAAAATGACTTTCCAACAAAAAATGTCAGCTTTCCTATCTTTTTCATCCAAAACTCTCACTTCTTCACTGTTTGCTCTCCTACAACTTCACTAACAAAGCTCCAAGTTAAGCTTGAAGCCTTGTGCAATGGGTAGGTAACGAAGGAATACAAGTGCAATGCAAAAGCATACCTTCATTCCCTAGTAGCAGCGCCAAAAATGTGTAGGTCTCAACAATGACTCACGTGTCATGGGGATGTTGAAGAGATGATGATGGAGCCTCCACTGCAAGATACTCCTTGTGAGAGGAATGCAAGGCGCGAGCCATTTGCAAGTGTCACTTAAGCGGCCTCCGTATTGTTGCATTCCCACGAGAGAAAGAGGGAAGGGGGAGAGGGGAGAAGAGAGGGAAGAAGGGAGGGAGAAGGAGAAGGGAGGAGGAGAGTGAAGGGGGATGGAGTGGCAAACACAAGGGCACTATAATGGAAACGAGAGAACCCAAAAACACTCTTGGAAGAGAAGAGGGAGCTTGTATTCAAACTTGTGCAAACAACAATGAAGACCAAATCCAACCATTTGGCCGTTTATACAAGTCACCTTTTGAAGGGAGGGCCAACCCTAATCTCTTTATACCACTCTCCCTTCTCATTCTTTTACCATCCTCTTGGGCCCTTGTAGCTCCAAGACACAACCCTGGCTCTATGGACTTGCCATTGTCTCGTCAAATCACATTAGTTAACCTGTGGTGGAATATTGTTAACCACTTTTTTAACAATATTCCTTAAAAATAATTCTAGGAAACTTTATTGCATCCACTCGCCTTTATTCCACAATCTGTGCCAATCATGTCCCCAATCACCCTATCCGCTTTATCCTCCTTAGCTTTTGTACATTTGATTCTTTGCCTTTCCCTTCTCCGCTTCATCCTCCCTGAATCTTTAAAGTCTCCCCTCCTCTTTTCTTTGTCTCACACCACTCCCCTCCTATATCCCTTCTCACACCACTCCTGTCTCGTCATCCCCCTCCTTCCACTCCTTCCACTCTGCTACTTCTAGCCACTCTCCTATTTCATCCTTCTTGTCACTCAGTTCTAGCCGCTCCATCCTTTTTGCTCTCTCTCTTTGCTACTCCCTATGGCCCCTAGCGAAAAAGCTATGGTACCATACTTGGAGGATCTGTACATACAATATTATGATATAAAGGATGGGGAGGTAGATGTACCATTGCTCCCTGGTATGCATCTGTGTCCAAATGCACACGCTGAGGGTGAGGATCATTCTGACTAGGATAAGACCGATCGGGAGATCCCACAAGATTCTATTGAGGAGATGCAAATCTTGATCCAAGAGGAAGGTCATATGCCCAAGGAAGCTCCTTGGGCTAAGGAGCAAAAGAAAAAAGAGGTGAAGGATAAGAAGAAGAAGAGAGATGGCAAAAGAGAGGGTAGCATTTCATCGAAGAAATGATGAAGAAAGTTTACAATTTATAAAGTACTCCAATTTGGAGAATGTTGGCTACAGTTTCTCATGTATGGGAGGGATCCCTGTTTTTGAAAAGATAGAGAAAACAATGGGCTCCTCGCACTAGTGCACCCTAGGATTTAGCAAGCAATTACAAACTCGGATTTATCTTTGAATTCTTTGGTCTCAAATCTTAGCCTCCAATTTCCATGACACAAAAAACAAAAGTTTGAAATGCATTTGAGACAACCGAGACTCTCAGGAATTCAAAGAATGATTTGGAGAGGGGCGTAATGACACAAGTCTGCATATGCTTGCTCAATGTCAGGCTGTTGAAGCTTCATGTGGGTGGGACCTCAAGAAGAGGGGAAGAGAGAAGAGAAGAGAGGGGAAAAGGAAAAGAGAGGAATAGAGAGAAGGAGAAGAGAGAAAGAAAGAGAGGAAAACACAGAAGAAAAGAGAGGAGAAAAGAGAGGAAATAGGAGGCGAGAAGTGAGGAAAAGAGAGAAAAGATGAGAGTAGAAAGCTATGGGAGAAGAGAAGAAAAGAGACAAGAAAAGAGAGGAAAAGAGAGAAGGAAAAGAGAGGAAAAGAGAGAAGGAAGGAGAGGAAAAGAGATAAGAAAAGAGAGGGGGAAAGAGAGGAAATAAGAGAGGGGAGAAGAGAGGAAAGGTGAGAAGAGAAGAGTAGGGAAGAGAGGAAATAAGAGAAGGGGTAGGAGTAAAGAGAAGAGAGGAAATAAGAGAAGAGAGGGAAAGAGATGGAAAGAGAGGAAAAGAGAGGGGAGGAAGAGGGGGGGAAATAGGGGAAAAGAGGGAGGAAAAGAGAGGAAAAGAGAGAAGAAAAGAGAGGAAAAGAGAGAAGGAAAAGAGAGGAGGCAAAGAGAGGAAAAGAGAGAAGGAAAGAGAGAAAAAGAGAGAAGAAAAGAGAGGGGAAAAGAGAGGAAATAAGAGAGAGGAGAAGAGATGAAAAGAGATAAGAGAACAGAGGGGAAAAGTAAAAGAGAATAGAGGTAGAAAAAAGAGAATAGAAGAGTGAAGGAAAAGCGAGGGGAAAAGAGAATAGAAGAGATGGAAAGAGAGGAAAAGAGGGGAGGATTGAGGGAGGGAAATAGGGGAAAAGAGGGAGGAAAAGAGAGAAGAAAAGAGAGGAAAAGAGAGAAGGAAAAGAGAGGAAAAGAGAGGAGGCAAAGAGAGGAAAAGAGAGAAGGAAAGAGAGGAAAAGAGAGAAGAAAAGAGAGGGGAAAAGAGAGGAAATAAGAGAGAGGAGAAGAGCTGAAAAGAGATAAGAGAAGAGAGGGGAAAAGGAAAAGAGAAAAGAGGTAGAAAAAAGAGAATAGAAGAGTGAAGGAAAAGCGAGAGGAAAAGAGAATAGAAAAGTGAAGGAAAAGAGAGAAGGAAAAGAGAGAAGAAAACAGAGGGGAAAAGAGAGGACTAGGGAGATGGGAGAATAGAGGGGAAGAGAGGAAATAAGAGGAACGATAGGGGAAAAGAAAAGAGAGGAAATAAGAGAAGAGAGAGGAGGAGAGAGAAAGAGAGGAAAAGAGAGGGGAGGAAGAGGGTGGGAAATAGGGGATAAGAGGGAGGAAAAAGAGAGGAGAAGAGAGAGGAAAAAGAGATGAAAAGAGAGGGAAAGAGAGGGAACATGAGAGGAAAAGAGAGAACTAAAGAGAGGGGAAAAGAGAGGAAATAAGAGAGGGGAGAAGAGAGGAAAAGAGAGAAGAGAAGAGGAGGGAAGAGAGGAAATAAGAGAAGAGATAGGAGAAAAGAGAAGAGAGGAAATAAAAGAAGAGAGGGGAAGAGTGGGAAAAAGAGGAAAAGAGAAGAGAAGAGACGAGAGGGGAAAAGGGAAATAGGAGAGGGAGAAAAAAAAGAATAGAGGAGAAGAAATAAGAAAAAAGAGAATAGAGGAAATAAGAGTGGGGACAAAAGAGGAGAAGAAGAGAGAAGAGAGGATAAGAGTTCCTATGTCCATCACTACAACTAGCACTTAAGGCGCTAGTTGGGAGGCCAATGCAATCATGAAAAGAAAAATATGAAAAGAGAGGAAGCACGTTTTTACCCAAAAATGATGTGTCCTGATCCCTCTCGAAAGAGGAGGTTCGTGTCGTGGCCCTATAAAATAGAAAAAACATATTATTTTAAGAGAACTAATTAGTGAAAGGAGGAGTTTGGAGAATCAACATTCCAAAGGGTATGGATTGAGGAGACAAAGAGAAGCCTGCAAATAAGGAGAAAGCACAAAAGCAATAGGTAGAGCTTTCATACTCTTCTCTTTCATGATTGTTTTTTGTGTATTGTTTCTTCTTTTAAAGAAAGAAAAGGAAAGGAAAGGAGGAGAAAAACTTTAGAGAAAGGAAGGGAAATTGAAAGTAGAGGAAGTGAAACAAGAGGAGAGGTAGAAAAAAGACAAAGGAACCAAAACAAACTTGAAATAGAAGGGAAAGAGAGGAAATCTTACCTTGATATTGAGAGGGAGCTACAACAAGTCTTGTAGGTGCAGAGGGATAATGTAGGAGAGGATGGAGGGGTGGGAGGGGGATGGAGGAGGCAGGAGTGAGGAGGCAAGGGTTGCGGGCGATTGCAAGCTAAAAGCAAAAGTGCGGTAAGAGAATGCACAAAAAAACTTATGGCGTCACGAGACGAACAACACATGATTTTAGCTTCCCAAAAAACATTGGTACAAGCGTCGGTATTACTGTGGGTATATAGAAGCAGAGCATTGATATAGATGCCGGTATAGTTGTCAATATATACCAATGCCCATATTGACAAAACATGGGCTTTTTTGGGGTTTAGGGTTTAGGTTTTTTTGGGAGTTTAGGGTTTAGGGATTTTGGGGGGGCTAGGGAGTGGGGGGGGATTTTGGGGGCTGAGTGGGTATTTGAAGGGATTTAGGGGGTATTTAGGCCTCGTAGTGTTTGGAAAAAGCAAGGGGATATGGGGGTTTGAGCGAATTTGGGGGATTTGGGTGTTTGAATTGACTTGGGGGGATGGTTGTGGATGTATACAGGCGGAGAGGATGAGCAGTGATACCTCATCGGATAGGGGATGACCGCCGCCTGGGAGTTTGGAGTGACTTCGTGAGAGATTGCCTTGTCCTTGAATGCGTTGCAGGTGAGGGGTTTGTCATTAGCATCCTATTGTCATGCACCACTTGCAGATGTATGGAGAGGCACCACCAAAAGAGGATGTTGGTCGACATGCTAGTGCATCATCAGTAAACCAATGATATTTGAATGATTCATGGATATTTATATTGCTTGTCCTTGTTGCACACACTAACCTTGCATCATTATATTATATAGGATGAGGAGAACAGTGAGGGAGCACCCCTCGAGGGGTTCAACACTAAGAAATCCTAGGTATCACATGAGTTCAAGGGGTATTAAGAAAACCCCTCGACCAAAATTTTCCCCCAATAAAACAACCCCTCTTTACCTATGAACTAACATATTTTTTCCTAAAGTTGAATTAAAACCCCCCTCCTATTATTGAAAACATGTTAAAATTTTTATGAAAAAAGTGGAATTAAATTACTTCTTTTGAATGCACGTAGTACACTAAAATTTTGGGACGTGAACCCCCCGAGGTGCACCACCATAACAAATTGATCAAGATGATTTTGAGAATGATCCTTTAGAGAAGGATGAGGGTATGGCGAACATGATGGATTCTTTTTTTGGAGGCACCATGGGAGATGGGGGTGAGGGGTCTAAGCATGAGTCTGTGATCTGAGATTTGGCAACAACATTGTTCTATGATGGTGTGAGGATGTCAAAACAATGAGCTTGCCTCTTGATCTTGAATTTGCAAGGAAAGTACGGATGGTCAGACACAAGTGTCTCAGCCTTGATGAGGTTTGGAGCCTTGAACTTGGCAGTACATGGTCCAAGTTGCTCCTCGAAGCAAGCATATTCTTGAAGATAGGGATGTGGATACGGAGATGCTGGCAAAAGATCCAAATAATGATGCTTATGGATCTAGGGAAGAGGATGAATATGATGATATGGATTGCGAAGAAGGTGAGAATAATGACACTGTAATGGAGGAACGTGGAGATCACATGACTTTGGGGAAGAAGAGAGAGAACTAGAGGTTGGTGAACTAAAGGATCGAGTCTTAGGTAGAAATACAGTAGGGGATGATGATGTAGGTGATCAATTGTATGTAAACCTTGATCTAGAAATATTTAGCATGCAAGACTTGGCTCAAGATGAAGCCGTAGATGTGAATGCTACTAATTCATAGTTTTGACATCGATGAGACTTCTTATGTATATTTTGGCCCTCACATTTTTATAGTGACATTTTGTACATTAATTTGTATGTCGATTAAGTTCACTATCAATACATGAGTGTTTTGATCTTAATTTTGGTGTACATACTGTTCTATTTTTTATCTTTCAAATGACCAAACTTGTGGTCCAAAATTATTTTGGGACCCTTGGAAATGACATTTTGTAAAAATGTCGGTACGGAGAAATGTACCTAGGCATCAGTCAAAGCATCGGTGCAAGGGTTGGTGTCACTCCCTTTGGTAGTTAGTATATATCACTACAAGGCATAGGCCATTTTCCGACGGAAATAACGACGCTTTTTACATTAAAATTTTTCTTTTTCACGGGCGCAAACATCGCTATAAGTGTCGCTAAAAGCGTCGGAAAAGGAGCATCGCTATATAGCGACACTGGCAAACGTTGCTATATAGTGACGATGGAAACGTCGCTATATAGCGACACTGTTAATCGTCGCTATATAGCGACACTGGTAAACGTCGTTATATAGCGACGATTAACAGAAGTAAAAAAAAAGGGTTAGTGGGGCTAAATAGGGCTTCCTTTTGGTCGTGTTTAGCTCCACTAATCCTTTTTTTTTTTGTAATTACAAAAGAAAGTTTTTTATAACAAAATTTCCCTTGCTTGTAGGGTGATACAAAATTGTTCTTGTGAAATGATGAGTAACAAATGCATATACATGTCAGACATATACAACAGTGTTTGTAACAAAATTACCCTGTCGAAAGGGCGATACAAAATTGCTCAAACGAGCGGATATACAAAATGCTACTACCACTACTCATCCGAATCCGAATCATCTTTGTCTTGTTGGCCCCTTCCTTGGTCCTCGACACCTGCGTCTTCTCCCTCGTCCTCGCCACCTACGTCTGATCCTTGGCCCTGTTGATCACTCGCCTTCGATGATGGGACGCTTGAGCTTTGACCCTAAGAGTGAACCATATAAATCAAAAATTAGATTGGAACTTAAATTAAAAAGTGAGATTACAAGTAGGAGTAAACTTATACCGTGCGAGCAGCCACCTCCGCCCAATCGACTGTCGCTCCCATTGCCTCTTGCTCAATGAACCACGGCTTTGTTCCTATCCGAAATGTGCGTCGCGTCTCTGCATCTGTAGGAAGACGACCCATCGCAGCTTGCTGTGGATCCAATTTACGAGAGTTAGAGTTAGCTAAAGCGCATGTAATATGCAAGTAAAACAAATAGAACAATACATTAAATGGAAAGAAGTAGACTTACCACGGTTGCCTCGAACGCATACCGTCCGCCTGCACCAAAGTGTGAAGTACCTACGACATCCAGCCGTCTCTTCGAAGCCCTCCTCTGACCCTCGAACATTTTGGGATGGTCCCTATGTTGCTTCTTGAGGTACTTCCAATCAGCTTTGTCTGCCCAGCTGGGATTAGCCAACCCCTTTGTAATGGAAGTACACAAGGTTGATCTACGATACTTCAGGACCAAACCCATGCGCTCTCGCATATAATCATCATTAAACTCCACATTTGGTGGATTAGGGTATCTTTGTTTTAACTCATCGATCACCACCTGCTTCTTTTGGGCATCTTGATACCGCCAATCGGTATTTATGCCGCTCTTGAAGTGATGACTCATCAACTTCCTCATGGCGGCCATCACTGCTTTGCCCTTTTTATCTTCTATTATCTCTCCGGCAGATGTGATTTGATAGGAGAGATCCCTTGATGAGTAAGGGGGACTGACGGTAGCAGAGTCTGAATGAGTGTGTGGAAGCTGCGCGAGCGCTTCTGGAGCAAGAAGTAGCAGTGGGAGTAAGAGAGGGAAAGGGACCTGACTGATACTGTGTCTCCAGACCAAGTGGAGACCTAAAGGAGCGTGAGTGTGCTGACTCGTCTACATCTCCCAAGTCAACACAACATGAGCCGCCCATCCTACTCTTCCTTCTCTTGCGAGAGGCATGCGCAGGTGATGATCCCGCGGTCGAAGGGGCGCGAGAGGATGGCTAGGCAGTACATCCACCCGTCGGTGTAGGGGAAGGAATTGCTGAGGTCCTCTGAGACAGCAGAGAGAAGAATCTCGCTGCCTCCTCATCGCTCATCTGTGCTACAAACTCATCGGGACTCCCGACAAAGCCATGCGCGGCTAGCAAAGGAGTTCCCCAAGGGGTAGTCGCAGTGCTACGTGGAAGAGGGGTCGGACCAGGGGTAGTCGTAGTGCTAGGTCCGAGAGGAGTCCGACCAAGGGTAGTCCTCGGGGTAGTCGCCTGAGAGGAATCAAAGTCCTCTAGAGCATATAGATCGTGAGCTCTCCTCCTGCAAGGCTGTCCGTACTCGTCGGATGAGCGACGTGATCCCATGTCTAACATAGACACAAACACGAAAACAGAAAACAAAAAAACAAACATAAGCATTCTCATAGGCATAGGCATAGGTAAGAAGAAAGAAGAGGGAAAGGAAAGAAGAGGGAAAGGAAAGAGGGAAAGAAGATGAAAAGGAAAGAAAAGAATGAGAATGAGGAAATAGAGAATGAGAGAAGGGGGGAATAGAGAAGGGGAAAGAGATGAGGGGGAATCAGAGAAGCATAAGCATAAGCTTATGCGAAAATAGAGAATGAGCTTATGCAGAGATAGAGAAGGCTTATGCTTCTCTCATTCTCTATTATGCTTCTCTCCTTCTCTATTTCCGCATAAGCATAAGCATGAGCTTATGCGGAAATAGAGAAGGAGAGAAGGGGGAAACGAGAGAAGGGGGAAATAGAGTGGGAGATAGAGAATGAGCTTATGCTTCTCTCATTCTCTATTTTCCCATAAGCTCATGCATAAGCATAAGCTTATGCGGAAACTTAAGCATAAGCTCATGCTCATGCATGAGCATAAGCTCATGAGCATAAGCATGAGCTTATGCTTATGCTTATGCTTAAGCATAAGCATCGGAAATAGAGAAGGAGCTTATGTGGAAATAGAGAATGAGTTTCTGCATAAGCTTCTCTCATTCTCTATTTCCGCATAAGCTCATGCATAAGCGTGAGCTTATGCGGAAACTTAAGCATAAGCTCATGCTCATGCATGAGCTTAAGCATAAGCTCATGCTTATGCTCATGCGGAAAAAGAGAAGGAGCTTATGCGGAAATAGAGAATGAGTTTTTGCATAAGCTTCTCTCATTCTCTATTTCTGCATAAGCTCATGCATAAGCATGAGCTTATGCGGAAACTTAAGCATAAGCTCATGCTCATGCATGAGCATAAGCATAAGCTTATGCTTACGCTTATGCTTATGCTTAAGCATAAGCATAAGCATAAGCTCATGCGTATGCTCATGCGGAAAAAGAGAAGGAGCTTATGCGGAAATCGAGAATGAGAGAAGCATAAGCACGAGCATATGCTTCTCTCATTCTCTATTTCCGCATGAGCATGAGCTTATGCGAATGAGAGAAGGGGGAAATAGAGAAGGGGGAATGAGAGAAGGGGGAAATAGAGAAGGGGGAAAGAGAGAAGGGGGAAACTTATGCATAAGCTGATGCTCATGCATGAGCATAAGCATAAGCTCATGCTTATGCTCATGCGGAAAAAGAGAAGGAGCTTATGCGGAAATAGAGAATGAGATTCCGCATAAGCTTCTCTCACTCTCTATTTCCGCATAAGCTCATGCATAAGCATGAGCTTATGCGGAAACTTAAGCACAAGCTCATGCTCATGCGGAAAAAGAGAAGGAGCTTATGCGGAAAAAGAGAAGCAGCTTATGCGGAAATAGAGAATGAGTTTCCGCATAAGCTTCTCTTATTCTCTATTTCCGCATAAGCTCATGCATAAGCATGAGCTTATGCGGAAACTTAAGCATAAGCTCATGCTCATGCATGAGCATAAGCATAAGCTTATGCTCATGCGGAAAAAGAGAAGGAGCTTCTTCGGAAATAGAGAATGAGAGAAGCATAAGCATGAGCATATGCTTCTCTCATTCTCTATTTCCGCATGAGCATGAGCTTATGCGAATGAGAGAAGGGGGAAATAGAGAAGGGGGAATGAGAGAAGGGGGAATGAGAGAAGGGGGAAAGAGAGAAGGGGGAAACTTATGCATAAGCTGATGCTCATGCATGAGCATAAGCATGAGCTTATGCGGAAACTTAAGCATAAGCTCATGCTTATGCTCATGCGGAAAAAGAGAAGGAGCTTATGGGGAAATAGAGAATGAGTTTCCACATAAGCTTCTCTCATTCTCTATTTCCACATAAGCTCATGCATAAGCATGAGCTTATGCGGAAACTTAAGCATAAGCTCATGCTTATGCTCATGCGGAAAAAGAGAAGGAGCTTATGTGGAAATAGAGAATGAGAGAAGCATAAGCTTCTCTCATTCTCTATTTCCGCATAAGCTCACGCATAAGCATGAGCTTATGTGGAAACTTAAGCATAAGCTCATGCTCATGCATGAGCATAAGCATAAGCTCATGCTTATGCTCATGCGGAAAAAGAGAAGGAGCTTATGCGGAAAAAGAGAAGGAGCTTATGTGGAAATAGAGAATGAGTTTCCGCATAAGCTTCTCTCATTCTCTATTTCCGCATAAGCTCATGCATAAGCATGAGCTTATGCGGAAACTTAAGCATAAGCTCATGCTCATGCATGAGCATAAGCATAAGCTCATGCTCATGCATGAGCATAAGCATAAGCATAAGCATAAGCTCATGCTTATGCTCATGCGGAAAAAGAGGAGCTTATGCGGAAATAGAGAATGAGTTTTTGCATAAGCTTCTCTCATTCTCTATTTCCGCATAACCTCATGCATAAGCATGAGCTCATGCGAAAACTTAAGCATAAGCTCATGCTCATGCATGAGCATAAGCATAAGCTTATGCTTATGCTTATGCTTATATAAGCATAAGCATAAGCTCATGTGGAAAAAGAGAAGGAGCTTATGAGGAAATAGAGAATGAGAGAAGCATAAGCTTCTCTCATTCTCTATTTCCACATAAGCTTATGCTTATGCTTATGCATAAGCATAAGCTCATGCTTATGCTCATGCGGAAGAAGAGAAGGAGCTTATGCGGAAATAGAGAATGAGAGAAGCATAAGCTTCTCTCATTCTCTATTTCCGCATAAGCTCATGCATAAGCATGAGCTCATGTGGAAACTTAAGCATAAGCTCATGCTCATGCATGAGCATAAGCAGCTTATGCTTATGCTTATGCTTAAGCATAAGCATAAGCATAAGCTCATGCTCATGCTCATGCGGAAATAGAAGCATAAAGAAGGGGGAAACTTAAGCATAAGCTCATGCTCATGCATTGGCATAAGCATGAGCTTATGCTTATGCTTATGCTTATGAGCATGAGCTTATGCGAATGAGAGAAGGGGGAAATAGAGAAGGGGGAAAGAGAGAAGGGGGAATGAGAGAAGCATAAGCATAAGAGAATAAGAGGGAAAGGAAAGAGAGAAAGGAAAAGAGATGAGGGGGAAAGAGAGAAGGGGGAAAGAGAGAATAAGAGAAGAGGGAAAAAAGAGAAGGGGGAAAAAGGAGAATAAGAGAAGGGGGAAGAAGGAAAGAGTGGGAGGGGAAGAGAGGGTTCCTATGCCCATCACTGCAGCTAGCGCTTAAGGCACTAGCTGCAGGCCAATGCAAATAACAAAAATAATAAATGGAAAAAAGAGGAAGCACTTACCTGAAAAAGTATGTCCCACTCGGTGTAGTGGACTGGCCCTACAAAAGGGAGAAAACAATCCATTTTTTCAAATAAGATGTTAGTGGAAGGAGGAGATTACAAAAGCAACTTCTTGAAGGGAGGAGATTGAGGAGACAAGGAAAGGAGGAGATTGAGGAGACAAGGAGAAAGAGAAGGAAGAGAAATACAGAAAAAAGAGATGAGTTTTCTTTCTTTCTTGAAATCTCGTTTTTTGTTTCAATCCTTTCAAAACAAGCATGAAAACTAGTTTACAGGTTTAGCAATACAAGAAGAAACACTCACAAAACTAAAGCTAACAAACAAACAACCTACATTGTTGAAACAAACTCACCTCTTGAAGAACTTTCTTTCAAGAAACCAAAGAGGGAAAAGGATAGAGAGGGAGTACAAGAGGTAGGAGAAGGGTGAGGAGTGGAAAATAGAGTGGAAGGTTGCTTGAAATAGAGTGGAAAATATAGCGACGGAACAGAGGAAAGCGTCACTATATAGCGACGCTTACTGTCACTTTTTTGATGTGGCATCAAGAGAAGCTCAAACATGCTATTTTATAATTGTGAATATCTCCTCTTCATGCTTATGTTGTGATTTTATAAGTGTAAATGGAAGGAACGAGTGGAAGCTCGTCCGATGATGCGCCAATGCCCGGGAGCACGAAGTGGCTTACGGAGAGGTTATACTGTCATTGCACTCATTGCAAGCGAGAAGTATGACATCAACGTCGTATTATCATGTGCCACTTGCGGATGTATAGGGAGGAGCCGGAACCAGTACCCCCCGTTGGTGTTGCACATGTTGATGGATCATCGGTAAGTCAAAGCTATTTAAGTTCGCAATCTTATTGTATACCAGGAAATAGAAGATCTTATATTTACACGAAATCTTAAAATAGGATGAGGAGGGTGACGAGGGTACACATATACCTTCTCGCTTTCAACAAGACTATAGTCTCCCGGATGACGACGAGGGTATGGTCGACATGATGGATTCCATTTTTAGGGGCACTACATCCCACGTACACGTGATGTCAGAGTCTGAGGTCAAAATGCGAGAGTTGCAATCAACACAATTGTACGAGGGTGCTAGGATGTCTAAACTACGTGCTTGTCTCTCAATCTTGAATCTACAAGTACAGTATGGGTGGTCGGATACAAGTGTCTCGGCCTTAATGAGGTTAGCCCTTGCATTAATTTGACTCATTATTTGGATATTGTTTGTTTTGAGAATCATCATTTGGATAGTGTCTTTGTCATAGGTTGCTCCAGAAGTTGTTGCCTGCACCAAACACCATGCCCGCATCAAGAGATGAAGCGAAAAACATGCTAACAACGGTGGGTATGGATTATGATACCATCCATGCTTGCCGTAATGATTGTATTCTCTTTCATCGTGAGCATGGAGATTTGGCTAGTTGTCCAAAGTGTGGGGAACAACGATATAGAGATGACTTGCAGGGTGAGCGGATACCGGTAAAGGTCTTAAGACACTTTCCCATCATTGCAAGAATACAACACATGTTTCGATGCAAATCCATAGCAGAGTTGATCAAATGGCATGCATCTCATCGGTCCACTGATCACACATTGAGGATTCCCACAGATTGTGTAGCTTGGAAGCACATAGATAATCAGTGGCCCGACTTTGCGAGGGAGCCACGCAACTTACATCTTGGGCTAGCCATGGACGGCGTGAATCCTTTCAGGTTACGCTCGACATCTTGGTCGACATGGCCCATAGTCGTGGTGAATTACAATATCCCAGCATGGCTAACAATAAAAAAGGGACACCTCATGCTTGCACTACTTGTGCCAGGAAAGTACAAGGCAAAAAACATGGACGTGTACATGGCACCTTTGATAGAGGAGTTACAGATATTATGGAGAGGAGTGCAGGTCTTTGATATTTCCAGAGCTCCTAGACATACCAATGATATTTTGGTCAGGGGTATCTTGATGTGGACCATGCATGACTACCCAGGATATGGAGAGTGCGCAGGTACATGGTTGTGTCTTTACATGTACAATGAGGGATTATGCTTTTTTTACTCTCTTTTGCACGCATGTCTTGTACTAACACATTCATGCACGTGTGCAGGACTTGTTACAAGTGGGTACCATGCTTGTCCTGTTTGTGGACCGGCTCTGAAATCGCTTGCACGCTACTCCAAACATATGAGGAAAAATGTTTATGAAGGTCATGCTCGATACCTTCCGCTCGACCATCTCGCACGTGGAGGTTAGCTTGATCCACCACCATCATATTTGAAGGCAAGTGATTGGATTCAAGCTTGGAGGGCGAATGGAGAGGAACCTCCTCCTGGTATGAAGAGGCTATCTTTCACGAGCTTCCTTATTGGGGTCAGTTACAAATCAATCATCTCTTGGATCCCATGCATATCTTCAAGAATGTGGGGGCTACTATTTGGGCACACTTGGTTAGTTCCAAGGACTCGAGAGGAGTGCGAGAAGACTTGCGTGCTATGAATAGGATGTCTTGTTTGTGGCCCCAAGTGCATGCTTCGGGAAAAGTTGTCCTCCCGAAAGCAACGTGGATCCTCTCTACGAGGGAGAAGGCAGTGGTCAAGGCAGACATTGCCTCTTTTCAAACACCGACAGGGTACATGCGTTGCTTGAAAGGAGCATTTTAAAAGGACAATAAGCTTAGTGGCCTCAAGTCCCATGATTGGCACAAGGTCTTACAGGTATTCTAAGTAGAATTAGTGTACCGATAATAGTGATGCGTTAGCGTAATTATTATTATGTTATATTGTTGACATGACTTCATTGTTGCTTTGATAGTTCATCCTTCCAATTACAATAAAAGGGTGCTTACAAGAAGATGTTAGAAATGCTATATTCAAGATCTGTGGTATTGTGAGGTATGCTTACTATCAAATCGCATTATGTATTTTTTTAATCGACATGTGAAATAGGTGGATATCTCAAATATCTTACATATGCATGGAATGTGAAATAGGTGGATATCTCAAAAAGAGATCTCTATATCAAGCATTGAGAAGGCTAGGGTGGAATCCATCGAAGCCGTATGCTTGCTTGAGAAGCACTTTCCCTCAAGCATTATGACAACTCAAGTCCACTTGCTTGTGCACATAGTTGATGAGGTGGCTATAGCAGGTACCGTTCATAATCGATGGATGTTTTTTCTCGAGCGGTTTATGAAAACTTTAAAGGGGTTTGTAAGACAAAGAGCAAGACCGGAAGCAAGCATGGCAGAGGGACGGCTTGTGCAAGAGTCATTAGTATATGTCACAGAGTTTCTTGCATCCACGGATCCTGATATGCCGCAAGCTTGGCACAACAAGGATGATGATCGCATCATTGGCGAGGTTCCCCAAGGAAAAGGGATTGAAAGAAAGATGAGCGAAGAGCAAATGGAGAAATTCAATAAGTTTTGTATCCTCAATAGCCCTGAGATGCAAAAGTGGATTGAGAGATATGAAGTGGCCAAAGCAGAAAGAATAAATGCAAGGACGAGATTCAGAGTAATGTACAGGCTATCACAACCATATCCACGAGATCTGGCTCTTCTCCCTACTCACATGTCACTTGATTTGGCTACAACTGGCTCTACGTAAAGCCGAACGTGATGGAGAGACAATAAACGAGCGCGAGAGGGAGTTATCATCTGGATGTATGGTGCATGTAAGTTTCTTATCTCTTGACATAATTAAGTAATTATTTGTGGCAATATATGCTATAAAATAGGTGCATCTTGATTGTTTTAATGATGCTCTTTTATAGTACAAAAAGTGCAGTGCATCATGGTCATATGGACGACATTTTCGTGTGGAACGCATCGATTCAAAGAGAGTCACGTATGATTGTGGAGTCATGGCTAACTTCACACAAGATAGCCGAGCAAGTGCATCGGATACCAATCTTCTCTCCTCACAGTTGGATTATTGTGGAACCATACGCGACATCTATGAAATTGATTTCAGACGATTTACTATTTTCATTCTTGTTGATGTAAAATGGTTTAGAACTACTTACAACGGTCCCTATGCGACAGTCAGAAAAGATAGTAGCAGTCTCTTTGCAATAGACTCCACCAAACATTGGACCGATGAAAGTGATACTTTTGTTCTTCCCGAGCACTGTGAGCAGGTGCATACTAATGATTTAATTAGTCAAAGCTTTCGTTTTTAAAGTCCATTGATATATATATAATTGACGACATTTGGCACCCATCTTCAATATAGGTGGTTTTTCATCCGGATCGTTCTGATCCAAGATGGTGGTACGTGATCCAAGTTGCACCACGAAGTAAGCAAATTTTTGAAGATCGAGATGTGGATATGGAGATGCCACTACCAATGCCGGATCCAATTGATGAATCTAGCGAAGAAGATGTAGATCACCATATGAGCCAAGAGGAAGATGCGCATAATGACATCGCACGGGAGGAGGATGGAGATCACGATATTGACGAAGAAGACAACAATCATCAAGATCAATCACCACAGTTAAGCTTTATTGAAGAAGATGATCAAATACTTTTAGGTGAACGTACGATGCTAGAGTACGATGATGATATAGGAGATCAACTCGGTATAGAGTTGGAGATAGACTTGCTTGGCGCCTTAGACTTGGCTCAAGATGAAACAGTTGATGTAAATGCTCTTATTTGATTTTTCTCATCTCAAACTTGGACATGAATATATGAGCTTCAAAGGCTTGATGTACATGCTCTCATTTTTTTATTCTCTATGAGCTCAAACATGTATGAAAATTTAAAAAAATTTGTCACTGGAAAAAACTAACTTTTAAGGCCTATTAAAAAAAAAAACCTCTCTGTAAAAACGTCGCTATAATATTTTGTATCAGTGTCGCTATATAGTGACTTTTAGCAACAGTCGTTATATAGCGACGATTTACAAAACCCGCTTTTCATACCGACGATTAACGCTAAGCGGGCGCTAAACGTCGGTACGTAAACGTCGCAATAGCATCCGTGTGTAGTAGTGTATGTCAGTATAGGGGTTAATATATACTGATGACCATACCGACGGCTATTCTGACATCTACACCGACACCTTTCCCTCCCGCCAATCGTACTGTTGATCTTCGTGACCATGCCCACGAAGCATCAGAAGAGAGTGTCAAAAAGAGGCATGTGTCTTGTAGTGATGTCCTGTGATTGGCTACAAGAAGATCTTCATGAAGCCAAACATGATGGAGAGGACGTAACTGATCGAGAGTGGGAACTTGTAGTCAGATGTATGCCACATGTAAGTTTTTAACCTTTCTACCTAACTTGGGTATATATGACCACAATTGCTACAAAATGCATCCTCATTGTTTTAATCATGTGTTCTTTTGTAATACAAAAAGTATAGTGCATTGTGGTCACATGGATGGCATTTTCATGTGGAACGCATCGATTCAAGGAGAGTCACATATCATTGTGGAGTCATAGGGCTAACTTTGTACAAGATAGCTGAGTAAGTGCTTCTAAAGCCAATCTTCTCTCCTTGTAGTTAGATTACTGTGGAACCATATCTGACATCTATGGAGTTGATTTTAGACAATTTAGTATTATCATTCTTGATGTCAAATGCTGGGTTGGTGTCAGTTGGTATGGTAGTCAGTATATGTACGATATATATACCGACGACCATATTGACATCTACACCGACACCTTCCCCGCCCGCCAACCATACCGATGATCTTCATTCCCGTGCTTGTGAAGCATTAGACGACAATGTCGGAAGGAGGCTCGTGTAATGTGTCTTCTAGTGGAGCAGGCAGTCACAACCATTTCTTCCTAGAAGGATTCAGGCAAGCCAGTGACCTTGATCATCCCGCAAGATGTATTCATGCGGAAACAGTTTTCGCATTCGACTATTGAGTTTTGGTGTGAATTATCACGTATTGTTAAGCGCTGATGTATGCCGTTGTCTCAGCAAAATTGTCAAAACTAGTGGGAAACATACTCACCACCATTGTCAGACTGGAGAGTTTGGATTCGATATGGCAGTTGGTTCTCAACTACTTGTTTCTAGGTTTGAAATAATTTGAAAACAATTTTAGATTGTTTGTCTTTCATGAATGATATAGTAATGAAGCGAGTAAAATCATCTATCAATGTGATAAAATATTTATTCTGGAGTAGTCACTTGATAGGTAATTCACAAATATCTGTATGGTTGATTTGAAGTGGGTGTGATGTTTTGTTTATATCCTTAAATTTTGAATTGGAGAGTTAGATGGATAATCTACTTGATGATGGTAGGTTATAATTTAGGGCCAGACCTTGTTTAGAAATTAGTCTCATTGTTTGAAAGTTGAAGTGTTTAAGATGATAATGCCAAAGTAGGGTTCTATATAGTTGTGAGTTCTCATGAGTAGCGGTGAGTACTTCATGAGTAGGATAAGGTCTTCGACCAAGTAGGTACAATTGGACATATTTGGAGCAAGTTACGACATATGTCTGGCTTGATGGTAAGAGATGATGTATGCAACAATGTGAATAATGAAATTGAAATGAGGTAGAAGGATCCGTAAGTTTAGTTACGGAGATGAGATTTTTTCAATGTTAGGAATGTAGTAGATATCATCTATATTTACTACAATGTACCATCAAAAGTTCTATGTGAACGCTCCCCATACCAATGGCTTTTTGTGTGCCATTGTCACCAAAGAATATTTCGATTGGAACGTCTAGGATTTTATAGTTTTGTCCACATTGTGTTAAGGGACTCAGGAAAATGAGTGGCAGAATAGGCTATGTAGACATCTTCTATCAAGGAAGCATCTGATGCGACTGATTGATTTTCTTCGACGTATGGGGTAGTGGGTAGAATCTGAAAGTCAGATGTGTAGTTGGCTTGTCCCTTATATTTGGACTTACCCTTATTTTGAGGGTTGAACCAACAATCATGCGTATCATGAGTTTCTGACAGATCTGACAGTGAGGCTTAACAAATTGGAAATTGCGAGTTTGTGATGATCGGCTAGATGGGCAACGAGATTTTTGTGATGATTGTTTACTAAGGTAGGAGTTTCATAATGGAAAAAGTTGAACAATGGCTTAGTGAAGCGAGATCATTGGTTTGAATACATTGCTAAGTTTGGTGAGGACGATGACGTAGTGTTCGTGATAGGTTGCGCAAGGCTTATTCTTGTAGTATTGCAGGAATCATAAGTGGAATAGTAAAGTTGTTCTTGGAGCTTTGTGTTGTATTGAAAGGTTACCAAGACGATGGCAACGTAGCCAACAAGAGTATGGTGTGAACATTTTGAGCTAATACAATTTTAGATAGGGTAAGGTCGTCCATGGCGTTCCGCCATGTTTGCAGAAACTTAGGGACGCCATCTGAGTTGATCATCTGAGTCGTCATGAGCTTTTTCACATTGCAATTTGGGATGATACGTCTGTGCATTTGTAAGTATGTCACAATTGTGACCTCGGGGGGTGCACTACTAAGAAATCCTAGGTATCATGTGCATTCAAGGGGTATTTAAAAAACCCTTCAACTAAAATTATCTCCCCAATAAAATCACCCCTCTTTACTTATGAACTAATGGATTTTCTTCTAAATTTGAATTTAGAAACCCCTCCTATTATTGTAGTCTTGTTAATGTTTTTCCAAAAGTGGGATTAAAATACCCCTCGTTTTGAATGCACATGGTACATTAAAATTTTTAGAGGTGAATCCCCCAAGATTGTGACCAAATTTGATGAGCGGTGTTTAATGTTCTCACCGCTTGTTTTTTGGTCGTCTTCCATGTAGAGGAAGATTTTGAGTTTTGCATTTAAGTTTTTTTCTTTCAAGTTGAAAACCGCCTGGACATTGGCTACGACATTTGGGTTAGGACAGGCTTTAGTTCCATCAATGACTTTGAGCAAGAAAAGTTTCTGCAATAGCATCTCCGTGGTCATTTTCCAAGGCTGATAGTTTTCTTTCGAAGTTCACCTCACAAAATTTTAGTATACCATGTGCATTCAAAAGGAGGGGTATATACTTTTAAATAGATTTACAATAACAGGAAGGGTTTTTCAACTCAAGTTTAGGAAAAAATTTGTTAATTCATAAGTAAAGAGGGGTGGTTTTATAAGGGGGGAGATTTTAGTTGAGGGGTTTTTAAAATACCCCTTGAATGCACATGATACCTAAGGTTTCTAGTAGTGCACAGGCTTGGAGAAACCGAATGAATGTGTTAACGTTTGAATCAGTGCTACATAATTGAGGTTCGATTTTGCGTATCTTTAGGTTGACACCTCATCGATTTAGATTCTTTTTATATTTATTTAGTTGTGGTTGATTAATAGTATTATTGATTTCTTTATATTGTAACCCACCATGTGCTGTTACTACTATCGAGCAACCACAAGCCATCATCTCTTTCACACCACAACTACTTTCTGCCTTGTCACTCCTCTCCACCACCTTTCGTGAATTATATAATCCTTCCTCCCCTTCATTATTGCCTTGTTGTAACCCCCACACCTCCATCCCCTCCGTTCCCCCCAACCAAGCCGCATACCATTTGCCCCCTCCTACATGAGCTTCGTGAACATTTGTAAAAGTAGCCCCTCTCCATTGCGCAGGCTGATAACCCCTTGAGTTTGCCTGCCTCGTTTATGTGCTTTAACCATGGTGGAAGCAATTCGTGCAAGCAACTGCCTTGGAGTTGACCTAATCCATCACAAGCCGTCCACCTTGAACGAAAATAGTAAATATGCGGTTCTAGGTCGATAATGGCACCATAGGGAGTAAATCTTGTAGCTCGGCCTTGTATAACATAAAAATGAAAATTTCTGGATTTCCCATTGTGTGCGCGGGAGAACTTAGACACTCTTTGTGGGGGATTATCCCGGTGTGGGACTCGGATGCAGAGCAAGAGCAGACCATCGAGAGATGCAACAACGTCCACGATGTGGGTGTGGAAGAATTGGGCAAGCGGACTGGTAATTGTCTTTTGCATTGATACCATTGCCGTATCTTGCGAAGAGTACGTTTTGGATTTTTAATAGTAACGTGTGACTGTTAACGTTGCGAGTCAGGAGAAGAACCAACATTCACTGTGATCAGGAAAACTCAATAAACCTATCTCTTAACCTCGAGGTCACGTCCTGCAAAATCATAGCTATGTCGTCAACATAGGTTACACTTGCCGGCCAATATGGGGACGACGATTATTTATAGGTGATGCATGCTTTTTCTGTCAAAAGAATCAAAAGCTATGGAGTATTCTAGCCTTCTGAAGCTCGCAAAACCCAAACTTCTCTTAAAAGCAGGACCAATAAAGAAATCGAACGACGACATACACACAAAAGCACCTTGCTTGCTTTTCTCTTCCTTGGAGCTTCTTTTGCAAGAGAGATGGTTCTTTCTCGTTCTAACCAAGGCGGTAAAGGCGCTAAAGGCCTCATCATGGCCAAGCCCGTCGATATGGAGAAGGAGAAGAAGAATCCAGTCTCCAGATCTTCTCGCGCTGGCTTGCAGGTCAGACTCAATTTTCTCCTTATTTCGGTGCATTATAGCAAGCTTAAAGTGTCCACGTTTTGATGTGAAGCCCTTTTGTATATCACACAACAAGGCACTTACTTTTGCTTGCTTTGATTGCCTGCCTGTAGTGTCTCTTAGAATAAACATTCTTTGCCTGATTTCTTACAGCAACTGATTTTAGCTTTTTGTTTTCCCAGTTCCCAGTTGGGCGCCTTCATCGTCTCCTTAAGTCCCGGGTTACTGCAAACGGGAGAGTGGGGGCAACGGCTGCTGTATACACTACTGCTGTCTTGGAATATTTAACTGCAGAAATACTGGAATTGGCTGGAAACGCAAGCAAAGACTGGAAAGTGAAGAGAATCACCCCGCGTCATCTTCAGCTTGCAATAAGGGGGGATGAAGAGTTGGATACTTTGATCAAGGGCACTATTGCTGGAGGTGGTGTGATCCCTCACATTCATAAGTCTCTAATCAACAAGTCCTCAAAGAAGGATTAGCTTCCGCCTTAAATGCTGAAGGGACCCAAGGATTCAAGGAGATATGCAAACTAAAGGAAGTCGCCAGGGGAATACTAGTCTCAAACATCACCGCTGCTCATCAGGTTGCACGCCTACGGAAATCGAATCCGATATCTAGCGTGACTGAGAAGCTTAATTACAGCAGTCCTTTGAATTTTGATACTCGTCTTGAGAAAGCTCAATGGGCCCTTTAAGACTCGGTCTCCGTGTCTGATATAGCTTGCCATACTTTTTGTAAACCAGACTTTGAATTGCTTGCTCTAATCTTTTGTTAGGAGTATCAAACAGGCTAATTTCCACAATGATCAATCTTCAATTACTCTATTTCCTGGAAGAACAAGTTGGTCAGTGTGAACTTGCGTTCATGCATGCCTATTTTGTCTCAAAAAAAAAAACATGTTTATCATTTGGGTTTTGGCCAGTATAAAGCCAAATAGGGCCCCCCAGTCAATAGATACAGATATTAATTAATTAGTTGTGGACGCGGGAGGGTAATACCAGATTAAGCTAAGGAAAAATCTAGGCAATTGTAAAATAATCGGGCAGAAAACTAAGGCAATCGTGGTGATTCCAGAAAATCGGGAAGGTTCTAAGGCGCAGCAGTCCAGAAGTTTCAAGATTGCTGCTGTCAACGAGTATATGAGGAAGGGGAGAGGGAGGCTTGAGGGTCCGGGAGAGTGACACTTGAGAGAGAGAGCTTAGGGAGAGCGAGGTAGAGAGATCAGGCAAAGAGAGAAGAGACATGGCTGAGTTGAGAGAGGGGAGAGGGACAATTGAGCGAGGAAGAGAGAGAGAGAGAGAGAGAGAGAGAGAGTCGAGAGACAAAGAGAGAGAGCGTTGAGGGAGGAGAGACGCCTTGCTTTGCTCCCTCGATGGCTGCGCGCTCACCACAATCGAGGGGCTCAGCAGCACGCAGAAGGGATTCCATGCAGTTCAAGAGAGAATTGTCGGCTTCCAGGGCTCGTAGTGCGGTTTCTACACGCCTGGAATGTGCATGTCCATGTACGGTTGCTTGCGCCGTGCTCAAGCCAAGCAATCCAAATCATTTGCCGATGGCCAAGCTGACAGTGAATTGCGCATGCTCCCGAGCCTTTCTGTGGAAGACGCACACAAGGCAATTGTTGGAAACTTGTGAAGATGCACGGGCTACAGGCCTATACTCGATGCTTATAAGAGATATTTCACTACAGACGTCGACGTAGCAGACCTGGGCATAAACACGTTCTGGACATATGCTAAAGAAGCCGATGTAAACCTTTTGCCTGCTTACTCAGTAGAGTTGAGGGAGGGGAGAGGCTGAGCGAAGCAGGCCGGTTGAGGGAAGGTGAGTGGAGCGCATGAAGAGGCACGGTGGAGAAGGAGAGGCTGAGGGCGGAGAAGGAAAGAGGGAGGGCGGAGAAGGAAAGAGGGAGGGAGAAGGAGAGGTGAAGGGGAGAGGGAGGGAGAGGGAGCGCAGTAGGGGGAGAAGGAGAGGCGAAGGGGGAAAGGGGGAGAAGGAGAGGTGAATGGGGGAGGAGAGGCAAAGGGTAGAGAAGGAGAGGCGGAGGGGGAAGCCTTAGGGAGGCATCGTAGCTTGAGATTTATTATTAAGTTATTATATAGCTTAGATAGCTTAGGTTAATTCATTAAGGGGAGACAATTGGAACTAATTAATTAATTCAAAAGAGCAGAGGAGCGAATATCAGTGCTTCATCAGAGATGTACAATAACTCAATATAAAGCCATTAGGCTGTGGACCATGGTTTTAGCACCTCAATTTACTTCATCACTTTTTAATTCATGATCACAATGGTTGATAGATTACTTAAGATGGCAATTTCAACAAGCTCACGTCAATTTCAACAAGCTCACGTCAATAAAAATTTATGAATGCATTCTAAACGTGACAAGATTTCCAGATAAGGCAATGACAAATTTTAAGTCCGCACCCGAAACCCCAAAAAAAGTAAAAGTAGACGAAAAACATTAAGAGGTATAGGTAAAGGCTTTTAGAGTTGCACTAGCCAATTTTCATTAAGGTTTCAACATCTTATCGTTTTGAACTTTCTCGCCTTAACATGGATTAGTGTTTCGAAATGCATTTTCCCTTCACTTATTTTCATCATCATTTAGATATCGCGTGCCTGATTTTTGCTCATGATGACCGCATTGCAGCATTATTTAAGACGCAAATGAAGTCACCTGAACAATGGGCTTGTGGTCTGTTGTTTTGACTCGAAAGTAAATCAGGAAACCTCAAAGAAATGGGTTTATCTACACTTTTACAAGCCATTTAGTCTCCATTTAGTACATGGTTAAGTGAGAAAAGATGAAGTCTGTTGGTTCAAGCAAGTGTTGATTGAATGCATTATTACAACTAATAGCAACGAAAACTCTCAAACCTAAGGCTAAATATGAATTCATGTGTTGATCTACCTAAGGGATCTATAGAAATGTGACACGACGCGCCATGCTGAAGAAATCCATGTTCTCATAGTGCTTTGCTTTCATTAGTACATTTCTTTAAACCTGATCATATAAACACTTATTTCATTAATTTTAGACTTGTCAATGTACAAATTCATTTTTACATATACTTTTGGACTAGTTTTCGGATAAAATTTAAAAAAATCTTCATAGCACATATAAAAACATAGAAACAAGTATTTTTTTATATATTTTTAAAGGAGATGAAATGAATATTATAAAATTTAACGCAGCCTAGATAAGTTACACAAAAAAATAAGATTCAGCAGTTGTAAACTCTTAATATTTAATGGTGTTAATAGACACCTTCAAAAGTTTTAGTATTAAGAAGAGTTGTAGGCCTAGAGGAATTCTCTCAGGAGCTTCATGTCTAGGTGATAGGGGAGGTGGTCTACCATGGATCCAAGGTCTGTTAGTGCTAAAGAGGCTTGAACCTCTGGCTCGTTGAGTGGTTGATTATGCAGTTGAATTATGGTAGTTGGGAAAAAGGGAGGGAAGTTGCATGAGAAGACAGTCAATGGAAGAGGAGGAGGCTGAGAACATTCACTGGGGGCTGGAATGTAGGCTATAAGAGGGCAAAAGGTTGGGGGAGTTATGGTAGAAATTTGACAAAGTTTCATTGTTTTTGCTAAGGCAATGACTCGAGGGGATAGGGGGTCCTTTTATAGTTTTTGGTATCCCTACATTGAGGGGGATGACATAAGGCGACGGGTCATGGGGATAGGAGCTATGGTAGCAGTCGATGGGATGACAACTATGGCATCGATCGGCGAGTTACCAAGAAGGTGATGGCTGGTGGGGAAGAAGCTAGGGCAACGGGCCATGGGGTAGCAGAAAGGCAATAGTCATGGGGATAGAAGAAAGGCAATGGCCATGGGGATAGCAGAAAGGCAATGGCCATGGGGATAGTAGAAAGGGAATGGCCATGGGGATGGCAGTTGTCAAAATTTGAGAGAGATAAGGAGGGGTGTGGGGAAGGAAGAATAGGGGGGGGGGGGAAGGGGGATTTATAAAGGTGTTGATGACAAACACCTAAAGTTATAATAAGCCTAAGATAAGTTATACAAAAAAATAAGTTCAACAATTGTAAATTCTCTTAATATTTCCCTTGCACTCAACACTCTTTCCAGACGCTGAAAGGATCTCATGTATGAAAAAAAAGCCCTTGTTCAAAGTTTTTGCTTTTCTGAGAGTGTGCTTTTTGATGACTTTTTGTGCATATGCATACACATTTTTCGGAATGTCACTTGCCATAGAAGGAGTAATTTCAAATCCATCATCTTCTACCTTCACCAATTTATGTGCCCAAGCGTTCTGTCTCGCCAACGGTAAAGCTGATGCCATCTGCCTCACAATGTTATGATCAATTTTACATTGGCTAATTGGAATATTTTTTTCTGCCAGCAAATATTCAATTGCACTCTTTACTGCATCATGCTTGACCTGTTGGATGATGCAATCTTCTATGCGATGGTCTTTATCCTTTTTGCCAAAAAACCATTCTTTGGACATTAATTTCTCTGCAGCAAGACTTGTGTATTTGTCTGGCAAGTTTCTTAGAGGCCTCCATATCTAAGCCGTCATCTCTTTTTTCTCAATCTTTTTTGCCTTGTCTTTAATCAATGATGGAGCCTCATATGTTACATCTCCCTTCTCACATGCAAGACACACGTCTTTTATCTGATGAAAAACTTCATTACTATGGAAAAGTATGCTTGTGTCATCTTGATACCTGTCCCTTACTATCTTAAAGCTTGTAAGCACCTCTGTTCTTTCCTACTTTCCCCTTGGTACAATGGCACTTAAGCATGTGTAGAAGTCAACAAGATTATCCGCTTCCACTTTAGTTGCAGTTCTTTTCAGAGTGGTCACAGGAGAATGAAAAGTTCTCCATAAGGTCCTAGCTTTGAGCAACATCTCTGAAGTGGAGGTGATCTTTCATAGTGCATGAATGTCATGATTAAGTCTTTCTAACTCAATCAAATATTTTTTCTCATTCTTGAAGATACAAATGCATGCAGAATAGTAGTGGAATTGAGGAACACCCGTGAAGGTTTGATAAGTAATTTCTCCTTTGTTGTATGCCTCTCTAGAACGCTCATTACAAGCATAGGCATAGTGCTGACCATCTATTGCCTCAAATGTGCAATGAGCTAAGAAATTTCTCTTGGCATCCTTTATATGTCGTTCTGGATCATTCACTGAACTCTGTCCTTCTTGAAATGAGGGAACCTGTTTTTCGAGGAACTTAGTGAATTGCATCTATAGACTGAGAGAAAGTGATATATTGACTAGATCCTCCTCTGACTGGCCAAAATGCCATTGGACGGAGTACCAAATTAGAAACAACTGGTTTTTTTCCATCAATCAAAACCTGAAAAATCTTTTTAGCATAGACAATATCTAAGGTTCTACTATTGGTGAAGACGCTTGCTTTGACCACCATTGAAGCATGTATAACTTGTCTTCTGGCCCCATATATATCCTGGATCCTCATCTGTCACAGCCTCATTCAAGCAAAGATTTAGGTTCTTCATTGATAACATTTCTGCTTCTGAATCTGACTCCATTTCAAGACCCTCTGCATCCTCTTTGTGTTCTTCCTCTTCTTTTCTTTGCCTTTTCTTTGTATATGAACGACCTCTTTTTTGAGTTATAGGACTTGGAACTGTAGCTCGTGAAGTACTCGCCTTTTGCATTTGACATCGGGGTTTATTTTTTAGGGGCTCTATGTGAACCGCTTTAGATTGCCCTACTTCTTCTTCTATTGCCTCAACTTTAAGAATAATCAAGGGCTGCACTTGTTCTATTATTCCATCAACTTCATGAGTTACACCATCTAAGTGAGTAATACCATGAATGAGAGATGCATGTGCATGTCCTGTCTCATCTGATGCATGTCGTGTCTCAGCCAATTCAATTCCTGTTTGAGATGCATGTGCATGTCCTGTATCATTTCATGCATGTTGTGTCTCAGCCAATTTAATTGTTGTCTCAGATGTAGACCCCTTGTCATCCACGTCTACAAGACCCTCATCCAATGCTATAATGTGTTCTGTCTCATCCACTCGAGAACCTCTCTTATTTGTATTACCATGAACCAGGTCTACATGGCATGTCTCATTACTTCCTTTCTCATGTGTGGATTCTTGCACCTTAGGTCCCTCCAATGAAGTTGAACCTTGTTCAATGACACCCTGAAAGTATTCAAGGATTATCTTTGACTACATTTTTCTTGCTTCCTCAATGGGAAATTTCTCCCACACATGTTGGAGGATCTCCGATGCAGGAACCAATTCAGGAAATCTAGGTGCTTTTGGCGGCGGCATCACAAAGTGCATTACATCTTTCTTTGAAAGAAGAAACAATCTGTTGCTCATTCTTGACTTTGTGTAAATCATCATTGTATTGCTATCTTTTTAACTTTTTATTCCTAGTAAGGTGCCCCCTTAAATCAAATTGCTCTTTGAGAAAGATATATCCGATGCCCCCTCATCTTTCTCCAATGCTCTCTTTGTCATCACTAGAATGAGATTTCCTTTGCTCAGTACCAAGAACCATGCTTTCTTTGTTGTGTCAACAACAGTCCAGTTTGTGAAGTCCTTTGGGGCATAAATTCTTCCATTGTATTTTAGTGTCATACCATTGACAAATGCTGTAATCTCAAGATCCATCCTATATTAAAGCACAACAAAAATTTTAGGTACAAAAAATATAATACTTTTACATGAAAACTATGATTACTTTGGTAAACCAAAAGTACAATGAGTCCCATTGATACACCTCAATTTTTCATTCTTCCCAATCGTATAAGTGTCAATTTCATGCTTTGGGAATAGCCTGAAAGGCTTTACAAGGCTTACATACATGCATAAATGTGAAAAAAAATAAGGATTTACAATGAACTTGTGGATAATGTAAAATGAAGTAAAGTACAATCGAATACAAATCTGAAGTCTACTTGATATAAGTGCAATACACTCTCTCAACTCCCACAACTGGTATAAATATAATCTACTCTGTCTAGTCCCATAACTGATTCAACTGTAATCTGTCCTGTCCACTGATACAATTTTCGATCATCTTGAAAGTTTTAAAACCTTGATCGTTGCTTAAACCCCAAACCCTAAACCCTAAACTCCAAACCCTTAACCCTAAACCCAAACTCACAAACCCTAAACCCTAACACCCTAACCCTAAACCTAAACCCTAAAACCTTAAAATCTAACCCCCAAACTCCAAACCCTAAACCCTAAAATCAAACCTTCAAACCCTAAACCCAAACCCCTAAACCCTAAACCCTAAACCCAAACTCCCAAACCCAAACCCCCAAACCCTAAACCCTAAACCCAAACCCTAAACCCTAATCCCTAAACCCTGAACCCCAAAACCTAAACCCTAACCCCCAAATGCTAACGCCCTAAAAACTAAACCCAAACCCAAACCCTAAATTGTAAACCCCTAACCCCTAACCCCAAACCTAAGCCCTAACTCCCAAACCCTAAACCCCCCATCCCCAAACCTTAAACCCAAACCCCCAAATCCTTTTTTAATTCAAATTAATTTAACTTAAAACCAATAAGAATTTAAAATTCACATTCATAAGAAGTTTAAATTTTGACAAAGTAAATTCTTATTAGTTTGAATCACAAAATTTGAAATATAAATAAATTTAATTTAACTTAAAGTTTTTGAAAAAATATAAAAATATAAATGTAAAATTAAGAAAATAAGACTTAAAATAAAAAATTCAATATTTACGTAGAAGAATATATTAATTCTCCCTAAAAAGAAATAAATTAAACTAATAATATACGAATGTAAGACAAACTATTTTTAAAATTTTCAAAAATGTGATAAATTTAACATTATACTTTCTATATTCCAACACAAAATGCATTTTTTTCTACTATATTCCAAAAATTTTAATTGAGAAATTAAACTAGTAAATTGAAAATGAAAGTGAAACTCATTTTAAATTTTTTTTAAAAAGAAATTTTTAAAATTCAAGTTTCCACAAGTTTGCCTTTTCGCACACGTTTGTCTTTTCACACTTTTCAAGTTTCCACACATTTGTCTTTTCAAACACAAGGTTGTCTTTTCACACAATTTTCAAGTTTCCACACGTTTGTCTTTTCAAACACAAGGGTTCATCGTTTAAAAAAAGACGAGAAATTTGAAATTCAAGTTTCCACACGTTTCTCTTTTCAAACACCAAGGTTTATAGTTTTGTTTGTTTAAGTTTTGACTAAATCACACACCAAGGTAGATAATTTTGTTTGCAAGTTTCCACACGTTTACATTCTCCTTCACTATCTCTCCTCTACTGTCCCTCATTGATTATAGCTCCCACATCCCTCCATCAAAACATCTCTCCTTTATCCCTCCTTGATCGTCGCCCACTCCTTTCTCCTTCTCATTGGTAAGATTTTCTATCTCTTTCATTCTTACTCTCTCTATCCCTCTCTCATACTTTCTCTTGCTCCCTCCCTCTCTAAATTTTCATCTCTCGTCTATCTCTCTTGTCTCCTCTCTCCCTCTCCTTCTCTCTCTCTCTCTCTCTCTCTCTCTCTCTCTCTCACGCGAGTACGCTTCTCTCTCTCTCGTCTCCCCTCTCGCTCTCTTTTTCTCTTCTCTCTCTCTCTCTCTTTCTCTCTTTCTCTTTCCTCTCCTTTTTATTTCCTCTCCTCTCTCCTCTCTGTTTCCTCTCATCTTTATTTACACTCTCTCCCCTCTCTTCATTTCCTCTCTCTCTATCTCTCTTTCTCTCTCCTCTTGTCTCCGTTTCCTCTCTCTCTCTCTCTCTCTCTCTCTCTCTATCTCTCTCTCTCTCTCTCTCACGCTCTCTCTCTCCTACTCTCCTCTCTCTCTCTCTCTCTCTCTCTCTCTCTCTCACGTGCACTGCCGCGACAGTGCGCCTCTCTCTCTCTCTCTCTCTCTCTCTCCCACTTTCTCCTCTCTCTCTCTCTCTCTCTCTCTCCCCTGTCTCTCTCTCTCGCACGTGCCCCTCTCTTTCTCTCTCTCTCTCTGCTCTCTCTCTCTCTCTCTCTCTCTCTCTCCTCTCTCTCTCTCTCTCTCGCACGCACGTGCACTACCGTGGTAGCGGGCCTCTTTCTCTCTCTAGCTTCACCTCTCTCTCGTCTCTCTCTTTCTCTCCCACTCTCTCCTCTCTCTTTCTCTCTCTCTCTCACGCTCTCTCTCTCTCCCACTCTCCTCTCTCTCTCTCTCTCTCTCTCTCTCGCGTGCGTGCCCTCTCTCTCTTTCTCTCCTCTCTCTGCTCTCTCTCTCTCTCCCCCCCAATCTCTCCTCTCGCTCTCTCTCTCTCGCTCTCTCTCTCTCTTGCACTACCGTGGCAATGCGCCTCTCTCTCCCACTCTCTCCTCTCTTTCTCTCTCTCGCGTGCCCCTCTCTTTCTCTCCTCTCTCCCTCCCTCTCTCTCTCTCTCTCCCACTCTCTCCTCTCGCTCTCTCTTTGTATCTCTCTCCTCTCTCTCTCGCTCTCTCTCTCCCACTCTCTCCTCTCTTTCTCTCTCTCTTTCTCTCTCTCTCTCTCTCTCTCTCTCTCGCTGATGTGGCAATGCACCTCTCTTTCTCTTTTCTCTCCTCTCTCTCTCTCTCTCTCTTTTCTGTCTGCTCTCTCTCTCTCACGCACTGTCGCGATAACACACCTCTTTCTCTCCTCTCTCTCTCTCTCTTTTCTCTCTCTCTCTCTCTCTCTCTCTCTCTCTCTCCCCCTTGCTCTCTCTCGCCTCTCACGCGTCCCTTTCCCTCTCTCTCTCTCTCTCCTCTCGCGCAGTCCTCTCTCTCTCTCTCCTTCTCTCACGCAGCCCTCCCCCCCCTCTCTCTCTCTCTCCCTCTCTCTCTCTCTCTCTCTCACTCTCTCTCTCTCGCCTCTCGCGCGGCCCTCTCTCTCTCTCGCCTCTCATGTGGCCCTCTCCCTCTCTCTCTCTCTCCTCTCGCGTGGCCCTTTCTCTCTCTCTCTCTCTCCCTCTCTCGTGCGGCCCTCCCCCCTCTCTCTCTCTCTCTCTTACCTCTTTCTCTCTCTAAACGTCTCTACTCTCTCTCCCTCTCTCTCTCTAAACGTCTCTCCTCTCTCTCTCTCTCTCTCTCTCTCCCTGTCGAGACAGCGAGACTCTCTCTCTTCCTATCTCTCTCTAGACGTCTGTCCTCCACTTTTCTCTCTCTCTTTTCTTTGTCTCTCTAAGTTCTCTCTCCATAATAAAATTTCAAAGAATACAATTAAAAAAAAAGTACTTGGAAGAAATTGAGATGCATGCTTGTGCTTGCTTTTGCTCTTGCTCCTCCTTTTGCTTCTCCTCTTGCTCTTCCTCGTTGAAATGAGAGAAACAATGAGAGGAGGAGAGTATATATAAGAAAGACTAGGGTTTTAAGTGGTGCTCTCTCATTGGTCCTTCGATATCATTATCTCCTCTCCCATTGGCCTCTCCATCACATTATTTTCTCTCCCTCTCCCACCCACTCCCACTCCCACTCCCATCCTCTGACCTCCACCTCTCACTCCCACTCCCATCCTCCCACTCTAACTCCCATCCTCCCACCCCCACCCCTCTCCCACCTCCCCCATTCCCACTCCCACTCCCACTCCCATTCTCCCACCCCCACCTCCCCCATTCCCACTCCTACGCCTATCCTCCCACCCCACCCCTCCCACTCCCTCTCCCACTCCCATCCTCCCACCCCCACCCCACCCCCACCTCCCTAGTCCCACTCCCTCTCCCACTCCCACTCCCATCCTCCCACCCCCACCCCTACCTCCCCCAATCCCACTCCCTCTCCTACTCCCATGCCCACCTCCCCTCTCCTACTCCCACTCCCACTTCCATGCTCCCACTGTCCCTTTCTCCCACTCCCACCCTCCCACCTCCCACTCCCATTCCCACATTCCTACTATTAATTCCACTCCTACTTATGAATCCTAATTTAAACTATTACTTAAATAAATGATATTACTGAAAACACTCATAGGATTTAAGGTTTAGGTTTGGTGGTTTGGGTTTAGGGTTTGGGGGTTAGGCTTTAGGGTTTAGGGTTTATGAGTTAGGGTTTAGGATTTGGTGGTTTGGTATTAGGGTTTGGGGCTTACGCTTTAGGCTTTAGGGTTTAGGGTTTAGGGTTTGTGAGTTGGGGTTTAGGGATTAGGGTTTAGGGTTTGGGGGTTAGGGTTTACGGTTTAGGGTTTAAAAGTTAGGGTTTAGGGTTTAGAGATTAGGGATTAGTTTTTACTAGTTAGGGTTTAGGGTTTACAGGGTTAAGATTAACATTTACGATTTAGGGATTAGGGGTTAGGGTCTAGGGATTAGGGTTTAGGGCTTAGGGTTTAGAATTTACAGGTTTAAGATTTAGGGATTAGGGATTAGGATGTAGGGATTACGGTTCAGGGTTTGGGAATTAGGGTTTGGAAGTTAGGGTTTAGGGTTTAGCAAAAGGTCAAGTCTTGGGATTGATACAAAGGAAACTCACAAAGGAGATGGCTACAAAATTTATTCTGGGGATGGAAGTGGAGTGGAGGTGATTCGATGTTGCAAAAGAGAAGTAGTTGCAATCCATGAAAGTGATCCAAATTCTATTTGTCACTTTAGAAGACTTGGCAAAGATAAGGTGGTGATTATCGTATCAAGGATTCACAATCCTTGGAGATGTTATGCACAGAGATGAGACTTATCCAACACATGTCATCAGGAATACAAAGTGCATATCTTTGGATTTTAGAGTGGGAGATATTTTACAAATGTTATCATTTGCAAATAAGAATGTAGCAGAAGATCAAGTCTTGGGATTTGAACAAGTGAAACACTGAACATTTGTGTAGATGAGAATTCAAAAAGTTATTGATGATGGTATGGATGATAACTCAATCTCATTGGATGCTCCCTACTATGAGGTAGGTAAGGATTTGAGATGGAGCATGCAATTTTTAAAGATTGGAAAGACTCTGCATGTGGTTTTTAATGATAAACATAATGTATACTACAACATCAAAGAATTGAAAGAATATGCCAATGTACCAAGCTCTATTCCTTTAGAGATGGATGATTCCAATGCACTCAACTATAGCACTGACGTCTTATCAGGAGTCGATGAGTTCATTGGTACCAAGAAAGAAAAAGATTTCACAAGTGATGCCTTATCCGGGGTGGATGAGTTCATGCACATTGAGAACTTGGGCAAAGATGTGAAAAGTGATATCTTTTCAAGCATGGATTGCTTCATGGATACTGATAAAGTTCTTGGAGTCAAACCAAGTAACTATGGAATTATGAAAGTCATGCATGATGATATAATGAGTGATGTTCTCTCTGGAGTAGAGGAATTTCAAGAATGTGGAGTTATGAAATCCATAGAAAGTGCACATGTTGAGCTAAAGCATAAGTGTGGGGATATGGAAAACCTTGGAGATGTTATGCCCTATAATACTTCCAACAAGGCATTTATTGCATGGGATAGAGATGAGACTTATCCAACACATGTCATTAGGAATACAAAGTGCATATCTTTGGATTTTAGAGTAGGAGATATTTTACAAATGTTATCATTTGCAAATAAGAATGTAGCAGAAGGTCAAGTCTTGGGATTTGAACAAGTGAAAACTGAACATTTGCGTAGATGAGAATTCAAAAAGTTATTGATGATGGTATGGATGATAACTCAATCTCATTGGATGCTCCCTACTATGAGGTAGGTAAGGATTTGAGATGGAGATTGGAAAGAGCATGTGGTTTTTAATGATAAACATGATGTATATTGCAACATCAAAGAATTGAAAGAATACGCCAATGTACCAAGCTCTATTACTTTAGAGATGGATGATTCCAATGCACTCAACTATAGCACTGACGTCTTATCAGGAGTCGATGAGTTCATTGGTACCGAGAAAGAAAAAGATTTCACAAGTGATGCCTTATCCGAGGTGGATGAGTTCATGCACATTGAGAACTTGGGCAAAGATGTCAAAAGTGATATCTTTTCAAGCATGGATTGCTTCATGGATACTGATAAAGTTCTTGGAGTCAAACCAAGTAACCATGGAATTATGAAAATCATAAACGATGATATAATGAGTGATGTTCTCTCTGGAATAGAGGAGTTTCAAGACTATGGAGTTATGAATTCCATAGAAAGTGCATCAATGAATGATGTTCTCTCAAGAATAGATGAGTTTGAAGATCATTCTGGACACTCTATCGCCACTGACTATGGAGTTATGAAATCCATAGAAAGTGCATCAATGAGTGATGTTCTCTCAAGAATAGATGAGTTTGAAGATCATTCTGGATGCTCTAACGCCACTATGACAAGTGGTTCTACGATTGTATCAAAAGTAGGGATGAGATCAACAAAGGACTATTCGGTATTCGACTTTGATTGTGAAACATTCAATGTTACAAATGCTTTGATGAATGTATCGAAAGCAAGGATGACATCAACAAAGGACAATTCAGTATTTGATTGCCAGAGTGATAAGATCAAGGATGCAACATCCCATGAAAACAATGTGACAAATAAATCTTATAAGGAGAACTGCACAAATCCAAATAAGAATGTATAGAAGGTCCCAAAACGGACATACAGATGCATGAAACGACAACGAGTCCAGGCAGCTCCAGAAAAGCAACCAAAGAGAATAAGAGTAATGAATGAAGATGTTATGCTAAAAGCAATGCGATCTACATGCTGTAAGCATAGATGTATGTGATCCATTAACTTACATGACATCAAGGGCTATAGACAACATTTCTGGCAAAGGAAAGGGAGCAGAAGAAATGAATGAGACAGTCTTGCTTTCTGGTAAATGATAAGAGAAGGCAAAGTTCAGGATGATAGATAAGGCCTCTTATAAATGGAAAAAGTGTTTGCAATAATGCATATCGCATTATTACACGATTATCACATGGCACATATTGGAATTTGGCTAATGAAGCAAAGTATGGAGTTAAATTTAACATTCATGGAAACATAGGAAGGCCCAAAACAAGAGCCTCAATGGTTGCAGCAACAGCAATTTTGAAAGATTACATTTATGAAAATGCTTTACTACAACCCCATCTATCAGAAATGCATCTTCCAATAGGTTTAACTAAAAAAGAAGTATTTAACTTTATTGGAGAAACACAAAGGCAAAGAGGGCATGTACCGGCATCTTTTCATACTTTGTATACTCATTGGAAAAAAAGCTTTGGACATGTTAAAATCCCAAAGAGGCAAAAAATGTCAAAGTGCAACGACTGTGATGATCTAAAGTGAGCACTTGAGAGTGCAGCATATCCAGAACAAAAAGAAGCTTACAAAAAAGAGAGAATTTCATCATGGACTTGTTCGCCATTCTAGAATAAAATATGCATTTTGGAAACAGCAAACTATTTCTCACCCAAATGAGTACATGTGCATTATAATAGATGATATGGATCAAAATACAACAACATTACCTCGATTCGTTAACACTCCACCTAAGCTACAAGGAAAATACTTTTTAAAGACACATCTATGTGGAGTCTTAGTGCATGGATTTAAGTTTTTTGCAGACATATGGGTTGATTCCTTACATCTACATGATAGCAATCAAGTTGTAACATCCGTTATGAAGGCAATTCACAATGTACATGTAGAAAAAGGTCACCTACTAGCAACTTTTAGAGTACAAGCAGACAATTGCAGATGAGAGAATAAGAATGTACTCTTCTTTGCATTTTGCTCAATGCTAGAACTAAAACACAAGGACATGGAGACGATGGATGACTTGATAAGAAAATGTGGGAGGCAAGTTGGTGGCCATAAGGAAGGAACAGTATGCTCAATGGTTGAGAGGATGTATGATTGGAAGAGCTTTTTCTACCTTTCATACAAAAAGGTGGTGATGCCTTGATAGGTCATAGTGCTCCACACTATTTTCGCTTTTTCTTAAAGGATGAAAAACTAGTGATGCAGTGGCAACACTATTCTCTTGATACAAAATGGAAACCTGAAGAACCTTACTCTCTCCTAACTTCAATCCAAAGCAAAGAAATGCATCCAACATGGGCTCCTATAAAAGAATTCAGCGAGAAATCCAAAGGTGAAATAGAAGGCTTAAAAGCTTTTATTACATACAAAGAGGAAATGCTCTAGAGATTTCCTGATTGAAAGCCCTCTTGGAAGGAACACACTACTGTTGTAATTATCAAGACCTACCAATTGATAAAGGACCTTGCAAAAATGCGAGAAGATGATATTAAGTTAGAATGGTCTTTATTTTGGCCAAATGTTGGTAACGACCTGTGGCCAGCATGTGGTCTCTTTGAAAATGAGTTTGAATTGCTGCTCCCACATCCATATTGTGGACCCAAGAAGAGAGAGTTTATGCCGCAAATAGATATAGACATCCATTGTTTTGTTGCAGTTCGACCATCGGATGATGAACATGAGAACATGAAGTTTTGGGTTGCGAAGGTAGTTGATGTGAGCATGGATGACCGGGGGAGAGCTACAACATTTACAACGGTATGGTATGAGCCAAGGGTAGGAAGGAGAACCAAAATAAAAATACATTGTATAGTAGTCTAAAAAAGGAATGGGTCCCAAACCATGATGCAATTTCAAGACTTTCCACAGAGACAGTCATAGTATCTTGGAAATCAAGGTTAAAGAAAACAAAGAAGCACATGGGATATGATGTAGAAGACAAAATAAAATTACTACAACCAATTATTTCGCACATTACAGAGTTCATAAAGATGTTCGCTGAGGAGGAAGTAGAAGGAGACAGCACAAATGAAGAATGCCCATGATAACACCATTCAAATATCGAGAAAGAGTGAAGGTGGTGGTGGTGGTCAGATGAGAGTGAATGAAGATGGCACCCAAGTGACAAGTGACAACATAAAGGACAAGCATATGTTTCACTACAAGGCATAGGCCCTTTTTTGACAAAAATACCGACGTTTTTTACATTGATTTTTTTTTTAAACGGGTGCAAACATTGTTATTAACGTGGTTAAAAGCGTCAAAAAAGAATGGTCACTATAAAGCATCGCTATATAGCGACACTGATAATTGTCGCTGTATAGCGACTCTGGTAAACGTCGCTATATAGCAACGATTAACAGAACTTAAAAAAAAGCATTAGTGGGGCTAAACAGGGCCATAACAAGCCCTATTTTGCCCCACTAATGTTTTATTTTTTTTGTAATAACAAAAAAAAAAATTTTATTACAAAATTTTCCTTGCGAAAAGGGTGATACAAAATCACTCAAATGAAATGATCGAGCAACAAAAGCATATACATGTCGAACATATATAACATTGTTTGTTACAAAATTACCCTTTCGAAAAGGGTGATACAAAATCGCTCAAACGAGCTGATATACAAAATGACATACATGGCGAAGTATATGGGAACTGCTGCTACTACTACTACTACTCATTCAAATCGTCATCGTCGTCATCGTCGTCGTCTTGTTGGCCTGATCCTTGGTCCTCGTGAGCTGTGCCTGCTCCTTGACCCTCGTCAGGTGTGTCTGAACCCTAGCCCTCGTGATCGCTCACCTCCGATGATGGGATGCTTGAGCTTTGACCCTAAGAGTGAAACCATATAAATTGAAAATTAGATTGGAACTTAAAGAATAAAACAATTTAAAAAGTGAGATTACAAGTAGGAGTAGACTTATACCGTGTGAGCAGCCATCTTAGCCCAATCGACCGTCACTCCCATTGCCTCTTAAATAATAAACCACGGCTTTGTTCCTATGCGAAACGCGCGTCACGTCTCTGCACCTATAGGAAGATGACCCATCGCAGCTTGCTATGGATCCAATTTACGAGAGTTAGATAAAGTTTATGTAATATGTAGTAAAACAAATAGAACAATACATTAAATAAGAAGAAGTAGACTTACTACGGTTGCCTCGAATGCCAACCCTCTGCCTGCACCAAAGCGTGAAGTACCTACAATATCCAGCCATCTCCTCGCAACCCTCCTCTGACCCTCGAACATTTTGAGATGGTCCCTATTCTGCTTCTTGAAGAACTTCCAATCAGCTGTGTCTGCCCAACTGGGTTTAACCATCCCCTTTGTGATGGAAGTATGCAAGGTTGATCTACGATGCTTCAAGACCAAACCCATGTGCTCGCATAGAATTCTCATTAAACTCCCAATTTGGCGGATTAGGGTATTTTTGTTTTAATTCATCGATGACCGCCTGCTTCTTTTAGTCATCTTGATACCGCCAATCAGTAGCAATGCCACTCTTGAAGTGATGGCTCATCAACCGCCTCATGGTGGCCATCACTGCTTTGCCCTTTCTATCTTCTATTATCTATGTGGCAGCCATGATTTGATAGGAGAGGTCCTCTACTGGGTAAGGAGGGCTGATGGTAGTGGCAGAGTCAGAGTGAGTGGAAGCTGTGTGGTGCTTTCAGAGCAAGGAATAGCAGTGGGAGTAGGAGACACAACAAGACAAAGCATCCACAAACCTGCACACAGATGCATTTACTGAACTAAAAAAGAAACTTACGAGCGCATCTATTTGTGCATCTAGAGACCTGCATCTATATAGCAGACAAACGTGCATATAGACATGCATATAGACGTGTAAATAGACGCTCTGCTAAAAAATTTAAAAAACATACAGATTTATAAACGGTCTTACAGATGCTTTTATAGACGTGCAAATATAAACGGTCTTATAGATGCTTTTATAGACACGCAAATAGATGCTACCTGAAGAGACAGACACGTATATAGAGGCATTTATAGACACACTGATAGTCATGCTACACAATATTTTTTAAATTTACAAAATGCTGTGTATGTTGTGTATGCTATGTAGTTATAGGAATCCCATTTTCACATTGTGTAATTCAATTCTTACAGCCAACCACATTTTAATTAACACTCGTGCAAGCATGTCTATAGCCGACAATTACAATTTCAAACAAAACATTACAACTCCAAAACGTTTAGTTCACAAGGCATTAATTGATAGAACGTTGCACAAGAAAATTGAAAGCTCAAAAAGTGCTTGTATGTACATATAGCACAAAGCTAAGCCACGTCATGTGGCTTCAAGTACAAAAAATAAGAGGAGTGTATATACAAGAGGCACGAAGCCAAGCCAGTGGCTTTAAGTACAAAAAAGAGTAGCTAGCATTACTTCTACGACTAATCTATGTTCTCCACATCCTCACTCCCTTCCACACTCCCTTCTGCACTCCCTAAGCAATATAATTTGAGATCGATACTTACAAATTGGGCCTCCCATGATTCAACACCCCTTGCTGGGGTAATCTTAGCTGATGTGGGATGGGGTGGTTTGGAGTCTGTAGTGTCGACTCCTGGGGGGGTGTTTAGAGTACTAGTCATGTAGCCGTATAACTCTGCAGGACTGGGAGGGTGCCCTAAAAGGTTATATAACTCCCTAAAAATAGACTCCTGGAGATCAGGTGAGCCTGAAGAGCTTCCTGGCCACATGATGAATTGGAAAAAAGAAAAGAAAAAGATTACTGATGAGCTGAGAAGAGAAAAAGAAGTGAAAAAGAGAGAGAAAAGGGAAGGGAAGAGAAGAGAAGGGAAGGGAAGGGAAGGGAAGAGGAGAGAAGGGAAGGGAAGGGAAGGGAAGAGAAGCATCTAAAACTGTCAGAGCGTGTCTATAGATGTGTCTGAGAAGCACAACTATTTTTGCATATAACAGTGCATCTATAGACACGGTTGTCTATGTCTGTAAACAGGCTAGACGCGTCAATAGACGTGCTTGTAGATGCGGTTTTAGACGCACTCTGAGACGCATCTATAGACGCGCTCCGACAGACGGACTATTCTAAAAAGTGGAAAAAGACATGCACCAGACACAAAAGCGTAACACTGATACCAAAATCATTCGTTTCTTGGATATGACAAAGGACAAATCCAAAGAGAGTAGCTTCCAAAGAAGATCAACCGTAAAGAGACTTACCTTGGATAGAGGTATGGAAGCTTCTTGTCCTTCTTCAAAGTTGCTTCTCTTCCTTGTTCACCCTCTTCTCCTGTAAACCTGGAAGTAAGTGTGGGTGCCTTCCTCTTAAGTGTAAGCCTAGAAGTAAGTGTGGATGCCTTCCTCTTAAGTGTCGGACTATAGATCTGTGAATAACAAAGCAAGCAAGCCGCGTGAAGCTTACGTGAAGAAAAGCAAAGCAAGCACGCTAAAAGTAGATTTGAAAACTGCATCTATAGTCGCATCCTGCCACCTTAGTTAGCTTATTTTGGTTTGAGACCCACATATAGAATTCACCTATTCCTTTTGTACTAAGAGAGTTCTTTTGGCTTTCACAACTAAGAAGAGGAAAACTGTTTTCAACCTCCACCTTTGTGTGTATTCTCGGGGGGGTCACTCATCATATGTAACCCTATCACGTGAGTTCAACAGAAGGATATTTTTTATTTCCAAAATTTACAGAAATAAATATACATAAGGGACTGTATAGAAAAAATTTACAGATTTGTATAGAAAAGGGGTACATTTTATTAATGAAAAAATTTACAGATAAGGGATTTTAAATATAGGCCTTGAACGCACGTGATATAGAGGGTTTATACATAGT
Source organism: Dipteris shenzhenensis (assembly GCF_047967505.1). Classification (NCBI taxonomy): domain Eukaryota; kingdom Viridiplantae; phylum Streptophyta; class Polypodiopsida; order Gleicheniales; family Dipteridaceae; genus Dipteris; species Dipteris shenzhenensis. The sequence goes on along the minus strand of NC_141603.1, from coordinate 34,232,659 downwards.
GACTCCCCTGAGTGTGTATTCCACCATTGTGTATGTGAGAAAGCTGCAAGTGAGACTCCTTACTTCTCTCCACTATCTTCACATGGTATCAGAGCCAGGTTCATGGTAAGGAGCTCAAGAAAACAAACCAAGTTCAAGGTATCTTGGTAAGAGGATCAGTGTTGCTTTAATTTTTCGAGTTTGTGAGAAAATCTCTGCAAGTAGCATAGCTGGAAAGTGCAAGAGTGCACTGTCTCAGATTGGGACGCCCTTTGTGGTGCCACGAGAAGGCAGTATATGCTATGAGAGAGGCAAAGCCCTTGGTGACATTATTATTTTTTATTCGAGGCCATTTTGGGGCGCGTTTTTGTTGCGGAAGTTTTCCGCAGGCACTTAGGAAAGTGCCTTGTTTTTGCTGTGCGACCACTGTTCCATAGGTCGGTAAAAAGTTACCATTAAAATTGCATCGTATGCCTGTGCACAGAGATATTGGGAGTGACAGAATCATTCTTATTGCCTGTTGATGCATAATCATCACTAGGAAGTGACTGTGTAGTCAAATACCACTTTCATCAGTTTTGCAGATTTGCCCTTGTGAGGTAGAAGTTGTGTTTTTTGCAGCGATAGAATATTTTTGCTATGTTTTGTAATGGAGTCTGATGCTCTTTCACAGATTATCACTGAAAAGCTTGACAAGAACAACTTGCAAGCATGGAAGTTTAGAAGGATGAATTTCCTTAAGGGAAAACGCTATTGGGAGCTCATTACTGTAGCTAAAGAAGGACTGGTTATTCCTAATGTTCCCAATCAATAGGAGTTGCAGGCATTTAAAGGCTGGTATGAGAGAGCCAGAAAAGTTATGTACTGATTGTCTATCAGTATTTAAGCATGCCAAAGGAGGCGTGGGATACTTTGATAAAAATGTATAGCACAAATACGCAAGCCAGGAATGATGCAACTCAAGTAGGAGTTTCATAATGTGTAGAGAGAAAATATGAGCATCAATGACTACAACATGAAGGTGAAGAAGATTGCAGATGCACTTGCTTCCATTGGGTTGCCAGTGGAAGATGATGATTTAGTTTCTGTGACCTTGAATGGTCTAGGAAAGGATTATGCACAACTCCAGACATCCAAATGCTGTAAGAGGAACTTTAAAAGAAATTGTCTTCTACTCAAATGCTGTAAGAGGTAGAGGCAGAGGTAGAGCAGGCTGATTGTGGTAGAAATCAGAATATGGAGCAAATTCAAGAAAACTAGTCCTATGGAGTAGGACATGGTAACTTTAGAGGCAGGGCGAGCCAAAGAGGTCGTGGTGGATGACAGAGAGGCCAAAATGCAAACAGCAATGTTGAATGCTACTACTGTGGTAAAATGGGTCATATGGTTAAAGACTACTATAAAAAGTAGAATGACATCATGACTAGAAAATTGGAGCAAGGCAATTATGCATCCTCTAGTAGAGAGGGTGATGACAGAAATGCACATTTGTTTATGGTGCAGCACATGACCAATTCTGTGACAAGTGCAGAAGAAAGCAATGATATGTGGTATGTTGACTCAGGTGCTTAACTCAAGTGTGTCAAACCACATGATAGGTCATGCAGAATGGATGCAGCATGTAAGGAAAATGGAAAGACCACGATTTGTGGAGACTGGTGATGATACTACACATCCTATTGTGCAGATTGGTAAAATTCCTTTGTCTATGCAAGATGGGAAAAAGAAATACTTGTCTAATGTATTTCATGTCCCGAATATCACCAAGAACATGGTTTCTGTTGATCAAATGGTTAAGGCTTGCAGGTCAGATTTAATCCTCATGGATGCTTTATTGAGGATATGAAAATCAAAGGTCGCTTGATAGCAAAAGGGAAGAAGAAGGGCAGGATGTTTACGTTGGATGTGGACATGCCTGAATTGAGTGCAGCAATGTTTGCACATGGGACCAATGTAGTTGCACATATTGATATTTGGCATAAACGCATTGATCATGTTAATGTACACAACTCAAATTAATGCAGGCCCAAAATAAGGATTGCCTAAGTTCAAGGTTGCAGAAATGCTTAAGTTATGTGAAGCCTATCAATTTGGAAAACAGGCAAAGAAACCATTTCCTAGACATATTCAAGAGAGTAAGACGCCATTGGAATTAATCCACTTTGATGTGTGGACTACTAAAGCTGCATCTATTAGAGGCTGTCATTATTTTGTCACTTTTATTGATGACTACAACAGTTGCATTTGGGTGTATTTTATGAAAAAGAAAAGTGAAGTGTTTGGGCATTTCAAAGCTTTTAAAGCTATGGTTGAAAAAGAAACAGGCCTGCAAATAAAATGCCTAAGGTTAGATGCAGGGGGAGAGTACCTCTCAAATGAGTTTGCAAGTTTCCTACAGGAGCATGGCATAAGGCAACAATATTCATACAGTCATACCCCACAGCAAAATGGACTTGCAAAAACAAAAAACGGACATATTGGAGAGGTATCTCGTGCCATGCTCAACAAAAAAGACATGCTAGATTATTATTCAGCTAAAGCAGTTGCTAGAGCAGTCTACATAATGAACAGGGCTCCCATTGCAGCATACATGGCATGATGCCTGAGGAGAGGTATATTGGTAGGAAACTAGATATTTCTCATTTGAAAGTTTTTGGTTGCATTGCCTATGTTCATGTGCCAGATGAGTTGAGATCCAAGTTGGATCCAAAAGCTGAGAAGCACATCTTTATTGGTTATTCTCTACAAGAGAAAGGGTATAGATGCTATAACCCTTCTACTCATAAGTTTATGGTGAGCAAAGATGTTGTTTTTGATGAGATGAGCAACTGGTATAAACCAGTAAATGTGATTGATGAGGTAGATGCACAAAATGGTAATGTTGCACAGAATTCAGAGAAGCAATCACAAAATATTAGTGGACCTGTAGTGTCATCTAGCAGTGGTTCACATACTTCACCATGGACAGGCAAATTGAGATCAGGAGGATCTCCTCAAAGCAATGCAAATAGTGGTATGCAAGTATCACAAAAAGGAAAAGAGAAAGTAGATCACTCTTATGTGGATGGTGAATCCAGTGGCTCAAAACAGAGCCTTGATGATGAGTTGTGTATTACTTTCATTGTTAGACTTGGAGTAAGGAAGACAAGGCATGTTTTGAGAGCACCTGGTAGTGAGCCTATTTTGTGCACGTCTAACAAATCTAGGTATGCTGTGGAAGGCTGAAATATGATGGATTTACAGCCATTCACTATGCTTATATGGTCAAAGTCATACATGAACCAAAACCCACTTCTTTTGAGCAAGCCATGGGAAAAGAAAAATGGGAGAAAGCCATGGATGAAGAAATGGATGCCTTGGAAGCAAATGCTACATGGAAATCGGTGTCTTTGCCTAAAGACAAGAATGCAATAGGCTGCAAGTGGGTTTATAAAGTGAAGCACAATGCAGATGGTTCTGTGAATAAATACAAGGCAAGATTAGTTGTCAAGGGGTATGCACAGACATATGGCATTGATTATGAAGAAACATTCAGTTCGGTTGCAAGGATGGCAACCGTAAGAGTAGTCATTGCTATGGTTGCATTAAAGGGATGGTCTTTACATCAGATGGATGTAAAGAATCCTTTCTTGCATGGTGATTTGCAAGAAAAGGTCTATATGAAGCAGCCACCAGGTTATGTTCATGCTGTTCATCTTGAGTTTGTTTGCAAGTTGAAGAAAGCCTTGTATGGATTGAAGCAAGCACCCAGAGCATGGTCTGACAAGATAGGACAGTATGTTGTCACTATTGGCTTTCAAATTTCCAAGGTAGATTTCGCACTTTATGTGAGAAAAATAGAGAAAGGCATTATGTTGCTTGTCATTTATGTTGATGATTTGATCATCATAGGTGATAGTGATGAAGATATCCTACATATGAAAATGCTATTGAAGTAGAAGTTTGAGATGAAGGATTTGGGAGAGCTGCATTACTTCTTAGGCATTGAGGTGATTAGATCCACAAGTGGGATATGGCTCTTGCAGAGGTAGTGTGGATTGGACATGCTGTCCAAATATGGGATGACAGGCTGTAAGCGTATTTCAGTTCCTTTGGAATAGAATGTGAAGCTGAGCGTAGATGCAGGTGAGCTTCTAGAAGATCCTACTACGTACAGGCGCATAGTAGGAACTTTGATTTATATGACTATTACTAGGCTAGATTTGAGCTATGCTATTGGGTTGGTAAGTCAGTTTATGCAGGCTCCAAGGAAACCGCATTTGGATGCGGCTAGATGCATACTGAGGTATGTGAAGTCCACATTACAGTATGGACTATTTTTTATACTAGGGTTCAGATATAGTTGCATGGATACATTGATGCTAATTGGGCTAGTAGTATTTCTGATAGATGATCTACAAGTGGATATATGTTCTCTTTTGGGAGTGTTGCAGTCACTTGGAGCAGTAAGAAATAGCCTACATTTGCCTTATCGAGCACAGAGGCTGAGTACAAGGGTGCAGCAATGGCTGCATGTGAGGCAGCTTGGTTGCATAAGCTACTTTATGATATGCATTAGTCTACAAATGGGGCTAGTTGTCATTTATTATGACAACATGAGCGGCATACACTTGGCAAATAACCCAGTCTATCATGCTAGAACAAAGCACATTGAGGTGCATTATCACTATGTGCGGGAGAAGGTTCTAGTAGACTTTATTGATCTAGTTTATGTAAGCACAGAGGATCAAGTACCTGACATATTCATGAAGGCATTGGCTATAGAGAAGCTACGCAAGTTCAGAGACCTGCTTGGTGTGCAGGAATTGGGATTGAGCTCGAGGGGGAGTGTTGAGATATCGAGCTCCACTCGTGATATGCCAGGGTGACCGTTGTGCATTTATGTCACCGACTTGTTAGCTGTAGATGTAGTTGGTACACCACCCATGAATAATAGCTGGATGACATCTTTGAGACCCACATATAGGTTGTACTAAGAGAGTTCTTTTGGCTTTCACAACTAAGAAGAGGAAAACTATTTTCAACCTCCACCTTTGTGTGTATTCCCCCATTGTGTATGTCAGAAAGCTGCAAGTGAGACTCCTTACTTCTGTCCGACTCTCTTCACAATCACATGCTTGATTAAGACACCAACTCAAACATAGAAAACACCTAGATTAAGTGAAATACTTGCTTGTTTGCAATGTTCAAACAATTTTTCCAAAAACCATAGATGATCTTTACTTGTAGAATACACATTGAAATCATCCAAGTAAGTTGCTATAAACGCAGTCAGATAGTCGCATAAGTTCTACCATGAACTTTTGAAATATTAATTGTGCATTTCTCAACCCAAAATGCATAACTTGAGTTGCATAACCACCCCACTCCGTGATGAATGTAGTACTAGATTGATCTTTAGGAGCTACAATGATTTGATTATAGCCACTATAACCATCCATAAATCATGTCCTACAACCTGATCTAAGATCCCATGTAAAAATGGTATTGAAAATGGGAATAGTTTGAGCATTTAATTTCTAGTAATCCACACATACTTGGAGTTTTACATTTTTCTTGAGCACTGCCACAATAAGAAGTAACCAATCACTGTGGTCAATAGGATAAATGAATATGAAGAAGTTGATCAAATTCAACTTGGCATAATTCAAATTCATTCTACATCTATGTTGACAGATTGGTTTGGCATTTGGTACCAAAGGAATACTCAGGAGGAACTCCCCAAAGATCAGCGTAATTCCAAGTTAAAACATCTTTGTACCTGGTGAAAAGTTTTGATGACTTGGAGTTGCTCAATCGAAAGATTGGTAGTTACCAAAATAGTTGTAGGCTTTTCATCCATGCCGAGGTAAAGTTCCTATGTTAGCCCAAGAACTAATAGATTAGTTTCGAGTCATGTAATAGTGGCTAGTGTCTCTGCTAGTTCTCTTTCCCTTCAATATCTTTAGTGAAATGCTCGGAAATAGATCTTTTCATCTTGCAATCCACTCGGTCTTTAATTGCTTGATATCAATAGACACTTGAAAACTATCAATTTCATCGATAGGAAGGATTTGCAATTCCATCAAGTGTGACTCCACATCTTGAGAAAATGGGTCTTTAACTTCCAAAATCCTTAGGCCAATAGGAATGCACACTTTTGTGCTATCAGTTTGATGATCATTTCCTCTAATCCCCAAGTGTGCACCCCAAGTGTCCCCAAGTGTGCAGCACCTTAGCATGCTTATTAAGCCAAGAACATCCCAACAAAATAGGGTAGGAATTTTTCTCCATGCCAATGCCAATGAGACTAACTATGTAATGAATACCTTCTAAAAAAATATCAACATCTTGTAGCATACCTTTTGGTTCAACTAGTCATTGACCTGCCATTCGTACTCAGAAAGGAGATGGCTTGGATGTCTTAAACTTGAGTTGTTTTACAATATCTTTAGGATTAATATTAAATCTTGAACCACCATCCATGATCACATTATGTTTCTTGATTTTGATGTTGATGATTGGTACTTATTCATCCACTGTAGGTTTGTCGATGACGAGAATGGTAACTAAAGAATCTTCTTCCTTTGGGTGTTCTTCAGATTTCTTGATTTGCTTGGTGAAAATTCCATGGCAATACGGAGCTATTTGCATCAATCCATCAATGTAAGGACTACATTCATGATCTTGAATATTTCCCATGCTCAAGCTAGATCTATGGTAGAAATTGATGGAGTACTCAGTCGTTGATCCATACTTTTGTTCGTTGGAATTTGAGGACTCACCTAGTTTAGTTGTGAAAAGTGGTTGGGACTGCTCGGAGGGTATCTTGATTGTCACTGACTTGCCCTCCAATTCTCTAACAATTTTGGCAGCAACCTCCTTTTGTGTTTTCCAATTAATATGTTTGGCTGATGAAACACTATTTGTAGTGGAACCTTTGACTTGGTGATCACTCGAGCCTCTATTGTGTCTAGTAGCTTGGCTCCAACTAGTTGACACTTTGGATCTACTTCCTTACATTCCGTATTGGTTTCAAGAAATTTCAATTCCTCATCCCCAACTGGACATTCAGAATGAAGATAATTCTCTCCATAATAGAAACATCGGATCTTTGAAGGATCTGTATTCTTTTCCTTGCCATTCTTGCCTTTGTCTTTACTTTGCTCAGAGCATGGTAGTTTACCACTTGTGGGCTGTGTTAGTTGTCACCTTGTTCGCAGATACTTGGTAACTTTTGCAATTAAACCAACAACTTAGTGTAGGTGTTGCAATACTTGGTTTTTCAATCTTCTTTATGGTGTCCATTCCTAGAACACTTATTGCACCATTTCTCATTACTGCCTGGATTCCATTGCATGCACCCTTTTTAGCTCAGACTTGAGCTTATCCTTCTTTGCTAGTGTGTCTTCAGTGTCACTGGTTACATCTTTCTTCTTTTCCTTGCCCTTAAGGCCTTCACTTTTTTCCAAAGATACAACTTGGTCAAGAAATTCCTCAAATTTCTTAGTCAGATTAAAATCTTTGTCTTGCACAAGTCTACCTAGGTGTATCTTGTTAGATATGCTCAATGCCCCACCCTCCTGGTAACCACCAGTGGTCCAAGGTGCTCAAGGTGTAAGGCCCCCATATGAGGAGAAGCCATGTGTGAACCCGGGACACTGGATGGATGCTGACTTGCATGTCAAACGAGGTCTATCAATGAGGGAGAAAGGTCTAGGCAGGGTAGGTAAGTTGGTAGCACAACGAGGCACATTGTCTTGATAGGCGATGGTATAGGAAATATTTCCTAAATATTCCATGGACGACTAGTTGGTTCGACTGACTAGGTTGACTGGTTGGTTCCACTGACTACATTGATCTGACTACCACCCTCATAGTTATAAAGAGGCGACCTTCCTAGTCCATTGTACTAGATCCAGCAGAGATCTTCCAGCTAGTAGCTCTCCACCTATTAGCTGTCTAGATCACCATCTAAGCTCCACTATGGGAGTGCATGGGTGTACGGAGCCATCATCTGTATTGAAGGAAAATTTTGTTCATCTCTAGTTTGCTGTGTGCTCTCTATTCTTTGTTCAATTTTTATTCCAATGCGCCGTGTAATTTAACATGGTATCAAAGCCCAGGCGGCACTAAGGATCGAAGAATAGAAGAGAGGCGAGGGCTTTAATAGCATACAGAGTGATGGTTATAGGAAGCGACTCGAGTTTAGCAGCTGCAGCTGCACTAGCTTCACCAACAATCCAGGCGTTGAGGATTTGCCCACCTCAGAACGGTGTCAAATGACTTGTAGAAATCCACAAAGCAAACCCTTTGCTTCTGTGCCCTCACCTCCTTGATGATACATCTGAGCATGAGAAAATGTTCCATGGTCCCATGATCCCACCTGAAATCGGCTTGTCCTGCTACTCTGAGTCCTTGACAGTCTGCAAAGCTGCTGACCTTAGAATCAAGTACTGATGCATAAATCTTGGACATGACATGTCCAATCATAATGGTCCTGTAGTTCTTTAGGTTCACGGGATCCCCTGCCTTTTGGATGGGTGAGATAGTGTTGATGGTGCAGGTGTGTGGGCACCCTAAGCAAATAGCTTCATTAAATAGCTTGGCTAAGCTCAGGGCTAGGAGGTTAATCCCATATGCAATGAACTCAGTGCATAGTACCTCATGATCCTTCGCTCGACCATTATGAAGTTTCATTACGGCATCCTGTTACCCCCCCCCTAGTGAAGAGGGTGCAGGATGTGGGGCATGGCATATGTGATAAGTTAGGGGCTGGCTAATTTGGGATATCATAGAGCGTGCATTCATAATCAAGCCACACTTGAGTGTTAGTGAGTGGTGAGGGGAACCGTCCCTCTAGAAATCTCTGCCAAAAGTCCTTAGAGTTGTTACTAAATAGAATGTGTAGTAGCTCCTCCTTGTTTCAGCGCACGAAGTTAAGTTTTTTCCTGCATACCAGATGATGGTACTCACGTAGCCTCTCTAGTTCACTCAAAAGGCTATTTTTTGTTTCGAATCTAAGCTGATGGCATAAAGCCTTATACTCATCATTGTACCAACTACTACAGAGTATGGTCTCAGGTGGTGGTGGGCAGGTGGAGCAAGTGGTGTGGGGGAAGGCATGAAGAGCAACCTTGTGTAGTGAGCGAGTGACTAGGGCAGCACGATCCTCTAATAGGGGTATAAAGTCAACATATGCAAGAAGTATGTACAGACAACTAGAGTAAGTAGGTGAGTGATCGCGATCAAAGCATATATCATGGTAGGTGGAGTAAGAACTCAATGAGGTGGAAAGTGTTGTGCGGTGGGGGGTAGAAATGCTAAAGAAAAGATAGGTATGATCAGCCCTTTGAGAGAGAGGTGCTACGATAATGTCAGTGATGCGAGATGTTAAGGAAGGGGATCCCATGATGTAGTCCACAACACTGCAACCTCCCTCGTGTGGAAAGCAAGTGAAGCCACCTGATGCAGGCCATCTGTCAAGACCATTATAGATAATGAGATCATGCATCTTGTCGAGGTGTAATAGGTCTTGCCCATAACATGTGAGTGGTCCTCGTCTATCAGAAAAACTCGTAGCATACCTGCCTCCTCCTGGTCAATGTCTGGCAGTAGAGTGGAATCATCCCTGAAGTCGAGGAGTGGTGCCTGACGAGCACCTGTCCTCGCATTGAAGTCCCCAACTAGGAGGACTTCCCTACAGCTAGAGAAGTCAACAATGGACGGATAAAGAGTAGCAAATGAGGATGTCTCATTCTCCCCTCGAATATCTTTGCAAAGCGGGAGGTCTGGAGGGGGAAGTAACAAACTGCAATAAACAAATCCCAGCTATCCATGTGTCGAATCTGGATCCTGAGAAACCTGGAGTGTGGATCTCTCTACTCCACTGAGATGGCCCCCAAAAGTGTGGATTTGTAAAGGACTGCGACTCATTCTGACCCCCGAAACCCTCCTATATCCCTTGTCTCATCTCTGTAGGCAGACTCCCATGTATACCTGTTGACTACTGGTAATGGGCGCTTTAGTATCTGCCATTACATATTTGTATCGAGTTAGGGAGTATGGGGATTACACATCCGAGCGTAGTGGGATACCATGGATAGCATTGTCCTCTTCTATCGCACTTGCAGCTGGGGGAGACTAGAGGTGCTCGTATGCATGCATAGAGAGATGGTTTGCAGGACTAGGGCTCCACATGGATAGACTACCTCCTTTCTAGTAGTACATGGATGCTCCTTTCTCTCCCCTCCTATCATCGAGGTCAACCAGGTTATCCGTGAGGATCTACTACATCTACACACATTTTGAACCTGGTTGGGCCCAACTGATCTTCTAGTGAAGCTGGACTTCTACAGAGATCACTTTTTATATATCACAGCGGAGGGTTTCATTGATCCACCAGGATACACATAGATTCGCCTACCCCACTCATTGAGGATCTCTCTTGGGCAGCAGTTCTGGGTCTCTTCACCCAGACTTCATATCGAGAGTGGTGGCAGAGCAGAGCGGTTACCTAGGGAGAGGTGCATATGCACATTGTGTGACATGCAGGAGGTTGAGACAAAGGAGCATTTCATCTTCAGGTGTCCTGTTTACTATGAGATCCGAGGGCGTTTCTACTGCATCTTCAGAGATAGTTATAGGGTTTTGGCTCGTTTCCTCTCCTACCCAGACTAGTGATGTTTGTATGGTTTCATTCATGAGGTGCTCAGACACTGTGATAGTATACGCCAATCACGGAGACAAGAGATGACTTCTTCCTCAACTGATACCTCTCAAAGCTCTATCATGGAGTTCTTTCTATCAGATCAAATAGACCCCCATGAGGTGAGACCTCGAAATGGCTGTGACTCGGAGCCTGTGATGCGACAGCTCAAATAGAGGGTTGACTCTCAGATCAGACTTGGGGACATCCCCTCCTTATTTAGGGTTGGATCTCGATCGACGGGGGTCACAGTGGCCCTAGTTAGATGCAAAGCTACGACTAGGAGACGTGTTGAGATATCGAGCTCCATTCATGATATGCCAAGGTGACCGTTGTGCATTTATGTCACCGAATTGTTTGCTGCAGATGCGGTTGGTACACCACCCATGAATAATACCTGGATGATAGCTATCTTTATGTACTCGAGTTAGTGGCTCAATTAGTATGCCACCTTAGTTAGCTGAGTTTGGTTTGCAACCCACATATAGGGTTCACCTATTCTTTTGTACTAAGAGAGTCCTTTTGGCTTTCATAACTAAGAAGGAAAACTGTTTTCAGCCTCCACCTTTGTGTATATTCCCCCATTGTGTATGTGAGAAAGTTGCAAGTAAGACTCCTTCCTTCTCTCCCACTCTCTTCCCATGGTATCAGAGCTCAGTTCGTGGTAAGGAGCTCAAGAAAGCAAACCAAGTTCGCGGTGTCCTAGTAAGAGGATCAGTGTTGCTTTCCTTTTTTCTGCCTTTGGGAGCAAATCTCTACAGGTAGCATAGCCAGAAAGTGCAAGAGTGCACTATCTCAGATCGGGACGCCGTTCACGGCCATTTCGTCATTTTGGTGGTAGAAATTTTCCACAGGCACTCAAGAAAGTGTCATGTTTTTTCTATGCGACCACTGTTCTGTAGGTCGATGAAAAGTTATCGCAAAAATTACATTTTATGCTTGTGCGCAGAGATATTGGGAGTGATAGAATCATTCTTATTTCCTGTGGATGCATAATCGTCACTAGGAAGTGACTGTGTGGTCAAATACCACTTTTGTTAGTTTTGTAGATTTGCCCTTGTAAGGAAGAAGTTGTGTTTTTTTGCAGTGACAAAATATTTTGCAGTGTTCTGTAATGGCATCTGATGCTCTTTCATAGATTGTCACTAAAAAGCTTGACAAGAACAACTTCCAAGCATGGAAGTTTAGAATGACAAATTTCCTTAAGGGAAAAGGCTATTAGGAGTTCATTACTGGAGCTGAATAAGAACCAGTTATTCCTAATGTTCCCAATCAACAGGAGTTGCAGGCATTTAAAGGCTGGCATGAGAGAGACAGAAAAGTTATGTACTCGCTGTCTATCAGTATTTTAGATTCTATGATTGTGCATATTCAGGATGCAAGCACGCTGAAAGAGGCGTGGGAAACTTTGACAAAAATGTATAGCACAAATACGCAAGCCAAGAAAATGGAACTCAAGCAGGAGTTGCATAATGTGTAGAGAGAAAATATGAGCATCAATGACTACCACATGAAGGTGAAGAAGGTTGTAGATGCACTTGCTTCTATTGGGTCAGCAGTGGAAGATGATGATTTAGTTTCTGTGACCTTGAATGGTCTAGGAAAGGATTCTACACAATTTTGGACATCCATTGCCGTCCGTGAGAATTTTCTTGATTTTGAGGAGTTGATTGCTCTTTTAATTTTTGAAGAGCAGAGAAATGGTGGTGCATCTTGTACAGGAGGAACTTCAAAAGAAGTTGTCTTCTACTCAAATGCAAGAAGACGTAGAGGCAAAGGTAGAGCAGGTCAATTTGGAGGCCATGGTAGACATCAAAATATGTAGCAAATTAAAGAAAACTAGTCCTATGGAGAAGGATGTGGTAACTTTAGAGGCAAGGGGAGCCATAGAGGTCATGGTGGATGGCAAAGAGGCCAAAATGCAAACAACAATGTTGAATTCTACTAGCCATCCTTAACAAAAAAGACCTGTCAGATTATTATTAGGCTAAAGCAGTTGCTATAGCAGTCTACATAATGAACAGGACTCCCACTGCGGCAATGTATGGCATGACACCAGAGGGGAGGTATACTAGTAGGAAACTAGATATTTCTCGTTTGAAAGTTTTTGGTTGCATTGCCTATGTTCATGTGCCAAATGAGTTGAGATCCAAGTTGGATCCAGAAGCTGAGAAATGCATCTTTATTGGTTATTCTCTACAGCAGAAAGGGTATACATTCTATAACCCTACTACTCATAAGTTTACAGTGAGCAAAGATGTTGTTTTTGATGAGATGAGCAACTGGTATAAACCAGTAAATGTGATTGATGATGTAGATGCACAAAATGGTAATGCTGCACAGAATTCACAGCAGCAATCACAAAATATTAGTGGACCTGTAGTGTCCTCTAGCAGTGGTTCACATACTTTGCCATGGATAGGCAGATTGAGATCAAGAGAATCTCCTCAAAGCAATGCAGATAGTGGTATGCAAGTATCACAACAGGGAAAAGAGAAAGTAGATCAGCCCATGGTTGATGTGAATGCAAGTCACTCTTATGTGGATGGTGAATCCAGTGGCTCAGAATAGAGCCTTAATGATGAGTTGGGTATTCCTTCTATTGTTCCACCTAGAGTAAGGAAGATAAGGGATGTTTTGAGAGCACCTGGTAGTGAGCCTATTTTGTGCATGTCTACTAGAGTCCTGTGGATAGGCTAAAATATGATGGACTTACAGCATTTCACTATGCTTATCTGGTCAAAGTGATACAAGAACCAGAACCCACTTCTTTTGAGCAAGCCATGGGAAAAGAAAAATGGGAGAAAGCCATGGATGAAGAAATGGATGCCTTGGAAGGAAATGCTACATGGGGATTGGTGCCTTTGCCTAAAGACAAGAATGCAATTGGCTGCAAGTGGGTTTATAAGGTGAAGCACAATGCAGATTGTTCTGTGAGCAGATACAAGGCAAGATTAGTTGTCAAGGGGTATGCAAAGATGTATGGCATTGATTATGAAGAAACATTCAGTCCGATTGCAAGGATGGCAACCGTAAGAGCAGTCATTTCTATGGCTTCATCAAAGGGATGGTCTTTACATCAGATGGATGTAAAGAATGCTTTCTTGCATGGTGATTTGCAAGAAGACGTCTATACAGAGCAGCCACCAGGTTATGTTCATGCTGTTCATCTTGAGTTTGTTTGTAGGTTGAAGAAAGCCTTGTATGGCTTGAAGTAAGCACCCAGAGCATGGTCTGACAAGATAGGACAATATCTTGTCACTATTGACTTTTAGATTTCCAAGGTAGATTTCTCACTTTATATGAGAAAAATAGAGAAAGGCATTATGCTGCTTGTCATTTATGTTGATAATTTGATCATCACAGGTGATAGTGATGAAGATATCCTTCATGTGAAAATGCTATTAAAGCAAAAGTTTGAGATGAAGGATGTGGGAGAGCTGCATTACTTCTTGGGCATTGAGCTAATTAGATCCACAAGTGGGATATGGCTCTTGCAGAGGCAGTATGGATTGGACATGCTGTCCAAATATGGGATGACAGGCTGTAAGCCTATTTCAGTGCCTTTGGAGCAAAATGTGAAGTTGAGCACAGATGCAGGTGAGGTTCTAGAAGACCCTACTATGTACAGACACATAGTAGGAAGTTTGATTTATATGACTATTACCAGGCCAGATTTGAGCTATGATGTTGGTTTGGTAAGTTAGTTTATGCAGGCTCCAAGGAAAATGCATTTGGATGTGGCTAGACGCATACTGAGGTATGTGAAGTACATTGCAGTATCAACTATTTTATGAGACTAGGGTTCAGATATAGTTGCATGGATACACTGATGCTGATTGGGCTCGTAGTATTTCTGATAGACGATCAACCAGTGTATATGTGTTCTCTTTTGGGAGTGCTGCAGTCACTTAGAGTAGCAAGAAACATCCTACACTTGCCTTGTCGAGCGCAGAGGCTAAGTACAGGGGTGCAGTAATGGCTGCATGTGACACAGCTTGGTTGCATAAGCTACTTTATAATATGGAGCAGTCTACAGATGGGCCAATTGTCATTTATTGTGACAACATGAGCAGCATACACTTGGCAAATAACCCAGTCTATCATGCTAGAACAAAGCACAATAAGGTGCATTATTACTATGTGTAGGATAAGGTTCTAGTAGGCTTTATTGATCTAGTTTATGTCAACACAGAGGATCAGGTAGCTGACATATTCATGAAGGCATTGGCTGTAGAGAAGCTACGCAAGTTCAGAGACCTTCTTGGTGTGCAGGAATTGGGATTGAGCTTAAGGGGGAGTTTTGAGATATCGAGCTCCACTCGTGATATGCCAAGGTGACCGTTGTGCATTTATGTCACCGACTTGTTAGCTGCAAATGCGGTTGGTACACCACCCATGAATAATAGTTGGATGACAGCTATTTTTATGCACTCTAGTTAGTGGCTTAGTTAGTATGCCACCTTAGTTAGCTGAGTTTGGTTTCAGACCCACATATAGGGTTCAGCTATTCTTTTGTACTAAGAGAGTTCTTTTGTTTTTCACAACTAAGAAGAGGAAAACTATTTTCAGCCTCCACCTTTGTGTAGATTCCCCCATTGTGTATGTGAGAAAGTTGTAAGTGAGACTCCTTCCTTCTCTCCCACTCTCTACACAAGATGTAGCAGGACTGCACCCTTGGAGGGCGACATCGCTATTCCTGACCTCATGCCTCCACTTCCATAGCCTGATCCATCCTGATGTCGTTCCTGCTGATGATGATGATGGTTATGATCATGTCGAGATGATGATGCAAAGATTGATATATATAGTCGAGATATGACTATGTTGTACTTAGGATTAGTACTGCACCCTTGGGGGGGCGACATCACTCTATTCCTGACCTCATGCCTACACTTCCATAGCCTCATCCATCCTGATGTGGTTCCCGCTGATGATGATGATGGTTATGATCATGTCGAGATGATGATGCAAAGATTGATATATATAGTCGAGATATGACTATGTTGTACTTAGGATTAGTATTGCCATTTTGCATTGCTTTTTTTTGCATTCTGCATTGGTGTGGATGCTCATTTAGTAGCTCTCCACTACCACAGCTCATTGTATCAAGTTTTTCATAGTCTCATAGACCCATCGGTCTTTCGAAGACTTTAATAAAACTTTCTTTCTTTCTTTCTCTCTCCCTCTTTCACTCCCCACTTTACCATGATATTAGAGCCTTTGGTGCTTCCAAGGAGCTCCCAAGCCCCTACTTCTTGTCAAGGCACCAACCCTCCTTATGCGAGGCACCATCCATCTCCGACACAAGAGATCCACAAGGTCCATTCTTTATGTGAGAGAGTTTTCATGAGAGAGAGGGGCAAGCCCTTGCTCGTCAAGGCAACAAGACCTTCCTCGTGAGGCATCTTCATTTCTACTCTATTTCTTATGCTTTCCAAAGTTTCAAGAAAGGACTACCTCTGGAATAAGTGTTGAGGATGGTGTAAATTACACCATACCTTAAGGGCGTTAGGGAAAATCCGTAACTATCACCCTAAGTGGTTCTCATGTATATATTCATGATTATGTTCAATAAAATGTAGTGTACGAATAGTTATATCCTGTGCACTCCTATCTCTCTCTGTCTATCACTCCCTAATCTATCATGATATCAAAGTCTACTCATGTAGATATTCATGATTATGTTAAATGCAATGTAGTGTTTAGATAGTTATATCATGTGCACTCCTCTCTTTCTCACTTCCTACTTCATTATGATATTAGAGCCTATGGTGCTCCCAAGCCCTCGCTTCTTGTCAAGGCACCAAGCCCTCCTTGTGCGAGGCACCCTCCATCTCTGATATAAGAGATCTGTGAGGTCCATTATTTATGTGAGAGAGTTTTCATATGAGATAGCACTAGCCCTTGCTCCATCAAGGCAAAAAGCCCTCCCTCATGAGGCATCTTTATTTCTAATGTAGCTCTTCTTATAGAGCAAAAAAGTAGGGAAAAAGCTCATGATTCTGATATCTGAAGCTTTACTTCTATTCATTTCAAGTTTTCCTTCCTTCTTTGAGTTCTCTTGAGTTCATTCCTTGAGTTTTTTGAGTTCTCTTGAGTTCATTATTTGAGAGGTGAGTATTTGATGGATTTAGTATTCTAAGAGGTGTGAGGAAGAGGTGTAAGGTTCCTTAAGCTAGTTTTGATCCGTCCATCTAGTTTTGGTTTTGGTCATAGTGACCTAACTCAAGGCTTCTTGAAATGCCTCTCAATAAGCTCCTATCATTCACAACCACTCTGCACAACTGCAAGAAATTCCTTCTCAAGGATGTTAGATATGCTCAATGCCCCACCCTCTTGGTAACCACCAGTGGTCCAAGGTGCTCAAGTTGTAAGGCCCCCATCTGAGGAGAAGCCATGTGTGAGCCCGGGACACTGGATGGTGGATCTTGACTTGCATGTCAGATGAGGTCTATCACGATGAGATCGTTGATGGTAGAAAGGTGATCTATGTAAGTCTAGCCTATGGGCTAGGTAGGGTAGGTAAGCTGATAGCACAATGAGGCACATTGTCTTGATAGGCGATGGTATTGGGAATATTCCTTGAATATTCCATGGACGACTAGTCGGTTCCACCGACTAGGTTGACTGGTCGGCTCCACCGACTAGGTTGACCAGTGAGCTCCACTAACTACATTGATCCAACTACCACCCTCATAGCTATAAAGAGGCGACCTTCACAATCCATTGTATCAGATCAAATCTTCCAGCTAGTAGCTCTTCACCTACTATATGTCTAGATTGCCATCTAAGCTCCACTATGGGAGCGAACGGGTGGACGGAGCCATCATTTACACCACATCAATATTGAAGGAAAATTTTGTTCGTCTTCAGTTTAACATGGTATCAGAGCCCATGCGGCTCTAAGGATCGAAGAGTAGAAGAGAGGTGAGGGCTTCAATAGCATATGGAGTGATGGCATTGGGAAGCGGCTCAAGTTCAACAGCTACACCAACAATCTAGGCATTGAGGATTCGCCCACCAACCTTCACTGAAGGCAAGCTAGCTGGTATGAACTACACTATGTGGAAGTTTAAAGTTACTACTATTTTGGATTCGTATGAGCTTCTGGAGACAGTACTGGGGATTGCTAACCCAGAACCACAAGAAACCACTGACCTTGCAAATGCGGGGAGAATGATACGTCCTAATGCTGACCTTCTATGAGCTTGGAAATGTAGGAACGCAGATGCTCTGTGTGCCTTGGTTACAAGTACTAATGATAGTGCTTTGACCTCAATTCAACATACATCTAAGGCATTTATGGCCTGGAAGATATTGAAGAGTCAATATGAGACGCAGAATTAGATAAGGATCCAGAACCTAGAGAATCAGAGAAGTTTAATGAAGGAGATACAGCAGAGGCATTCATAACCCAAATCAAAAATCTGTGTGACTAGATGGCTAGTGCTGGGATACAAAAGACTAGCGAAGAGCTAGCTTGGCGGTGTCTCCGAATATGTCCACCAAGGTCAGGAAGGATCAGCTTCAGGGTCATCTTCAAAGACTCAGCTTTGGGCCAAAAAAGCCGAGAAGGTAGTTCACCTACGGGTGGACATTGAGGGGGGTGTTAGATATGCTCAATTCCCCACCTTCCTAGTGACCACCAATGGTCCAAGGTGCTCGAGTTGTAAGGCTCCCATATGAGGAGAAGCCATGTGTGAGCCCGAGACACTAGATGGATCTTGACTTGCATGTCAAATGAGGTCTATCAATGAGACCGTTGATGGTAGAAAGGTGATCTATGTGAGTCTAGCCTATGGGCTAGGGAGGGTACGTAAGCTGGTACCACAACGAGGCACATTGTCTTAATAGGCAATGAAATAGGAAATATTACCTGAATATTCCATGGACGACTAGTTGGTTCCACCGACTAGGTGGACTAGTCAGCTCCACTGACTACGTTGATCTGACTACCGCCCTCATAGCTATAAAGAGGCAACCTTCCCAGTCCATTATATCAGATCAGATCTTCTAGCTAGTAGCTCTTCACCTAGTATTAGTCTAGATTGCCATCTAAGCACCACTATGGGAGTGCATGGGTGGATGGAGCCATCATCTATACTACATCAGTATTGAAGGAAAATTTTGTTCGTCTCCAATTTGATGTGTACTCTCTATTCTTTGTTTAGTTTCTGTTCCGCTGCGCCATGTAATTTAACAAAGGACAAAATCTACAAAGGGTATCCAAATTCCTTGGCAATCTCACACATAGTGACTCGAAGCTCAATAGACAACTGCATTCTTCAACATAGAATACTAGGCTTGGCTCAACATACATGACTAATCAACAATGCCTTCCAACAAGGTGGAAACAAGCAATAGATGACTAAAGAAACACATGATATGGGCACAAAAAATATGGCCATCTTGACAACTTTCGCTACCACAACACGTCTAGCTCTAAAAACAACCTAACATGGGATGACATTGTGACCTCCTATGACCAACATAGCTTCTACAGAGCTTCTACGCTTCTACACACTCAGCAACAATGACTGACTGTATGGTGTTAGCCACCGCAATGGTTAACCGTTCATGTACCATGATTAAGCGGAGATGTAGGAGAGAGTGTAAGGAGTAGCATATGATCACTACCTTGGAGCCAAATAGGCCCAAGTGGTTGTAATATGAGAGGAGAGAGGTACACGAGAATACAAGGGTTAGCCCTCCCTTCAAAAAGTGGATATGTAAAAAAGGCCAAAAGTTTGACTTTACTTGCAAGATTTGGAATAGAAGCTCTCTCCTTCTCCTCATTCTCTTGCAGTGAGTCTTCTTGCTCTTTCTTGCTAAGTTGTCTTGTGGTTGCCACTCTCCTCTCTTTGTCATGCTCTCATTCCATTTCACCTCCCTTCTTCCCTCTCCTCTCTCCCCTCATGGAATCACTTGCACACGATCCTATAGATGCTATCACAGGAATGCACCACTTAGAAATCTGATGTATCATGTGTGTTCAAGGGGTATTAAAAAAACCCTTATCTACAATATTTCCCCGAATAAACCAAACCCTCTTTACTTATGAACTAACAAATTTTTTTCAAATTTGCAATTTAAAATCCCTCTTGGTATTGTAATCCTGTTAATTTTTTTCCGAAACTAGTAGTTAGTTTGTGCACACAGAGCTCCCAAAAGGAGTTTTTTGAGAGTAGAGACTTTGATGGCATTCCCCTAGGATCCCCACAACATGTGAGTCACCACCAACTTCCACATTTTTTGGTGCTACTGCCGGGGAGTCCAAGGTATGTTTCCATATTGCATAGGGCTTTCTATCGTTATTGTCTCATTTCAAAATTCTTCTAGCTTATCTAGAGGTGTTGTTAGTGGGGTATAAGCTGGTTTTTTAAGAGAAAAGTGTGAGTTATGGAGTAGGAAAAGTAGAAACTACCACTTTTATCCATAGAGTATTTTTTGCACATTTGAGCTTATTTTTTTATGTTTTTTTTTGTCACATTGTAGGAATAGTTAGTAGGGATGATTGCAAAAGTTTATGTGGTGTCACATCTCACTTATAAACACTAAAAATGTGTTTGAATTAGTGCAAGTTGACACAGGAGTGAGTTCTCAGTCACCACCTTCAAAACTCTGTTTGATCTTTTGAGTGGTTGTTTTTGGTGTTTTTTTGGTTTGAGTAGGATCAAATGGTGTTCTATGTTCTTCCATAAGTAATGTGTATGTGGAGGTGTTTATGAAAGTGGTCAATTCTAAACATTAAATTGTGTTCTTTGTTTCGTTAAAAGCAATGGTCATTTGGGGGGGGGAGAGAGAGAGAGAGAGAGAGAGAGAGAGAGAGAGAGAGAGAGAGAGAGAGAGAGAGAGAGAGGCAGGGGGAGGGGAAGGGGAGAGAGAGAGAGAATAGGAAAGGTATGGGGGGATTGAGGGGGAGAGAGGGAGAGACAAGGGATAAGACACAGATGGGGGAGGGGACAAATAGGAAGGGGGTAAGAGAGAGAGAGAGAGAGAGAGAGAGAGAGGGAGAGAGAGAGAGAGAGAGAGAGAGAGAGAGAGAGAGATGGGGGGAGGGAGGGAGAGAGGGAAGCACTAACCATTTTTGTGCATGCTTGTCAAAAGATGCTAGCCAAAAAACATCCCCCCTTCCTTAGAGTTTTTAAATATTGGAACTGTGAGGCACATGCAATTTATGAATTCAAGGGTTTTGTCTTTCATACTCATATGTTGGTATATATACATTCTAGCATGTAGCTATCACTTTCTAAGAAGCCCCAATGGCTAGGGAATATTATTCCCATTCATTTGGTTAGGGCTGTGGAATCCCTTGTCATGAGATTTTAGATGTACATTTTTTGGACTAGGAGCCCGAGAGAGAGAGAGAGAGAGAGAGAGAGAGAGTTGGGTAAAAGCAAATTAAAAAATAGTTAAGCAAAGAATTTAAAAATAAACATGTTAAAAGTCATGCTAATCAACTTTAAATGCTTGCTTGGTACAACAAAACCACTAAGGGCCTTTTCCACTATTAATTAAAAAGTATTGTTAAGGATTTTAACAAAAGGGTGTATTTCAATTCAAATTTAAGGGGATCGAGTTATGTTAGATCTCTTGACTGCATGTTAAAGATGCTTCAAAATTTAACCCTTAGAAAAGGTAGTTGAAATATAGAAAATAAGTATTTCACTTAAGTGTGGTGGGTAGCAGGAATGCTACTTTATTAAAGAGCTTTGTTAGGTATTTTTTATGGTCGTGTGTAAATCGAAACTATATATGGGTACTTGATTGAAAGCCCTTGAAAAGAAGAAGCTGCTCAATCAAAGCCCTTGAAAAGAAGAAGCTGCTGTGAGTGTAAGCTTTGAGAATGACTATGATAGTGTAAAGATATGCCATTTTGTGTGGAAAAGATCCAAATTTCCTTGTTATGACAACTTTATCCATAATACAACAGGAATTGATGGAAATGGAATTGTGTTGTTAACTTTAATGTAACTTGAATATAACTTGGAGTAATCTAGGCACTATGGCAAAACTACATAACCGTAGGTCGCAAAACCCAAAAGGTAGGTATAAAGGCAAAACCCTCGACGAGGCGGGACAAGCTAAGCTTTAGAAAGGCTTCTACGCACAACCACGTCTTATTTATGGAAGGACCACCTCTAGCATATCTTATACATACTGAAGCGTCCACTTCATGCGCTGTACTCGTTGTGTTTCAGCAAGTAAGCCTCGACTGCCTTTAAGGAGCTGATGAAGCCTTCCTTAACTCGATCAGGAAGCTCCTGCTGCTCAGTAACGGTTTCGTATTTAAGAGTCCAATGCACCACGGAAGTATTTGCATGGGCTCCTTCCTTGATTTCAATCTTGGATTTCATAGTCTTGAAAGTGGTACCCAACGAGCCCCCTTCCACCACAACAGTCGTATACTTCAATGACTCCTGATCCACTTCTTCTACCTTCTCTTTCACGTAGAGCACGCCCTTCTCTTCACTATGACCTGTGGCCAACGATCCAATGACAATGCTGCAGGATTAATATATTGAAAGGAGCGTCCGATGTAAAACGACAACAGTATGCAAAGGCTAGCAATACGAAAGAAAACAGTATGCCTTCAGAAGGCATGCACAGATGACCCACCCTTATGGTACTTCACGGTTCTCACACAGCCGACCTCTGTTGCCTGGCCTTCTGTGTATTCTACAGCAGCAATTTTGTGCGGCAAGGCCTTGGGGAGGCAGTTATGGGCATCCTTAACAAGGCCGCACCACATCCTCTTGGCGGAAACCTGCACTTCGATCTCTTGGCTGAAGACCTTTGCCATTGCTGCGGGAGGAGCTATGAGATGAGAAACAAGTTAGAAGGAACAAGAAAAATGGAGAGGTAGATATCTTTGTGGAGAAAGGTTTTGCAGGGCAAATGGATATCCTTCCTCGGGCACAGGGCGCTGTATTTATAAGGCTTGTGGCACAATCATACCTGCGTGCTTATCCAACTTATGTCGAAAAGTCAATTGGATAAGGAGAAAAACAATTTGACTGTCCGCCTCTGCGACAGCAACTAGCAACTAGTTTTCTATTGTATTCATTCACCATGTGCTAAAAGATCAAAAATATCAGTCACAAGCCGACATATCTTGAACAAAAAGTCGGACGATAAACGTCATATAGAGAAAAGCAAGGCCCGAAAGTGTAAAGCTTTTGAAAATTGACAATGGCCTCCCAAGCGGGACCCTTCGATCCTCTAGAAGCCCAAGTAGTTTAGATCCTTACGTCTCTTTTGAAGGTCCTCAACGACACGTACACTTTCTTACAAGTTCAATAGGATACTTGTGATAATTGGAGAGTGCTTCCTTCTTCACCCTTCACTTCCATCAATGGATCAATGCGTGTCAACACTAATAGCTAAGCTTGGACATCAAATCTACCTCATTTGCATGGTGATCTAGTGCTGATGCAGTGACTAACTTACCAATGGATAGTGGTTAGGCATTATTAGGTGGCAACTATTTGGAGGGTCAATACCACCCTAAGTGGATCATAATTGACGTGTGTACAAAGTGTCTATGAGCAAAGTTCCCAGTACATAGCTTGGCTCACTAGTTAAATACATAGGAGGTTGATACCACCCTAAGCGTATCACGGGTAATGCATCTATGTGGAGAGCTCACCATAGTGAGGCAAAAAGAGATATAAAGCATAAATCTTGGTGGGCAATGCCTTATAATGAAAGTTCAACTAGGACTCCCAAGAGGGTCACTATGTATAAACCCCATATTAATCAAGGGGTATTTTAAAAAACCCCTACCTACAAATCTTTCTAACCTGTATACACCCCTTCTGTAAATTTTGAGATGACTCTGAATATCCCTTCTGAATGAAAATTTTCACTTTTTGAATCGGAAAAACTCTTATGTATATTTTCTGTAACTCTATAAAAATATAAAACCCCTTTCGTTGATCGCACCTTCTATCTTACATATTTCTTAGTTACCCCCCGAGCTAGGATTGAAAGATACGTATAAACAAAGTAGATAAGAGTTAAGTAGGTCCCCCAATTGAAAAGTGAGATACAAAGTAGATATGAGGAGAGCCCACCATAGAGGTACAAGAAATTATAAAAAGTCTTAGAGACATAAAGCATGAATGTTGACAACGCCTTATGAAAGTTCAACTAGGATTGAAAGATACATATAAACAAAGTAGATAAGAGTTACATAGGGCCTACATAGGTCCCCAATTGAAAGAATAAAAAACTATACTCAAACTACATAAACTAGTAAAGGAATAGAATTGAGTAGCTACTCTAAATAGGCTATGATGGTGGAAAAGCAAGCAACTCAAAGAAGGGAAAAGGAATTCTACAATGCTCAAGAATGAACACAAACTATGCAAAAGAAAAAAAAGGAGTAAAGGCATACATTACAATGCAAAAAGCTAAACAGCCAAAATAGTTCATAAATAACTCTAAGTCCTTAAAATTTAGATAAGCGAAACCCAAGGCCCACTATCTTAAGGGTAGTGGCATGAACAGTTTATGACAAAAGCAACAATTTAATTAGTTGGGGGACTATAAATTGTGAAGAAGAGAAGAGAGTCAATTTTTTCGACTATTGGGGTTTTGCTATTTGAAAGGACAAATCCCACTATGCCAATTTTCTCAAAAGGGTAGAATCCCAATGTGTAGTTGAAAAAGAGGCATAATTCCATTATCAAATAGTATTGTGTGAAAGATCCAATATATGATCGCCACTAAGCCTAGTGCACACAAGACCAACGGAAGAACTAAGGAGGCTCAAAGCACACTAGATAAGACATGAGAGGGAGATAGAAAATCTATATCTCTTGCAATGTGTGTTCAACAATACATGGTAGGCCTCTTATATAGAGAGAAAGGGAGAGAGAGAGAAAGAGAGAGAGGGAGAGAGAGGGAGAGAGAGAGAAAGAGAGAGAGGGAGAGAGAGGGAGAGAGAGAGAGAAGTTTAAGAGAATGAAACATGGCAGAGAGGAGAGAGGGAAAGAGAGAAATTAAGAGAGAGAAGAGGGACTCTTCGCGACTGTGGCCGCCAAAGGGAGAAAGAGAATGAAAAATGAGAGAGAAGAGTAGGGAGGGAAAGAAAGAGAGAGAGGGAGAGAGACAAGAGATTCAGAGAGAGAAGAGGGGCTCTTTAAATGAGAGAGAAGAGTAGGGAGGGAAAGAAAGAGAGAGCGGAGAGAGGGGGAGAGAGATTAAGAGAGAGAAGAGGGTCTCTTGGCGGCCATGGCTACTAGAGGGAGGGAGAGAGTAGGGAGGGAGAGGGAGAGAGAGAGAGAGAGAAGAGAGGAGGGAGACTTAGGGAGAGAGAAAGAGAGAGAGGGAGAGAGAGGGAGAGAGAGAGAAAGAGAGAGAGGGAGAGAGAGGGAATGAAACTTTTGGCAGCTATGGCCACCAGAGGGAGGGAGAGAGTAGGGAGGGAGGGGGAGAGAGAGAGAGAGAGAGAGAGAGAGAGAGAGAGAGAAATGAGAGAGAAGGGAAGAGGGAGACTTAGGGAGAGAGAGAGGGAGAGAGAGATAAAGAGAGAGAGAGAGAGAATGAAACTTCTAGCAGCTGTGGCCGCCAAGAGAGGGAGGTAAAGAGAGAGAGAGAGAGGGAGAGAGAATGAGACTTCTCGCGGCCATGGCCGCCAAGGGAGGGAGGGAGGGAGGGAGAGAGAGAGAGAATGAGAAATGAGAGAGAAGAGGGGAGGGAGAGAAAGAGAGATTAAGAGTGAGAAGAGGGACAGAGGAGAGAGAGAAAGGGAGAGAGGGAGGGAGGGAGGGAGGAAGGCAGGGAGAGATTAAGAGAGAGAATTCAGAGAGAGAAAGAAAGAGACATAGAGAGGGAAAGAATGACAAATCCTAGTGGCCAAGAGGATAGAGGTAGGGAGGTAGAGAGGGTAAGAGAGAGAGAGAGAGAGAGAGAGAGAGAGAGGAAGAGAGAGAGAAGAGGAGAGAGAGAGAGAGAATAATAAATCTCTAGAGAGAGGAGAGAGGTGGAGAGAGAGAAAGAAATAATTACAAATCCTAGAGAGAGAGAGATGAAGAGAGAGAATGATAAATCCTAGCCACCATGGGAGGGAGAGAAAGAGAGACTTGAGATAAACTAAGAGAGAGAATGAGTGGGATGAGGATAGAGAGGGAAACACATAAAAGTTGTCAGAGAGAGAGAGAGAGATTAAGAGAGAGAATGAGGTGTCTTGACTATGGCTACAGAGAGAATTAGGAGTCGAGAGAGAGAGAGAGAGAGAGAGAGAGAGAGAGAGAGAGAGAGAGAGAAAGTTCAGAGGAAAGAGAGAGTTTTATATATTTACATGTTTTATATTATACTTTTAAAAAATTATAAAAGAGTGAATTTATGGTTTGTTTTGAAGGTCAGATAATATTTATATATATATTCATCTTTTAAATTGAAAAATATTAACTTTTCTTTAGATACTTGTTCTTCATTTCTCTCACATGTAGGTTTAGCCTCTACATCAAAACCCCTTCTTTTGCATATTTAAGCCTCTTAAGCCCTAGCACATTAAAATGAACACAAAAAAAGAAATTATTTATTGCTTTCTTTCGCTTCAACGGTTTGTTTAGCATAGTTTAGCATAGATTAGATTGCCTTAGAGGAGAGACAATTCTCCAAGTTGCCAATCAAAGCCATGCTCAAATTTTTCTAACTAGTTCCTAATCGTTGTCAGTCCCTTCGCTCACATGTGGTTTAACACTCATAACATGCTATTAAATAAGACCTTTTACCATTTACCAAGAAGTTTATCAGTGGGTAGATTGCATGAGCAGATAGCAAATATCAGTGGACAGATTACATATATCAGTGGACAGATTACATGTCATGGGGCATATTGGAGCTTAATGATTATTGGTTATTTTTATTGCGTTTGTATAAATATTTAAGCTCATTTATTGTCATAAAAAATCTTGTAAAGCCTTCTAGGCTATTTTTTACATTTATTGCCATATGAAGCGCTTGTAATAAACTCGACCATCACGACCATTCACTATTTAACGAGCATTAGTGGGCTGCATAAGTGGATATCAGTGGAATAGTTTTTAGTGGGTAGATTGCATGAGTTGGGTATTAGTGCACAGATATCAATGGATGGACAGATTACATGTCATCACGAAGATTGAAGCTTTATCACTAGAGGGCAAATCAATGGATGAACAGATTACATGTCTTCACGAAGATTGAAGCTTTATCACTAGAGGACATTTTATTTCATTGTAAAGCCATCGAAGCTTCTTTCACAGGAGCACATGGTTGGGAGGCAGTGCCATCTATTGTATCAGTTCTATAGTAATCAAAATTTTGATTCTCCATACTATCTTGTTTTCTCTCTTGCGTATGAGATCCTATTATCTGTTGAGCACAGAAGTCGTATTATTTTCTTACATGGTATCAGAGCCTGGACTCTAGCAAGAAGATTTGGTAGTGTGCTTCTGTTTGCGAGCAGATTGTGAGAGATGGCCCAACTTGCAAGATTGTGAATCCCACCGTTCAGCAAAAGCGGAAAGTTGGACGGCTCTAACTATCCTCTCTGGAAGTTCAAGATGAAGACCATCCTAAGCACATATGAGATTTGGGACACTGCTACTGGGATGGATGTGGGGCTGGTTTTGAGACTGGATCTAGCCAATGTAGGACAATAGATAGTACCAACTGCAGATGAGATTCTTGTGTGGACAAGAAGAAATGCAGATGCACTATGTTCTATTGTCTGTAGTGTTAGTGATTCCATCATGGCATTAATTCAACATGTCACCACAGCAGAGGAGGCATGGACGGTCTTAAAAAATCAGTACGAGACCATGAATCAAATGCGGATTCAGAATCTAGAGACTCAACTCGCAAACGAGAAGTTGTCTGAGTCTGAAGTGGCGGAGAAGTTCATCACCAGGGTGAAGAATCGACACGGTCAGATGACTGCAATTGGCATCACCATCACCAGCGAGAATCTAGCACAAAGGTGCATATAGATTCTCCCACCAAAGTACGACGGTCTTGTTACGGTGCTAAATACGCAGAACAGAAATCTGTCCCTCAACTTTGAGGATTTCAGTGCGATGCTTCTAGAGGAGGAGATGCATCAAAAGACGAGGACTGGAGAAGATTCGGCTTTCTGGACCAGATCAAAGAAAGGTAAGGGTAAGGACTCTGGTAACCCATCTTCTTCTGATGATAAAAAGAGAAAGAAGAAGATCAAGTGCTTCTATTGCAACAAGGCAGGGCACAAGCAGAATAAGTGCCGAAAGAAGATTACAGATGAGAAGAACGGAGTAAAGAAAGAGTCCAGCAATAGCACGCAGGGCAGTACCCATAGAGCTATTCATCGCAATTGAGGATATTAGCACGGACGCAGTTCATGTAACTGCAGATGAACCTTGGATCATTGAAAGTGGTGCATCACGCCACATGACCAGTCGAAATGATTGGTATACCTCTCTATAGCCAGTAGGGAATGACATCATGGTAGCAATCGGCAATGATGCGAAATGTCCAGCAAAAGGAAAAGGTACGATTGCTCTCAAGTCAGATTGAGTTGTAAAACAGTTGTCCGATGTTCTTTATGTGCCAGATATCAAGAGGAACTTGTTGTCCATTTCTGCGATCACGGATCGTGACCTCAAAGTTCAATTCGATAAGAATGGTGCACAAATCCTGGATCTTCAAGGAAAGGTCATTGGTAAAGGTACACGACGCAGCAACATTTATGAACTCTCAGCTTTCAGTGCTCGAGCGGATGTGAAGAACACTAAGCTATGGCATGAGAGGTTTGGTCATCTAAACCTTAGTTCTTTGAGGGAGATGCATGAAAGTGGAATGATTGCAGACCTACTAGAAATTTTAGATCTGCCCGATGTATGTGAAGCATGCATGATGGGCAAGCAGCATCGGCAACCCTTTCCTAAAGAGGCCAACAGGGCAAAGACTCCTCTAGAGCTCGTTCACACGGACCTCTATGGAAAGATGGAGACGGAAGCTTTGGGTGGTTCCTTCTACATCATGACACTGATCAATGACTACAGTAGAAGGATATGGATATACTTCCTAAAGACAAAAGACAAGGCTTTCAATAGGTTCAAGGAATGGCATGTAATGGTCGAGAAAGAATCGGGGAGGAAGGTGAAGAAGCTGAGATCAGACAGAGGTGGAGAGTTCACATTGGCTGAATTCAAAAGTTACTGCAAAAGTCACGGAATCAAGAGGTAGAAACCCCCGCCACATACATCATAGCAAAATGGAGTAGTAGAATGCAAGATGCATGTCATCTGCGAAACGGGCAGGAGTATGATGAAAGGGAAAGATTTGCCAAAGACTTTCTGGGCTGAAGCATGTAACACTGCAGTTTACATCCTCAATCGTAGCTACATGAAGGCTGTGAATGGGATGACTACACTGCAAGCCTTTTCTGGTAAGAAACCTTCAGCTGCACATTTCAGAGTTTTTGGATGTGACTATTTTGTGCATGTCCTTGATGCTACCAAGACCAAATATGGGAACCGAAGAGTCGGAAGTGTATTTTCTTGGGCTACAGTGAAGAGGCGAAGGGTTACCATTTCTATAACCCTGTTACCAAGAAGGTAATTGTAAGTCACGATGTGGTCTTCTTAGAACAGCCGCATCAATTGGAGGAGGATGCTTCCTTCCTAGACAACCAAGACCAAGATATCCATCCAGTACTGCCACCAACAACAGACCGAACTCCCCCAATGGTGCTTGGGAGGATTCAAGACAAAGAAGATGAAGAAGAGCCTACAGAACCACAACAGCAATGGCCATTCCCGAAGTAGGTAAAGCAGCTTTTGGACGGCAAAGTACCTCCAACCATTGAGGAGGAACCATCCGAACACTGCTGGTCCAAGAGATTAGAGGAGCAAAGAAGGGTGTATGAACACTTGGTCTACTATGCTTTGATGACAGAAGTGATCCGTGCTGATGAACCCAAGTGTCTTGAAGAGGCACAAGGTGATGATAGGTGGATGGAGACTATGCAGTCGGAGTATGGCTCCATAATGAAGAACAACACTTGGGACCTTGTGGATCGACCACCAAAACGCAAGGTAATCGGAACCAAGTGGGTGTATAAGATGAAGTACAAGTCCGACGGCACGTTGGATAAGTACAAGGCTTGGCTCATGGCAAAAGGATTTGCACAGGTACATGGTTTTCATTATCATGATACTTTTGCTCCCACAGCTTGTCTAACCACAATTCATAGTGTTTTGGCTTTAGCTGCCCAGGAAAGTTGGTGTGTGTTTCAGATGGATGTGAAATCCACCTCTCTGAATGGAGATCTCAAGGAGGAGGTATATGTGGAACAACCACCAGGATTTGAGATCCCCAATTCAGAAGGTAAAGTCTACAAACTGAAGAAGGCACTTTACGGGCTGAAACAGGCCCCATGAGCGTGGTACCAGTGAATTGATGCCTACTTTCTGCAAAATGGGTTCAGGAGGAGCCCATCTGATGCAAATTTGTATATCTTTAGAGAAGGAGGCAGGTGTATGATCGTGGTCCTTTATGTGGACGACCTTGTCATAACAAGGAACCATGAAGAGAAGATCTCCCAAATGAAGCATTTGCTAGGAAGAGAGTTTGAAATGATAGACCTCGGACTGATGCATTTTGTTTTGGGGATTGAAGTTTGGTAGGAGCCAAAACAGATCATTTCACAGCTGAAGTATGCTGGAGAGATACTGAAGGCATTTGGCATGGCTGAGTGCAAAACAGTTGGTACCCCTATGGAGGTTGACGCGAAGCTCTCAAACGAGGATTCATCACCACTAGTGGACAAAGCGAAGTACAGAAGGCTTGTGGGCAGCTTGATCTACCTGTGCAACACACGACTGGACATCAGTTTTCAACTGGTGTACTAAGCAGGTTTTCCAATAAGCCCCGGGAGAACCATTGGAGGGCAGGGATGTAGGTGCTAAAATACATCAAAGGCACACTTGATTATGGCATCACCTATGCCAAGGACAACATCTTGATCGGATTCTATGACTCAAATTGAGCAGGAGATGTGGACAGTAGGAGATCAGTGATAGGGTACTGTTTCTCACTTGGATCTGGAGTTGTGTCATGGGTCAGCAAGAAGCAACCCACAGTTGCTCTTTCTTCTACCGAGGCCGAGTACAAATCTGCATGCTTTGCTTCTTGTGAGGTAGTGTGGTTGAGGAGGACTTTGGGGGACATGGGTGCAGTGCAGAACAAGCCTACGCAGTTATCATGTGACAATCAAAGTTGCATGGCGATTACAAAGAACTCGATCTTCCACGCTCGCACAAAACACATTGAGATTCAATATCACTTTGTATGCGAGTTGATCATGGATGGAGAGGTCGACTTGGTATACTGTTCGACTACAGAGAATGCTACGGACATCTTCATGAAGGCTCTTGGAAGAGACTTGCTGGAGAGGCATCTTCATCGACTTAACATTGGGCCAAAAAAGTAAGTTCACTTGCGGGTGGACATTGAGCGGGGGTGTTAGATGGGGGCCATGTGTGGCCTGATGGCTGGACGGCTTCAGATAGAGTTGGCACACCGCCAACTAGGCTACATGCAAGTGCGGGAAGGCATCCCTTGACTGACCGCACTGAGGGTAGATGGAGCATTTCTCAGGGCAGCCCACTCTCGGGTTGCAAGGCCCATTTGGAGCCTCAAATGATCCCAGATGGCTGTGGGCCAAACGGTTACCGTAGGTCCGTTGCTCTGTTTTGTGCACCGGTTCTATCGTATGGTCAGTGGCCTATTTCGAGACTGACCCCCAGTCGACCGGTTTTGGCAAACTGGGTCGGCCACCCAATTGAGCCTAACCGACTACGACTAGTGGCTATATAAGAGCAAGCCTGTGAAACCCATTTCATCACTGGCTTCAGCAACCCTTATTCCTTAGCATTCAGCCTCCGTCTTCTACTGTTTCTAGCATGCCATCAAAGCTTCTTTCACAGGAGTGCATGGTTGGGAGGCAGCACCATCTATTGTATCAATTCTATAGTAATTAAATTTTTGATTCTCCATACTATCTTGTTTTCTCTTTTGCATACGAGATCCTGTTATCTGTTGAGCACAGACGTATTATTTTCTTACAATTTTCACAAACAGTTCAGATCTTGAATTTGGCGGTCTTCATTTTGTTGTATGAAGGAGAGACTCAAAGACCTTTGTGATGCCTCCTCCTCAATCATCAAAGTTTCCAGAGCTGCAAATTGCATTGGAGGCTCTTGCATATACTTGGGAGCAATTTTCTAGTGTGGTGGCAAAAAGGATGCATGCAAAGATAATGTTTGAGTACTTTCACGATGCACAATATGCTCCTCAGATTCAAGGAGCTTCACATGAAGGAGATCAAGCACAGACTTTGATGTAGGGGCAAGAAGAACATGCACACTGTCACAAACGTGTAGAACATGAGCGCAAACTTCTAGAGTAAGAAATGGTGGATGTCACTAAGGATGATGAAACACAAGCCTTGAGTGCACAGGAATTGAAAAAAATTGAAGAAAATCAAGGTCGATCCACTGCAGTTATGCTAGAAGCTCTTGCTAGCAAACCACGACGTGAAATGCAAAAGGCTAGTACTGCAAGAGCCACAGTTCCAAGCAGTAAAAAAAGGCATCATCCCACTGTAGAGAAAGATCATATGGATGAAAAACGGTTAAAAGAAGAGAAAGATGAAGAAGACTCAGAACCCGAGGTTGAAGATGATCAAGATGAACTCACATCAATTAAAAATCTTAATCTGTGTCTTAATGAAGCAGTAACAGATGATGATGTGGGATATATATGGGGTCAAAGGACGTGGTTTGTGAATGCCAAAGATGTGGAAGCTGCGGCTATCTTTACTAATAGCCGAAGCCTTGATATATCCTATGCACTACAAATATACGAGGCTTTGAGAGATGGAAAGAAACCTGTGGCAAGCAACGTGGTCCTATGCCCAATAATGTTTTGTCCAATCAAAAATAGCTTTTTGGATCAAATAACATTTACAGGGCCTACACATTTCGAGGAAACCTTCAGTCGATTCTTTAAAGACACTCTTAAAAATATTCCAATTTAACAAGGCGAAGAGGCACAAGGTGAGAATATGCTAAAGGAAGCAAAGAAGGAATTCCTCCTTCATTGCAGATTCCAGCCCATTGATGGTCAACATGGGGCTTATGCTTGTAAGTAGATCGCAAAAGAAGCAAAGGAGGTTAAAAGACTCACTTCAGAACAATTTGCAAAGATAAGTTCATTCCATTATTATCCTGCAACAATCTATATATTCAAGCATGAGATCAAGTATTTGATTGAGTCCAAAAGACTTAATCATTATGTCCATGGAAAGCGTAAGATATCCTCAACATCAGAGGTCTTACAGAAGGCAGGGGTTATATGGACAACATTTGGTTCTCCAAATCCTGATTTGAAGCGAAAGGTCACAAAATCAGATGCCGACACACTCACAAACTTCTATACTTCTTTGAGTGCAGTTGTGCCTAGGGGAACTCAAGAGCGAGAAGAAAATATGACAAGCCTGAAGGTGGTGAGAGACAGAGATGCCAACTACACTTCTATCATATTTCGTCCTGTTGAAGTGTTCAATAGATGCTTGAAACGTGCATTGCTTGTGAACATGGAGAGTTGACCTATGAAGCTCCTTTGTTTGTCTCTGGAAAGTCAAAGGTAATGGATAAGAAGGAGTTGACGGCAAGGATGTGGAGGCCTATAAAGTACTTACTTGACAAGTATGCATCCATGGCAGCACAAAAACTTATAAAGAAAGAATGGTTTTTTGGAAAGAAAGACAAAGACCACTGCATGGAAGAATGCATCAATGTACAGGTGAGGCACGATGCAGTGCATAGTGCCATTAAGTATTTGCTGTCAGAGAAACAAATTCCACTTAGTCATTGTAACATTGACTATAATGTGGTCAA
Organism: Dipteris shenzhenensis; assembly: GCF_047967505.1. NCBI lineage: Eukaryota > Viridiplantae > Streptophyta > Polypodiopsida > Gleicheniales > Dipteridaceae > Dipteris > Dipteris shenzhenensis. The sequence goes on along the minus strand of NC_141603.1, from coordinate 34,199,056 downwards.
GCATATAGCCTCTTTGTCAACACCCAAGGTAAAGCTATGGGCAAACAGGTAGATTAAAAAGGATGAAGATGGGTCAGAAATAGTAACCTCTTACATGAGAAAAGAAATCCCACAACAGGTGGTTGCATATGTGGAAAGATTAATTAGCGAGATAAGGATGCCGACAGATATGCACCAAAGCTTTCAATTCAATGTAGAGGTTACGGCAGAGCTGGAAAGCTTGTGAACTTCAAGGGAGTTTCAGAAGATGGCTTCATCAAGAATGAGTCAGCATGGGACAAGCCACAACTATTCTTTATCAATGAAGTTTCTAGCGATGATATCCATAACTTCATTGACAGAATAGTATATACCACCATTAGCTAAGTGGCAATTTGCAACATTGTCATTTTTGTTGATAAAAAGACAAAGAAGCAATGCAAGTTACTCTAGAGCGAGCATATTCATTAGCTTTGAAGATCTATACTGGTGTTTATGCAGCAAAGAGAGGCAAGAGAGAATGTGGCATAGCGATTCAATCTCTTGAATCATTCTTCTTGTGTATGCGGAGTCCCAACCCTGATCACTCCTTACAAAAGAACATAAGAGGGAATTCAAATAGTTTGAGATTGATGCTAGAAGAGCAAGATATTCCCAGGTCCATACATTATCAAAAAAACAACTATGGAAGTCCTGCAAAAGGTGGGAGTCTCTTGCTTACCATGATGGTGAATTTGCTACCGGCAGGTTGGGAGGTCACCTTGTATAGGATGGGATATTTATTTGAGGATCTCCTCAGAAAAGGAAACTCCACAAATATTATTGAAAACAAGAATTTCATGGCTTATTTTGAGCTTCAAGCAGATCTAACCATAGGCTATGAAAAAGAGGTAGAGCACAAGGAGACTGATGACATGGATGATGACCTTGAAGATCATAATGTCCGAGTTGATGATGATGAAAAGATGGACTTACATGACCCATTTAGAGAGAGGTTGGTGGATGAAGAGAAAGATGATGATGCCTTCTTTGATAATTATGGCTCGCAAGGTTATGTAAAAAGGCCACTATGAACCCTCTATTTCTCAACTAAATACAAATTTTTAAATAAGATTTAAATTTAAAGATTTGTTTACAGGCAATAGAGGGAGAAGAAATGGATGAAGTCAATATGGAGGCACTCCCTTCTACTTGAGTAATGCAACCACCTCTAAATTTGATTGAAGAATCCCATGAGCACAAGAGCTTTAAAGACACCATGGAAAAGCAGAATGACCGCAAACATAGAATACAATCTATGACAGAGACCCATTCTGCAAATTTAGCTGCATTGGATAAAATGGAAAGCTCATTTGAAGTTAGGATCATTTTGAAACGAGAACCTCAGTATTTGAGCTTTGGTAGAGAGGTGGTTTCAGTCCTCCCCAATCCTTTAAAAGAGGTTAATGACAATGTTATCCTGGCCATTCTCAGGTAATGTTTGTTTATTTGTTGCTACTTCAATGAGCTAACATTTGTTTATTTGTTTACAGTGTAGTTATATCTCAGTTTCCTAGTGCAGAATGCAAATCAATTCTATGAGCTAATGTTTGTTTATTTCTTGGTGCAGTGTAGTTATTTCTCAGCTTCCTAGTGCAGAGTGCAGAATCATGTCTACATGCTTGATGCTCTCCTTTCTTCTATTCTTAGCTCTCCTCAAAAGACTATAGAAGATGTTTATACCTGGTTAAGCCCTTTGAATTTAGATGGGGTGCGAGTCATCTTTATGCCTTATCATGAGGAGTAAGTATCAACTCCAACCTTATTTTTACTATTTCTTTGGCAAGTTTGTGTAAAACAATAATCATTTTTAATCTGGTCATGTAGCTCACATTGGAGTCTGATCGCTTGGGACCTTGAAGTCAACCGTTTGTGATTTGTGAATTCAATGGAAAGCTATCATGCCAACTCCCCAAGGTAATTATTCTCTTAATATTTTTGTTACTTTCTTATTTTGTATCTTATGATCATGACATATTAATATATTTAATATGTCATGATGGACAGTGCTACATATTGGCTAGTATCTACTATCAGAATAACCACAGAGCAACAAGACCAAGTAGAATTCAAACGACATCTACCAGTGGAGCAAAAAGATGGACACAACTATGGGTGGAGAGTTGCCTACAACTGCATGTTGTTTCTTAGAGAGATTTTTGATTTGGAGTTACCAGTCAAAATGGAATCATATACAGAAGCCGATCTACTAGTGTTTCGGGCTGAGAGTATTCAACGTCTAATTGCTACCATTGGGAAACAACCTGAAAATATGACTACATTGCAACATGTATAAAACCTTATCTTTATACTTGTATGCTTGTTCAAGCCTTTAATTGGGATGTGTAAATCTCATTACTTTTTTATATTTTCCTCCAAGAGGAGCAGAGACTGAGTCTAATGAAAGCATGCTATCTTTATACTTCTATGATTATTTAAACCTTTATTTTTATTTGGGATGTGTAAATCTCATAACTTTTTAAATTTTTCCTCCAAGAGGAGGAGGGACTCACTCTAATGAAAGCATATATGAAACCTTACTTTTTAAATTTTTGCTCCAAGAGGAGGAGAGACTCACTCTAATGAAAGCATGTATGAAACCTTATCTATATACTTCTATGCAATCTAATGAAAAAACCATTATTAATGTTGGGGAACAACCTAAAAATATGACTACATTGCAGCATGTATGAAATCTTATCTTTATATTTCTATACTTGTTTAAGCCTTTATTTAGGAAAGTAATCGTGGCTGTCCCAACTTTATAACCTGCTCACTGTGGGAAAAACCTCCCACTCCAAGGGATATGGGCTGCCCCTACAAAGAATTCGAAGGTATCAGTGCACTTACACCCTCCTGGAATACCACTCTCCTGCTATCCACAGTCCTGGGCTGTCTAAACATAGCATTCTCTCTGAAATAGACATTATGGCTGCGTATCAACTCTCTAGCTGAAGAATCCCATAACCTGTAGTCCCTACTAGAGTCACTATGTCCAAGAAAGATACACCTTCTCGATCGGGAACCATGAGCATAAGCCTGGTAGCCAAACACACGTAAATGCTCATAACATGGTGCCCTGCCTGTCAAGAAGTCAAATGGCACTCTACCATTCAGAGATCTCCTAGGTGACCTGTTAAGCAAGTATGCAACTCTCTTACATGCCTCAGCCCAATAGCATTCGGTAAGACCTGCATGTCGTAGCATGCTACTAATCTTGTCCAATAGAATCCGATTTATGCCTTCTGCCAAGGCATCATGAGCAGAAAGATGAGGAGTGGTCAAGACCCTCTTGATACCAAGTGTATCACATAGATGCTGAAATCTAGAAGAGGTAAACTCTGCATCACCATCAGTCATCAAGCTCAATAGCTTCTTTCCTAACTAATTTTCAGCATTACCCAAGAATGAAATGTATCATATACATGATGCTTTTGTCGAATTGGATATACCCATATGTACTTTGTAGTAGCATCAATAAATGTCACAAAGTAAGAGGTGCCACCCAGTGAAATGGTAGGCATAGGCCCACAAACTACACTATGAACCAACTGCAATGGCTCAACATACCTCTCACTGACTATCTTCCTCACAAAAGAGGATCTTGACTGCTGATCATCATCACAATCATGACATAAAATTTGAGAGACATCCATAACAGGAATGCATCTCAATGTTGTAAGGGATTCCATACCTACAGTAGACATATGTCCAAGTTTGGCATACCATAAACTAACTGATGGATGCTTACTAATCATAAGCATCTTATCCTGGACACCTGATATAAGAGAATCCAACCTGTGATCCCCTAGCCATAACCAGATTGCCTCTAGCAATCTTCCATGCATGATCACCCAAAGAGACATGATAACCTACCTCAACCAACTGTGTCTAGTACTAATCTTACTTGTAGCAAGTCTTGGTATATGTCTAACCCTGTGTAGAACAAGAATAGAGCCACTAGGCATAACAAGGTGGATATCCCCATAACCATAGACATCCATAGAATGATCAATGCCCATCAAACCACTCTCCACAATGCATTCCTAATATGCACTGAACCATGACCTATGAGGGGTCATATGACATGAAGCACATGGATCTAACATCCAATCATCGAGAATGGGTACATCAGTGGCCAAGAAGAAGGTGTCAGACATAGACAAAAGAATGCCTTCATCACTGCTACTGTTAGTGGAAACCCTGGCATCCACGTGTTGGAGCTCACAACATGCTTCTTCTCCTTCTTCCTATCATTCTTAACCTTGCTCTTCTTCTTGTATTTTCTCAGCCATTTCTAGCAATACTTTTTCATGTGGCCATACTTTCCACAATAGAAACATCTAACACAAGTCCGAGAGCTAGACTTGCTCTTGGAATCCCCCCTTGAACATGACCTGTTTCTACCAATTGATCTACCTCTGGAGTGCATATCAAGACTGTATTTCAGCACATCAGGGCATTTCAACCCATCATGCTATAACATGACACTATCATGGTCATACATCCGGCATATACAAGTATAGAACTCATATGCGTGGTAGTCTACACCCTGTACACCATCCTGTACCTGCAAGTAGACTAACTTCGAGAGTGATGACTGAATGATAGAGCATGCTTGCTCATCCATGTCATCCCAATCACTCTGTTTAATGCTATTAAGCTTGACGCCTTTGCATTGAATGGGCTTATGTTGCCTCTTCTGCACTAACACATCATAAATATGCTCTTTCCAATACTGAAAGTTTGATCCATCCAACTCTCAATATCAAAGAGGGCACTACCAGCTGTAGATGCCATATCTGTGGCACAATAGCTCATAATCAAAGAGCAGTATAGTGAAATAGGCAACCCAAATGACCAAAAAATATAGTGTTGTCCAGACCAATCAGGTCTCCAAATAAACTGGCTGATCCAATGCTAAAAAACACTCAGCCATAAAGAGTCATAAACAAGAATATATGCAGCCCAGTAACCTACCAATGCCTGGCAATCCAAGTAAGAAATGCACTGAACTGAATGAGCAATGCCTGCTCAACCAATGGCAATAGGAGCCCAGCTCAACTATCCATAAACATCAGTGCGGCATCCACCAATGCAAATCCATAATGCATGGAAATGGCATTTATTACATCACCAATGCATCACCTCAAGTGTGAAATCCTTTGGCAAAAAAATCAAGCATTCACCACTTCCCAAATGTGCCAAAGTATTTTGCCAAAATGCCAATAATGCCCTTGGGACTGGAGTGAGATCCCAATCACTTTTTGTAATTTACTATGATTTCCCAATTCACTGTTGTGCAAGAGAAATTCCTACAACAATACCTCACAGCCACTTTGGGCAAAATAACACCTACTTTTGAACAGTGATATATTTTCACTGAAAGACCGGATGCCAAAGCTATAAACATAAAAGTTGTAGCTGGTAGAAAGATCTACAACTTGTCAGTTGACCTCAAGAGCCAAATCCTTGTGGACTCTCAGATATTCTCACCTATAAAATAGCTTCCTGCACATTGGCCACAAATAGACAGTAGACTACAACTTTTTGTGGTCTTGCAGAGGCTGTAACTCCTGCGACTTATACCAGATCAACTTGCTTCCAAAAGTTGTAGTATGTTCTGTGAACTACAACTTTCCAGTTTGGCACAAAGTGCAATTCCGCACCAGGAAAGAGATATTCAGTCCTAAAAATGACTGTTTTGTCATAAAAAACAGCAATAGCAGCAATTATAATGTCCTAACCAATGGCAAACACAATGCCATAAAATCAGCCCCGAATACGGTAACAAATCAGCCCCAAAATGCTGACAAACCAGCCCTAAAACAGCTCCAAACAATGCTAATCTGATAGGATCTCAATACATCACCGTACCACCATATGTATTTAACATAGGCAAATAACCATGCATCCAACGAAATGTCAATGCATCTCAACCAGGCATGTACCACTGTCAAAGCATGTGTCACCAGTCGACAAAAGTATCTAAAATGGCCTCTGACAAGAGAACTCCTAACCTGAGTCTCTATTAGCCTACTGTCACTCGGGGAGACCTACACCTGCAAGCCAAAACCAACTTAAAGAAACTAACGCTGTCTAATGTCCAGCACGGACAAGATGCAACCAAATTATGTCCATTAAGACCCAAATGTATGGGAAAACACAAGCTCGCTAACAAAGCTCAACTGCAACCGAAAGAAGCTGCATAGTGCACAAGCATATATCCCACACAATGTCCACAAGGCGTACTTCTGCAAAATGTCCTGCAAAGAGACCAAAATCAGCCAATGCTCAGCTCCAAGACCTCAAATGCAACACCGGCTCTCCCAGGCATACAACTGCATCAAACATGCAATCCAGAGGCTCCCCAACAGCTCCCAAATGAGCTAGAGACAATGGCAAAGAACTATGCCAAGACTGGAACCTGCAAGTGCCAAGAATGGCTATGGCACCAAAATAAGACCCAAATCTCTTGGGAGGAAGCCACGATGTGAGGTGATAGGTAGCACAATTGTAATTTTTTGAGGAAGCTTGGCCTCAACAGAATCGCAATCAGAGAACTGTGCGAACTGCAACAAGCAAAACTGACACTCTTTTACCCAGCAATGGCACCTAGCACAGACACTTGATTTCCTCCCTCTTGCTCAAGTTTGAGGCTTATGGCCTCAATAGCCTTTGCCAAAGAGTAGATCCTAGTAAAAAAAAACTATTGCTTGCAATCACATATGAGCTCACAGTGAGCTCCCATTACCTCCACGACACAACGTAGAATTCTTACCACTAAACTACAGCCACCAACGACAATAGCTCTGAGCTCCTCAATAGTATCAGCACATCAACAAAGATAGTGCTCACGAGCCAAGTTGCCTCTGAGCTCCAAAGCTCTATCGTCTAGCCAACAATGCCCATGGATGGGTTCTGCAGGTTGCTGGAGCACTGGAGCACTGGAAGATAACCCAAAGTGATTCTTGCAGCTGCATTGTAGAGCAAACAGATCTGGATGATGTCTACCCAAAATCTCTCCGTGAATGAGAGAATCGAGCTCTCCAAAGCTCCCGATAGATCTCTCACTGATCTCCTCGTAGATCGAATGCCATGGGCTCTGATACCAGTTGTGGGAGAGAAGAGCACACACAAAGGGAAAACCAGACACCAAAAGTGGTGGAGCAAAACCTACTCTAGCTTATTCCTTTATCATATATATATGAGTATGCATGGGCACTCTATAGTGGGTGGGCACACTTCCCTTTATCCCAACAATGTAGACTACTCTCTCAATAAGAAGAGTCATGAAAATATGACTCTATTGTAGCAGATTGGAAGTTCATTCACCGCTATGTTGTTAATTTGACAACAACCTTATTTGTTTGAATTCGGTGAAGAGATTTTAATCCTCTTGAATCCTAAGAAAGAGGTTAATGTCAAAGTCATTACAACCATCCTCAGGTTTGATGCAGCCTTTTCCTTGGCTTTATACTTTGCTTATTTTGATTAAACCCAAGAAGCTAATTCTTTTTTTAAATATAGTAATGTTATAGCAAATTTTCCTCAAAATATACAAAGCGTTTCATATATGCTCGATCCTCTTATTTCGGAAGTGCTTAGCAACAAAGAAGAAACCATAGAGAATGTTTGCAAGTGGTTGAAGCACGTTCCTATGAATGAGGGACGAGTTATCTTTACAGCATATTATGAGAAGTAAGCATCAAACCCTACTTGTTTTTTCTATTGCATTGCTAGAATTGTCTCAAACACAATAATTATTCTTTATTGATAATGCAGCTCACATTGGAGTTTGGTGGTCGTGGACATCTTTGCTAAGAAGTGCTTCTTTGCCAACTCAATGACATCCATCCATGGCACTATGTTAGAGTAAGTATAGACTACACTTGTTGTCACTTCTTGACATGTAGATTGATATGCAATGCACATATTCACTGTTGTTATATGTTTTGATGTGCAGATCGGCTCAAAAGTTAGTAGGTGCTATCGACACACAGTAATGCAACAATGTGACTTGGCACAACAAATAGAGTATATAACATGTCAAGTATCACATGTGGATGGAGGGTGGGCTACTATTGCTTTTTGGTACTCGGTCAAATTTTTGAGATACAAAATGACACCACACTGTCAACATATACGGATTTGCATCTCTATGCATTTATAACATGTACCATTCGAGCAATCATTAAGGGCAACATTATGGACCCTCCCACAAGGCAAATTGATAATGGCTCAGAGGAGTGCAAAATGAATGCCGTCAAAGAGTCAAAGGGGATAGAAGACCTCAACTCCATAAACATGGCTTCATTGGAAGAATTGGGAAGCTCTTTTAATGTTGGGGTTTTGATTCAACATAGACCTCATTATCTTGAATTTGGGGGAGAGGAGATTTCAATCCTCTCTAGAGCTTCAAATGAGGTCAATAACAATGTTATGATGGCCATTTTCAGATTTGATACAAACTTTTTCTCTACTTGATAATTCAATATTTTGATTAAATCTAATAAGCTAATATTCATTTATTTGTTGGTGCAGTATAGTTATCACACAATTTTGTAGAGCCGTACAAAACCGTGTGTATATGTTGGATTCCCTCCTTTCTCCTATACTTAGCGATAGCAGAAAGACAATAGCCGATGTTTGTAAATGGTTACAACCTTTACATTTACATGGCATGCGAGTCCTATTTATGGCATATCATGAGATGTAAGTATCATGGCAACCTTATTTTCATCTTATACTAGCAACATTGTGTTAAATAATAATGGTTCTTAATTATTTGTGTAGGGAACATTGGAGTCTGGTGGTTTGGGACCTTGAAGACAACTATTGTTGGTTTGTCAACTTGATTGCAGGCTTTCATGGCTCAGTGCAAACATAAGTATTCTATTAATCTGTTGTTACTTCTATATTACAGTAGACTCAATCTCCTCTTCCTTAAATGCAAGCTTTGATATTGCTTTAGTTGCACGTTGTATTCTAATGGCAGCAATTAGGTCTCGAATGATTTCAGCCCTAAACAATTGTATATCTTTCTCTAAATATTTGAGCTCCAAAGAGTCTTCCGATGAGACCTGTGGCTTAAGTGAGAAAATTTCTTTGAAAATCAACATGCAGTTATAGGCAACTCTCCACCCACAACTATGCCCATCTTTCTGCTCTACTATTAAATGCTTTTGGAAGTCTAGCGAGTCTTTGTACTGTCCTGTCTCTCAGTGTACACCTATAGCACCACAACCTCTACTAGAAGCATCAAAAGAGCTGCCACAGCCTCCGCTTGCATTTAAGGAAGAGGATACTGAGTCTACTCCTAGAGCACTACATACTACAGAAGAAGTAGAGACTGAGGGTACATCTAGAGCACCACAGCCTCCATTGGAAGCATCAGAAGAGTTGCCACAGTCTCCACTAGAAGCATTAGAAGAGTTGTGATGCATGTATGATGTTGTGTTTGTATATATGCATGAGGAGCATATTCTCATGATGTTGTTTATTCCATGAATATTATGGTTGACATTTATTTGTTGCAATGTATGGATCATGATGTAGTTTTTGTTGATTATACACCAATTTATGACTTATTACTTAAGTGGCATTTAGTCATGATATTTATATATTTATTTCATGCACAAAATTTTATGATATGAATGTGTGATGATGTGATTATGTGGAAATATAACCTTGTGTGATGAGAATTTTGATGTGAATATGTGATGATGTAATATTTGTAATATATTTCACTCCAAAGTATCAATTCCCAATGCTCCACTCACTTAAAGTATAGCATTCCCAATGCTTTGCAAAATTTTATTCAGTTGGACAATCTCCACTCACTTAAAGTAGAGCATTTCCAATGTTTCTCTCACTTTATTCCAACCCTTATCCTTATCATAGCGAACACATCGTGCCTCAGTGCACTTGTATTCTTCCATCCTAGTCCTTCCACAAACACTCTCTTATTTCTTACATCCTAGTCCTTCTGTAACTTGTATTCATCTTTCACTTTACGTCTTCCCTCACTTTCTATCACTCTTGAAGGAGGGGCAGCTCACTGTGCATCCCTCGCTATCGCTCCCTCACTCTCCTTCTCCCACTTTCCCTCTAAGACAATGACTAGTTACTACTCGACTTCATTTATTGAACTCAAATTCTGTCTTAGATCCCTTTTGTATGGACCAATGAAGGGAAAATCATTCGAGGAGGATATGTTATGCACATGGCTGCTTGATTTGAACTCAGCAGAAGAGGTGAATATCCCTAGCTTTCTTTTTTGCTTCTTTTAATCACGTACTTCTTATGCTAACGAGTTAAATTTTCGTACAGGATATGGCGGTGGCTAGAAACTATATTGAAAAAAATGGTGAAGATGAGGAAAGCTAAGAGGGAAAAGAAGAGTTGTTGAATGCTTACAAGTCGGCAAAAGATTCGAAATAGGTTGAGGAGAGTCTGTGAGGAGATTTGCAATGCCAGCCCTAGTTACGCATGGCCTGCAAGTTTAAAGTCTGCTTGTTTTCATAAAGCCAATGCCATAGTAGGCACTTTCAAGGACATAATTTTTTGCAAAGTCTACAACTAACACAACCACATCATTAGGGAATTTGAGAATACATTCCTTGAATTGAGGCGCTTGCCATCAGGCTATGTAGTTGTGTTGATAAATGCTTCATTTTTACTTTTCAAGAACTGCAAAAACTCCCAATATTGCATGTCTTTGTTCACAAGATCTTTCCTCTTCTTCTTGTTTCCATGCTTTCACATATTTAAATACTTTCACAGTGATGGTTTTTCCTTCCTTCATTGTCTCTAAGGGGTAGCAAGCCAACTTCTTTATGCCACAATCCTTGCATTCACCCATTAAACACTTCCTATGATGGAAGGTTGCATCATTATGTGTTGGACAAATCAATAATTCCCACAAATGAGTGACACCTTTGTAAGTGTGCAAAGTAGATGAACATATGTTGCTTGTGTCATCACTAGTACAGACAATGCATTTGCATTGACATTTCAAATGAATTCCAAACTTTTTATTGAGCATCACATTCAGCTCATCTTTCAAAAAGGACATCTGCACATGGTATTCATATCAAGCTTTCCTTTAACTTGCACACAAATAGAGGCTTCAAATATTCAAATGACCGTAATTGAATCCTGCACTCTAGATTTTTTTGTTTAAATCGGTGAAAGAGCTCAACTTCCAATCAAAAGAAAGCTTTGTGTTAGCAATCATAGGTGTTGATGACCAATTGTAAGTGCTAATAGGTAGTGCTGGTGCTAATAGGAAGTGCCGATGCTAACAACAAGTAGTGCAAGTGCTAAGTTAAAATAACTAGTAGGTGCAACAACAAGCATTGTAGATGCTAATGTTCAACAATTCCAGGTGCTAATAGGAATGGCAAGTGCTAATTAGCACAATTAGTAGGTGTAATAATAGGCATTGCATGTGCTAACTAGCATCTGGAAGTGGTAGATGAAAGTGCTAACATTCATTGCAAGTATATGTTCTAAAACCCAAACTAGAAGCGTTTGTTACCAGCACATGCTATCAAGCACGTGCAATTGTTATTAGCACATGCATGTTATTGCATGTGCTAACAAGTACATGCAATTACAAGCATTTCATGTGCTAACTAGCATCTGGCAGTGGTAGATGATAGTGTTAATACACATTACACTTGTGCTAACAAGGATGGAAGGTGCTAACAAGCATTGTAGGTGCTAGCAACCAACCACAAGTGGTGCTGGTAGGAAGCATAGGCACTAACTAGCATATGGAAGTGGTAGATGAGAGTGCTAATAGAATTGCAAGTTCTAACAAGGATTACAGGTGCTAACAAGCATGGTGCTAGCAACTACAGGTGGTGCTGGCAAGAATGACATGTGCTAACATGCACAAACATTTCTTGCCAACACATGCAAACAAGCACATGCAATTCTTGTTAGCACATGCATGTTATTGCATGTGCTAACAAGCACCTGCAATTACAAGCATTGCATGTGCTAACTAGCATTTGGTGGTGATAGATGAAAGTGCTAATATTCATTGCAAGTGTATGTGCTAAAACCCAAACTAGAAGCGTTTGTTTCCAGCACATGCAATTGTTATTAGCATATGCATGTTATTGCATGTGCTAACAAGTACATGCAATTACAAGCATTTCATGTGCTAGCTAGCATCTCGAAGTGGTAGATGAAAGTGCTAATAAGCATTGCACTTGTGCTAACAAGGATGGAATGTGCTAACAAGCATTGCAAATGCTAGCAACCACAAGTGGTGCTAGAAAGAATTATAGGTGCTAGCTAGCTTATATTAATGGTAGATGAAACTACTTATAAGCATTGCAACTGTTAACAAGGACTGGAGGTGCTAACAAGCATGGTGCAAGCAAGCAATGCATGCATTAGTAATAATGGCATGTGCTAACATGCACAAACATTTGTTGCCAAAACATGCTAACAAGGACATGCAATTCTTGTGATCACATGCCTGTTATTTCATGTGCTAACAAGCACCTGCAATTATCTATAACCACCTTCAATATTTTGTCAAAAAGTATGGATGACTTTTAATTTGGTCCACACAAGGAATGGAGAAGTCTCAATACACTGCAAGAAATGCATTTTTTCCAACACACACAACATTTCAGAGGAGCTCTAAAGGCAAATTATACTACAAAGGTTACGAATAAATAAAAAAGTGGCATCATCACAAGTTAAGCTTGCCTTCAATATGGCACAAAAGAAAATAATAAGGCAAATCCTAGACCACTCATTAGCTATGTAGAAACATGAGAAATGGAGCCAACAATTTTTGCACATGGGACCGGTGTAGTGGCAGATATTGATATCTAGCATAAACGCATTGGTCATGTTAATGTATAGTGACTTAAATTAATGCAGGCCCAAAAAAATTTTCCAGGATTGCCTAAGTTCAAGGTTGCAGAAATGTAAGGTATGTGAAGCTTATCAATTTGGAAAATAGGCAAGGAAACCATTTCCTAGACATGTTCAAGAGAGTAAGAGGCCATTGGAATCAATCCACTCTAATGTGTGGACTACTAAAGCTGCATCTATTGGAGGCTGTCATTATTTTGTCACTTTTATTGATGACTACAATAGAAAAGTTTGGGTGTATTTTATGAAAAAGAAAAGTGAAGTGTTTGGTCATTTCAAAGCTTTTAAAGCTATGGTTGAGAAAGAAACAGGCCTGCAAATAAAATGCCTAAGGTCAAATGGAGGGGGAGAGTACATCTCAAATGAGTTTGCAAGGTACCTCTAGGAGCATGGCATAAAGCAGCAATATTCATGCAGTCATACCCCACAACAAAATGGACTTATAGAAAGGAAAAACAGGCATATTGGATAGGTATCTCATGCCATGCTCAACGAAAAAGACCTACCAGATTATTATTGGGCTGAAGTAGTTGCTAGAGTAGTCTACATAATGAACAGGACTCCCACTGTAGCAATACATGGCATGACACCAGAGGAGAGGTATACTGGTAGGAAACCAGATATTTCTCATTTGAAAGTTTTTGGTTGCATTGCCTATGTTCATGTGCTAGATGAGTTGAGATCCAAGTTGGATCCAAAAGCTATGAACTGCATCTTTATTGGTTATTCTCTCCAGCAGAAAGGGTATAGATGCTATAACCCTTCTACTCGTAAGTTTATAGTGCATTTTTGCAATACTGCTCACCTCAGTCACTTACCTTGCAATTCCTCTGAGCTAAGCTTTCTCTACAACTAGAGCTACCCTCTATAGAGATTTGGAGCGATTTGGTCAAGAGATGAGAGAGTACTCAGCAAAAAACTAGTCAACTTTTTGAGAAGATAGAGTTTTTTCAAGTGAAGAAGATGTTGCTGCCCCGAGAGTTATAATGCACCATTTCAGCTATGGTTTGTTCTGAGCCTTCCTTGCATATAGATCTATGATTTGCAGCAAAATCCCCTAGCTTGGTGATGCTTGAATTGAGGTATCAAGCCTCCAAAGTTTCCATGTTCTCTGCTGCAAGCATTTCTAGTGTATTTTTTGGAAATTTTGATGATACACTAAATGCTTGAGCAGTAAAAGTTCAGTTCAGAGATTGTTCTTCCAAGTTTCAGTTCAAAGTGTGCTCTTTCAGTTCAAAGAATGTTATTCCAAGTTCATTTGATGTCATTCTCTTGACAACATGCCAACTTCAAGCTCTCAAAGCTCTTTAAATGTCAAGAAGACTACAAAGACAAAGTACAAGGTGAAGAAGACCCTAGTTAAGAGGTTGTGGGAGAAGCAAATTGGTTATGAATATGCCAAACAATTAGGATTTTCTGAATGCTTATCTTGCAATTTGCATCTATATGGTGAAGGTGATTGCTTTGTTCAGAAAGATTGATCTTTTGTAAAGGGATTAGACACTACCATTAATTTGTGAAGACCTTTCCAAAATGGCTTCCAAACTAAAAATAGATAAGTTTGAAGGAGAGGGGTTCCACATTGGCAAACAAAACTGAAGTTTATTCTCATTAAAAAGGGGATATGGAAGGTAGCAAATGGAAAAGAAACTAAACCTACAACTAGAGAAGGAGAAGCTCCATGACTTCCAAAAGATGAAAAAGCACTTGCTATAATTGCTCTTGGTTTGAGTGATTCCTTTATTCATCACATTGATGGATGTGAGACTACTCATGCTGCATGCACTCATCTTGAGCATGTTTTTGGAGCACAGGGAAGTTGCTCTCTAAGTTTAGCTTGCTTATCAAGTTCTTTGACTTAAAATTGGATAGAGGGGAGTCCATATCTTCACATATAAATTCAATGAAGAGCATTTTGACATAGTTATCTGGCATCAAGTTTAATCTTGATGAAGATATTGTAATTGCCATCTTACTTAAAAGTCTCACTAAAGAATATGGCACTATTGTAACCACACTCGCCGATATTCCAAAGATAAGTCTGGTAGAAATTGAAGCATCACTCTTGGAAGAGGAGAGAAAGATAAAACAAAGAAGTGATTACAAAGATGGGGCATATTTGGCCAAAAGCAGCTTCAAGGGAAGGAGCAAAATGAAATGTAACTTTTGTGGCAAACCTGGACACTTTGAAAAGGAATGTTATTCCAAGAAGAGATGTTCACCCAATCTTGTTGAGGAAGTAGAAACTGAAGAAGAAGAAGAACCAAAGAATGTCAAAGCTCTCACTGCTTACAACACCCAAGTCAATTGTGACAAGGGTGAGGATCCATATTTTTTCTAAGTTATGTGTGTGTGATGTCAATAATGGTTCTCTGCCATGGATAGTCCATCCTTAAATGATTGTTAATCTTTTTAGATTTTAAGCAGCTTGGTTGGATGAAGATTTTTTCTAGGAGTTTCCCTAGATATTGGCAGACTAATTGGAAGCAATGGAAGGATATAATGTGGCATGACTGATCTGATGATGGAATGTCCTGAAGACTGATCTGCTGATCTATACTACTCATGGAAACTATGTCCAAGGAGACGATGTGCTCCATATAAGAGGTGAGAGCATTAGTTATGGATGATGGAATAGAATCACGTGAAGAGCTGAATGCACTATGGCATGTATCTCTGCATGTGGTAGAAGATGTGAGTGCCCCATCTTGTAGATCTTGTATGTTTTGAATTGTATGCGTTTTTTTCATCGTAGCAAGTTGGTTGTTAAATTATTGAAGTTTTGTTATGTTCATGTGCAGATGGCAGACTTGATCCTAATCTTACTTCTCTCGATGATGAGCACATGATGCCTATTACAAGTGTGTATTGCCATGATGTCCTCAACTATTATTAGTGTCCATTTTTCTATGATATTACTTTCACTATTAATTTTGTCATGCAGGTGAAGGAGAATCTATGGGTGGAGATGTAAGAACACTTAAGAGAGGGAGGACAAGTGGTCTAGACTCTGCTTTTGTATGTATAATTTGCATGAACACTCTGCATTTTTGGAGTCCAGCAATGGTCCCCAGCCACGGTCCAAGAGACATCACATCATGTATGGTTAAATGTATGAATCTTTAACATTCATAATTTCATTCCTGTTCATCCTACTACAAGATCTGGTATCAGTTCAATATGATCTCTAAATGGCTTGCAGGTGTTGAGAGTTCACGCTCAACATCATGTGATCATGTGTGCATAGCACCATCACGTGATCATATGTGCATAGCACTAACCTTATAGAGTGCTATAAAGGAAAGGGTTAGATCCCCTAACCCTAACCCTAAAAGGGTTTGTATATATTCTATTTTTTCAACTAATTCTAGTGTACAGTTAGTCATTTGTGGTGTGCTCTCTAGCTGTGCCCTCTCTCCTCATCTCCACTCTTCTCCTCTCCCCTCTTCATATTTTGTCATGGTATCAGAGCTCCCTTGTCTTTCGCTGAGACATTGAGTTTCTTGAGAGTGTGAGAGAGATTGTGAGATTGAGAGTTCTCTTGAGTGATTGTGAGATCCTTCCCTTCACTTCCGTTGAGAGAATTTCCGTCCATTGAAAGAAATTTCCGTCATTGTTCTTGAGAGATTTCTGTCATTTGAGAGAGTTTATTTGAGTGTTTCTTGAGTTGAGAGAAAAAGAGAGTCCTCCAACTATTCTACAACAAGCTTGTGGAAGAACTCCAGCCAGAGAGATCAAGCTTCCAAGGAGACCTCAACAGCAAGCTTCTACGGTGGTAGTTCTTCTTCAAGGCGCACCTTCAAGCTTCAATGATCTTAGCTTGGCAACTCACGGCCTCCTAAAGCTCATATGATCTTAGCTTGGAAACCGAAAGCCTTTGCAAGGCCTTCCAAGCTATAGTGTTGTGTCAACTGGCGGACCTCCAAGCTCCTACGTCAACGTGTCTACAAGGTGACCATCGAGCAGCTGAAGGCTCGATACTCCTTGATAGTTGCAACATACTCCTGAGTCTTCAAACAATCGCGGCTCGCAACTCCTGAGGCGTAGCCCAAGCAGCTCCTTCCACGCCCGCAACCTACAACGGGCTCTATCCGTTGGTGCATCCATTGGAGGCTCATAGTCCATTCTTCAATTGGAGCGGCTTAGCGGCTCAAGAGCCCATTTGCTGGCGAGTGGCTGAAGGTTCTAAAGGCAAAGATGGCTCCATCGCGAAGGCTGCCGGTGTCGCCGTCGCCACCGGCATCGCTTGGAGCATCTACAAATCTATCGTGGCCCGCAAGGAAGAGGATGCGCTGATTACGGCTCCCTCGGTGCTCAAGAGGACTTCGGTGGCCTTGATCCTAGCTCCCCTCCCAAAGAACCCGAGCCTGAAGTAAAGTTGCAGGAGAAGATAGTGGGCAGTTTCTGGAAGAGAAGATTTGGATGATCGACGACGACGAAGAAGAAGAAGCCGAAGAAGACGAGGACGACGACCATAGCTGGGCTACAAGCCAACGGCAGTAGCCCTCGAACGATTGGCCGCCTCCTACAACGAACTCGACGGCCGCCTCCATCGACGGAGAAGACGACAGAATAAAGAAGATTTCGACCGAATCTTTTTAGATTTCGGCTTCCCACAGCGTGACACGTGGCCCGTGTGCCACGTCATCCAATCTGCCATGTGTCAACCTTATCTGCCACGTGTCAATCTTATCTACCACATCATCACCGACTGCCACATCATCACTGACTGCCACATTATCATCGACTGCCACGTCATCACCGACTGCCACGTCATCATCGATTGCCACGTCATCACTGACTGCCACATCATCATCGACTGCCACATCATCACCGGCTGCCACATCATCGTTGACTACCACGTCATCACCAGCTGCCATGTCACCTGACATGTCACTATGCCACATCATCAGCCACATCACCTGTGCCACATCATCAATGCCACATCACCTGTGCCATCTCATCAGTGCCACGTCACCTGTGCCATGTCATCAGTGCCACGTCAGCATTGCCACATCACCCTGCTGACATCATCTATGCAACCTCAGCACTGCCACCTCAGCAGTCCAGTCAGCACTGACCCTCTGCAGGCACAGTCCCTTGCCAGGCACACTGTGCACACACTGCATGTGCACACTCCTGCCACCTCAGCACAGAGCTTCACTGGCACACCTCTTGCTAAGCACAGTGCCACATCATCACTGCATGTGACTCATAGTGACACATCATCATTGAGCACCATTTGCACTCCTTTTGCCCCTCCACCTAGATCAAGTCATATCTCTTGATCCAGGAAGAATTTGAGGGTGCTCCAAAAAGGAAAGTCGCTCGATTTTTTGTGCTCTACGCGCTCGTTACATCACGCGCACATTTCAGTGCAAGTTACATTCACATTTGAGCCTCGCCGACAAAACCACTTCCTTCATGCACATTTGCCTCTACATCGACGCATCTGACCCAGCACTTCAAAAGAACAAAAGAAAAGGAATTATTTGCTACTCTTTCATCGATCGACGGTTGGTTTAGATCTAGATCAGAGTAGACTAGATCGCCATAGAGGGGACGCTTTGAATTCCCCAAGTTGCCAATCTAAGCCATGCCCGAAATTCCCGACTAGTACCTACTCGGAGTCAGTCCATACGCTCACATCCGATTTCACATCATTACATTACCTGAAACCTTACGTTCATCAGTTCAGTGAGCAGACTTCAGAGTTCAGAGGCATTGGAGATTGATTTAGTGGGTAGATAGCACTTGATTTCACACACACATGCCACCATTGTAAAGCCCATTTGGCTATCTCATGGCATCGTACACATCATTTTTCAGCCTTGTAAAGCCTCTTGGCTATTCCCAGCATCATTGCCACAAGCCTTGTAATACAGATCAGATCTTATATACTGCATTTCTATCTTCACCGACGGTACAGAGATTTCACTTGGCATCTTCAGTGTATTTGCAATTGATTCATACAGAGTTTTTCAGGACACTTTTGAGTACATTGTTTGCACCATGTCGACTAGCAACCTCAATCTTGAGGCATCTGCTAAGTTAGACAACTCCAATTACGGTACATGGAAATACCGAATGGAGACCATTCTTGTGCTTCAGGACAAATGGGAGTATGTCGATGGATCCATACCTAGACCATTGGCCGATCCAGCCACCAGTAGCTCTACTCCATCTGTTGTCACAGCACCAACAACGGGATCTACATCTACACAAACAGTTTCACACCACACCAGTAGTAGATCCTGCCATTGCCCGAGCGCAAGCAGAATGGGATAAGAAAGACAAGTATGCCTATCACCTGATCAAGCAGAATGTGCAAGATGTCATGCTAGGACAGCTCAACACAGTCAAGACATCAAAAGAAGCATGGGATATGTTCGCAGCTCTCTACGAGTCCAAGAACACATCCAGGATTCTCACCCTGAGAAACCAGATCAACCAGAGTTTCCGCAACAGCAGTGAAACCGGTCATGCTTATGTACTCCGCATCAAAGACTACAACAATCAACTTGCAGCAGCAGGAGAGACTATGAATCCCACAGAAATGGTTCAAGTAATCCTGAATGGACTAGGAGAAGGATATGAGAATCTAGTCCAGAGTATTGCCATCCAACGGCAAATTCCAACACTGGAAGAACTTTAGTCAGTTCTACTTGGTGAAGAACTCAGGACTCAGGCCATTCAAGCACATAAAGGTCATTCTAATGATCAGGCATTCACAGCTTTAGACAGAAGCAGAGGCAAAAGCAAAAACAGAGGTAGATGATATCAGAAAAGTGGTCATCATCAACAAAGTCAAAATCAGCATCAGAATCAGCATCATCCTCAGCAACATCAGAATCAGCAAAGAGGAAATCATTCCAACCAAGGAAGATTTTAAGGACAAGGAAATGCATCCACCAATGTGTCAAACGTTTCATGCAACTATTGTCACAAGTTTGGACACTATGAAAGAGATTGCCGCAAGAAGCAGTATGACCAAGGCGGTCAATCCAGCAGTAATCGAGGGAATTCCCGAGGAAGAGGAAATCATCGTGGTGGACATTCTAGTCACAGTCATTTTGCAAATGAACATGGAAATATGTTTCTTGCAAGTGAGGAATTGCATCAGACTGATATAATGCACCTAGACACTGATTTCAATCCCAAAGAGGATTTTAGCTATCAAGTCGACCAAGTGGAACAGGATCCTTGGTACATCGATAGCGGTGCATCATCTCATATGACAAATCACCAGGAATGGTTCACAAAAATGAAGCCATTAGAAGGTCAAAAGAATGTCATCTACACAGCAGACAATACACCGAATCCGGTTCAAGGGACAGGTGTTATCCCTATGAACAATTTCACTGGTACAAAAGGATTAGTCAAAGATGTGCTCTATGTTCCGAAGCTTAGCAAGAACCTTTTGTCAGTAGGTCAAATGACGGAACACAACTACAAAGTCATCTTCGACGGTGATGAATGCACTGTCAGAGACAAATCCAAAAGAGGTCAGCTAGTAGCAAAAGGTGTCAAGGAAGGACGCTTATACAGGATGCTAGCTATAGTACCAGATAAGCATGCCATGTCAGCTCAAATGCAACAGATGCCACTATCTGCAAAATGGCACAAGAGATATGGTCATGTCAACTTCAAGTACTTGTTAGATCTAAGGAATCAGAATATGGCAATTGGGATTCCGAAGCTACAGTTTCTTGGAAAAGTTTGTGAAGCATGCTACTTCGGCAAACAAAAGCGAACCAACTTTGTCAGAAGTACCTCTCGTGCACGAGGTATTCTTGATTTGATTCATATAGATGTATGGGGTTATGCCCAGACCCGCAGCATCAATGGTTCACTTTATTACTTGACCTTCATCGACGACTACAGCAGATATTGTTGGGTCTACTTTCTGAAAGAGAAATCTGAAGTGTTTGCCAAATTTCAAGAATTCAAAGCCATGGTAGAAAACCAAACAGGTAGAAAGATCAAGGTCATGAGATTAGACAGAGGAGGTGAATACATGTCTTCAGCATTCATGAACTTTTGCAAAAATCACGACATTCAAAGACAATTCACATGTGCAAATACTCCTCAGCAAAATGCAAGAGCTGAAAGGAAGAATGGGACTTTAGCAGACAGTGCTAGAGCAATGCTTAGTGAAAAGCATCTTCCGAATCAGTATTGGGCAGAAGCAATAGCTACAGCTAACTACTTGCTTAATCGGCTTCCTACCGAACTGATACAAGGTATGACTCCTTATGAAGCATTCACTGGAGCCACGCATTGGGCATCTCCGCATATTTGGTTGCATAGCATATGCCCACATACATGATGATCATCATAGGAAATTGGATGCGAAGTCACGCAAATGCATCATGGTTGGCTATAGTGAAGAAAGCAAAGCATACAAATTGTATGATCCCATCAACCGCAAAGTCATTATCTCCAGAGATGTAATCTTCGATGAGGAATCAGAATGGAAAACCTCACCTACACAGGAGATAGAAGCATCGACTTCACAGTCATCTACAGAACAGGTTGATGAAGAAGAGCAAGAATTGCCAGCAACACCCCAAGCAGCGCCACAGCAGCTCAGACGGTCTACTAGGGAAAGCAGACCACCAGCCAGATTGACATATGCTCAAAAAGGCAAAGCAATTCAGGTGGAAACCACCAACTATGCTCTTATGACTACCATCATGGCTACAGAAGAACCAGTGTACTTCGAAGACGCAGTAGATAAGCCAGAATGGCAAACTGCAATGAATGAAGAAATGGATGCTTTGTATAAAAATAACACTTGGGAATTATGCGACCTTCCACCAAGAAAGAAGGCCATAGCCAACAAATGGGTATACAAAGTGAAGTACAATCCAGATGGCAGTATTCAGAGATACAAAGCCAGATTAGTTGCAAAAGGATTTGCACAACAATATGGCCAAGATTATGATGAGACTTATGCTCCAGTAGCAAAGATGGATTCCATATGGTTCTTGATATCACTAGCGACACTCAGCAAATGGAATGTGTATCAGCTCGATGTCAAGAATGCATTTCTCAATGGTTATCTAGACGAGGAAGTCTACATGCAACAACCCGCCGGTTATGTTGAACCAGGAAAGGAGAACAAGGTTTGCCATCTCAAGAAAAGTCTCTATGGCTTAAAACAAGCACCCAGAAGTTGGTACAGCAGAATTGACAAATATTTTGCTAATCTGGGATACATGAAGTCCAATGCAGATCATACACTCTACTACAAAGTTCAAGGGGAAGATATTACTATTGCACTTTTGTACGTAGATGATTTGATTGTGACAGGAAGCAAGGATAGCTTCATCAGAAAATTAAAACAAGACTTATCTGCAGAGTTCAACATGAAAGATCTTGGACTTATGCACTATTGTCTTGGAATTGAGTTCTGGAGAGATTTAGATAGCACATTCATGAGTCAGCTCAAGTATGTTGACAGTCTCCTGAAGAAGTTTCATATGGAAGATTGCAAGATTGCAGCCACTCCCATGGAACAGAGTTTGAAACTTACTAAAGATTCAGAAAAGCCTACAGTCAATGACAGATACTACAGGCAACTCATTGGATCTCTTATATATTTGACAATCACACGGCCAGATATTTGTTATGCAGTAAGCTCACTAGCACAGTTTATGGCAAATCCAAAACAGTCTCACTGGAATGCAGCCAAAAGAGTCTTGAGATACATGAGAGGTACAAGACAATTTGGGATAGAATACAGAGGAAGTCATCCACGGTTGCATGGATACTGTGACAGTGACTATGCTGGAGATCATGAGACCAGGAGATCGAAACAGGGATATGCATTTTTCCTTGGTCAAGGTGCTATATCATGGTTGTCAAACAAACAGCCAACTGTTTCTTTGTCTTCGACTGAAGCAGAATATAGAGCACTCACTACAGGTGCATGTGAGGCTATATGGCTCAGAAGACTATTGTCAGAAACAGCTTACTTTGATGAGTCAAAGCCAACAACAATATACTGTGATAATCAATCGGCTCAAGCATTGGCCAAAAATCAAGTATATCACTCCAGGACAAAGCACATTGATGTCAGAGAGCACTTCATCAGAGAAAGAGTGTTACTTGGTGACATCACACTGCAGCATTGTGATAGCAAAGAGAATGTTGCAGACATCTTTACCAAACCACTCGATAAAGAGCTATTCGAGAAACACCGACTAGCTCTTGGTTTGATGCAGAGGAAGGACATTCCCATTAAAGGGGTGTGATGGAATGTAATGCTCAGTCCTTCTTCGATTCCCCAGAATCATCATCTTGAGGGAAGGCCTACTTCATGATGTGGATCTTGAGGGAAGGTGTTGAGAGTTCACGCTCAACATCATGTGATCATGTGTGCATAGCACCATCACGTGATCATATGTGCATAGCACTAACCTTATAGAGTGCTATAAAGGAAAGGGTTAGATCCCCTAACCCTAACCCTAAAAGGGTTTGTATATATTCTATTTTTTCAACTAATTCTAGTGTACAGTTAGTCATTTGTGGTGTGCTCTCTAGCTGTGCCCTCTCTCCTCATCTCCACTAAGCAAGAGCAAGACAAGATAGTAAAGTTGAAGAAGCACATGATGAGAAGGCACACTTAGCGCTTGGTGCAGATTCGGATGTAAAATTAGCAAAGATATCAATGTTGATGTTTAGAAGGATGCACAGGATGTTGCAGAAGCATATTTTTCTCTTGTTGATAAGGATGCACATGCTGATGCATCAACATATGAGGCTGATATTAAGAATGATGCATAGCTGATGCATCACCACACAATGCTCATGTTGAGGAGGATACAGAGGCTCATGCAGAAGCTAAGGATGATGTTCAAAAGAATGCACATGTTGATGCAGAAGCATCCGATGCTGATGTTTAGAAGGATGCACAGGCTGATGCAAAGGCACGAAAAGCTGAAGTTGAGAAAGATGCATAGGCTGATGGGTCATTGTTTGCTTGGGTGTAGCCATTTTTGGTGAGGTTCATGGAGTTTTCTATATATAGGTATCTTGCATGACCCATAACTTATGCATTGCTCAATAGAATTAGGCAAACGTTGTCTTTGTCTTCAAATTGTAGTACACATTCTAAACTTGAACATGAGGAAAAAAAATTATGGAGTAAGGAGACCGTTAAAGAATTACAAGTGCTATGTTGCATGTGAAGCATGCATCCTGAAGACGATATGATATAGAAATTTATTCAAAAACATCAAAATTTTATTCTGTACATACATGCAACCAAGTAGCAAAGATTTTATATTGATATATAAGCATGTCTTTGATAAAAACATCCTTGGAGCCTTATACCCATTTTATGAAAGGGGGGTAGGCCTGGGTGAAAGCAAGGTAACGTGGTATGATTTTTCCACTATATAGCATGAAAATATAGCAAAATACATAGTACTTAGATGAAGAAAAAACCAAAATGGTTGTTATATTTTTCAATAAAATATAGAGTTCATTGCATAATTATGTGCACCACTACCAAGTAATTGAAATACTGACGAGACATTTCGGGTAATTCTTAGATTCCAACTCCAAAATTATGTTCCCTCCTGATCGTGTTGTCAACCATTCGTTCCCCTATCCTCTAAGTTGAACAGCTTCAGTCTTCTATATTCACTGTTTGTGCTACTGTGCTATCGTCTAGATCAACTTTAGTTTCCCCACAATGAGGATTAAATAGGTACAATGCAACAAACTTTTTTTGAAAGCGGGAGTGGTGAAGCTAAGAATCAATGCTTATTTGTTTTCTTTTGGGTTAAAATGTGGGTTTATATTATAAAGTCAAGAATTTTACATCATCAAAAACAACAAAAACCACTCCTTCCCCTACATGGGGGGAGAACGTACTAATATCTAAAGGTTTTTCAACTCGTTTGGGAGGTATTTCAATTACCTTCTTCCTTCAGCTCCACGTGGGATACCACCTTGATGACAACTGTGCCTGGAATGTGAAGGTACGGACATAGAAGTCATCGTTTCTAGGCCTTCCCTAGCTTTTCTATGGATTATTTGGCTAGTCTCTATAGGGTTTGCATGAATTGCTCCCTTGATGATTTCATTTTGTACTTTAGCTGATGCACTTGCGGTGTCCGTGTGAGACATCAATCTTTTGTATAAAGGTGGGCTTGGTGGAACTTTCTATAGTTCAGCAGGGGCTCAGGGGGGTCACTATGTATAAACCCTCTATATCACGTGCGTTCAAGGCCTATATTTAAAATCCCTTATCTGTAAATTTTTTCATTAATAAAATGTACCCCTTTTTTATACAAATCTGTAAATTTTTTCCAAAACTATTTTAAATAGTCCCTTATGTATATTGATTTCTGTAAATTTTAGAAATAAAAAATATCCTTCTGTTGAACTCACGTGATAGGGTTACATATGATGAGTGACCCTCCCAAGAGCAGGGGTAGAGATTTTCTATGCATGTATGCCCCTTTGCAATGCTGCTCTCTCTCTAGGTGCCTTGGTAGGTATAGAGAAAGAATCTAGAGAAATAGGAGGAGGAGTAGCAATCTACTGAGGGGTCAGGCTTTCCTTCTCTTGGTATAGAGGTTGTTATCTTTTGTTTGCTTCCTTATCTACAAATAGTTAAAGCTGCTCCAACAGGCTTCTTTCTTCATGGACAAGATAGTATTCTTTCTGAGCAAGTGCCTGTATCTACATGTGAGCTGTGAGGATCTTCTGAAGGATGTCACTGTGCTCCTATGAGAAAGATCCTGTGATCGCCACTAAGCCTAGTGCACACAAGGTCAGTGGAAGAACTAAGTAGGCTCAAAGAACACTACATAAGACATGAGAGGGAGATAGAAAATGTTTATCTTTTGTAATGTGTGTTCTCAACAATACATGATAGGCCTCTTATATAGAGAGTGACCTTTGAATAGTCAACATCTTTGGGATCCTCTAATCCACATCTCTCCTATGGATATCCTCAATCCACATCTCCATATCATGTGGTCCACATCCTAGGGTTGCTACTTTTATTCTTTCCTATACCATACCTTAGCCTTTAATTTATGTGCTCATGGCACCATGTATCTCAACACCTCCCCTTGGTGGCATGATCCATTAGCTATTGCAAGGTGGTTAGATGTGAGTTACATGTTAATACCTCCCCTGGGTGCTTTCATAGCTACTCTTAGGTGGTCAGGTTTGATTTACAAACATATGGGCTGAAGGTCGAAACGATGTTGCTTCTCAATGCTTGAGGTTAATGGAGTTCTCTTCATTGCTTGATATATCTTGATGCATGACGCTTTGTTCTTCCATGTGCCTTAATGCTTTATGTGTGGATGCCATGTTCTATGCTATGGTCATCTCATGCACTTGTGCTTTTGGCATGCTTATGACAGTAATGTGTGCATTCATGCTTTTCTTTGTCATTTGTTGCAAACGTCTTACCAATTCATTTTTTCATTATTGGTAGTGTCTAATGCTAACAATAATTATGACTTAATAGGTGCTTAGAGCTCAAAAAGAAGATCACTTTTCCTTTTTGGAGCATGTGCAAATTCCTCCTGGATTGCAAGTTACGCCTTGTCAAAGTTTTTGTGAAGAAGAGGGGGCCTTGATAATGTGGCATAGGAGTTCATATGCTGCTTACAAACTGTGTTTGGCAAGGGCTATGTGCTTAGGTGGCACTTAACTAATCCTGCCCCTAACCATAAGCCTTAACCATGGTTTGACTTAGCCATACCCAACCTTATCTGTACCACATGGCATAGACTAGAGCACTGACCAAACCAATCGGTCACCCTAGCATATCACGAGTGGAGCTTGATATCTCAACACTCCCCCTCCAACTCAATCCCAATTCCTGCACACCAAGCACGTCTTTGAACTTGCGCAGCTTCTCTCCACCCAATGCTTTCGTGAATATGTCAGCTATCTGATCCTCTCTACTAACATAAACTAGATCAATAAGACCTAGTAAAACCTTCTCCCGCACATAGTGATAATGCACCTCAATGTGCTTTCTTCTAGCATGATAGAGTGGGTTATTTGCCAAGTGTATACTGCTCATGTTGTCACAATAAATGACAACTGGCCCATCAGTAGACTGATGCATATCATAAAGTAGCTTATGCAACCAACCTACCTCACATGCAGCCATTGTTGCACCCCTGTACTCAACCTCTGTGCTTGAAAAGGCAATTGTAGGCTGTTTCTTGCTACTCCAAGTGACTACAACACTCCA
The DNA here is from genome assembly GCF_047967505.1 of Dipteris shenzhenensis. Lineage (NCBI taxonomy): Eukaryota > Viridiplantae > Streptophyta > Polypodiopsida > Gleicheniales > Dipteridaceae > Dipteris > Dipteris shenzhenensis. The sequence goes on along the minus strand of NC_141603.1, from coordinate 34,171,896 downwards.
AAAGAGAACACATATCCACTGGTAGATCACCTATCAGAAATACTACCAGCCCAATCAGCATCAGTGTATCCATGCAACTGCATATGAACCCCAGTCTCATAAAATAGTCCATAATGCAATGTGGACTTCACATACCTCAGTATGCATCTAGCCACATCCAAATGCGGTTTCCTTGGAGCCTACATAAACTGACTTACCAATCCAATAGCATAGCTCAAATCTGGCCTGGTAATAGTCATATAAATCAAACTTCCTACTATGCGTTTGTACATAGCAGGGTCTTCCAGAAGCTCACCTGCATCTGCGCTCAGCTTCACATTCTACTCCAAAGGAACTGAAATAGGCTTATAGCCTATCATCCCATATTTGGATAGCATGTCCAATCCATACTGCCTCTGCAAGAGCCGTATCCCACTTCGTGATCTAATCACCTCAATGCCCAAGAAATAACGCAGCTCTCCCAAATCCTTCATCTCAAACTTCTGCTTCAATAGCATTTTCACATGAAGGATATCTTCATCACTATCACCTGTGATGATCAAATCATCAACATAAATGACAAGTAGCATAATACCTTTCTTTGTTTTTCTCACATAAAGTGAGAAATCTGCCTTCGAAATCTGAAAGCCAATAGTGACAAGATACTGTCCTATCTTGTCAAACCATCTCTAGGTGCTTGCTTCAAGCCATACAAGGCTTTCTTTCACCTGCAAACAAACTCAGGATGAACAGCATGAACATAACCTAGTGGTTGCTCCATAAAGACCTCTTCTTGCAAATCACCATGCAAGAAGGCATTCTTTACATCCATTTGTTGTAAAGACCATCCCTTTGATGTAGCCATAGTAATGACTACTCTTACGGTTGCCATCCTTGTAACCGGACTGAATGTTTCTTCATAATCAATGCCATATGTCTGTGCATACCTCTTGACAACTAATCTTGCCTTGTATCTATTCACAGAACCATCTGCATTGTGCTTCACCTTATAAACCCACTTACAGCCAATTACATTCTTGTCTTTGGGCAAAGGCACCAATTTCCATGTAGCATTTGCTTCCAAGGCATCCATTTCTTCATCAATGGCTTTCTCCCATTTTTCTTTTCCCATGGCTTGCTCAAAAGAAGTGGGTTCTGATTCCTGTATCACTTTGACCATATAGGGATAGTGAATGGCTGTAAATCCATCATATTTCAGCCTATCCACAGAATACCTAGCTTTGGTACACCTGCGCAAAATAGGCTCACTTCCAGGTGCTCTCAAAACATCCCTGGTCTTCCTTACTCTAGGTGTAACAATAGAAGGAATATTCAACTCATCATCAATGCTCTCTTTTGAGCCACCAGATTCACCATCCACATAAGAGTGACCTGCATTCACATCAAACATGGGCTGATCTACCTTCTCTTTTTCTTTTTGTGATACCTGCATACCACTATCTGCATTGCTTTGAGGAGATTCTCCTGATCTCAATCTACCTGTCCATGGTGAAGTATGTGAACAACTACTAGAGGACACTGCAGGTCCACTAATATTTTGTGATTACTGCTGTGAATTCTATGTAGAATTACCATTTTGTGCATCTACATCATCAATCACATTTATTGGTTTATACCAGCTGCTCATCTCATCAAAAACAACATCTCTGCTTACTATAAACTTACGAGTAGAAGGGTTATAGCATCTATATCCTTTTTGCTAAAGAGAATAACCAATAAAGATATACTTCTCAGCTTTTGGATCCAACTTGGACCTCAACTCATCTGGCACATGAACATAGGCAATGCAGCCATCTCCCCCTCCATCTGACCTTAGGCATTTTATTTGCAGGCCTATTTCTTTTTCAACCATAGCTTTAAAAGCTTTGAAATTCCCAAGCACTTCACTTTTCTTTTTCATAAAATACACCCAAACTTTTCTGCTGTAGTCATCAATAAAAGTGACAAAATGATGACAGCCTCCAATAGATGTAGCTCTAGTAGTCCACACATCAGAGTGGATTAATTCCAATGGCTTCTTACTCTCTTGAACATGTTTAGGAAATAGTTTCCTTGCCTGTTTTCCAAATTGATAGGCTTCACATACCTTATGCATTTCTGCAACCTTGAATTTAGGCAATCCTGCAACAATATTTTGGGCCTGCATTGATTTAAGTCGTTGTACATTAACATGACCAATGCGTTTATGCCAGATATCAATATCTGCAACTACACCGGTCCCATGTGCAAACATTGTTGCACTCAATTCAAGCATGTCCACATCCAACGTAAACATCCTGCCCTTCTTCTTTCCTTTTGCTATCAAGCGACCATTATTTTTCATATCCTCAACAAAGTATCCATGAGGATTAAATCTGACTGGCAAGCCTTGCTCAACCATTTGACCAACAGAAACCAGGTTCTTGGTGATATTCGGGACATGAAATACATCAGACAGGTATTTCTTTTTTCCATCCTGCATAGACAAAGGAATTTTACCAATCTGCACAATAGGATATGCAGTATCATCACCAGTCTCCACAAATCCTAGTTTTTCCATTTTCCTTGCATCCTACGTTGATTCTGCATGACCTGTCATGTGGTTTGATGCACCTGAGTCAACATACCACACATTATTACTTTCTTCTGCACTTGTCACAGAATTGGTCATGTGCTGCACCACAAACAAATGCTCATTTTTGTCATCACCCTATCTACTAGAGGATGCATATTTGCCTTGCTGCAATTTCCCATTCATAATCTCATTCTGCTTTTTGTAGTAGTCTTTAGCCATATGACCCATTTTACCACAATAGTAGCATTCAACATTACTGTTTGCATTTTGGCCTCTCTGCCATCCACCACGACCTCTTTGGCTCCCCCTGCCTCTAGAGTTACCACGTCCTCCTCCATAGGACTAGTTTTCTTGAGTTTGCTGCATATTATGATTTCTACCATGGCCTCCAGATCGGCCTACTCTACCTCTTCCCGCATTTGAGTAGAAGATAGTTTCTTTTGAAGTTCCTCCTGAAGGAGATGCACCACCATTTCTCTGCTCTTCAGAAATTAGAAGAGCAAACAACTCCTCAAAATCAGGAAATTTTTCACGGACGACAATGGATGTCCGGAACTGTGCATAATCCTTTCCTAGACCATTCAAGGTCACAAAAACTAAATCATCATCTTTTACTGGCGAACTAATGGAACCAAGTGCATCTGCAATTTTCTTCACCTTCATGTGGTAGTCATTGATGCTCATATTTTCTCTCTGCACATTGTGCAACTCCTCCTTGAGCTGCATTTTCCTGGCATGCGTATTTGTGCTGTACATTTTTGCCAAAGTATCCCATGCCTCCTTTGGTATACTTGCATCCTCAATATGCACAATCATAGAATCTAAAATACTGATAGACAACCAGTAAATAAATTTTCTGGCTCTCTCATGCCATCCTTTAAATGCCTGCATTTCCTGTTGATTGGGAATATTAGGAAAAACTAGTTCTTCTTCATTTCCTGTAATGAACTCCCAATAGCCTTTTCCGATAAGGAAATTCGTCATTCTAAACTTCCATGCTTGCAAGTTGTTCTTGTCAAGCTTTTCAGTGACAATCTGTGAAAGAGAATCAGATGCCATTACAAAACACTGCAAAATATTCTGTCACTGCAAAAAACACAGCTTCTGCCTCACAAGGGCAAATCTGCAAAATTGATGAAAGTGGTATTTGACCACACAGTCACTTCCTAGTGATGATTTTGCATGAACAGGCAATAAGGATGATTCTGTAACTCCTTATATCTCTATGCACAAGCATATGATGCAATTTCTACGGCAACTTTTCACCGACCTACAGAGCAGTGGTCGCATAGCAAAAATAGGGCCTTTTTCTCAGTGCTTGTGGAGAACTTCCACCTCCAAAACGGGCCCCAAAATGGCCTTGAATCAAAAAAATAAAGTCACCAAGGGCTTCGCCTTTACCCGCAGCATATACTGCCCTCTTGCCACACCGCAAAGGGTGTCTCAATCTGAGACAATGCACTCTTGCACTTTCCGGTTGTGCTACCTACAGAGATTTGCTCCCAAACTCGAAAAAGGAAAGCAACACTGGTCCTCTTACCGAGACACCGCGAACTTGGTTTGCTTTCTTGAGCTCCTTATCACGAGCCAGGCTCTAATACCATGTGAAGATAGTGGGAGAGAAGGAAGGAGTCTCACTTGCGGCTTTCTCACATACACAATGGGGGAATACACACAAAGGTGGAGGCTGAAAACAATTTTCCTCTTCTTAGTTGTGAAAGCCAAAAGAACTCTAGTACAAAGAAATATAAGAACCCTATATGTGGGTCTCAAACCAAACTCAGCTAACTAAGGTGGCATACTAATTGAGCCACAAACTAGAGTACATAAGGATAGCTGTCATCTAGCTATTATTCATGGGCGGTGTACCAACCGCATCTGCAACTAACAAGTTGGTGACATAAATGCACAACGGTCACCCTGGCATATCATGAGTGGAGCTCGATATCTCAACATATTATAAAAAGGTAAGAATTACAACAAGCCTCTGCAAAGTTCCAAAAAACTCTCAAATCATCATGTCATTCCAAAATGTCCCTTTTGAAGAAGGTACTAAATAATTTGAAGATGAGATACAAAATGGCAAAATTCCTAAAGCTATGCTAAATACAAAAAGGTAAAACTACTACTAATCCGACTCCAAACTACTAGATTTGATCCACCTCTACTTGATCCCTCGGCCTCTCCCCCTCTTCCTAATCCCTCAACCTCTCTTCCTCTACCTAGCTGATCCCTATGCCTCTCTCCCTCAAGTATCCACCTCTGTATCGCATATGATATCCATATTGCCACCCTAAGAATGAAATAATTTAAAAAAGATTACAGCTTAATCATAAAATCAATGGTATGATCAAACATGCTTGATAACAATCATGATTAGAGTAGACTTACATGCCAAGAGTAGGATAAGAGTAGGAACGAGAGAAAGAGAGAAAAGAGAGGAAGAGAGTAGGAGAAAAAGAGGAAAAGAGTAGGAGGACGAGGGAAAAAGTTAGACGAGTAGAAGAAACAGAGAAAAGAGAGAAAGGAAAAGAGAAGAAAAGAGTAGAGGAGTGGGAAAGAGTAGGAGAAAGAGAGAGAAAAAGAGATGAGTAGGAGAAAGAGAGAAAAGGAAGAAAAGAGCGAAAGAGAGGAAAAGAGTAGGAGAAGGAGATCAAAAGAGAGGGAAATAGGAGGAAGAGAGAAAAAAGAGAGAAAGAGAGAAAGAGAGGAAGAGAGAAAATATTTGGAAAAGAGTAGGAAAGAGAGGAAGAGAGTAGGAGAAAAAGAGGAAAAGAGTAGGAGAATGAGAGAAAAAAGAGAGGAAGAAAGACAAGAGTATGAAGAGAGAAAGAGAGAAAAGAGTAGGAAGAGAGAGAGAGAGAGAGAGAGAGAGAGAGGAAAAGAGAGAAAAGAGAGGAAAAAAAGGAGAGACTTGAAGGAGAAGAGAGAAAAAGAGAGGGGAGAAAGAGAGAAAAAGAGAGGGGAGGTGTAGGCACCTCCCCTATATTAGTGGCAATCAGCCCCTACATTAGTGGAACTGGCCTAAATCAAAGGAACCTCCCATGTGGGGGCGTTTGGCTTACATCATCACTTAGGTCACACACTAGACACCTCATAGCACTAGGTGTGCTTCTACAACACACACACACACACACACATGTGACTCCCCTAGATGCACACATGCACCATAGAGCAAGCCCTTAACCATACTTATCCCAACATACCCCCCCTCAAGGGTTTTCCTCTTGCAATGTCAAGGATTCATCTAGTCACATAGTTTCTCATGCCATCTCATGGTGGTCAAGGATAAATCTATGTCTAGGATCTCATGCTAGCAAAGGCACCCAATGGTCAAGGTTTACAAAAATGGGATAGACCAAACACATATCACATGGCCTACATCATATGGTGACCGAAGTTGATTTACAAAAGACAAAACACATAGCATTCTTTTTGGAGTACTACTCCAGGCAAAGAACCTCAAAATTTGACTAAGTGATGATAAACAAAAATTCAAAGACAAGTTGCTCAAAAGGCAAAGTCCTTGTCTTCTACCACAAAGTTGGATGCTTCATTTGTTGATGGAGCTCTCTCTTCAACTATATTTGTCATAGTCCTCTTTTTCTCATTGCAAAATTTGTCAGAGTGATTAGTCTTGCTACAATAAGAGCAAGGGTTGATTCTATAACAATCCTTCTCAAGATGATTGTTTTTCCCAGAGTGTTTACAAGCCTTGTACCTGCTCTTTGAAAACTTCACTGCAAGTGCTTCTATGTGCATTTTGCCCATTCTTGAAGTGTTATTTCTTTCCTCTTCTTGTAAGGCACTAATGATGCCTTTTAATGAGGGTTGAGGAAGATTCTTCAAAGCAGTAACCACATAGTCAAAGTCTTGAGGCATGCTCTTTAAAAGCACTGCCATAGCATCATCCTTAGTGATAGGAGAATTAATTGAGGCTAGTTATGTCATAAGACTCCTCATAGTGTTGACATGAGTAGCAACCTTATCTCCCTCCATTTTTAATTCAAAGCACTTAATTTTTAGATTTAATTTGGAAGTATGAGAGCTAGCACCAAACAATATGTCTAACTTATGCCATGCTTCAAAAGGGGATTCCGAATTTGAGATGTGGTGTACATAGTCATCACCCAAACCTAATGCAATGAGTGCATAGGCATTCTCTATCCTTTTTGCATCTCCAGGTGTAGAAGTAGAGTCAGTGGCCTTTCCTTTACCTTTGGTTGTAGTTGATTCACCTTCCTAAGAGGATTGAGTTCCTTCCTTGATTAAGTCCCATAGATTTTCTTTCATAAGCATAAATTTTATCTTCATGTGCCAAGTATGGAAGCCTTGGCCATTGAACTTGTCAATTTTATAAGTAGCCATGAGAGGGTCTTACCTTTGTCAAGCAATGTCTACTCTCTTACAAAATGACTAATCTTGTTGAACAAAGAAATCTCCCTCACCATACAAATGTAGATTGCTAGAGATAAATCCAGAGAATCCTAATTGTTTGGCATATTCATACCCAATTGGCTTCTCCCAAAGTTTCTTGGCTGGGGTCTTCTTCACTTTGAACTTTGTCCTTCTTGTAGGCTTCTTCAAGTGCTTAGCATTGGAAGAACCTTCAGAGGTGGGCATTTTGACAAGAGATCAGTCCCAACTGAATTTCAAATAGAAAATGCATTCTCTGATCTATACTTTAGCATTACTTCAATCCTCAAACATCACTCTAGCATTTACTCTAGCATCAAATGTCCAAAACTGTTAAAAAGTACTTTGTAGAAGACTAGCTCGGCTTGGAGGGCACAATTTACATGACTGGAGAAGAGTTTGAGAGGGCTTTCTATGCAAAACTAAAGCTTGAATACCAAGGTAAGTTCAACACAGAGCATAGACGAAATAGTGCGCCTTCTTGTTTGGGAGAGCTTCGCCTTCTTTGACTGTCTTTTCTTTGATTTCTCCTTGCTCCAACAAGCATTAGCCTTTAAAATGAGAGTGCTCTCAACGGAAGCAAGAACGGAAGAAGGGAGAGAGAGCGAGAGAGAGAGACAGAGAGCCACACAAGTTTTGGTGGGTGCAGAACCACCCTAATCTTCTTTTTCATTCATTTATATATGTGTTTGAGTATTGTACATAACTGGGGTTAAGGCACAGTGACCTTTAAGCCCACAACCTCCCACTTAAAGGACAATGTGCCTTTAAGGGAGAACAACCAGTGAGCATACTATCCAATGCCCATCAATACACGACAATACTCAAACCGCTGACTAGGTAGACTCTTCGTCAGCATATCTGCAGGGTTATCATCTGTATGAACCTTGACAAGCTCTATGCGCTTGTCCTCAAGTACCTCCCTGATGAAATGGTACCTGACCTCAATGTGTTTGGTCTTTGCATGAAAGACCGGATTCCGTGCTAGCTGAATAGCACTCATGGAATCACTATGCAATGTCGGTACACCTGTATGAATCCCCAAATCTCCCACTAGCCGATCAAGCCATATTGCCTCCTTGCAACCCTCTGTGGTTGCAACATACTCAGCCTCTGTGGTAGACAAAGCAATGCACTTCTGTGCGCGAGACATCCACGACACTGCACCACCTGCAAAGGTGAACACATAACCAGAAGTGGATCTCCTACTATCCACATGCCCTGCATAGTCTGAATCTGTGTACCCAAGTACACGCATGTCTCCTTTACCAAAGCAGATGCACATCTCCTTGGTACCCTTCATGTACCTCATGATGCACTTAACTGCCTCCCAATGCCTCTTTCCTGGATTAGCCATATACCGGCTAACAACTCCCACTGCAAATGCAATGTCTGGTCTAGTAGCTATCATAGCATACATAAGACTCTCAACTGCTGATGCATAAGGAATCTTGGCCATCATGGCCCTCTCCTCATCTGATTTGGGACTATCTGTATGACTCAGTTTCACATATGGAGGCAATGGAGTACTCACTACCTTCCCCCCCTCCATATTGAAACGCTGCAATACTTTTGTAACATACTCTTTTTGTGAAAGCCAAAGGAGTTTCCTACTCCGATCACGCGTGATGCGCATACCAAGAATATGACCTGCAAGTCCCAAATCCTTCATATCAAAGGCCTCATGCAACTTGGCCTTTAAAGCATCTAGCTCATAAGTATTCTTGCTAGCCAATAGCATATCATCCACATATAGTGCCAGGATTATCAGGCTATTATCCTTAGCCCTTTTGGTGTAGAGGCAGTGATCAATTTCACTCCTTCTAAAACCCTGGGACCGAATGAAAGCATCAAACTTCTGATACCATTCTCTAGGTTCTTGCTTAAGACCATAGAGACTCTTCTTCAGCTTGCAAACTAAATGCTCTTTGCCCTTTTCTTCAAAGCCTTCCGGCTGCACCATGTAAATTTCCTCATGCAAATCCCCATGCAAGAAAGCTGTCTTGACATCCATTTGCATAAGCTCCATATCCGCTTCTTCCGCTAGTCTAAGGATGCATCTAAGTGTGGTCATCTTCACAACCGGAGAGAATATCTCATCAAAGTCCACACCCTTCTCTTGCTTGAACCCTTTAGCAACCAAACGGGCCTTGTACCTAGGCACATCATCACCTGTGACCTTCATTTTGTAGACCCATTTACATGGCAATGCTTTCTTTCCATGTGGCAAAGAAACCAAGTCCCAAGTCTTATTCTTCATAAGTGAACTCATCTCTGATTGCATAGCATACTCCCACTTGCGTTGATCCTCACGCATCATAGCCTCTCTGTAGCAAGAAGGCTCCCCGCAATCAGTAAGCATCACATAGTCTACCCCTGGAACAAACCTATCAGGCGGTCTAGATGCTCTAGATGATCTTCTCAAGGGCATTTCAGCTTGCTGTCCCACTTGCATATCAGCCACATTTGGCTCATCATTTCCACCAATAGATGATCCATCATCTACCCTTGATTGTATACCTGTGGGAGTACTTGGTGGTACCATTTCTTGCACGTTTGGTGCATGGACAGCTTGCTGTCTATCAACATATGCAGGTGGATTCACATCCTGGAAAGTGATTCTCCTCATTTCCACATCCCTCATCATGGCTGCGTATGAATCTTCTTCTCATTGAAGACCACATCATGGCTGCGTATGAATCTTCTTTGCTTCTGGATCCTAGAGACGATAGCCCATCTCTCCACTTTCACCATAACCCAGAAAGATGCATTTCCTAGACTTAGGATCTAGCTTCTTTCGAAGCTCTTTTGGCACATGTGCATATGCCTCACACCCAAATATACGCAAATGAGAGTAAGAGGGCTTCTTGCCACTCCATGCCTCTTTAGGAATACCACCATCCAAACTCTTACTAGGTGATCTATTGATCACATGCACTGCAGTCTTCATTGCCTCAGCCCAAAAACCACCAAAAAGACTTGCATTGGAAAGCATGCATTGCAACCTTTCTTGAATGGTACGGTTCATCTTTTCTGCAACTGGATTTTGCTCTAGAGTACGAGGGGATGTGAGCTCCCTCTTAATCCCACGTGTATCACAGAAATGCTGAAAGTCATGAGAGAGATACTCTCCACCATTATCAGTCCCTAGGCATTTAAGCGTTCTACCTGACTGATTCTCAACCAAGGCCAGCCATTTCTGAAATACCTGGAACACATCACTCTTCCGAGCTATAGCATAATCCCACACTTTCCTAGTTGCATCATCAATGAATGTCACATAGTATTCAGCCCCGCCTAATGACCGTGTAGGCATGGGACCACATATGTCTGAATGCACCAAATCAAGCATTTCAAACTCTTTCTTTCCTTTTCTTTTATGGGCTGATTTAGTCTGCTTCCCATAGAGACAGTGCTCACAAAATTCAAAATCAGAGAAACTCAAATGCGGTACATAACCCAAACGGCATAAGAGTTTCATTCCATTCTGGCTCATGTGCCCCAACCTGCAATGCCACAAAGAAGTGCTTGGCTGCTCGGTTATTGCAACAACATGATCAAATACCCTTGATACATGTAAGGGATACAAAGTCCCACACTTGGCACCCCTAGCCAAAAGCATAGAGCCCTTTTGAATTTTCCAACTTTGAAAGCCAAAAGTGGTGTGAAAACCAGCATCATCTAGCTGACCCACTGAAATAAGACTCTTGGTCAACTTAGGCACATGTCTCACATGTTTCAAAACAAATGCAGACCCATTTGCAAAAGAAAACTTTATGTCACCTGATCCCACTATGTCACATGCATAGTCATTTCCAAGATGCACACAACCTGTCTTTCCATTATCATAAGTGGAGAACCATTCCCTATGGGGAGTAACATGGAATGAAGCACCAGAATCCAAAATCCAATCCTGGGAATATGCATCATCTGAAGTGGTAAGCAACTCTGCAGATAAACTAGACATGAAGAGAACATCATTGTCACTATCATGTGTGACTGCATTGATCTCCTCGATCTTCACTTTTCCTTTGTCCTCCCTTGGACTCTCTTCCTTTTGATTTGCACCCCAATTTGCATTCTTTTTCTTATCCTTTTGCTCTCTTTTCAGCTTGTAGCAATCCTTTTTCATATGGCCCTTCTTGCCACAATGGTAACACTCAATGTTCTGTGCCCTAGATTTGCTACGAGACTTCCCTCTTTCTTGGGACTTCCCCCTGAACTGTGATCTACCCCTTTGCACATTTAAGGCTGCATCTTTCTTGTTGCCATCCATAGACTTCCGTCTAATCTCCTCGGCCAACAAGCTACCCACAACATCATCAAATTTCAGTACTCCACCAGGTGCAGAGTTACTGATAGCTGTACGGAAGGTATCCCATGAGGATGGCAATGAACATAAGAGAAATATTGCCTTAGTCTCCGCATCAAAATTCATTTTCTGAGCCTGAAGCACGCTGAAAATAACATTGAATTCATTCAAGTGAGAAGCAATGGAGACCCCTTCCTTCATCTACAGCTCAAACAACCTCTTCATGAGGTAAACTTTATTAGAGGCAGTTTCCTTTTCATAAGTGGCACACAGTTTCTTCCACAAATCTACCGTAGTCTTCTCATTTACTACTGTGAAATAAACTGACTCTGCAAGATGAAGTCTAATAGTAGACTTTGCTAATGCATCCAACTCATTCCAATCATCCTCAGACATATTTGCAGGCTTAGCTTCAATCCCTGCCAAGGGTTTAATCTGCTTCTTTTGAATAAGCACATCCCTTATCTGTTCTTTCCACAAAGAAAAGTTTGTCCCATCAAACTTTTTAATGCTGAAAAACTCCTTTTCAGGCATGGAAGAGGATGCCATGATGCAAATAAAGCAAAATCCCAAATGCTAGTGCCTGCAAGAGAGAATCACACCAAATACCAAGTGCATCCAAATGTGTATGCCACAATAGAGTGAAATATCACCAAAACTCAAAGCTCAAAGCATCTGACTCATGTGCATATACTATGCATCCATATGAGCAAATCTGGCCGAAAAGAAAATGCCAATAAGTGCCAAATGACTCAAGCATAAACACTGTCCACTGGCATATGCATCAATAATGTCTCATCCAAGAGAGCATAGCACTATCAGTGCATCACCTGCAATGTTTCAAAGCTGTCCCTCAGCATAAAATAGCATCCATGTGCAAAGTGTCCATAAAAAATAGCATCCCACAAGGCAATTTGGGCCTATCAGCGCATCCAACAAGGACCGCAATGCATCCAAATGGCCTATAAATCATCCATTGCAACCCAATGCATACCACGAATGAGCGCACACTGCTCAAACTGCAACCAGAGTGATCTGCATAAGGTATGCTCAAGATATCATAGTCCCACGGTAATGAGCGCTACTGAAAATAGAACCTGAGATGCTTCAAAACATGAGCGCCATTGCATAATCGGACTCAGCAAGAAAATCTGCAAATATCTCTCTTCTGCCAAAACTCCAAAATCCCAACCGATGAATGAGAAATGGGAGTCAACACTTATCCACTGCCATGTGGCATAAATCTAAGGTTTCAAAACCTTAGTATGAAAAATGCATAACAGAGAGACAAAATCGAATACACAGAGATTTATAACTCTGAAAATCCTTCACCGAATCACGCAAGAACTGATAGGTAGGGGTTTTTGGGCGTCCGAAACGCAATGGGACAGACGGTTTTGGAAACTGTGGTCTCAATCACTGGGTCCAACACACGGACTGAAAAAACGTTTTTTGAAACAGAGCTATCTGTAAACTCCACCGGAGTGCAAATGATGAGCAACATAGAAGTTTTAGGACCTCCTGAGTCCACCGGAACTGACAGATCTGCAAATGGTTGCTCCAAACTTGAGTTCCAACACCCGGGAAAAAAACGTAGGAACTGACACAGTGACTCTGAAATCCAATGAAATGATCCCAGATTCAGGAATGAAGGTGTTTCCAGGCTCCTGAAGTAATGTGGACACCAAAAGCAAGAAATAGTTGCCTCTACAAGGCAATACGGAGTCTCTGTCATCGAACGGAACAGGGAAAAGCTCAAAAAATGACTTTTTCTTTGAAAGCTCTTAACAGGCTCTCAAAACCACTTCGCAAAACCAAAGTGACTTTTCCAAAGGTTCCTCCAAGGTCTCTGCATACTCGGATGCAAGTAAAGTCACCCACAAAGCTTCCCACAGAGCTTCTCCTTCCTCCCACAGAGCTATTGAGCTTCAAAGCATTCACGCACGCTTAGCTAGATCACCCGGGCTCTGATACCAGTTGAGAGTGCTCTCAACGGAAGCAAGAACGGAAGAAGTGAGAGAGAGCGAGAGAGAGAGACAGAGATCCACACAAGTTTTGTTGGGTGCAGAACCACCCTAATCTTCTTTTTCATTCATTCATATATGTGTTTGAGTATTGTACATAACTGGGGTTAAGGCACAGTGACCTTTAACCCCACATAAATTTCACCAGTAGTAGGCTCTAAGCATGGACCAACTTGTGCTAGAAGGGCTCTGGCAATGGTTGAGCAAAAAGGCAAAATTATGCGATTTGTCATCAGAGCTTTCTTGGATCAGCACGGGTGATTTACTTCATCTCTAGGGAAATGCTTTGAGCTAGAGGAGCACCCCATAGAGTACCGTCTTCAGCTAGGAGGGCTTGGCAAAAGACACAAGGGATGAGGAGAATAGAGCTAAGCCATTTTTGAAGAGGAAGGAGGAAGAAAGCTCAAAAGGAGATGGTGGAGAAGATGATGAGGTGGCACTACCAAAATGGGTTCTCTAAAGCCTACCAGCTCTGATACCAAATGTAGAAGAGTGTGGGGTAGAAGAAATCCATCATGGCACAAAGAGTGAGAGCTCAAGTGAGGCAAAATCCATGTATTAGAATGAAGTAATGTCCTCCATTATATAGAAAGAGAGGATGGTGTAGGCACCTCCCCTATATTAGTGGCAATCAAAGGAACCTTCCATGTGGGGGCCTTTGGCTTACATCATCACTTAGGTCACACACTAGACACCTCATAGCACTAGGTGTGCTTCTACAACACAGAGACACACACATGTGACTCTGCTAGATGCACACATGCAACATAGAGCAAGCCCTTGACCATACTTATCCCAACAACCCCATGGTTAGGAACATAATTACACACATGGGTTATTGGGCATTGTGGATAGTTATTGGTAAAGATCACAAAAATTTAAAAAATATGTAATGCAATGGTAAAGTATATCCTTTCAACAATAGTAGGTATTCAAGTCACCATGTGAAGGACATATTTTATCACTTACTTCTTCACCCACCAATGATTGAACTTCTTCGAGATGGGAGGAGTTTTATTTTTAGCAAAGAGAAATCTTGCTTTGGTGAAGTAGCCTTAGCCATCCAATGAGTTGTTTCTCAAAAGGTCTAGCATCATGATGCTAACAAATAGTGCAAATAGTGATACTCCCAACTTCAACATTGTTGTAGACTCTAAGGTGTTAAATAGTATTTAAAGGAAGGCATATCTCCTCACTAATACCATAGAATCTACCGAAACATTGACCATAAATATCCTAAGGACAACTAGCTATTGAGAATGCATAACTCCTCACTAATATTTTAAACTAGGGTGGCTTAAAAGGCTAAACTACACTACTCATTAAGCAAGGATTACCAAAAAGCCAATGAGCCAAAAAAAGCGAGCAATGCAGAACAATAAAAGATTTGTAAATCCCTTATTTGAGTAGCAATTTATTCCTCAATGCTAGAAAGTTAAATATGCATATAATTTTAAGGCCACTAACATTGATTTCACATCCCCCATAAGGAAGTTGGTATGTTTCATTGCCAAGTCATCATTAGTATCAAAGACAAACCCTACTGCAACCAATCTCTCTCTTTCCACCATAGTAATTGAGATCATCAATGCAACCTTCTATACAAGTGGGGCATTTCCAAGGACTCCTTGAATGGCTTAGTCTGCATTCCATGCACATGTAAATGCTTAACTTTTTAAAATCTATTCCCTCTTGAAACAAAACCCATGTTTCCTTGTTACTATAAAACATCCCTCTCCATAATGATTGACTCTTACATCCCACTAATCCAACCAGTGCAAGATAAGAGGGTTCTTAGGGATTCTCATGGGTTCTTGTGAGGCTCTTACCAATCTTATAGAGGGACATTTATCAATATACATGTTACATCCAATATTCTCATCAACTTGGATCTCTTCCTCTATGATATACATCATGTTTCTTTTGTGATTAGATTGATGTGGTCCTTAACATCATATCCCTTCCTCTTTTGCAGAGACCCAAGCAAGATAGCAATTTCTCCTTGCTACCTACAAACTCCTTAGCCCTCCCAAAATCCAATAGCAACTTCTTGTACCAACTCTCAACATTGAGGATTTTCTTGTCTAAATGTATGACCTATGAACATACTCCACTACAAGGCATAGGACCTTTTTCGATGAAAATACCGATGATTTTTATACTAAAATTTTTTTTTGACAAGCGCAAAGGTCGTTATTTACGTCGTTATAAGCATCAAAAAAGAATAGTTGCTATATAGCGATGCTAATAAATGTTGCTATATAGTGACACTAGTAAACGTCGCTATATAGCGATGATTAATAGAACTTAAAAAAAACATTAGTGGGGCTAAAGAAGGCCATAGCAAGCCCTATTTTGCCCCACTAATGTTTTTTTTTTAGTAATTACAAAAAAAAGTTTTTTATTACAAAATTTCCCTTGTGAAAAGGGTGATACAAAATCACTCAAATGAACCGATCAAGCAACATAAGCATATACATGTCGAAGAGGTGATACAAAATCACTCAAACGAGCCAATATACAAAAGGATATACATGGCGAAGTATATGCAAACTACTACTACTCATTCGAATCGTCGTCCTCCTCCTCGTCCTTGTCTTGCTGGCCTGATCCTTGGCCCTCATTAGTTGCACCTAATCCCTAGCCCTCATGAGCTGTGCCTGATCCCTAGCCCTTGTCATCACTCGCCTCTTGTGATGGGATGCTCGAGCTTTGACTCTAAGAGTGAAACCATATTAATTGGAAATTAGATTTGAACTTAAAGAATAAAATAATTTAAAAAGTTAGATTACAAGTAGGAGTAGACTTATACCGTGCGAGCAGCCACCTCATCCCAATCGATCGTCGCTCCCATTGCCTCCTTCTCAATAAACCATGGCTTTGTTCCTATGCAAAACATGTGTCACGTCTCTGCATCTATAGGAAGGTGACCCATCGCAACTTGCTGTGGATCCAATTTACGAGAATTAGATAAAGTGCATGTAATATGTAGTAAAACAAAATAGAACAATATATTAAATGAGAAGAAGTAGACTTACCACCGTTGCCTTGAATGCCAACCGTCTGCCTACACCAAAGTGCAAAGTACGTACGGCGTCCAGTCATCTCCTCGCAGCCCTCCTCTGACCCTCGAACATTTTGGGATGGTCCCTGTTCTACTTCTTGAAAAACTTTCAATCAGCTTTGTCTACCCAGCTGGCCTTAGCCCTCCCCTTTGCAATGGAAGTATGCAAGGTTGATCTACAATGATTCAAGACCAAACCCATGAGCTCTCGCATGTAATTCTCATTGAACTCCCAATTTGGGGGGTTAGGGTATTTTTTGAGAGTGCTCTCAACGGAAGCAAGAACGGAAGAGGGAGAGAGAGAAACAGAGAGCCACACAATAACCACCCTAATCTTCTTTTTCATTCATTTATATATGCATTTGAGTATTGTACA
Source organism: Dipteris shenzhenensis (assembly GCF_047967505.1). Taxonomy (NCBI): domain Eukaryota; kingdom Viridiplantae; phylum Streptophyta; class Polypodiopsida; order Gleicheniales; family Dipteridaceae; genus Dipteris; species Dipteris shenzhenensis. The sequence continues at coordinate 34,155,150 of NC_141603.1, read as the reverse complement.
TAACCGGGGTGAAGGGACAGTGACCTTTAACCCTCACAACCTCCCACTTAAAGTACCATGTGCCTTTAAGGGAGAACAACCAGTGAGCATACTATCTAATGCCCATCAATACATGACAATACTCACCAAATACCAGGTGCACCCAAATGTGTATGCCACAATAGACTGAAATATAACCAAAACTCAAAGCTCAAAGCATCAAAAGATGTAGCTGACTCATGTGCATGTACTATGGATCCATATGAGCAAATCTAGCTCAAAAGAAAATGCCAACTGCAATGGCAATCCAAAATGCCAATAAGTGCCAAATGTCTCAAGCATAAACACCATCCATGGGCATAAGCATCAATAATATCTCATCCAAGAGAGCATAACATTATCAGTGCATCACCTATAATGTGAAAAGCTGTCCCTCAGCATAAAATAGCATCCATGTGCAAAGCATCCATAAAACTAGCATCCCACAAGGCAATCTGGGCCTATCAGCGCATCCAATAAGGATCACAATGCATCCAAATGGCCTATAAATCATCCACTACAACCCAATGCACACCACGAATGAGCGCACATGGCTCAAACTGTAACCAGAGTGATCTGCATAAGGTATGCTCAAGAAATCATGGTCCCATAAAAAAGACCACTACTAAAAATAGAACATGAGATGCCTCAAAACATGGGCGTCATTGCATAATCGTACTTAGTAAGAAAATTTGCAAATATCTCTCTTCTACTAGAACTCCCAAATCCCAACTGATGAGTGAGAAATGGGAGTCAACGCTTATCCACTGCCATGTGGCATAAATCTAAGGTTTCAAAACCTAAGAATGAAAAATGCATAACAGAGAGATGAAATCGAATACACAGAGATCTATAACTCTAAAAATACTCCACTGAATTGTGCAAGAACTAACAGGTAGGGGTTTTGGGCATCTGGAACAGACGATTTTGGAAACCGTGGTCTCAATCACTAGGTCCAACACACAGACTGAAAAACGTTTTTGGAAACAGAGCTGTTTGTAAACTCCACTGAAGTGCGAATGATGAGCAACATAGAAGTTTTAGGACCTCTTGAGTCCACTGGAACTGATAGATCTACAAATGGTTTCTCCAAACTTGAGTTCCAACACCTAGGCAGAAAAACGCAGAAACTGACACAGTGAGTCAGAAATCCAATGAAATGATCCCAGATTCAAGAATGAAGGTGTTTCCAAGCTCTTTAAGTGAAGTGGACACCAAAAGCAAGCAATAGTTGCCTCTACAAGTCAATACGGAGTCTCTATCATCGAACAGAACAGGGAAAAGCTCAAAAAACGACTTTTTCTTTGAAAACACTGAACAGGCTCTCAAAACCACTTTGCAAAACCAAAGTGACTTTTCCAAAGGTTCCTCCAAGGTCTCTACACACTCGGATACAAGTAAAGTCACCCACAAAGCTTCTCCTTCCTGCCACAGAGCTGCTGAGCTTCCAAGAATTCACACACGCTTAGCTAGATCACCTGGGCTCTGATACCAGTTGAGAGTGCTCTCAACAGAAGCAAGAACGAAAGAGGGAGAGAGAGAAACAGAGAGCCACACAAGTTTGTGGATGATGACGAGGGTATGGTGGACATGATGGATTCTATTTTTAGGGGCACTACATCACATGTACACATGATGTCAGAGTCTGAGGTCAAAATGCGAGAGTTGCAATCAACATAGTTGTACGAGGGTGCTAGGATGTCTAAACTACATGCTTGTCTCTCAATCTTGAATCTGCAAGCAAAGTATGGGTGGTCCAATACAAGTGTCTCGGCCTTAATGAGGTTAGCTCCTGCATTAATTTGATTCATTATTTGGATATTATTTGTTTTGAGAATCATCATGTATGTTTGAGAATCATCATTATTTGAAGCCTTTATATCCCCACTTTTTCTCTCTTTTATCCCCACTTCTCTTTTCACTTTCTCTCTTATCTCCTCTCTTTTTCTCTCTTATCTCCTCTCTTTTCTACTTTTTCTCCTCTCTTTTTCTCTCCTATCTCCTCTTGCCCTCCATACTTGCCATAATGATTGTATTCTCTTTCATCGTGAGCATGGAGATTTGGCTAATTGTCCAAAGTGTGGGGAACAACGATATAGAGATGACTTTCAGGGTGAGCAGATACTAGTAAAGGTCTTGAGACACTTTCCCATCATTGCAAGTATACAGCACATGTTTCGATGCAAATCCATAGTAGAGTTAATGACATGGCATGCATCTCATCTGTCCATTGATGACACATTGAGGATTCCCATAGATTGTGCACCTTGGAAGCACATAGACAATCAGTGGCCAGACTTTACGAGGGATCCATGCAACTTACATCTTGGGCTCTCCATGGATGGAGTGAATCCTTTCGGGTTACACTCGACATCTTGGTCGACATGGCCCATAGTCTTGGTGAATTACAATATCCCACCATGGCTAACAATAAAGAAGGGACACCTCATGCTTGCACTACTTGTGCCAGGGAAGTACAAGGCCAAAAATATGGGCATGTACATGGCACCTTTGACAGAGGAGTTACAGATCTTATGGAGAGGAGTGTGGGTCTTTGATATTTCTAGAGCTCCTAGACATACCAATGATATTTTGGCCAAGAGTATCTTGATGTGGACCATGCACGACTACCCAGGATATGGAGAGTGCACAAGTACGTGGTTGTGTCTTTACATGTATAATATAGGATTATGCTTTTATGACTCTCTTTCACATGCATGTCTTATACTAAAACATTCATGCACATGTGCAAGACTTGTTACAAGTGGGTACCATGCTTGTCCTATTTGTGGACTAGGTTTGAAATCGCTTGCACGATACTCTAAACATATGTGGAAAAATGTTTATGAAGGTCATGGTCGATACCTTCTGCTGGACCATCTCGCACGTGGAGGTTAGCTTGATCCACCACCATCATATTTTAAGGCAAGTGACTGGATTCAAGCTTGGAGGGAGAATGGAGAGGAACCTCCTCCTGGTATGAAGAGGCTATCGATCTTTCACATGCTTCCTTATTGGGGTCAGTTACAAATCAATCATCTCTTGGATCCCATGCATATCTTCAAGAATGTGGGGGCTACTAATTTGGGCACACTTGGTTGGTTCCAAAGACTCGAGAAAAGTGTGAGAAGACTTGCCTACTATGAATAGGATGTCTTGTTTGTGGCCCTAAGTAAATGCTTCGGGAAAAGTTATCCTCCCGAAAGCAACATGGATCCTCTCTACGAGAGAGAAGGCAGCAGTCAAGGCGAACATTGCCTCTTTTCAAACACCCATAAGATACATGCATTGCTTGAAAGGAGCATTTTCAAAGGACAATAAGCTTAGTGGGCTCAAGTCCCATGATTGGCACAAGGTCTTATAGGTATTTTAAGCTGTAGGATTAGTGTACCGATAATCGTGATGCATTAGCATAATTATGATTATGTTATATTGTTGACATGACTTCTTTGTTGCTTTTATAGTTCATTCTCCCAATTACAATAAAAGGGTGCTTACAAGAAGATGTTAGAAATGCTATATTCAAGATCAGTGGTATTGTGAGGTATGCTTACTATCAAATCGCATTGATTACATTTTCTTCAATTTAAGTTGAATAATCTATAGATTGATTATGAATATATCTTACATGGGCATGTGAAATAGGTGGATATCTCAAAAAGAGATCTCCATATCGAGCATCAAGAATGCTAGGGTGGAATCCATCGAAGCCATATGCTTTCTTGAGAAACACTTTCCCTCAAGCATTGTGACAACTCAAGTGCACTTGCTTGTGCACATAGTTGATGAGGTGGCCATTGTAGGTACTATTCATAGTCGGTGGATGTTTTTTCTCGAGCGGTTTATGAAAACTTTGAAGGGATTTGTAAGACAAAGAGCGAGACCAAAAGCAAGCATGGCAGAGGGATGGCTTGTGCAAGAGTCATTAGTATATATCACGGAGTTTCTTGCATCCATGGATCCTAATATGATGCAAGCTTGGCATAACAAGGATGATGATCGCATCGTTGGCGAGGTTCCCCAAAGAAAAGGGATTGAAAGAAAGATGAGCGAAGAGCAAATGGATAAATTCAATAAGTTTTGTATCCTCAATAGCAAGGAGATGCAGAAGTGGATTGAGAGATATGAAGCGGCCAAAGCAGAAAGAATAAATGCAAGGACGAGATTCAAAGTAATGTACAGGTGATCACAACCATATTCACGAGATCTAGCTCTTCTCCCCACTCACATGTCACTTGATTGGCTACAACTAGCTCTACGTAAAGCCGAACACGATGGAGAGACAATAAACGAGCACAAGCGAGAGTTATCATCTGGATGTATGATGCATGTAAGTTTCTTACCTCTTGGCATAATTAAGTAATTATTTGTGGCAATATACGCTATAAAATAAATGCATATTCATTGTTTTAATTATGCTCTTTTATAGTACAAAAAGTACAGTGCATTATGGTCATATGGACGACATTTTCACGTGGAACACATCGATTCAAAGAGAGTCACATATGATTGTGGAGTCATGGCTAACTTCACACAAGATAGCCGAGCAAGTGCTTTGAATACCAATCTTCTCTCCTTATAGTTGGATTATTGTGAAACCAAACATGAAATCTATGAAGTTGATTTTATACAATTTAGTATTTTCATTCTTAATGTAAAATGGTTTAGAACTATTTACAACGGTCCCCATGTGACAGTGAGAAAAGACAGTAGCGATTTCTTTGCAATAGACTCCACCAAACTTTGGAGCGATGAAAGTGATACTTTTGTTCTTCCTGAGCACTCTGAGCAAGTGCATACTAATGATTTAATTAATCAAAGCTTTCATTTTTAAAGATCCATTGATACATGTACTTAAGCATAATTTCATATATATAATTGATGGCATTTGGCACCCATCTTCAATATAGGTGGCTTTTCATTTGGATTGTTCTGATCCAAGATGGTGGTACGTGATCCAAGTTGCACCACAAAGTAAGAAAATTTTTGAAGATAGAGATGTGGATATGGAGATGCCACTACCAATGCCGGATCCAATTGATCCATATGAATATAGCAAAGAAGATGAAGATCACAATATGAGCCAAGAGGAAGATGCGCATAATGACATCGTATGGGAGGAAGATGGAGATCATGATATTGAGGAAGAAGATGATGATCATCAAGAATCACCACACTTTATTGAAGAAGATGAACAAGTACTCTTAGGTGAACGTACGATGCTAGAGTACGATGATGATATAGGAGATCAACTCGGTATAGAGTTAGAGATAGACTTGTTTGGCACATTATACTTGGCTCATGATGAAACCGTTGATGTAAATGCTCTTCATTGATTTTTTTCATCTCAAACTTGGACATGAATATATAAGCTTCAAAGGCTTGATGTACATGCTCTCGTACCTTTATTCTCTCAAAAGATCAAACATGTATTAAAATTAAAAAAAAAATTGTCATTGGAAAAAACTATCTTTTAAGGTTGGTATGGGAAAAAAAACTCTCTCTAAAATGTTGCTATAGAAAATTATCATAGTGTCGCTATATAACAAGCATTACCAATCTGATAAAAGTCACTATATAGTGACTTTAGGCAAACGTCGCTATATAGTGATGTTTTACTAAAGTCGCTATATAGCGATCCTTAACGAACCCTGCTTCCAATATCGACAATTAGTGCCCCATGCACACTAAACATCGGTACTTAAGCATCGCAATAGGATCCGTGTGTAGTAGTGCTCTTGTACTGTATCCAGATTGATCCCTACAATTGCATCTAGGATGCATTGGCTTTAGCTACAAAACATAGGTTGGAAATCCATGTTTCTTAGAATAGGTCATATCATCACTCGTGTTGAATTATATCCAAAGCAACATCAATGTGCAAATTTATAAGGCTCATAAGGATAGTGTTTAGTTCCTTTACAACATCGGCCTTTAGGTTGGTTCTTGTTATTGTGACCTCTCTCTCTCTCTCTCTCAGTTACATACTTGCATAGGATCAGGGCGCTCGGAGACTCAGCAGCAGGCAGAGCACGATTACCGTGGCTAGCACTGACATCCTCGCAGATGTTAGCGGAGAGAGGTCATACTTTTTGTTGGTACCACACACTCTCCACATGGCTCACCTCGCTAGGATTGGATATGGATAGGCTGCCACCATTTCGATACAGCATAGATGCCCCTCGCCTCCCTCTCACTCGACATGAGCTCAGCCAGGTTATCAGGGCAGATTTGTTGCAGCTACACACGTTTCACACTTGGGTTCATCCCACGGAGCTTCCTATGAAGATGGCCACATATCGTGACCATTTTCTCAGGATTTCAGAGGATGGCTTCATCATATCCCCAGGATATATCGGCGTTCATATGTCGCACTCACTCAGGATTGCCTTGGGCCAGCTCAGGGTATCTTCCCACAGATTAGACGTTGAGGCCGGCAGGATGCGTCATACAGCTACCGGACATAGACCCAGGCGAGAGACTAGGATATGCCCTTGTTGCACTATGGGGGAGGTGGAGATTGAGGAGCACTTTGTTTGCAGATGCCCTTTATATTATGAGATCCGTGGCAGATTTCACTGTTTATTTGGGCACGGATTTGGACCTCTCTCTCGGATTATGGAGTATGAGGATCAGTATTGCTTAGCGTTGTTCATCAGGGAGATCACCAGATACAGAGAGAGATTCCTCAGAGAGCACCGTCGCATCCCTGCCAGAGACCTGGTTATTCATGAGGAGCAGGACGAGGCGCAGGACCATGAGCACAGAGATAGCCCATCTTGCCAGAGAGCACCGATGGTTCCACCCCGAGGATGTACATATGACATGATCCAGCAGCACCGCAGGATGATCTTACACAGAGGCCGTACCCGTCGCTTTATTTCTAGACGACGGAGGATGATGGTAGATTTTCGGAGGAGATTGCTCCATGGAGACTTGGCACCGCCAGCAGCCCATTTGACACTTGCCCAGATCTTCACACTCATGGCAGGAGGCATGGTCGATGGCCATGACTTCCATCATTTCTTTGGATCACAGACCCCTTAGGGAAGACGATGTTCCTCATATTTCATATTTTACATTTTGTATCTAGGCATTTTTGGTACTCTATTTCATTTCATTTTGTATCCAGGATTTTTGTAGCCATTTTTGGCATCTTAGCGGTATTAGGATGAGGCCACCTAGTTGGCGCATCGTTGATGATGTATTTTCCTTTCGGATGATTTTGTGTCCCATAGGCCATGTATGGCCTTCCGTGGACCTTTAATAAAATTTCTTTCTTTCTTTCTTTCTTTCTCTCTCTCTCTCTCTCTCTCTCTCTCATGTTATGTCTTCTATCTTTTGTGTTATGCCTTCTATCTACTCTAGGAGATGCTACTAGAGAATCTAGTTCAACTTGGGATAGCTTGAATCTAGGCTTGCATCTAGACCCAACAACTCCCATACTTGATGCTATCTTGGTGATGATGTGCATGTAGAATGTTGTAGATTAACGACAAGCCATAAGATCCATGTGTTAGTGTACCCCCGAGTGTACTTTGTGTTGTATAGATGGCTCATTAATGGGCATTATGTCCATTACTATGGACTATTCTACCTACCCAAAGGCTACAACCTACCACATTCATGATATTCTCTATTTGCCCTTGCATTTCATATTGTGTATCCAAGTAATGCATGCTCATGTATACACACTTGTAGGTAATCACGATAATGCATGTGTAGAAAGTCCATGATGCAATACACATAATGATAATTCAAATTTAGCTATGAGTAGCTTATCTAATACATGCATCACATGCAAAATACATCTTATCTTACTATTCTTTAAGGAAAGGATCCATGTGGCATTCAAAAGTTGCACCACGTGCTGGGAAAGGGGTGCTTTGGAGGAGGCTTCGGAGGAGGGGGGCTATGGGGAGGGTAGAGCTAATATGATGCCACAGTGGCACAGTAGCAGACGGTTCATGTAGAGCCAACAAAACAACAGTAAAAGGCATTGCTGCACTACATGTTGCCTCAAAAGAGTCCAAAATGTAGTGTTGTCATGCCATCTCACAACACGTGTCACCTCAGACAAGTCCACATTTCATTGCTGCCATGCAATCTTGCACCATGTGTTCTAGTCTCGACCAATATTGTCACACTATCTCATGACACATGTCCCCATCTGCCTGCTACCATCACATGCAGACTGCCAGTTTCTGCCCAAGCTAGACTGACAAAGTCCAAACTACCAATTCGCATAGACTGCGAGACTGTCAATTTGCCTAGGACTGTTGGCAAATCCACTTCACCTCAGATGGCAGCTACCACAGTTCATGTTTAGATCTACCCCAGCCTGCTCCTACAAGTTGCGACCAAGAGAGAGAGAGAGAGAGAGAGAGAGAGAGAGAGGGGAGGGGGGAGACTATGTGTGTGTGTGTGTGTGTGTGTGTGTGTGTGTGTGTGTGTGTGTGTGTGTGAGAGATGGGGGCGGGGGGGGGGGAGACTCACACACACACACACACATGTATATGTATATGTATATGTGTGTGTGTTTCTGTGTGTGTGTGTGTGTGTGCGTGTGTGTGTGTATGTGTGTGTGTGTGTGTGTGTGTGTGTGTGTGTGCATGTGTGTGTGTGTGTGTGTGTGTGTGTGTGTGTGTGTGTGTGTGTGTGCATGTGTGTGTGTGCATGTGTGTGTCTGCGTGTGTGTGTGTTTGTGTGTGTGTGTGTGTGTGTGTGAGAGAGAGAGAGAGAGAGATAGAGAGAGGAGGTGGGAGTGCTATGAAAATTAAAATTAGACATGCTCACAAATTCATGATTTACCAAAACCATAGAAACCAAGAACAAGGAAGAAAGAAGAGAGATGATGCCGCATGGGATCCAATTTGTCCCCTATAGATGGTGGCCCTTGCTTCCCATCTAGAGTATTTATAATTGTAATTCCAAAAAGCAAAGAGCCAATAATAGTACATCCAAAAGCATCCCTTGTCCACAATTAGAGGGATTGCTCAACATAGATCCATGATCTCAAAATATCACAAGGCTTAATGTGCCCTCCTCCGCTATTAATAAAATAAATTATCCCATGGCTTAGTATTCATTACTTTACAATATGGCCCATGGCCATTCTACACTTCGATAAATCCAAATCACCTTCACCATCTCCGTTCCTCGTTATCCAACTCATCATCTGTAGTCAAGTGGCCAATTGTGTTTGTTGTTATAATTAATTGATGAATCATCACACCAACTAATCCCAACACAATAATTGTATGCTTGATATACAGACATCAAAATACACCTTGCGACCAATTGTAATAACACTAGTAACACTAGCGACATTAGTATTAACCTAGAATCACCCACAATACTAACCATCTAGCCTGGAAAAACACAGGTAGTTAGGTGTCCCCAACTAAACCCCACAAAGCATCCACTAGGATGCCCAGTGCGCTCCTATGGAATACTTTGCCATAGTCACACTTGACTATAATAAAACAATTTCCATAACAAGAAATATTGGAAATACAATTCGGTAACATCCCTCTTGCTTGAATTGCAACTGACCTCAGATTTTATTTGACTTTTTGAGTCAACAAGTGGAGATATGAAGAGCCCTCTCTTGGATATTCATCAAGTATCACATCATGGTCAAAAAATTTATTCAAGAGATCTTAAGCTCTCATAACCAAGAGGTAATGAATTTAGACAATTCAAAACTTATGAAAGATTAATTTAATTCTTATCCTATACCAAGAGAAAGTACTATACCACATCCATTCATTGCTTATTTTATTTTGGTATACATCCAAGCATTATATTTGTCATATTTGTCATTATCTATACCATCCCATACCAGTATGATCTTGAGAAATAATAACAAATACAAAGCATAATTATTTTTCCTTATGATGCAAGTAGCAATGAGCGACATATACTATTCTCTGTGATCAGCAGAAGGGTATATGTACGTCATTGTCTAATCACATGTTAAGGTTTTTTTATTTAACTTGGTAGCTAGTAATGATCTAATACGTATTTTCTTTAGCTGCTGCTAGAAAATACATAGAAGATATTATCTACATACCAACTATTTTTCATTATCTATGAAAGCAATTTCGTAAAGAAATTACCAAAGTAAAAAGCTTGCCAGTGAACAATCATGCCTTCCCTCTTGCTTAGTAAAAATGTCATATGTTTTTTCTTCTCTTTAATTTTCACCAATTCAATTCACTTTAGTGGAATACTTTATCGAAGCATACCATATGTATCACACAATAATAGTTTTATTATCTACAATTAAGCTAGGATTGGCATCTACTCAAGAACTTGCTATGAGGATACAAGTCCTCTAAGTAATTATATTTCTTATTGCATACATACCACATGATATACGTCCTTCTCGTCCTTACCAATGCACATAATCATGCTTATTTAGTCATTAAAAACTCTTAGCTCACCTACATTATCCTTGATCCTATATAGGCTATCATATTTTATTCTCCTTTTCTGCCACATTTAGGCTAACTGATACCATTGTTACAAAAAGTAAAATTAAATATTCTCACAAATTCATGATTTACCAAAACCGTAGAAACCAAGAACAAGGAAACATGGAAGAAAGAAGAGAGATGATGCCACATGGGATCCAATCTGTGCCCTCTAGTTGGTGGCTCTTGCTTCCCAATAAGAGTATTTATAATTATAATTCCAAAAAGCAAAGAGCCAGTAATAGAACATCCAAAAGCATGAGGATTACCAAAGTTCGAGCGACTGCGTTCGAGCGAGGTGGAGGTTCGAGTGAACATGGCTATTGATTTCCACATTTCAATGCAAATATTTATGTTGCAAAAGTGTCATTTGACTTTGAATAAAATATGTTCTTACATAGAAATAAAATGACACCCTTATAATTTGGAAAATGAAAGTATGTTTGGAGAGGGTGAAGGCTAATTCTAAAGGTCTTTCAAGTCAGAGATTTGATGGTTTAATCTTACAGCTTCTCTTATGCATAAGCATAAGCATGAGCATAAGAGAAGGAGACATATGCTCATGCTTATGCTTATGCATGAGCATAAGAGAAGTAGACATATGCTCATGCATAAGCATAAGCATGAGCATACTTTCTTAAAGATAGGAAACAGGAAACCTTTAAGCATTTGATTTAGGCATCTAATTAATACTACAAGCATAAAGTTCTAACAAGTCTAATAGCATCGGCCAAATAACATTAATTAAGTAGCATTATCCAAAATAGCTTGAGCATCCCAAATTGACACAATAGATATGCCAATTATACAAAATGGTTTTTCAAAGATAAACCCAATCTCAAAAATCAACCAAGCATGTGGCAAACAGTTGCTTGGTTTCCTTAACAACTACAAAGGTAAGCTTATGCAAAATAGTCCCAAAGTTCAACCAAGTGGATGTGACACACTTGGTTGGTTTCTATGAGAGCTAAGAGCTTGAAACAATTCAACTTTTATAAGAGCTGCCTAGTGCATAAACTGATGCACTTTGTCACTCAATTGCAAAACACCAATGAAGACAAAGTACATGTGTTTGCATGGAATATACATTCCTTTCTTTGCATCTCATTTAATGAAGTCCTTGCAAGAACACCGTGGAAACTTTGATATTGTCACAGTGTAGGTAAGGCCCTTTGCAATAGAACTTTCTGTTCGCACATGGAACAGATGCATTTCATTAGGACATATAATTTTCTCTTGCACCACTTCTACAATCAAACATTGAGCTTTTTAAATCCTATCTTGAAACTCCTTACTTAGCTTGGATCTCCATCTCATTATCCTGTTATCCCTTCATGATACTTGAATGTTTTCTTTTCAAGGACAATTTAATGTCAAATTCATCATCATCATCCTCATCATCATCATCCTCATCACCTGATTCTTCTGCACCACTTGATTTTTCATATTTTTCATCTGCAACATATATTGATGGCTTACATTGTGCATTGGTATAGCGCTCAATATCGTTGAAATGCTTTTTCTTGCTTACCAGTACACAGGCAATTAAGCCATCCATAGATCTAGTGACAAATATATCTGCAGTTTCAAAATAAAGGCAACCGAAGTGTATTTTATATTGTCCGCATGTCTTATTTGATGCATTCTTCAAACATGATACATGATCCATGGTCAAGAACACCACAAGAAGGAATTGCACTGGGGGAGAAGCGATTGTCATCAAGCTTTTCAACAAACACTCAAAGCGATCCTCATTCCAATTTCTACTTCTGCTTGGTCCATACATTACATCCAAAAAGGCAACCCCTATTGCCATTGGCTCTTGGTACACATTATGTATAAATTCCATTCCCTCCATGTTTGAACCGACTGTGTAGAACCTCCAAGGCCGGGTGGAATTTGGTCCATGACTTGCACCTTCACTTTGTCCCATAATCCACCTCAGATACCCCTTTGCAGCATCAGGCAATGGTGGAGTTTCCTTGCCCTATTGAAGCTTCACTTTTAACCATGAGTCAGAGCAACCACGAATCCGATGATACAATTCTGGAGTAATTTTAGAATGTAATCTGCACTCATCCCAATTTTTTAACATTAAAGAAGGCCGTTCTGTGGATATAAACATATAAAGTTCTTCTTGTAGTGCAGCATCTCTCTTGATCTGCATAGCTTGTCCTTCAATATCAAGAATCATGGCATCAGTCTTTATTTTAGCTATGACTACTCTACCTTCCTTAATGTCATTTTGAATTTGACCAAGTTGATCATCACTCAATCCACGCAAGCATCTAAACATTGAGACTGTGGGTTGCCTAAGGCATTTTACATCTTGTGAATATTTTCCTGCAATGTAATCCTCAAGGATGGAGATCCAACCATCATAAATGGCATCGCTTGTGATTATCATATGTACATCCTTTGTGGCAAAACTATTGCCCAATGTTACCTTGCCAGTGTCAATGAAAGCCTGCAAAATATATGAATCCATTAGAATGCAATAATTACGAAAACCGACTTGTAAAAAATGATTCATAATAAAAATTTGTACTTACATCCCAATTCTCACGATCTGGATGTCCTTTTGCAAGCCCTTGTTGTGCTTTCTTGGGTCTGTTAAAGAGAATCCATTGTCCCCTCACCTGCTTAAGTATATCAATGTATGGAGATTGTCTCAAGATATTTTGAGACTCTAGGTTTGCCATCTTTGATATCTCCACATAAAAGCATGTGGGACAATTCACTACAATCCTCGCCTGGCAGGTGCGGTAGTAGTTCTTTCTTTGGGCCATGCTATTATCATCATTAGATGTGAATATTTTAGCAGCATATATTGAATGTTGTCCAGATAGTATCCAGTAGTGGCACTTGGTCAAATCCTTTTTATTTACCCTTTTCAGGGGCTGCTTTGTTTCATGATTGAAAGGCATTAAATCCGCTACAGCAGCAGGAGGCCTAGAGTTATAACCGAAGTCTGCAGCAAGCTTCTCCACATGCTCTTTGTTCAACCCTCTATATACATAGCTTGGAGGAGCTTTTTGACATCTTGTAACTAGAATTGAAAATGTTGCATGCAACCCGAATGGGTAGTATTTTTCATATTCCACCAAGCCTGATGGTTTCTTTTGCCCTTTTTTTCCTATGACCTTTCCACTTGGCTCCAATTCACTACCACTGCTTCTTTCCACAACTGCTAGCATACCCTCTGGAGGTGTTTCTTCTTGTGGTACATCAACTATAGTTAGCTTTCCTTTCTTTGCCCCTTCTCTGGTACCACCTGGTGCTTGAACCATAGCCGATTTTCCTTTCTTTGTTTCTTCCCCACTATCTTCCCCACTCTTACGCTTCTTTAATGTTGTTGAAACTTTGCGATATGATTCAATGATTGTTGTCACTGTGTCAATTTCATTTCCATCAATTGATTCAACACTTATCTAGCCTCTTGAGTGCATGTCGTCATCTACATCAGACTTCATACGAGATGCTTCATAATGCTGGGATCCAAGAGAAACTTCTTATTTTGATTTATAATGATCAACAATCCAATATCTCCCTCTTTTCCAACCACATCTTCAGTGATTTGATGTACTGATCCAACACAAGTGTATGCACTTTTATTAGGTAACAAAACAAATAAGTGAACTCGTGTCAACTGTGCTCCCTCAATACTATATATGTCAAAGTACCAAGGTATGCTTTTTTCTGCAAATCCACTTATAACTTTCTCAACCTTCTTCACATTTGTGTCTTTCCTGTAAAAAAACCCAAGCAATATACAAACTATCATCTTTATAATCTTTAATGTTAGACAAAACACATTATCGATAAACATATCTGAAATAGAATCTAGAATTGACACTAGACATAGTAGTAGATTTGGAAAGCACTAGATTCTAGGGAGATTTGGCCGCACTATGGAGATTTGGCCGTGCGGCCAAATCTTATGGGCTTCTTTTAAAGCACTGGAAGGGGAGGTTTGGATGTGTGGCCAAATCATATGGGCTTCTTTCAAAGCACCAAAGTTTGGGGAGATTTGGCCTTGTGTCCAGATCTTGTGGGCTTCTTTCAAAGCACTAGGGTCTGGAGAGATTTGGCTATGCAACCAAATCTTGCTAGCTTCTTTCAAATCAGTCAAATCTTTCTAGCTTCTTTTAAATCACTTGGGTTTAGGGAGATTTGGCCGTGCGGCCAAATCTTGCTAGCTTCTTTCTAATCAGGAGGGTCTATGGAGATTTGGTCGTGCAGCCAAATCTTTTCAAAGCACCAGCGTTTGGGGAGATTTGTGTGTGGTCAAATCTTGCTAGCTTCTTTCCAATCACAAGGATCTATGGAGATTTGGCCGTGCGGCCAATTCTTTTCAAAGCACCAGGTTTAGGGAGATTTGGCCGTGTGGCCAATTCTTTTCAAAGCACCAGGTTTAGGGAGATTTGGCCGTGCAGCCAAATCTTTTCAAAGCACCAGGTTTAGGGAGATTTGGCCGTGTGGCCAAATCTTGCTAGCTTCTTTCTAATCACGATGGTCTATGGAGATTTGGCCGTGCAGCCAAATCTTTTCAAAGCACCAGGGTTTGGTGAGATTTGTGTGTGGTCAAATCTTGCTAGCTTCTTTCTAATCATAAGGGTCTATGGAGATTTGGCTATGCGGCCAATTCTTTTCAAAGCACAGGTTTAGGAAGATTTGGCCATGCAGCCAAATCTTTTCAGAGCGCCAAGTTTGGGGAGATTTGGCCATGCAGCCAAATCTTTTCAAAGCACCAAGTTTTCAAAGCACTAAGGTTTGGGGAGATTTGGCTACGATGCAAAATCTTTCTAGCTTTTTATAAGTCACGAGGGTTTAGGGAGATTTGACTATGCGGCTAGCTTCTTTCTCATCACAAGGGTCTAGGGAGATTTGGCCGTGCGGCCAAATCTTTTCAAAGCAGCAGGATTTGGGGAGATTTGGTTGTGATGCCAAATATTTCTAGCTTCTTTTAAATCACCTAGGTCTAAGGAGATTTGGCCATGCGGCCAAATCTTGTTAGCTTCTTTCTAATCACGAGGGTCTAGGGAGATTTGGCCATGCGACCAAATCTTGCTATCTTCTTTCTAATCACGAGTGTCGAGGAAGATTTGGTTGTGTGGCCAAATCTTTTCAAAGCAGCAAGGTTTAGGAAGATTTAGTTGTGATGCCAAATCTTTATAGCTTCTTTGAAATCACCAAGGTCTAGGGAGATTTGGCCGTACGGCCAAATCTTGTATCTAGGAAGTCGTCGAGCAGTGTCGCGGAGGGGAGGAGCAGTCGTCGAGGGTCGAGGAAGGAGGTCGCGGAGGGTCGAGGAGCAACGTCGAGGGTCGAGGAGAAAGGAAGTCGTGGAGGAGAAAGGAAGGGACAAGAGGAAGTCGTGGAGGAGAAAGGAAGGGACAAGATAGCCCCAAAAAAGTATGCCCCAAGATAGCCCCAAAAAAGTATGCCCCAAAAAAGCATAGTTTGGGGGAAAGGAGCAATCCCCCCAAAAAAGCATAGTTTGGGGGGAAGGAGCAATCCCCCCAAAAAAGCATGTTTTGGGGGGAAGGAGCAATCTACCCAAAGGCATGAAGAGCCAAAAAAAAAAAAAAAAAGAACTCTTTCTAATCCAACTATTGTGTGTGGAATCTATGGAGAGTTGAATTGGTAATGGAAGTTTAAAACCTACATAGTTAAGTACACATTGTTAGGACAAAACTGGGATGGGGAGCCTCCCGGGACCTCTCATTTTGACATAGTTTTGAACTTTTTTGCTTGCAATTAGCTAAGCAAGGGTGGAGGAGTGTTTTCCAAGAACTACCCCATCTAAGACATTGTCCTAAAGCTCTCAAACCACCCTAGGTACACATAGGAGATCTAGGAAGGGAGAGAACAAGGTGAGCCTAGCACTTGATCCCCCATGAAGACGAATTCAATTCCTTCTCATAGGTTTACTTTCTATGCTTGGTTTAAAAGGTTTGTTTATCTTTGCCTTTTAAAGTTTTGGTTTTTTAATAGTTTTAGATTTTCTAGTTTGTTTTTAAAGTAATAGTATGATTTTAAAGTGTAATAGCGTGAATCATGACGATTTTTTTGAAAGTAGGATCTCTAGATTTGAATTTCAAAATTTGAAACTTGAAACTTGAAATTTGAATTTTTTATTTTAAATTTTAAATTTTGAATTTTGAACTTTAAATTTTAAATTTTAAAATCTGGATTTTCAATTTTTAAATTTAATGTTTGAAGATTTGTCCATGTGGCCAAATCTTCCTAGTGATTTGAAAGAAGATGTGGCCAAATCTTCCTAGTGATTTGGAAGAAGCTAGCAACATTTGGTAGCACGGCAAAATCTTCCCAAACCCTAATGCTTTGAAAGATTTGGCCACATGGCCAAATCTCCCAGAACCTGGTGATTTGAAAGAAGCATGCAAGAGGAGGTTGCACAGCCAAAACTCTCCATACCCTAGTGCTTTGAAAGAAGCTTACAAGATTTAGCCACACGACCAAATCTCCACAAGTTTGAAAGAACGCCACGAACAAATCTTCTCAGTTCTTTGAAAGAAGTCACCAAGGTCTCGAAGGATTTGGCCGTGCATCCAAATCTTGCTAGCTTCTTTGAAAGCACCAAGGTCTGAGCAGATTTGGCCATGTGGCCAAATCTTATTGCTTCTTTCAAAGCACTACTGCCTTAGGAGATTTGACCATGTGGCCAAATCTTGTTGGCTCCTTTCAAAGCACCAGGGTCTGGGGAGATTTGACCATGTGGCCAAATCTTGTGGGCTTCTTTCAAAGCACCAAGCTCTAAGTAGATTTGGATGTGTGGATGAATCTTGATGGCTTCTTGAAAGCACCAGCGTCTTGGGAGATTTCGTTGTGTGGACAAATCTTGCTATCTCCCTTTCAAAGCACCATGGTTTGTGAAGATTTGGCCATGTAGCCAAATTTTGCTGCCTAAAATTCAAAGCACCAAGGTTTAGGAAGATTTGGTCTTGCAATGAAATCTTGTAAAGCATTTTCATCCTAAGTCACACCATCAGATATCAATATTGAACTATAACAAATGCTATGTACTATGCAGGTACCACATTGAAAGTGGGGGTTAAAGTCAACTTGCTTGTCAATGGAAAGATTGTTGCCATTGGGACAATATTCTCTACATCACATGATGACATGTGCCAAGGTGTGCCCTTGGGAGAAAACAATGTATCGGTGGCGATCGATATTTGTATGGATGAAAGTGCACTTCTTCCATTTCCTACAATGGATGCATTCTTAGTCTATGAGGCTTTGGGTAGTGTTGTTCGTTGGAAAGCACGATCAATGAGTTGTGTGGACAATGTCAATTTTAGCAGGTTTTCAGAGAGGTTAAGAACTAGCCAAACATTGACATTTGCACATCTCATGGATACTTTTAGACAATGTGAGGATTCTTCTCCAACGCCATTTTTGGTAACGGAAGTCCCTGATTTCAAGAGCTATGTTGATGGATGCCTATGCGATGGGAAAGATTCTTTAGTGGGACACTCAAAGCCTCTCCAATTTCGGTTCTTTATGCGAAATGAAGTTCCTATCATGCAATATAAAGTGCATCCACGATCATTAGATTGGCAACCAAGTGAAGGTGGCATTGAGTTATGGAAGAGACATCCGGATGGTCATCCAATGCTACCAAGTGGAGAGCGGCCTTATGTAACCATGTTCAAGTATGTGAAGGATCACTTAGATGTGATAGTTGATATCAAGGAGTATGTACGCTTTTGGGAAAAATGGGCACACCTGCAAGGTCCAGATTCATCTTTCACAAAGTTTTACAAGCCAGTAGTGAAGTACTGGAAGAACATGATTGATGAGCTTGATAAACTAAACAATAGTGTAGAGGACATGTACGAGAGATTTTGGCCAAAGATGCAACATATTGATTATGTGCAAGTATTTGATAATGAAAACGATGAGTTTCAAGGAATTGAAGAGTTGAATGATCATTACTGTGGACCTCAAAGGAAAAAGCCAAAAAATTCATTTGATCCAATGGTTGATGTACAGAAAGGACACTTTCTTTTGGTCCGACTAGCAGAAAAAATTGACCCAATTTGGCTAGGCATTGCTCAAACTGATGTACAGAAGGATAATAAATCTAAAAATTTCAAGAAGGTTTTCATACAATATTGCGCACCTATATGCAAAAGACACAATGCAGAAATTGAGGAGGTATATGCAGATTGTTGGAACAAGATTTGGATGTGCAATAAAGGTGATCCTCCACGTTGGGAATCTGTTGATGCTATTGTATGGTCATGGGTTCCAAAATGTAACCTCTCAAAGAAGGTTTCCTCAAAGAGCAGCAACCTCCCCATCAAGGTGAAGATACCAACCATTGCACGCAAGCAAGCTTTATCCAATGTGGCTCATAGAACAGATTCCGACTCTGATGCTGACTCCACAATGGAGTGAAGGTACTTGAAAAGCATGACTTTTTTTCCCTTGCACAACAATAATTTATTTGAATACTAACAAATATTTGGAAGGTATGACATTGATCTTTTTTCTTTATCTTTTTTTTTGTAGACCATTGCTTTGTGATTGCAAGTTTTGCACACTCGACAAAATATCAAGGACTGGTGTTGCATTCTTACTTTTTCTCCAACTTAACTAAAATGGTGTTTTTGAACACCACCTTTTTTTGAGAAGAGGCAAAAAATGCTTCGTTAAACTCAACATTTGACATTTTATTTATGTTGATGCAAACCATGCACATTTGCAAGATTTGGATGGACTCCCAAATCTATGGGAAAAATCAATGAAAAACATTGAATGTTACATAATTACAACCCCTCAAAAGTTCCCAAATTATCAAGATTTTCCCAAATTCTCTAATATGGTGTTTAGGAGGACACGTGACACAGAAGACCCACGATGCCAAAGCTTCGAAATGGGCTGGTTGTGCAATCTGAACACGATATTGTGTGGTGGATGATGCGTGAGGTGTCCTTAAAGGGCCGGGTGAATTACCAGGGATTTCCATGCTTTAAGGGAGCGTCTTTCATTTGCTGTAATTTAATAATGACAAGAGAATCCTTAGAAGTAGAATGGAAAGAATCCACCTGGCATTGATTTAATCTGCCTATTTGTTGCATAGAAAAGGCCTACAGATTTCTGTCCGAAGGTCCATGTTGCAGTGGGTGGCGAGGAGCAAATCTGGGCCTAGCTGGTCCGGATTGGAAAACAGCAACAGCACGCATTTAACAGGCTATCTTCATCGCGATAGGAGGCTGAACCGCTGCTGATATGGCAGGCAAGGTGGCGAAACAAAGGGGGGCAAGCTGTCTATGGCGAAACAGGCTGCAGTTTCCAATGTTGTATCGTGATAAAGACTGGCGAAACAGGTTGCAGGTTTCCAAGGGTTGTATCGCAATAGAGGCTAGTGAAACCAGGCTGCAAGCTTCCAAGGATGATTTGCGACAGCAATGGCAGGGACTGGCGCTGGCGCTGCAGGCTGGCAAGGAACCAGGGCCGAAAATTGGTGAGGGCAAGGCAGCAAACCATTTAGGGGCAGGGGCTACAGATGGCGAGGGGTAGGGCAGCAAAACGGCGAGGGCAGGGGTAGGGAGGCAGACCTCCTTGACGAAATTTATATGGGCGTTAAAAATGGAGCGTCCCTTTTGTTTTTAATTTGTGGCTACCTATGGTGGGTGGTTGCCCAAAAAATTAAAGGGTGGGTTTATTTAACCCTTGGGTATTCTAGGATTAGACCAAAGGTATGGGGCTGGGTTTTTCTTTTTAACCCCTCTAGGTACCCTTTTTTTATAAGTGCTTGGTGCCAAAAGGTGTGCCTATTCGAAGGGGTGTGACCCTTGGAATAGGTGTACCTTTTCATGAAAGGGTGTGACCCTGTTTTTAAAAGGGGTGTCCCCACATGAAGAGGTGTGTCCTTTTTTCCACGATAGGGTGTGTCCCTTGGGTGAGGAGTCAAAACTCTTCATCAAAAGGTGTGTCCGATGGTGGAAAAGGTGTGTCCCTTGGTTTTGGGACAGCCCAAGCACATGAAAAGACACAATTTTTGTCGTGTCCATTCACATCAACTCGTGATGTGTCCATTCACATCAACTCGTGATGTGTGGGAGATGGAGAGGCCATTGATAACTTTAGGCAGGGTTGGCGCTAAAAATTTTTACGCTCATTCTCTCCATTTCTTCCATGCACAATGTGCATGGATATCCTTCTAGCGGAAAGAGATGAATCAGATCGGCGCTAGAAGGTGGGAGGCATTTCCTACAGGCACGAGCAAAATTTGCTCTGATACCACTGTAAGAAATCCTAGATTTACTATATTTAGAAAATGTGCTAAGGAACAGAAAGGAGACTGAAATAGCAGAGAACAAGGAATAATTGTATTGCTTGAGTGTCTGTAGTGTATCTGCAGTGTGTCATCCATACAATTGGGCCTCTCTTATATAGAGAGTGAAGAGTCACACATGAAAAGGTGTGTACTCCAAAGTGTATGTGCATGAAGAGGTGTGTACCCCTTGTGAAGGGTGTGACCCTTGATGAGAGGGTACATAACAATAGAAGTGTCTCTTCAATAGAATGTCTCTTGTGAAGGGTTGTGCCTCATAGGAAGTGTCCCGTCGAAAGGGCATACCCTTCCACAAGTGTCCATTCATCAAACCATCCATAAGTCTAAGGTATAGAGAAAGGAATACGTCACAGATCGTGACATTGTTAACTACAAGACCTTACAGAGGGTTGGACTAATTGCTACTGAGATATACCATGGGCTGAGAGTAGAAGTGGCCAATGGACAGCATATTATTAGTAGATCTTGTTGCCAAGATGCAAGGATTAAGTTCTCTGATGACTATACATTCAATGAAGCAAGGCTTTACAAAGGTGCCCCTATAACATGCAACAATACAGAATAGAATAGATGTCCCTTTCTGCGCAAAGGCTGCTTTCAAGTCTACAACACTCAGAGAGGAGCTTAAGGTAAGATACAGTTAAGAGTCTAAGAAAGAGTTTTTTCTTAGTGCTACCCTGGTAGAAATAAGTAGGTTGCAGAAGTGCTAGTCTCCTTGCGTTTGCCCTGCAACCTTGCCTTTACCCTGTAGGTTGCAGAAGCCTCGCCAATGAGTAGAGCAATTTCTAGCTCAACAAGTTAGCCTTGGCAACCTTGCATTAAGGTTTGCAAAGAATTCTGCAACAAGATTTTTTATAGTGTTTGTTTCCCACATTTTGAGAGTGAGATAAAGCAATAGAGACTCTTTGATATTATGGATTCTCTACTCGACGATCAAAAGGACCCATGATTCCTAAGTGCAAACTGTGTAAAGGACTACACCCAATGTAAGGAGAGAAAAAAGAAAAGGGAACCTACCTGTAGCAATGAAATGGAGGATATGATTGGCATGACGGAAGATCAAGTCCCCTGAATGACGTACCGGCGCCCAACATTGCAAAAAAGCTTCAGCTCAGGCCAGGTTAGCTATATTCGTACGTGCGGC
Source organism: Dipteris shenzhenensis (assembly GCF_047967505.1). NCBI lineage: Eukaryota > Viridiplantae > Streptophyta > Polypodiopsida > Gleicheniales > Dipteridaceae > Dipteris > Dipteris shenzhenensis. Next base: position 34,133,177 of record NC_141603.1, on the reverse strand, counting down.
CTGCTTACGAGTCCAGCAAATTTCTTTTATCAACAAGAAAAGTTCAATCGATATGAGAGGTGCAGCGTCTGCCTCTATGGAGGTATTTTCCCATCCAGCTGCTGCTGCTGCTGGGATCCGTTGCTCTAGATCTGGCATGTCTCCGAAATAACTCATTTGGCCCTTCGACATAGAGCTTGTCAGGACAGTGCTGAGCCTCTGATTCAAGTGCATACTCACTACTAGAAAAATTTTAGGCCTGTGTCTTGCAAGCAAGAACAACCAGCCCTTTCGACACCAAAATTTTTAGGACTCACAGATCTCAAGCTTGCGGGACCAGATTTCCCACAAAAAAAACTTCAAATTGACCAAATCCGTAAATCAAGGTAGTCTCGTGTCCTCGTGAGTCTCCCCAAGGCATTTAGCCTCCCAAAATGTTGGATTTTGCGCTTGACGGCTAAACCAAAATGAAGCCATGAAGTGGGCTGCTGGAAATATGGCCTATCATGATTTTTCAACAACCGTCCAATTGCCAGGACTTACTGCCTTAGCTCCATCTGCCACGCGCGGGCAGAAAGGTAGAGACAAGGGGATTATGCGTGCAAATTCAGATCATCAGGATTCCAAGGGTAGAGTACATTCCTGGTGGTGGAAGGGAGCATAGTATGATATCTAGATGTTGGAGAGGAGAATGTCAACGCAGCCTTGCTCACTCCATTTTCTCCCCAAACACGCTCCCTTCAAACCTCTCTCTTTGGGCTCCTCCTTTCCCTAATCACCTTTTTGAGGTTGATCTCGCCCAAAACTTTTAAATCCAAATAGTTAAGTCATAAATCAGGTCCCCTTGATTGACCATCAAGGTCCTTATGGTTAATGAGAAAGGCATGTAAGAAAAAGAAAAAGAAAGTTACCAATTTATACTAGAAATGTATTAATGCATTCTAACATTAGATTTAACCCTAAACCTTTTGGATTACTATCTATATAGATATAATGTAGTGGACTATCTATTTTCTATATAGATAACACAAACCTTGGCACCTCATAATTTGTAGCCCTACTCAGTCCATTTGTTTACAACTTCATGAAGCTCCTAATGCCTTGACATGGAGGGTGACTTCAATCATGTCACACACGGTGCAGCATGTAACATTCATTTGCATAGCAATGTCCACCTTTAGTGGGCCTAAATGCTAGCTTTTTATATCTTGCATAAATTTTGGTTCTGATAATTTATAAACAATTTTGTGATCCCTTGTAGGATCCCTTTAAAGTCTACTTTTCTCAAGCTTGAGGTTTGCTTACCAACATTTCATTTATATGACAAGGTTTGTGGATACATCCATGATCTCTCAAACAATGTAGTGCCTTAATGTAAAAATTGTGACTCAAATGAAAAAGCTTCTAGTGTGTGGGTGTTTTCTACTTTTGAATAAGATCATGATAAAACCTACCCGTAAATACTTTCAACTACTGTAGGAATATTGTAGCCAGTGTAAATTCCAAAGTTTAAGGATAAGAAGTCCTAAGGGACGTACACGAGTCCTTTAGAAAACTTCAAGGATTAGAAATTTTTAGAAATGCAAGTTGACATAGGAAATCCTAAATTTCAAACAACATTTAAATGCTAAGTTAAATGAGTCCATTTACATAGTACAAATGGACTCCAAGCACATCCTCAAAACATTAAAAAATAAAAGCCAATGATGTTCATCCAGATCAGAGATCAATGTATGCAAGAAAGCACAGCATCCAGGTGGTACAAGGCCCATAGATAGATACATACATAGAGAGAGAGAGAGAGAGAGAGAGAGAATCATTCGAAAATTTAAGAAAATGCAAGAAGAGTGCCTACTCATTGCAAAAGAAAAATGCCAATAATAGCATTCCAAAATGTCCCATGGCATAAACCACTCTACCCAAATGTCCATGTTGCATGTTGGGAGCTTCTAGAACTATTTTAATATAAAACACCCTTTTGTAGTTTAACTTTTAGGTCTTAATTTACTTCCTTATGTATATATAAATCTATAAGTAATGGAATTAATAAAGACCCATATGTTGAATTGATGATTTTCATATCCTAATGATGATGATGAGTGGGCTATCAAAGAAGAAACTCTCTCTTTATCTTGATTAAATTTGGATCCTCTTCTAGTTCTCTTACAATATTTTCCTAAATTTTTTTGTGGCTCTTTATCTTAATTAAATTTGGATCCGCTTCTAGTTCTCTCTCTCTCTCTCTCTCTCTCTCTCTCTAATTGTAACAAGTCTTAAAGAGATCACCCAAGTGACATGATTGCTTAATCCTCATCGATTACATCATCATCATCACCATCATCTCCAATCTTCACCAAGTCAGCTAAAATTGGTTCCTCTCCCTCTCTAGGTCCATCATAAGTATCTAATATATCATGCGGAAATGATGATGGGCATGAGAAATCTCTAGACATAGAGAAATCAACAATGGAATTGCTATCTGTCCCTACTCTTGGAATGTGATCAAGCACAACACTCTTAATTTTCTCCTTTGGGTCAAGCACATAAAAAACTTGTTGTACATGTGCAGCCATGACAAAGGGTTGGCCATCAAGATTTAAAGAGCTCATTTTCCTTGTTGTGTTGACTAGTTGGAATCCATACGATAGAACCGGTGTGCAAAACAGAGCAACGGACCTACGGTAACCATTCAGCCCACAGCCATCCGGGATCATCTGAGGCTCCAAAATGGGCCTCGCAACCCAAGAGTGGGCTGCCACGAAATAGGCCACCGAGCATACGATAGAACCGGTGTGCAAAACAGAGCAACGGACCTACGGTAACCGTTCAACCCACAGCCATCCGGGATCATCTGAGGCTCCAAATGGGCCTCGCAACCCGAGAGTGGGCTGCCCCGAGAAATGCTCCATCTACCCTCAGTGCAGTCAGTCAAGGGATGCCTTCTCGCACTTGCATGTAGCCTAGTTGGCGGTGTGCCAACTCTATCTGAAGCTGTCCAGCCATCAAGCCACACATGGCCCCCATCTGGTGTCCAAACCAGGACCTATCGGATAACTAAGCTACTCAAATGCCTTCTCATCATATGGGGGGCTTACAAGTAGAGTTAGCTGGTTCCCGCTTAGTTACACGAGAGTGGAGCATTGATATCTAACACTCCCCCTCAATGTCCACCCGCAAGTGAACTTACTTTTTCGGCCCAATGCCAAGTCGATGAAGATGCCTCTTCAGCAAGTCTCTTTCAAGAGCCTTCGTGAAGATGTCTGCAGCATTCCCTGTAGTCGGACAGTAAACCAAGTCGACCTCTCCATCCATGATGAGCTCGCGTACAAAGTGATATTGAATCTCAATGTGTTTTGTGCGAGCGTGGAACACCAGATTCTTTGCAATCACCATGCAACTCTGATTGTCACATGATAACTGCGTAGGCTTGTTCTGCACTGTACCCATGTCCCCCAAAATCCTCCTCAATCACACTGCCTCGCAAGATGCAAAGCATGTAGATTTGTACTCAGCCTCGGTAGAAGAAAGAGCAACTGTGGGTTGCTTCTTGCTGACCCATGACACAACTCCAAATCCAAGTGAGAAACAGTACCCTGTCACTGATCTCCTACTGTCCACGTCTCCTGCCCAATCCGAGTCACAGAATCCGATCAAGATGTTGCCCTTGGTATAGGTGATGCCATAATCAAGTGTGCCTTTGATGTATTTCAGCACCCACATCCCTGCCCTCCAATGGTTCTCCCGAGGCTTATTGGAAAACTTGCTTAGTACACCAGTCGCAAAGCTGATGTCCGGTCATGTGTTGCACAGGTAAATCAAGTTGCCCACAAGCCTTCTGTACTTCGCTTCATCCACTAGTGGTGATGAATCCTCGTTTGAGAGCTTCGCGTCAACCTCCATAGGGGTACCAACTATCTTGCACTCAGCCATGCCAAATGCCTTCAGTATCTCTCCAGCATACTTCAGCTGTGAAATGAAGATCTGTTTTGGCTCCTGCCAAACTTCAATCCCCAAACAAAAATGCATCAATCCGAGGTCTGTCATTTCAAACTCTCTTCCTAGCAAATGTTTTGTCTGTGAGATCTTCTCTTCATGGTTTCCTGTTATGACAAGGTCATCCACATAAAGGACCAAGATCATACACCTGCCTCCTTCTCTAAAGATATACAAATTTGCATCAGATGGGCTCCTCCTGAACCTGTTTTGCAGAAAGTAGGCATCAATTCGCTAGTACCACGCTCGTGGGACCTGTTTCAGCCCGTAAAGTGCCTTCTCCAGTTTATAGACTTGACCTTCTAAACCGGGGATCTCAAAACCTGGTGGTTGTTCCACGTATACCTCTTCCTTGAGATCTCCATTCAGAAAGGCGGATTTCACATCCATCTGCAACACGGGCCAACTTCCCTAGGTAGCTAAAGCCAAAACACTGTGAATTGTGGTTAGTCGAGCTGTGGGAGCAAAAGTATCTTCATAATCAAAACCATGTACCTGTGCAAATCCTTTTGCCATGAGCCGAGCCTTGTACTTATCCAATGTGCCGTCGGACTTGTACTTGGTCTTGTACACCCACTTGGTTCCGATTACCTTGCGTTTTGGTGGTCGATCCACAAGGTCCCAAGTGTTGTTCTTCATTATGGTGCCATACTCCGACTACATAGCCTCCATCCACCTATCATCACCATGTGCCTCTTCAAGACACTTGGGTTCATCAGCACGGATCACTTCTGTCATCAAAGCATAGCTGACCAAGTGTTCCTGCGCCCTTCTTTGCTCCTCTATTCTCTTGGACCGGCGGTGTTCAGATGGTTCCTCCTCAATGGCTGGAGGTTCTCTGCTGTCCAAAAGCTACTTTACCCACTTCGGGAATGGCCATTGCCGTTGTGGTTCTGCAGGCTCTTCTTCATCTTCTTTGTCTTGAATCCTTCCAAGCACCATTGGGGGAGTTCGGTTTGATGTTGGTGGCGGTACTAGATGGATATCCTGGTCCTGGTTGTTTGGGAAGGAGGCATCCTCCTCCAATTGATGCAGCTGTTTTGAGAAGACCACATCACGACTTACACTGTGAACTGGGTTTGCTTTCTTAAGCTCCTTACCACGAACCAAGCTCTGATACCATGTGGAGAGTGGGAGAGAAGTAAGGACTCTCACTTGCAACTTTCTCGCATACACAATGGGGGAATATACACAAATGTGGAGGTTGAAAATAGTTTTCGTCTTCTTAGTTGTGAAAGCCAAAAGAACTCTCTCTAAGTACAAAAGGAATAGTTGAACCCTATATGTGGGTCTCAAACCAAACTCAGCTAACCTAGGTGTCATACTAACTGAGCCACTAACTAGAGTACATAAAGATAGCTATCATCTAGCTATTATTCATGGGCGGTGTACCAACCACATATGCAGCTAACAAGTCGATGACATAAATGCACAACGGTCACCTTGGCATATCACGAGTGGAGCTTGATACCTCAATAACATCTTGCATCCCGTTTGCTTTCTATAGATGTCCTTGTTATTTGGAGAGAGATGCACGAAGAGTGGAAGCAATGCCTGAGTAGTCTATGGACTTTAATAGAATGCAAGAAAAGGAGAGGCCTAAGTGGAGAAGTCATTGCAATAGTGGTGACGTTTTGGCACCAAAATACAAGGTGTTGGTAGGGTTGTCACTCTATGAACTTTAGGGTGTAGGCTAAAGCTTGTGAAGACTCGAGAATGGTATTTACTTGAATGGCCTGATGTTGCTGCCTTGAATGCTTCCACCAATCGTGGCATCACAGCTTGTTTTCTTCACTTTGATGGCAATGATCGAATGCGTGCATCTGCAACAACTATTTCCTGTTGTTGCTCTGTAAGGAGTCTTCTATTCCTTGTGCCCTGACTGTTGACTCTGTGCCAACATGAACTTATGACGAAAGAGAAGGTGTAACAACTTTGTGATACAACTTTGTGTTACAACTTTGTGACACAACTTTGTGTTACGACTTTGTGTAACAACTTTGTGTTACGAGTTTGTCTACATGAAGAGAGAGAATGTGTTACGACTTTGTGACACAACTTTGTGTTACAACTTTGTGTTACAACTTTGTGTAACAACTTTGTGTTACATCTTCTACATGAAGAGAGAGAATGTGTTACGACTTTGTGACACAACTTTGTGTTACAACTTTGTGATACAACTTTGTGTTACAACTTTGTGATACGACTTTGTGTTACATGCAGAGAGAGAAGCTCTCCAACTTGTATAAATACCCCATAATGGAATGAAGCCCACACTCTTGGGGCATTGTGTTGAGTCTACATTGGTATTCCAAGCATTTGTCTCAAGTGTCCATGCTTCCTTGCACTACACGTCCAAAAGCATGTCCTAACCTTGCAACCCTTCTCCCCTCTCCTCCAACCCTGCAACCCACCCTTTCCCTCTCCTCCTCCCTCCTCCTCCTTTCTCCTTCTCCTCCTCCTCCCTCCTCCTCCTCCTCCTCCTCCTCCCTCCTCCTCCTCCTCCTCTCTCCTCCCCCTCCCTCCTCCTCTTCCCTCCTCCTCCTTCCTCCTCTCTCCCTTCTTTCACCCATGCTCTTACTCCTTCTTCCTCTCCCTCTCTTATGCTTTCCTAAACCCTTAAACTCCATGATCTACGAGGGAGACGAGTTCTCCACCATGTACTCTACTCTGAACCTTGGATCCTCCTTCTAACCGAGACTCCTTCTAAACCTTGGAACCTCCTTCTAAACCCTGGAACTCTTTCTAACCCTGAACTCTTTCTAAACCCTGGATCCTCCTTCTGAACCCTTGAACTCTTTCTAAACCCTGGAACCTCCTTCTGAACCCTTAAACTCCTCCTAAACCCTACAACCCCCAATGAAGGCGAAAGCCTTCATTACCCCAACAACGATGGTTTACGTGCCTTTTACACATGCTTGCACTTTGTTTGCTTACCACACTTAAGCCTACGTCTCTCACCGGAACATGACTTGAGGTCCTAAGCTACACATATTCTACAACGACAATCCCAATATATCTGTAGGTGACAAAAAGCCTCGGAACCCTGCAACATAGAAAACCCAGCTCTTCCTACAAAAGCAGTAGGAAAGAGCCAACATTTGGTGCCGCTGCCGGGGAGACTAGTATCTCAAGTAGTGAGTAAACATACGTAGGTATGTGTAAAACAAGTCACTACTTCAAACTTTCACGCACATAACACTCAAGGGCAAGGAGAGTAAAATTTTTTTTCCAAATCTAGCCAAACATATCAACCCCAAACATCCACTTTGGGTTACTACCTTAAGAAATTTTCTTAATTTCTTAAAAAGAAGCCACATGATATACAATCCGGCTAGGTAGTGGACACGGATGCGTAGAGCTTTCAATTTCGATCATTTTTCCTTTTTACAGAAAGGCAAACCGAGCTCTCCATAAAGAGTTATGGCTCGGGAAGAGTTTAGGGTTAAACCCTAAACCTAAACCCTAAACCTAAAATCCAATCCTATAAAAACCTACTCCCCCCCCCCTCATTCTTCATCTTTCACTTTTTGCCTCCATTCTCTTCCTCATTCCGAGCCCCACGCAAGACACTCCTCCCTCTCCATCGACCACCCCCTTACTCCTATCCTCGCAATGTAAGTGACATCGAGCCCTTCTCGCAGCGATGACTTAGCCTTCCACCCACCGGCCATTGTTCCGCATCAATCCCGTTACATCGAGAAAGACTTGGAGAGTGTTCAGGTGATCACTTCTCCCTGCTTTTCGATTTCAGTCTTTCAGTTTTTTTTTCCTCTTTTTTTCCCCCCCTCCCCCTCCATCTCCACCACCACCCTCCCCCTCCCCCTCTCCCTCCACCACCACCTCCCCCCTCCCCCTTCCCCCCCCTCCCCCACCACCTCCCCGCTCCCCCTTCACCACCACCCTCCCCCTCCCCCTCTCCCTCCACCACCACCTCCCCCTTCCCTCCACCACCACCTCCCCCCTCCCCCTTCCCCCCCTTCCCCCCCCCCTCCCCCTTCATCTCCACCTCCCACCTCCCCCCTCCCCCTTCATCTCCACCTCCCCCTCCCCCTCCCCCTTCATCTCCACCTCCCCCTTCCCCCTCCCCCTCCATCTCCACCTCCCCCCTCCCCCTCCCCCTCCCGCTCCACCACCTCCCCCCTCCCCCTCCCCCTCCGCCACCATCTCCATCCCCCTCTCCCCCTCCCCCTCTCCCCCTCCCCCTCCACCACCTCCCCCCTCCCCCTCCCCCCCCACCACCACCTCCCCCCTCTCTCACTCCCTCTCTCCTCTCTCTCCCTTGTTCTCTCTCCCTCTCTCTCTCCCTCTCTCCTCTCTCCCCCTCGTTCTCTCCCCCTTTCCCCCCCTCTCTCTCTCACTCTCTCCTCTCTCCCCCTCCCCCACCCCCTCTCTCCCTTCCCCCCTTACCCCGCTCAACCCCCCCATCCCACCCACTCCACCCCACCCACCCCCCGCTCCCGTGGCGGCGCTCTACAGAGACGCCGCCGCCGCCCCCGCCCACCCCGCCCGAGCCGACGACGCCCGCCCGCCAGCAGCGGAGCCACCAGCGGTGGCGCCCGCCCGTTCCGCCCCCGCGGCCATCCCCCGGCCGCCCCCGCGGCCATACCCCGCGTCACCCCCTGCCCGCCCCCGCACTCCCTCAGCCCTCCCTCGCCCCCCCCCCGCGCGCCACCCCCCGCACCCCCCTCGCACGCCCCACCACCGCCCTCCCACGCCCCTCCCCTCACACCCCCCGCCCTCCCCCGCCACCCCCCTCGCACGCCCCTCCCCTCACACCCCCTGCCCTCCCCCGCCACCCCCCTCGCACGCCCCTCCCCCCCCCCCCCTGTGCCCTTCCCCGCAACCCCCCTCGCACGCCCCTCCCCCCCCCCTGCGCCACCCCCCGCCATTTCCCCCCGCCCTCCCCCGCCACCCCCCTCGGACCCCCCTCACACCCCCCGCGCACACCCCCCGCCCTTTCCCCCCGCCCCCCCACCCCGCGCAACCCCCTCGCCCTCCCCCGCCGCCCCCGCGCGCCACCCCCGCCCTCCCACGCCGCGTCAATCCCCCCCCCCTCCGGGCGCCGCCGCCGGGCAGCCCCCCACCTAACAAAAAAAAAAAAAAAACAAAAAAAAAAAACACACAAACTAAACCTAACCTAAAATTAACTCTAGGTTTAGTTTAACCATAGTTAGGTTAGTACTAACTACAGTTAGGTTAGTACTAACTACAGTTAGGTTAGGTTAGTTAACCCTAGGTTAGTTAGTTAACCTCAGTTAGATTAGCTACGTAGGTTTGGTTAGTAGTAACTGAGGTTAGGTTAGTTTAGTTAACCCTCAGTTAGGTTAGACTAACTCTTCAGTTAGTATCTAACTACAGTTAGTTAAACCTCCCAGTTACAGTAATTGGGAGGATCTAGGTTAGTTTCCCTAACTAGAGCCACTTGGTTTCAACCCCTCGATTGGACTTATAGTCCATTCACACCACCATTAGGACCCCCCCAAACGCCAAATTTACCCCTCCTTTAACCCCTTGAAACTCATCCGTTTGGGACCCAAATTGAACCCCGTTTGAACCCAGATTTCACACACGAAAACACCACGTTACGGGGTATTTTTCCAGCCCATTGCACACCATTTCGGCATCCCTAGCACACGTTCATTCGCGCCCCCGTGTGGGCCTCATTTTGTATTAATTCACTCGTATTTTCACGCCGTGACCTCCGATTAACGATCCGTCTACACCGGCACATTTCCCTACACACGTAGGACAATCTTAGGCACATTATTAACACGACGGTCCCTACATAAACTAACATCACTTTAACTCTCCTAACAACACCACCTCCACAAACGCCCTTGGGATAGAGACACCCTTGGCAAATCACGCACCATCTGCATGCAGTTACGTTCCGGCCAACGACTTCGACTCCAATGCTCGCCCCATCCGCAACTAACTCCACTGCAACAACCGCCCCCGCCAATCCTCTACCCCGACTCCCCCCCTGAGATTCAACAACTTCCTTTAACTCCTCCTCGCCCCAACATGCCTGGACGCCGTCATGAGCATGATGGGGACATCGAGCTCGATGCTGAGGCTGACAACTTCTTCAACCGACGAAATCACAACAATCACGGCCGACGCCCCTTGGGAAAACTGGAACTTCCCAAATATAATGGTCGGGGAGACCCAGCTCGCTTCCTCCAGCATTTTGATGCCGCATGTCGAGCAGGTGGTGATCAATCCCATGAAACTAAGGTGGCTTGGTTTCCAATGGCCTTAACTGATGAGGCGTCGGAATGGTACCTCGACCTTCTCGTGGAAGAACGTGCCACATAGGACCTACTTCAAACCGAATTCAAACGTCGCTTTCAAATGGAGAGGCTACAAGATGATCCCGCTCTCCAACTCAGCAAGATCGAACAAGGCCGGAGGGAAGATGTACGCACATACCTGGGAAAGATGAAGAGATTGATCGCCAAATGCAGATGCAAAGTACCTCACGGCATGGTTCATAGCAGGTCTACGAAAGAAAATCCGCAAGGATATGAAAAAGATAAGTAGCTATGAAACATTCAGTGCTGCTCATGCGGCAGCCATTGACATCGAAGATGGCATGACAGATTCAGACACTAGCAGTGATGATGCCAGATCAAATACATGAGATAAGCACTCGAAAAAAGGTAAATCAAAGGACATTGCCGAAACATCCAATGAAGATCGCCTCGAGGCCATGACCTTGAAGCTGAAAGAAGATATGATGCAGGCCATGGATCAAAAACTTCACTTGTCTCAGCCGCCAACTCAAACATATCCACGGCGAGAAAATGTCTGGTGCCCACACTGCTTGGCAAATCATACAGCAAATGAATGTCCAGTCCTAAGAGCAAGGATCACTGCACAAGCAAATCCACCGCCACGGTTGTGGTGCCATATCTGTGTCGTCGGCAGCCATGATGAGACCAGTTGCATCTTCAACATGCGCAACAATCCGCCTCGACCACCACAATACCAAGTGGCACCCATGCCAGTATACAGGCAACCGGCACTTGCACAAGCGCCCCCAGCTCCGAGACTAAATCCTGTTCCCGTTCGGACACAAGTCCCACAACTACTCAGGAATCCGAATCCACGACCGTATCCAAGAGCACCAAATCCAGCTCCTCAGGCAGTTCCCATACATCAATTACAAGCCGAGGAAGTAGACTCGCTATTTGAGTATGAAGCAGAGTACCCAGTGTACTATGTAGAAGGTGCAGAGGGTCTAATACCAGTCTATGCAAATCAAGTGCGACCAAACACATTTCGAGCACCAATCAAGTGTTACGGTTGTGGAGAAAATCATAGGATCGCAGAGTGCCCTCATCATGGTAGCCCAGCCACTTTCCAACCGCTCTGCAAAGATTGTGGCATAGGACATGCCTGTACGGATTGTCCCATGAAAAATAAGGTCCCAGAACAAACAGAGGTTAAGCCTGACATCCCCATCGGCATCATTGGGGTGGACCATCAAAGTCTGGGTCCGGCAAGTCTAAGGTCACAACCTATCAATGTAATTACACGCCAACAGAAAACGGCCACGAAGGACCCTATCATTCCAATCCAACCGAAGCGACTTCTAAGAAAGAAAGCACAAGTGCCTCCACCTCCGCCAAGCAATGAGCAGCCGAGTTCATCCACATCAACTCCCGAGCCTTGAATAAAAGAAGTTCCATTCCCGAATGCAGAAGTGGAGAAGGCTCGTTTTCAGGCACTTCAGCAATGGGTCCAAAATGAACAAGCTCAATTTGAGGCTCAGAAACAAGCTCAAGACCCACTCCATGACTTGGCCCCACAAAGTATTGATACTGTACTCGAGCCTTTGTTCCAACAACAGACTCCACAACAGAATGTACCGCCACGTCAACTTGAAGGAGCTGCACTCTCTAGCATCCTGAGTTGCCCTGTGTCAATTCCCATCGGAATCCTCTTACGAAATTGTCCCAATCTCTGGGAGAGTTTCAAAGGATGGATTGAACTCGCAAATCCCCCTCCACCTATGAACGACATTGATGATATCCCTGTGCGGATGGGTGAGAAAGATGACATACGCAACATCACTGTGCCTTTGATCCACAAGGCATATAATGAAATTCAAGCCATAGTGGATGGTGGAGCAGGTGTCAATGTCCTATCAAAGGAGCTTTACGAAGAATGGGGTCTCCCACCAATGCAAAAGGCTAATTTCAACATACGCCTTGCCGATGATTCACGAGCTAAACCCTTGGGAATAGTGAATGGCGTGTCCACAAAGATCGCAGGAGTCCGCTTTTCCCTTCAATTCACAATCTTGGATCTCCCCAAAAAATCCTATCAAATCTTACTGGGACGTCCTTGGTTACAGGAAGCATCAGTCCTCCATGACTGGGGCACTGATAGATTGACAATCCAGAATCGAGACATTGCAGTCAAGGTGAATGTGGGGACAGGAGCTATTAAACCAATTGTTCCTAGAGCATTGGATGACACATCTTCCACAACAATCTCGAGCAAATCAGATCCCTTGCAACAGCATGCCATAGCAGGCTCGGGGGGGTCACTCATCATATGTAACCCTATCACGTGAGTTCAACAGAAGGATTTTTTTAATTTCTAAAATTTACAGAAATAAATATACACAAGGGACTATTTAAAATAGTTTTGGGAAAATTTTACAGATTTGTATAGAAAAGGGGTACATTTTATTAATGAAATTTTTTACAGATAAGGGACTTTAAATATAGGCCTTGAACGCACGTGATATAGAGGGTTTATACATAGTGACCCCCCCGAGATAGCAGGTGACTCACAAAGCAATGTCAATAACTGGATACAAACATTGGCAACCATCGACAACTGCCATTCATTAGACCCCATCTTCTCACAGATAGATGTTAACGCACTACAGGTCGATCCTCCACCGACGCATGAAGAACCAATCGATCTAGAGATGCCTTTCTTTATGGCTGACCTCGAATGGGATAATGAACCTGAAGGAGGTACCCATACCAATGATGACTCAGATTTTCCTTGGGACCTTGAAACAGAGGCTGCGAATGCTGCAATTGAAGATCAAATCTTTGATAATGACCTAGCCATTCTGCATGCCCTAATGGCAGTTGAGCTCCCAAAAGTTGAACCTCCATAGTTGCATAACAGCAGACGATCCCGCAAGAAAGCTGCAGGAGGAAATCGCAGAAGGGCCAAGGCCGAGCACTTCAATGAATTCGAACGAGTTCAAACACGAATTGTGGAATTGTATCTTGCAAAGGCAGTCCCCTCAAAATCAAAACCACCACCTCTTGAATGGTCCCCTGAGGGACTGGAAGGAGTATGTGCAGCACATGAACCCTTACTTGGAAACACCTTACCAGTGGAAAAGTTACCCCCCAGTTCCCAACGTAAGAAGTTTCGGAAATATAAGCCACATGTGCGGATGAAGCTCGATCAAGAGACTTCAGAAAAAGAAAGGAAAGAAGAGCCTAACAAATTACTAAATGCAACTATGCCACCCAGTACTCATGACACATCTCAGGCTAGTTCAACCCCATCAGAGGCCGATCTTCGAGAAGTGCCGGAATACTTTAAGAATTATACAAGTGGTAGTGCACCAATAGCAATGCCAAGACCAATCAGAGAATCTGAAGTTCAAGAAACCGATAGCATTGGAGAAACTCCAATCTACGAGGGACCGGCAAAAACACGCACAATAAACCTCGCCCTTGAAGGGGAGGAAGAAAAATTGGATTTCATTGGGAAACAGCTCCGTCAAGAAGATGAAATCAAACTCAAAGACCTCCTAATGGAATACCGTGACTGCCTAGCATGGTCATACAAAGAGATGAAAGGAATTTCACCCGAAGTGGCAGTTCACACGATCCCTATAAGGGAAGGTGCTCTCCCTAAGGTATGTGGACCTTATCGCACAAATCCTAAATATGGCACCATGGTTTATGACGAGCTGGAAAAACTCCTAGATGCCGGATTCATCTATGAGATAGAGCACACTGATTGGGTTTCACCCATTGTCATTGTGCCTAAACGCAACAAAAAGCTCAGAATATGCGTAAACTTGAAAAATGTGAATGCCGCCACAATTAGGGATCACTACCCCCTACCCTTAACAGAAACAGTGTTGGAAAAGGTGGCAGGATCCGAAATATATAGCTTCTTGGATGGCTTCAGTGGCTATAACCAAGTGCAAATTGCTCCTCAAGACCAATCAAAAACAGCATTTGCTACAGAATAAGGTATTTTTGCATATAGAGTCATGCCATTCGGCCTTTGTAATGCCCCAGCCACATTCCAGCGAGTCATGTTCACAGCTTTCAAGTCATTTTTGAATAAGTTTTTACAGGTCTTCTTGGATGATTTGTGCATCCATTCAACCAAACAGGACCACTTCAAATGTCTGGAAGAAGTACTAATCAAATGCAGGGAGTATGACATCTCCCTAAATCCAACAAAATGCCAGTTCATGGTCACCCACGGAGTTGTTTTGGGACACATCGTCTCTCAACATGGGATTGCAACTAACATGGACAAAATCAAAATCATCATGGAATTGCCTCCTTCTACAAATTCCAAAGGTGTACAGGTCTTTATGGGACATGCCGGCTATTATAGAAGATTTATATTGCGGTATGCCATGATAGCTAGACCACTTTACAAATTATTAGTGGAGCTCTTATGGACCGAAGAGTGCGACCAAGCCTTTGAGCTTTTAAAGTGGTGCCTAATCACAGCACCCATCCTTATATCTCCCAATTGGGATATTGATTTTCATGTTCATACTGATGGATCCAAGTATGCAATTGGGAGTGTGCTTTGTCAACCTGGTGAACATAAGAAAGACTACCCCGTCTACTTCGCCAGTCGACAACTCAATGATGTAGAGATCAAATATACAACCACAGAAAGAGAAGCCCTAGCAATGGTGTACAGTGTAAAGAAATTGTGTAAAGAAATTTCGGCACTATCTACTCGCAAATGATTTTGTCTTCTACACCGACCATCAAGCATTGCTTTATCTTGTGAACCGTTCGTGTACCACAGGTAGAATAACCAGATGGCTCCTCTTGCTGCAAGAATTCAACTTCAAAATCATGGTCCGCAAAGGTGCCCAACACTACATTGCCGATCACATATCTCGAGTCAAGACAGGAGAAGAAGCCACTGGAGTAGAAGACGACTTACCAGATGCCACACTATTTCAAATAGATGCTGTTCCAGAATGGTGTGGAGATATCATTGGGTACTTGATGGCAGGAAGATCACCCCCTGACATGAAAGCAGTTGATGCCAGAAAATTGATTCTAAAGGCTGCACCCTATCAACTCATTGCAGGACAACTATACAAGATGGGCAAGGACCAGATATTAAGAAGATGTGTATTGCCTCATGAGATCCTGCCAATCCTGAGTGAAGTCCATGAAGGCATTGCAGGAGGACACTTCCAAGGGGAAGCCACAGCAATAAAAGTTCTCCTCGCAGGCTACTGGTGGCCAACACTGTGGGCAGATGCCTATGAATATGTAAAAGGCTGTGATGTATGCCAACGAACTATTAAACCACAACACAAAGACTTCAATCCCCTAACAACAGTTGTTGCACAACAGCCATTTGAAAAATGGGGGATTGATTATGTAGGTCCCATACATCCACCAGCAGCAAAAGGAACACAGGCACGCTACATCATTGTGGCCACTGATTACTTTACAAAATGGGCTGAAGCTAAAGCAGTCAGAAAGGTAGATGCCAAAAGCACAGCAAGGTTCTTATACGAACATGTGATCACCCGATTCGGATGCCCCCTTGAAATTGTGTCGGATAGAGGCACACATTTTGTCAATGAGGTAATCCAAGAACTCTTGTTTGGCTTCATGGTCATCCATAGAAAAAGCACACCCTACTACCCCCAAGGGAATGCACTAGCAGAATCCACAAACAAAATCATATGCAATATCCTCACCAAGGTAGTAGAACCACAGCGTTCTGATTGGGCAGAGAAACTGAATGCAGCCTTATGGGCATATAGAACCACATTCAAGGTCAGTATGGGGAACACACCTTTTCAATTGGTGTACGGCCTTGAAGCCGTGGTCCCACTCGAATTTGTAATACCAAGTCTGCACATCGCAATATAGGAACGCATGGGTGATCATGAGTCCTTGAAAGAAAGGCTCTGTCAGTTGGAAAAGCATACAGAGACAAGACTAGTCGCTTATCATGCCATGACAACAGAAAAACGTCGAAGAAAGGCATGGTTTGACAGGAATCTGAAAGCTAAAGACATCAAGGAAGGCGACTTAGTCCTGCTATACAATGCCAAAGTACACAAGGGAAAACTGAAGTATCTAGGTCAAGGACCCTACGGAGTACGAAAGATGAATCCCATTGGAGCTGTGCTACTTGAAACACTAGATGGAGTCCAATTCAACACAACAATAAATGGGAGCCGACTGAAGCACTACTACATCAACACGCGAGCCATCCCCGACAAAAACGAAGATTTGGGAAACCAAGTCTTCCTTAGTTAGGATTAGATTGTATCACGAGAACTCACTTGCATATGTATGTCTTCGCACATATAGGTAGCCTCAATCGATTTTACCTAGAGCTCAGAAGCGATGATGAGTTCTAGCTGCCCTATGAAAATCCCAGCAAAAAAGCATATAGTTAGTCCCTACTTAGCTCTACTAGGTCACGTGCACTCACACGCTTTCGCTTAGACACATAGATGATTGCATGAATAATTGTACCCCACACTTTCATTCCACAGTCTCAAAGGATGTATTAACCAAAAAAAAAAAAAAAAAAAAAAAAATCTCTCTCCCACACACACACATAGAAAGGTCATACAGGCATGCCAATCAATGTAATGATTAATAGTACACTACATGTACATGGATGCAGGTTCAGAAAAGATGCCGCCACTAAAGAGGATGCACAGAAAGAGCCCACCGCCTCAACCATGGGACCCCCTCCAGAGTTCGCAGCCATCTACTTCCTCTCAACCACGGAGACCACAGGCGTTCGTGGTCCAAAGCGATAGCTCCGAAGAAGATTCAGTGCATGTCCAAGTAGAACAAATGCCACCCCAGTCACAGCCGGCCTACACAACCGTTAACAAGGCCCAATCATTGGAACTTGTCTGGCCACCCACCTCGACTTATGCTCTTTCCCAGGAAGCAACATCTTACTTAGAGCAACGGGGTCTAGGCAATTTGCATGAGAGCCTCAAATCCTTGGAGGACAGTCCTATCATGACCACCTACATCAAGGACTTTCTCCACTCTTACTACTCTAGCAATGCAACGGATGGCAAGTACGGTACAATCACTGTACAGCAGAGCCCACTGAACATTATCCTCGACAGTACAGTCATTCAAAGGGCTTTCTCTCTGCCAAAACAAGGTGGCGAAAATCCTTGGAGGACAGTCCTATCATGACCACCTACATCAAGGACTTTCTCCACTCTTACTACTCTAGCAATGCAACGGATGGCAAGTACGGTACAATCACTGTACAGCAGAGCCCACTGAACATTATCCTCGACAGTACAGTCATTCAAAGGGCTTTCTCTCTGCCAAAACAAGGTGGCGAATACCCTAAACGGTCTGCTGATGCAAAGTTTATCGAAGTACAGTCTCTCCTCACCAAGGGTACCCTGATCCATAGAGATGGCATCTTGCTTTGCACAATCCTTGACCCTCGCCTCAAAGAAGCAGCACAATTTCTCTCCACCATCCTGGGAATAAAGAACGGCAAGGAACGCTCCCTTCCACTCCGAACATTTGTTCTGCTGGAGTAGGAAGCTCAAACAAGACTGGGTCCAATACTTCATCATTTTCTTTACCAAAAAACTCGATGGTTCTTCAGGCCAGAAATGTAAAATTCCGCACTTATTGGCTATAATCATCAAAAAAGAACTACAAGAAAGAGAAATGACTCTGCCAGTCTCCAAAGCCAATTGAGGAGTTGGACATACCCTTCTCACCAGTATGGGAGCCATCATCAACTGCTCCAGCTATCACATTGATAAGTATTGATGCCTTAACAGAAGTTCCTATTCTGGAAAGCAGGATTGCAGAATTGCCCCAGGAAATGCTTCAGCTCGGTGCACAACTGCAACCACTAAGTCTCCACCAACAGCACCAACCCGAGCTCGAGACAAGGTTGGCACCTGAACCTGAGGTACGATCAGCACCAGAGCTTGCGGCCACATCAGCACTCGAACTGCCCATCGACGCCATGCCAGTCGATGAGCCCCAAGGAGAGCTAGTGCCAGATCAACAGTATGCCTATTGTACACAAGGAACTGAAATGCCATTGGAACAAACTCCCCCAAGTACTACAGAGTCCTCGGGATGGCTACATGGGCACCACTTGTATCAGCAATATCGCCAGACCTCATCACCGTCTGTCATTCTCCAACATCAAGCTAGCCAAATGATCCAAATGTCAGAACTCTTCACTAGCTTGGCTAAGGAAGCATATGCAAGAGAATTGGAAAGGCAGACGGCATCAGAAATCGAAGACCGATTCCAGGCAATCACCATAGAGGTCAAGGCACTTCGGGCATAGATAGATGAGAAGGAGGTAGAAGAAGTGCGCATGAACCAGACTCTCCAAGCTCAAGAGAAGGCCGTAAGGGATGTGACCTCCAGCCTCCACCAAAGTCAAACACAGCTGACTGCAGCAGTAGAAGCAATGGCAATCCTACAGACCTCCTATAACTCCCTGACATCTGCACATGCGCAACAAACAGAGGTAGTGGCACAAGCTCGACTCACTCTCATTCACAAAGAAGAAGAGCTTCAGGATTGCAAGGACAAGCTTGAAGACATGCAACAATCTTTGGCAGTACGTGCCTTTAGCATTGATGAGCTTACAAGGGAATGCTGACTCTTAAAAGACCAACTTGCTACTGTCCACCAAGAGGCCAGCACTTCATAGGCCCAATTCTTGGAACAATGGTCCAATACCACTGAAGACATTCCTCAACAGGCAAAGGTCACCTTGCAAATGAAAAAGCTTAAAGAGGCATACACAACCATCTACCATCAGTACAAAGAAAAGATGAATGAGATGCACTCCCAAAAAATAGCCATCTCCAAGCTTGAACTCCAATTGCTAGTGCACAACAATGAGGCATTGGAAGACAACACCAATGACGGCCCACTACAATGCACAACCGTGGTGTATGAAGAGCTTGTGGCTGCTCTACAAATGGAAGATCACCTCAACGCACGCGTGCTTATCCAATGGAAGCAACTCCAACTCCGGATCATATCTGCTCATTCAACTGGAAACGATCAATCGGGATTAAAACCCTGCGCATAATTTGCCAAGACTTGTCTGAAGATGAGAAGAATATCTTCTGCCTGTCTACACATGCCGGGTTTATAACTCTCAGGATGGATGCTTTCATTGCATATGTCTGCCTCATGGGTAGTCCTCCCCTCAGGGTTATTGCAGGTTTGTTGCCGTTGCTGCAAAGGCCATCCCTATTATTTGCACGGCATGACATAACCGACATCCAACCCATGCAGCTGATCATCCCATTGCACCAGCAAAAAGAAGTGTCGAACGATGACAAGGCCTATCTCACATCCAACTTCCCATATCTAACCACTCTTTCTGCCAACATCATAACCTCACTTCCCCTTGCTGCTACCACCCTCTTAACCTTCCCCGAGCTCCATCCTAACATCTATTCCCTCCATCGTCTCTTTGCTCATGCCTCTCACCATTTTCAACTTACCCAACAGTCACAAACTTACGAGCCCCTCACACCTAGCTTTTTCCCCTCCCTTGCTAATCCTACCCCCTTGAGGATTACCAAGCTGCTCAAACCATTTGCCCATTTCTTCCCCCCCTCCCCTCTGCTCCCCCTTCTGCCACTATCACTCAGCCATATTTCTCCCCCATGTCCCCTGCTTCTCTCCCGGCCCCGTCATCACCTCCAACACTTCTGGTGCTTCCATCAGCAGAAAATGATGCAATATTTGATTTTGAATATCAGGATCCGGATAATCCAATTCGTACACCCATGCCAAGTTCCAATGATGGGTATGATTTTGATGAGATACCACTTCCCCGTAACCCCATCAAGGAATTTTGGAGCAAATATCCTAATATGAAAACTCGCAGTGGATGGACCCTGGGTAACTTTCCTACCAATCTTCGTCAGCATCAAATAAGTGAAGGTTGGATTAGCAAATTGGATCCACAACCTGATTGGTGCCGTCCCAAGCTCTTTGATGTAATCTTCTTAAAGGAGTACTTATGGGCACCTCCATGTCTCAGAACCCATCCCAAGTTCTATGCAGTTCCACGGCGTAAAAAATGGGAAGCCAACATACACACTTTGGCTGAAGATCGAGTCATTAATTGGCCAATGATCGAACCCTACTCTGGTGTAGAATGGAATATCCAAGGTACCATGATCCGAGCACTTCAGCAGCATGAACAAACAATGCGCGGAATTATTGATCGCTTCCTTCGCCAAAGTGCCATATTCTGCAAAACATTAGCCTTAATTCTGGAGGTCCCATGTTACCTTGATTCCCATTTGCCTCCACTCAGCTTTAATCCCAATGAACAATGAAGACAAAGGCCTTCATTAACTCAACCATGATGGTACATGGCCCTTTTACACATGCATGCACTATGTCTGCTTACCACACTTAAGCCTATGTCTCTCACCGGAACACGACTCGAGTCCTAAGCTACACGTATACTACAAAGGACAACCCCAATATATCTATAGGTGACAAAAAGCCTCAGAACCCTGCATATTGAGAATACCTTGCTCTTCCCACAGAAGCCGTGGGAAAGAGACAACATTTGGCATCACTATTGGGGAGACTACCGTCTCAAGTAATGAGTAAATATATGCAGGTATGTGTAAACAAGAAACTACTTCGAACTTTCATGAACATAACACTCAAGGGCAAGGAGAGTAAAATTTTCTCCATTTCTAGCCAAACATATCAACCCCAAGCATCAACCTTGGGTTCCTATCTTAAGAAATTTTCATTATTTCTTAAATAGAAGCCACTTGATAAAAAGCTAGGCTAGGTAGTGGACACGAATGCGTAGAGCTTGCAATTTTGATCATTTCGCCTTTTTATAGAAGGCAAACCGAGCTATCCATAAAAAGTTACGGCTCAATAAGATTTTAGGGTTTAACCCTAAACCTAAACCCACTCCACCCCCTCATTCTTCATCTTTCACATCTTGCCTCCGGCCTCTTCCTCATTCCAAGCCCCACGGAAGACACTCCTCCCTCTCCATCGACCACCACCCTACTCCCATCCTCACATGGTAAGTGACTTCGAGCCCATCTCGCAGCAATAACCTAGCCATTCACCCACTGTCCATTGGTCCTCAACAATCCCGTTACATCAAGAAAGTCTTGGAGAGCGTTGAGGTGACCACCTCTTCCTCCCTTTGGATTTCTGTCAGTTTTTTTTCGTCCATCAAGTTCTTTTCTTCTCTCTTTTTCCCTCGCGCCCCCTTCCACCACTACACTTCCCCTCCCCCCCACCCCCCCCATCTCCACCACCCCCTCCCCCCTCCCACCCCTCCCATTCTACCACATCTTTTCCCATCCCCCTCCACCCTCTCCCCCCCTCCATCTCCACCACCATTCCCTCCCCCTTTCCCCCTTCCTCATCCAACCACCCCCCCCCCCTTCCCCCCTCCCTCCACCAACACCCCCTCCATCCCACCACCCCCTCCCCCCCTCCATCTCCACCAACCCCCCCTCAGCCCAACCACACCCTCCCCCCCTCCCATCGCCACCACCCCTCCCCCCTCCCCCTCCCCCCCCCCTCCCCCTCCATCTCCACCACCCCCTCTTCCCCCCGCCCCCCTACATCGCCACCACCCCTCCCATTTCACACCCATTTTTCCTGCCCACCTCCATCCCAACCCACCCCCTTCAACCACCACCACCCCCGCCTCCACCACCACCCGCCCTCCCCCCCCCCCCAGCCCCCCTCTCTCTTCTCTCTCTCTCTCTCTTTCCCTCCCCTCTCTCTCTCTCTCTCTCTCTCTCTCTCTCTCTCTCTCTCTCCCTCCCTCTCTCTCTCTTTCCCTCCCCCCTTCCTCTTCTTTCTTTCACTTTCTCTATCTATCTATCTATCTCTATCTCTATCTCTCTTTCCCTCCCCCTCCCCCTCCCTCTTCTTTCTCTCTCTCTCTCTCTTTCTCTCTCCCTCTCTCTCTCTTTCCCTCCCCCCACCTCTCTCTCTCTCTCGTTCTTTCTCTCTCCCTTTCTCTCTCTCTCTCTCTCTCTCTCTCTCTCTCTCTCTTTCCCTCCCCCCCCTCTCTCTCTCTCTTCCCCTTGTACTCTCTCTCTCTCTCTCTCTCTTTCCCCCATCCCCTCTGTCTCTCTCTCTCTCTTTCTCTCTCTCTACCCCCCCTCATCGGCCACTCCCTACAGACTACCCTACTCCTATACTAAAGCAAGGGCTAAGCCCTTGCTGTTGCTACATAGGGCAACCAGGCCCCGCCTCGCAGCTTGTGCAGCCCCGCCCAACCCTGTGTCACCTCGACCTGCCCCGTGCAACCTCGCCCAGCCCCGCACTGCCTAGCCCCGCACAGCCAAACCAGCCTTGCATCGCCTCGCCTATGCCCTCACACTCCACCCCCCTCCCCTCCCCTCCCCTGCACCTCCCCCGTCACCGCTCGCGAAGACCCCCCGCACCTCCCCGTATCCTCTGCTCAACTCCCCCCACCCCCGGCGTTGCATCTCGAAAACAACCCCCCTCGTCGTTGCCGCAAAAAATCACCCCCCACGCCGCGCTGCCGCCATGAACGCCCCCCACATAGTTCTAAAATTTAACCAAAAAAAAAGGAAAAAAACCTAACCTATAATTAACCCTAGGTTAACTAACCCTAGGGTAGTCTAACCTAGGTTAGTTTAGTCTAACTAAGGTTAGGATTTTTGAGAGTTGTGGTGCCATGAGCACATAACTAGAGGCTCAGGTATGGTATATGAAAGAATTAAAGTAGCCACCCCAGGATGTGGACTACATGATGTGGAGATGTGGATTGAGGATATCCACAAGGAGAGATGTGGATCAGAGGAACCCACATCTGTTGACTATTCAAAGGGAACTCTCTATATATGAGGCCTATCATGTATTGTTGATGTAGCACATTGGAATAGATTGAGTGTTTCATACTTCATGTCTCTCTCCCCATGGCTTTCCATATTTGGTTTGATACTTTGTGATCTTTATGCTCATTAAGTGATAGATTAGGCTAGTACGATCCGCAGTTTATCATGATATCAGAGCATAGGTTTAGCTCTCCTAGTTTAGCTCATTAGTAGTTCACTAGGATTGCTCCCATTCCTAGATTAGTTTTAGAATGTAAGATTAGTTTTAGATGTCAAGAGTTCTTCATTTTAGAGAGTTTAGTTCATTGTGACCTTGAGTGTTTCTTGCTGAGAGAGATTTTTCGTCCCCATTGTTCTTGTGAAAAAAAAAATGATAGGGAGAGAGGCTCAGAATGTGCTTCTCGAGCCTCCATAGCTTTACTCCTAAATCCGTGCATTAAAGCTCAAGGACAACGACCTCCAAAGTGCATGTAGCTTAAGCATACCCAAGGTCACAACATGCCCAAGCCACAAATAGGACTGCAACCAAGACTCCAGCGACTAAATAAATGCCTAGAAGCTCGTGCAACAAAATTGGCGGAGGCTCCATCACCTTCATCTTTGGGATTGCTCCATGGCTTCCCCATTAGGACTCGTGCAAATGGCAGTCTCTTCTCATCCTTTTATATAGTGGCCAAAACAGAGTGCAATTTGCAATGAACGCAGTCTCTTCTCATCCTTTGGGGGCCTTCTTTGGTCCAATACATTGTTTGAGATCTGTGGCGAGGTTAGCTACATCTTAGGTGTCTGATGCACGAGAGTCTTGCTAGAGCTGTGCAAAGCAAGAGTGGAGACGATAAGTCCCCAAAACGTCCCCAAAGATCTTTCCATGTACTCCAAGATCCATGCAATCCAACGTGATTCTCTAGGCTCCCCTACAGCTCTCCAACAGAGCCTCTACACTGGCTCTCCAAGCAACGCCTTCAGTGCCTGCCTCTCCAACCATGAGCTACAAGCCTGAATGACTGGCAACAACCTCCAACGAGCTGCTGGTTATCTGCACCATGCCTCTTCCATGGCCTCAGCCGCCTCATGCGTCCTTGCGAGCTCTAGTGCAGCAGCCATCTCTTGCAACAAACAAGCAAGCCAGCCACAAAGTAGCGCATTCAACTCAGCTTTCTTGGGATCCCTCAGCGTCGCCATCGCCATCGCCTCCATGCTTTCAGAAACTAAAATCCTTTTCGTCGCCGTCGTCACCTCAAACCTTTCTTATCCAAGGTCTCTACAAAAAAAAAACACGTAGTAGATAGGACCAAACCATGGTTGTCTAGTTAATGAGTGCCACATGGTAGATTGGAAGTAACTGTGGTTAAGCATACTTAACCTTGGTTGAGACTATCTGGTTCAGGTAACACACCAACAATCAAGTTCACCACAAGCTGGTTTAGGTCTGTTTTAGGTTCAGGATTGGTTAACTACCACATCACCAAGTGCCACCTAAGCACATAGGCCCTTGTTAAGCATGGTTTGAATTTTGCATGTGAATCCTTGTGCCACATTATCAAAGGCCCTCTTCTTCATAGAAACTTCGACAAGCCATAACTTGCAATCCAGGAGGAATTTGAACATGCTCCAAAAAGGAAAAGTGATCATCTTTCCAAGCTCTATGTGCCTGTCAGATCAGAACCATTGTATGCAATTAGAAACTACCAATATTGAAAGAAATCAATTGGTAAGACCTTTGCACAACAAATGACAAATCAAAGCATGAATGTACACATAGCTATCATAAGCATGCCAAAAGTGCAAGTGTATGAGATGACCATAGCACGAAACATGGCATCCACACATAAAGCATTAAGGACAAAATGTCATGCATCAAGCTACATCGAGTAAAGATGCGAATGCCATCAACATCAAGCATTAAGAAGCAACAACCTTGCCACCTTTAGCCCTATGTTTGTAAATCAAACGTGACCACGTGAGAATAGCCATGGAAGCATTCAGGGGAGGATTTGATCTTGTAATACCCACACCTAACCACCTTAAGTAGCAATTTATGCACTAAGGGGAGGTGATAGAGTGTAACTCACATTAGTAGCCAAAGGATCATGGCACCAAGGGGAGGTGTTGAGAGTTGTGGTGCCATGAGCACATAACTAGAGGCTAAGGTATGGTATATGAAAGAATTAAAGTAGCCACCCTAGGATGTGGACTACATGATGTGGAGATGTGGATTGAGGATATCCACAAGGAGAGATGTGGATCAGAGGAACCCACATCTGTTGACTATTCAAAGGGAACTCTCTATATATGAGGCCTATCATGTATTGTTGATATAGCACATTGGAATAGATTGAGTGTTTCAGACTTCATGTCTCTCTCCTCATGGCTTTCCGTATTTGGTTTGATCCTCCGTGATCTTTATGCTCATTAAGTGATAGATTAGGCTAGTACAATCTGCACTTTGTCAAGGATTATCTTAGGTTAGTTACTAGCAGTTAGGTTAGGTTAACTAATATTCAATTAGTAACTAATCGTAGTTAGTGAACTTAGTGTTGAGATATCGAGCTCCACTCGTGATATGCCAGGGTGACTGTTGTGCATTTATATCACCAACTTGTTAGCTACAGATGCGGTTGGTACACCGCCCATGAATAATAGTTGGATGACAGCTATCTTTATGTACTCTAGTTAGTGGCTCAGTTAGTATGCCACCTAAGTTAGTTGAGTTTGGTTTGAGACCCACATATAGGGTTCATCTATTCTTTTTGTACTTAGAGAGAGTTCTTTTGGCTTTCATAGCTAAGAAGAGGAAAACTATTTTAACCTCCACCTTTGTGTGCATTCCCCCATTGTGTATGTGAGAAAGCTGCAAGTGAGACTCCTTACTTCTCTCCCACTCTCTTCACATGGTATCAAAGCTCGGTTCATGGTAAGGAGCTCAAGAAAGCAAACCAAGTTCATGGTGTCTTGGTAAGAGGATCAATGTTGCTTTCCTTTTTCAAGTTTGGGAGCAAATCTCTGTAGGTAGTACAGCCAAAAAGTGCAAGAGTGCACTGTCTCATATTGGGACGCCCTTCATGGTGCGGCGAGAGGGCATTTCGTGGGTTGTTTTGGTGGCGGAAGTTTTTGGTAGGCACTCAAGAATGTACTGCGTTTTTGCTGTGCAACCACTGTTCTGCAAGTCGGTGAAAAGTTACCGCAAAAATTACATCGTATGCTTGTGCGTGGAGATATTGGGAGTGACAGAATTGTTCTTATTGCCTGTTGATGCAAAATTGTCACTAGGAAGTGACTATGTGGTCAAATACCACTTTCGTCAGTTTTGCAGATTTGCCCTTGTGAGGCAAAAGTTGTGTTTTTTGCAGTGACAAAATATTTTGCAATGTTTTGTAATGGCGTCAGATGCTCTTTCATAGATTGTCACTGAAAAGCTTGACAAGAACAACCTCCCAACATGGAAGTTTAGAATGACGAATTTCCTTAAGGGAAAAGGCTATTGGGAGTTCATTACTAGAGCTGAACAAGAACCATTTATTCCTAATGTTCCTAATCAGCAGGAGTTGCAGGCATATAAAGGCTGGCATGAGAGGGCCAAAAAAGTTATGTACTGGCTGTCTATCAGTATTTCAGATTCTATGATTATGCATATTCAGGATGCAAGCATGCCGAAGGAGGCGTGGGATACTTTGACAAAAATGTATAGCACAAATACGCAAGCCAGGAAAATGCAGCTCAAGCAGGAGTTGCATAATGTGCAGAGAGAAAATATGAGCATCAATGACTACCACATGAAGGTGAAGAAGATTGCACATGCACTTGCTTCTATTGGGTCGCCAATGGAAGATGATGATTTAGTTTCTATGACCTTGAATGGTCTAGGAAAGGATTATGTATAGTTCTGGACATCCATTGCCATCCATGAGAATTTTCTTGATTTTGGGGAGTTGATTGCTCTTCTAATTTCCAAAGAGCAGAGAAATGGTGGTGCATCTTCTTCAGGAGGAACTTCAAAAGAAACTATCTTCTACTCAAATGCCTTCTACTCAAATGCTGGAAGAGGTAGAGGCAAAGATAGAGCAAGCTGATTTGGAGGCCGTGGCAGAAATCAAAATATGCAGGAAATTCAAGAAAACCAGTCCTATGGAGGAGGACGTGCTAACTTTAGAGGCAAGGGGAGCCAAAGAGGTCATGGTGGATGGTAGAGAGGCCAAAATGCAAACAGCAATGTTGAATGCTACTACTGTGGTAAAATGGTTCATATAAATAAAGATTGGTACAAAAAGCAGAATGACATCATGAATGGAAAATTACAGCAAGGCAATTATGCATCCTCTAGTAGAAAGGGTGATGACAGAAATGAGCATTTGTTTATGGTGCGGCACATGACCAATTCTGTGACAAGTGCAGAAGAAAGCAATGTGTGTGGTATGTTGACTCAGGTGCGTCAAACCACATGACAGGTCATGCAGAATGGATGCAGGATGCAAGGAAAATGGAAAGAACAAGATTTGTGGAGACTGGTGATGATACTACACATCCTATTATGTAGATTGGTAAAATTCCTTTGTCTATGTAGGATGGGAAAAAGAAATACCTGTCTGATGTATTTCATGTCCTGAATATTACCAAGAACATGGTTTCTGTTGGTCAAATGGTTGAGCACGGCTTGTAGGTCAGATTTAATCCTCATGGATGCTTTGTTGAGGATATGAAAAATAAAGGTCGCTTAATAGCGAAAGGGAAGAATAAGGGCAGGATGATTACTTGGATGTGGACATGCCTGAATTGAGTGCAGCATGTTTGCACATGGTACCGATGTAGTTGCAGATATTGATATCTGGCATAAATGCATTGGTCATGTTAATGTACAACGACTTAAATTAATCCAGGCCCAAAATATTGTTGTAGGATTGCCTAAGTTCAAGGTTGTAGAAATGCATAAGGTATGTGAAGCCTGTCAATTTGGAAAACAGGCAAGGAAACCATTTCCTAGACATGTTCAAGAGAGTAAGAGGCCATTGGAATTAATCCACTCTGATGTGTGGGCTACTAAACCTGCATCTATTGGAGGCTGTCATTATTTTTTCACTTTTATTGATGACTATGGCAGAAAAGTTTGGGTGTATTTTATGAAAAAGAAAACTGAAGTGTTTGGGCATTTCAAAGCTTTTAAAGCTATGGTTGAGAAAGAAAGAGGCCTACAAATAAAATGCCTAAGGTCAGATGGAGGGGGAGAGTACCTCTCAATTGAGTTTGCAAGGTTCCTGTAGGAGCATGGCATAAAGCAACAATATTCATGCAGTCATACCCCATAGCAAAATGGACTTGGAGAAAGGAAAAACATGCATATTGGAGAGGTATCTTGTGCCATGCTCAACAAAAAAGACCTACTAGATTATTATTGGGCTAAAGCAGTTGCTACAGCAGTCTACATAATGAATAGGACTCCCACTGCAACTTAAGTTTACAGTGAGCAGAGATGTTGTTTTTTATGAGATGAGCAGGAAGTATAAACCAATAAATGTGATTGATGATGTAGATGCACAAAATGGTAATGTTGCATAGAATTCACAGCAACAATCATAAAATATTAGTGGACCTGTAGTGTCCTCTAGCAGTGGTTCACATACTTCGCCATGGACAAGCAAATTGAGATCAGGAGAATCTCCTCAAAATAATGCAGATAGTGGTATGCAAGTATCACGAAAGGGAAAAGAGAAAGTAGATCAGCCCATGGTTGATGTGAATGCAGGTCACTCTTATGTGGATGGTGAATCTAGTGGCTTAGAACAGAGCCTTGATAATGAGTTAGGTATTCCTTCTGTTGTTACACTTGGAGTAAGGAAGATAAGGGATGTTTTGAGAGCACCTGGTAGTGAGCCTATTTTGCACAAGTCTACCAGAGTTAAGTATCCTATGGATAGGCTGAAATATCTTGGATTTACAACCATTCACTATGCCTATATGGTCAAAGTGATACATGAACAAGAACCCACTTCTTTTGAGCAAGCCATGGGAGAAGAAAAATGGGAGAAAGCCATGGATGAAGAAATGGATGCCTTGGAAGCAAATGCTACATGGGAATTGGTGCCTTTGCCTAAAGACAAGAATGCAATTGGCTGCAAGTGGGTTTATAAGGTGAAGCACAATGCAGATGGTTTTGTGAGTAGATATAAGGCAAGATTAGTTGTCAAGGGGTATGCACAGACATATGGCATTGATTATGAAGAAACATTCATTCCGGTTGCAAGGATGGCAACTGTAAGGGCAGTCATTGCTATGGCTGCATCAAAGGGATGGTCTTTCCATCAAATGGATGTAAAGAATGCCTCTTTGCATATGGTGATTTACAAGAAGAGGTCTATATGGAGCAGCCACCAGGTTATGTGCATGTTGTTCATCCTGAGTTTGTTTGCAGGTTGAAGAAAGCCTTGTATGGCTTGAAGCAAGCACCCAGTGCATGATCAGACAAGATAGGACAGTATCTTGTCACTATTGGCTTTTAGATTTCCAAGGCAGATTTCTCACTTTATGTGAGAAAAACAGAGAAAGGCATTCTGCTACTTGTCATTTATGTTGATGATTTGATCATCACAGGTGATAGTGATGAAGATATCCTTCATGTGAAAATGCCATTGAAGCAAAAGTTTGAGATGAAGGATTTGGGAGAGGTGCGTTATTTCTTGGGCATTGAGGTGATTAGATCCACAAGTGGGATATGGCTCTTGCAGAGGCATTATGGATTGGACATGCTGTCCAAATATGGGACGACATGCTATAAGACTATTTCAGTTCCTTTGGAGTAGAATGTGAAGTTGAGCACAGATGCAGGTGAGCTTTTGGAAGACCCTACTATGTACAGACGCATAGTAGGAAGTTTAATTTATATGACTATTACCAGGCCAGATTTGAGCTATGTTGTTGGGTTGGTAAGTCAATGTAGGCTCCAAGGAAACCGCATTTGGATGCAGCTAGATGCATATTGAGGTATGTGAAGTCCACATTACAGTATGGACTATTTTATGAGACGGGGGTTTAGATACATTTGCATGGATACACTAATGCTGATTGGGCTGGTAGTATTTCTGATAGACGATCTACCAGTGGATATGTATTCTCTTTTGGGAGTGCTGCAGTCACTTGGAGCAGCAAGAAATAGCCTACAATTGCCTTGTCAAGCACAGAGGCTAAGTACAGGGGTGCAGCAATGGCTGCATGTGAGGTAGCTTGGTTATGTAAGCTACTTTATGATATACATCAGTCTACAGATGGGCCAGTTGTCATTTATTGTGACAACATGAGCAGTATACACTTGGAAAATAACCCAGTCTATCATGCTAGGACAAAGAACATTGAGGTGCATTATCACTATGTGCAGGAGAAGATTCTAGTAGGTTTTGTTGATCTGGTTTATGCTAGCATAGAGGATCATGTAGCTGACATATTCACGAAGGGATTGGGTGCAGAGAAGCTGTGTAAGTTCAGAGACCTGCTTGGTGTGCAGGAATTGGGATTGAACTTGAGGGGAAGTGTTGAGATATCGAGCTCCACTCATGATATGCCAGGGTGACTATTGTGCATTTATGTCACCGACTTGTTAGCTGTAGATGCGGTTGGTACACCGCCCATGAATAATAGCTGGATGACTGCTATCTTTATGTACTCTAGTTAGTGGCTCAGTTAGTATGCCACCTAGGTTAGCTGAGTTTGGTTTGAGACCCACATATAGGGTTCATCTATTCCTTTTGTACTTAGAGAGAGTTCTTTTGGCTTCCACAACTAAGAAGAGGAAAACTATTTTCAGCCTCCACCTTTGTGTGTATTCCCCCATTGTGTATGTGAGAAAGCTGCAAGTGAGACTCCTTACTTCTCTCTAACTCTCTTGACACTTAGGTTAACCTTCCAGTTACAGTAATTGGGAGGATCTAGGTTATTTAACCTAACTAGATTAACTTGGTTCCAACCCCTCAGTTGGACTTAAAGTCCATTCACACCACCCTTAGGACCACCCAAAAAAAAAAAGCAAAATTTACCCCTACTTTAACCCCTCATAACTGGGATCCAAACCAACCCCATTTGAACCTAGATTTCACACACAGAAACACCACGCTAATGGGTATTTTTCCAGCCCACTGCACACCATTTTGGCATCCCTAGCACTCGCTCATTCCCGCCCCTATGTGGGCCTCGTTTCGCACAAATTCGCACGTATCTTCACGTTGTTACCTCCGATTAATGCTCTGTCTGCACTGGCACAATTCCCTACACATGTAGGACAACCTTAGGCACATTATTAACATGATGGTCCCTACACAAACTAACACCACTCTAACACTCCCAACAAAACTTCATCCACACCTGCACTTGTGGCAGAGACACCCTTTGCAAATCTCGCCCAATCTACATGCAGCTACATTTTGGCCAATCTCCAATGCTCGCCAAATCCACATACAACTCCGCTACAACCACCGCCCCCACCACTCCTCTACCTCGAATCCCCCCCTGAGATTCAATCACTCCCTTTAACTCCTCCCCACCCCAACATGGCTGGATGCCATCGCGACAATGATGGTGATATCGACAATGCTTGGGAAAACTGAAACTTCCCAAAAATAATGATAGGGGAGATCCAGCCCAATTCCTCCAGCATTTTGATGCCGCATGCCGAGTAAGTGGAGATCAATCCCATGAAACCAAGGTGGCTTGGTTTCCCATGGCCTTAACTGATGAAGCGTCTGAATGGTACCTAGACCTTCCAGTGGAAGAGCGCGCCACATGGACCTACTTCAAACAGAATTCAAACAACACTTTCAAATGGAGCGGCTACAAGATGATCCTGCTCTCCAACTAAGCAAGATCGAACAAGGCCGTCAAGAAGATGTACGCATGTACTTGGGTAAGATGAAAAGATTAATCACCAAATGTGACCCACACCTAGATGCAAAGTACCTCACGGCATGGTTCATTGCAGGACTAAGAAAGAAAATCCGAAAGGATATGAAAAAGATTAGTAGTTATGAAATGTTCAGTGTTGCTCATGCAGTAGCCATTGACATCAAGGATGGCATGACTGACTCAGACACTAGCAGTGATCATGATAGATCTAGTACACGAGATAAGTGCCCAAAAAAGGGCAAATCAAAGACCACTACCGAAACATCAAATGAAGATTGCCTAGAGGCCATGACCATGAAGCTAAAAGAAGACATGATGTAAGCCATGGAACAAAAATTTCACTTGTCTTAGCCACCAACTCAGACATATCCACAGTGAGAAAATGTTTGGTGTCCATACTACATGGCCAATCATACATCAAATGAGTGCCCAGTCCTAAGAGCCAGGATCACTGCACAAGCAAATCCACCGCCAAGGTTGTGCTGCCATATCTGCGTCGTTGATGGCCATGATGAGAATAGTTTCATCTTCAACATGCCCCGCCTTGACTTCAACAATACCAAGCGGCATCCATGCCTGTATACAGTCAACCGGCACTTGCACAAGTGCCCCCAGCTCCAAGGCTAAATCATGCTCCCATTTGGACACAAGTCCCACAACTACTCAAGAATCCAAATCCATGACTATATCTAAGAGCACCAAATCTAGCTCCTCAGGCAATTCCAATACATCAATTACAAGTCGAGGAAGTAGACTCGCCATTTGAGTATGAAGCAAAGTACCCAGTGTACTATGTAGAAGGTGCAGAGGGTCTAATACCAGTTTATGCAAATCAAGTACATCCCAACACATATCATGCACCAATTAAGTGCTACGGCTGTGGAGAAAATCATCGGATCACAGAGTGCCCCCATTGTGTCAGCCCAGCTACTTTCCAACCCTTCTGTAGAGATTGTGGCATAGGACATGCTTGTATGGATTGTCCCATGAAAAATAAAGGCTTAGAACAAATAGAGGTTAAGCCTGACATCCCAATCGGCATCATTGGGGTGGACCATCAAAGTCTGGGTCCCCGACAAGTGTAATATCACAACCTGTAAATGTAATTACACACCAAGAAAAAGAGGCCACCAAGGACCCTAACATTCCAATCCAACCAAAGCGACTTCGAAAAAAGAAAGCACAAGTGCCTCCATCTCCGCCAAGCAATGAGCAGCTGAGCTCATCCACATCAACTCCCGAGTCTCAAATAAAAGAAGCTCCATACCCAAATGCAGAGGTGGAGAAGGCTCGTTTTCAGGCACTTCAACAACACTGTGGGCATATGCCTATGAATATGTAAAAGGTTATGATGTATGCCAACAGACTACTAAGCCACAACACAAAGACTTCAATCCCTTAACAACAGTTGTTGCACAAAAACCACTTGAAAAATGGGGGATTGACTATGTGGGTCCCATACATCCAGCAACGAAAGTAACACAGGCATGCTACATCATTGTGGCCACTGATTACTTTACAAAATGGGTTGAAGCTAAAGCAGTCAAAAAGGCAAATGCCAGAAGCACAACAAGATCACTATATGAAAATGTGATCACCCGGTTCGGATGCGCCATTGAATTTGTGTCGGATAGAGGCACACATTTTGTCAATGAGGTAATCCAAGAACTCTTGTCTGGCTTCATGGTAATCCATAGAAAAAGCACACCCTACTACCCCAAAGGGAATGGACAGGCCGAATCCACCAACAAAATAATATGCCTTATCCTCACCAAGGTAGTAGAACCACAGCATTCTAATTGGGCAAAGAAACTGAATGCAGCCTTATGGGCATATAGAACCACATTCAAGGTCAGTATAGGGAACACACCTTTTCAATTGGTGTACAGCCTTGAAGCTGTGGTCCCACTAGAATTTGTAATATCAAGTCTATGCATAGCAGTACAGGAATGCATGGGAGACCATGAATCCTTGCAAGAAAGGCTCTCTCAGTTGGAGAAGCATACAGAGACAAGACTAGTCACCTACCATGCCATGACAATAGAAAAAC
Source organism: Dipteris shenzhenensis (assembly GCF_047967505.1). Lineage (NCBI taxonomy): Eukaryota > Viridiplantae > Streptophyta > Polypodiopsida > Gleicheniales > Dipteridaceae > Dipteris > Dipteris shenzhenensis. The sequence continues at coordinate 34,099,140 of NC_141603.1, read as the reverse complement.
GCAGAAGAAAGGCATGGTTTGACAGAAATTTGAAATCTAAATGCATCAAGGAAGGCGACCTAGTCCTGTTATACAATGCCAAAGTACACAAGGGGAAACTGAAGTATCTAGATCAAGGACCCTACCGAGAACAAAAGATGAATCCCATCGGAGCTATGCTGCTAGAAACATTGGATGGAGTCCAATTCAACACAACAATAAAGGGAGCTGACTGAAGTGCTACTACATCAACATGCAAGCCATCCCCAACAAAAATAAAGATTTGGGAAACCAAGTCTTCCTTAGTTAGGATTAGGAACTAATGCCTGAGTTCTAGCTGCCCTATGAAAATCCCAGCAACAAAAAAAATCATATAGTTAGTCCATACCTAGCTACTAGGTCACGTGCACTCACACGCTTTCGCTTAGACACGTAGATGATTGCATGAATAATTGTACCACACACTTTCATTCCACACTCTCAAAGCATGTATAAAAATAAGATCTCTCACATACACACAGAAAGGTCATACTGGCATGCCAACCAACCTAATGATCAACGGTACACCACATGCACATGGATGCAGGTTCAAAAAAGATGCCGCCACTAAAGAGGTTGTGCAAAAAGAGCCCACCACCTCAACCATGAGACCCTCTCTAGAGTTCATAGCCATCTACATCCTCTTAACCACGGCGGCCATAGCCATTCGCGGTCCAGAGTGATAGCTTTGAAGAGGATTCAGTGCATCACCAAGACAAACAAATGCCACCCCAGTTGGCCTACACAGCCATTGACAGGGCCTAGTCACTGGAACTTGTCTGGCCACCCACATCGACTTATGCTCTTTCCCGGGAAGTAACATCTTACTTAGAGCAAAGGGGTCTAGGCAGTTTGCATGAGAGCCTAAAATCCTTGGAGGACAGTCCTACAATGACCACATACATATCAAGGATTTTCTCCATTCTTACCACTCCAACAATGCAAAGGTTGGCAAGTACGGTAGAATCACTGTACATTAGAGCCCACTAAACATTATCCTTGATAGTACAGTCATTCAAAGGGCTTTCTCACTACCAACAGAAGGTGCCAAATACCCTAAATGGCCTGTCGATACAAAGTTTCTTGAAGTACAGTCTCTCCTCACCAAGGGCACACTGATCCATAAAGACGGCATATTGCTTCGCACAATCCTTGACCATCGCCTGAAGGAAGGAGCACAATTCCTATCCATAATCTTGGGGGTTAAGTGCGACAAGAATCGATCCCTTCCACTCCACACATTTGTTTTCCTGAGTAGGAAGCTAAAACAAGACTGGGTCTAGCACTTAGTCATCTTCTTTACAAAGAAACTAGATGGTTCTTTACGCCAAAAATATAAAATTCCACACTTATTGTCTATAATCATAAAAAAAGAACTATAAGAAAGAGAAATGACTCTACCCTATTATTTTCAAGGCACGACATAACCGACATCCCACCCATGCAGCTGATCATCCCATCGCACCAGCAAAAAGAAGTGTCAGAAGATGACAGGGCCTATCTCACATCCAACTTCCCATATCTAACCACTCTTTCTGCCAACATCATAACCTCAGTTACCCTTGTTGCTACCACCATCTTAACCTTCCCCAAGCTCCATCCTAACATCTATTCCCTCCATTGCCTCTTTGCTCATGCCTCTCACCATTTTCAACTAACCCAACAGTCACAAACTTACGATCCCCTCACACCTAGCTTCTTCCCCTCCCTTGCTAATCCTACCCTTGAGGATTACCAAGCTGCTTAAACCATTTGCTCAGTTCTTCCCCCCCTCCCCTTTGCGTCCCCTTTTGCAACTATCACTCTCCCATATTTCTCCCCCATGTCCCTAGATTCTCTCCTTGGCCCATCATCACCTCGGCACTACTTGTGCTTCCATCAGCAAAAAATGACACAATATTTGATTTTGAATATTAGGATTCGGATAATCCAATTCATACACCCATGCCAAGTTCCACTGATGGGTATGATTTTGATGGGATACCACTTCCCAGTAACCCCATCAAGGAATTTTGGAGCAAATAACCTGATATGAAATCTCGGGTGGATGGGGACCCTGGACAACTTTCCTACCAACCTTCATCAGCGTCAAATTAGTGAAGGTTGGATTAGCAAGTTGGATCCACAACCTGATTGGTGCTGCCCCAAGCTCTTTGATGTAATCTTCTTGAAGGAGTACCTACGAGCACCTCCATATCTCAGAACCCATCCCAAGTTCTATGCAGTTCCATGGCGTAAAAAATGGGAAGCCAACATACACACTTTGGATGAAGATCGAACCATTAATTGGCCAATGATCGAACCATACTCTTGTGTAGAATGGAATATCCAAGGCACAATGGTCTGAGCACTTCAGCAGCATGAGCAAATAATGCATGGCAACATTGATCGCTTCCTTCACCTAAGTGCTATATTCTATAAAACATTGGAATTCATTCTGGAGGTCCCATGTTACCTCGATTCCCATTTAACTCCACTCGGTTTCAATCCCAATGAAAGGGTTAATGCTCATATTACAAGCCGACTCTATCAAAGAGTGATCTTCTTAGAAGCACGCCACATATCTCTATTCGAGCAAATGGTGGATACAGGCTACCTGGAAATTGAGCAAAAATTGTATGGTGCTAAGGCTTTACAGTAGGATCGACTGGCACACCACAAGTTCCACAACCATTGGACTAAAAGCATGGCAACCCAAGTATGTGCTCGCAATCAGCCATAACCTAAGGACGGGTAATAAAATGGATCCGAGAGTATGTTGTCTCGATGCCAACATGGACTAGTGTAGAGCAGTGGCAAAGCTTTGCTTATACTTATGTGAGACTAAAAATAATCCCTCTTAGAAATCCAACTTGCATGTTCTACATGCAAGTTCTACATATGATTTCTACATGCAACTCCTATATGCAAGTTCTACATGCGAGTTCTACATGCAACTTCTACATACAACTTCTACATGCGACTCCTACATACAACTCGTACATGCAACTCCTACATGCAACTTCTACATGCAACTTCTACATGTGAGTTCTACATGCAAGTTCTACATCTAAGTTGCATTAATTCGTTTGATTTTTTTTTTCGACTTGAAAAAACGCAAAAAATTACGATTTTCCCGAATTAAAACGAATCCAACAATTTTTCCTAATTTATTCGTATGAATAGGTTATTTGTACGAATAAATGAGGTACGAATAAATGTAGTATAAATATGAAACAATTATTATTTTTGGTATTCGTACGAATACATCCAGCTATATTCTTGAGCCACTTGCTTGCCTGCCTACCACCTGCTTGCCTACCTACCACCGTTGGTTGCCTACCTGCTACCTCTTGCTTACTTCCATACCTACCAGCTCTCATCATAGGTACCTTACTGCACCTTATTTTTATTATAGTATTTCGTTAGTAACCAATGTTTCTCTCTCTCTTATTTTGTTTAAGACTGGCACTCATCTCTCTTAGGAGAGTTGTGTGTTGCAGTCTTTTTAAATTGTTTAATATTTATTTTGTATTGTATTTAAGTGTGTAGACAGATCTCTCTTGTGAGAGTTGTGTGTTGCAGTCTGTTTTTGTCATGTGTTGCAATTTTAATTATAATATAAATAATTATCGTTTACCTAAGACTAACAGTCATCTCTCTTAAGAGAGTTGTGTGTTGGAGTCTGAGTTTGTATAAAAATGTTTGTTTATAGGAACTCTTGGGCGTGCACAAGCACTACGCACATCACATGGCTTGCGTGATCATGTAGAAGTGCCAAGACCCATGCGGCCCATACTGCCGATTCACGCCTAGTGTAGTTGTGGGCACAGGCATGAAAGGAACAGTCAACATGTGCAATATTCTTGTCGCTCCCTTTGAAATGGACAAGATTTATGCATGTAAGGTGCTGAGGGTTTCTGTGTCCGTTGATGCATTGAAGGCCAGTGCATTGGAAGAAGCCACATGCTTGGGTGATGTCGTACATCTGAGCATCATCCGGGCAATAGATCTAGTCCATGACGATAACCCAATGATACTATTTCCGTTTTGGAATGGAAATCATTTGGAAAGATGGCTAACCTACCTCGGACATGACGAAAAGCGACCATCTTGGTGTTTCACAGAGATGATGCATAAATTCTTGCTAGAGATTCATGGGTCTGTCAACATGTATTTGATATTTTAAGTGCACTAGTTTGCACTATTCATTACATGCACCAACACAATGTCCTGCATAATGATTTGCATGCGCAAAACATTATGCTACACTTCTCGGAGTCATCCGAGGAGGTGTATCTAGGCATTTGTGATTGGGGAATGATGACCCCATGCAGCACTAGAAAGCACTATCTTGCATTACTTAGTGACAGCCCCAACACTGTGCGAAGCTCCATTGCTAGGTTTTGTCATGTTGTTCCAGAGTGCCTTTGCACCAATCCCCCACCTTTCGATGTTGCACAGGATGTGTACGCTATGTCTCATCACATCTTGAAAATCTTGGACATTTGTGCACCATCGCCAAGGACGGGGCCTGTAGAAGCTCTAATCGGGTGTTTACAACGATTTTTGGTTCAAGGAAAGTCAGTCGAACCGAATAGACATCCAAGTACTACAGATTTTTATGCGATTTTTGACATTGCTCCAAGATGTGGTAAACAACTCAGTCCAAACCAAGGACTTAGACTAGCCAATGAGTGAGTCCTTCTTAGATGCCAAGATGTAACATGAGTGACCGATCATGGAACTTGTAACATTTTTAGTTTTATATATCATCCAAGTTTGGATCCACTCCATTGTTCAAACAGCTTGTATATTTACAGTGACATGATAAATGATGCGATAAAAATGATGATCCAATTGTCAAATATGATAAATGATGTAATAATTAATGTTTAAATATTATTTGTATAACTGAATGTTGCGATAAAAATGATGGTCCAATTTTAAAATATAATAAATGATGCGACAATAAATATTTAAATATTATTTGTATAGGTTAATATTATTTAATTGTTTAATATTGTTTAAATATTTAATATTATTTGTGGTTACAAATTAATTTTATCTTGTTGTCATTTTTTAGGCTAAGTATGAGCATGGAGGGAGAGAACTTAGAGAACATGCTCCCACAAGATCCTCCCCAACCAAAGCAACCTCCAGTCCAAGAGGGCCCACAAGGTGCTTTTGTGCCTCAAGAGGTGGATTTAGCAAACCAGCTAAATCACGCTAAGGCTCAGGCTATCTTACAAGCGCAAAGAGAGATGCTGGGCAAAGAGAGACTAGGTATTTCTGATGCTGGTCTAGTGGATGATGATACCATGCAAGGTGACCCGGTCTCTCTTCAACAAGTACAGAGATTATGCCAATCAGAGTTCGTAAGAAACACCTTGTTTCTTCGTTCAGGAAGTGCTAGGAATAAATATGCACAACCCAAGTTTTCAGACTTGCGGCATAAAACCCTAGCCCACATCCTTCTCTAATGATTCATAGAGGTGGAAGGAAGCATTCCCAATAACCAACAAATACCCATGTATTTCATCCAATAGATGTATGTCTACGATGTCTTGCATCGACACATGGATTGGAATGACAAGCATCACTTGTCAGGAACAAGAAAGGGATGTCATGCAGAGTGCAAGTGAGCAAGGATAGAGAACAGAGAGCCCATGTCTCAGAGACCTCGTGTGCTAACTCCCCAGGCACACAGTGATCTTGTTGACTTGGCCACATCTGCCATACCTCTCCGTCAACGTCCACTTAACTCACTTATATCACTTGAACCATCATTGCAAAAGAAGAGTATTATAAAGTTATATATGAAGTTTACAATGTACATAATTATGCAGTAGGATCCACATCTACCGTTCCCTGAGTGCTTAGTCCTGCACCCTCTGAATCTATATTATTGAGGTCCTCAAAATAAAAAATATCAGTATCCTCAACTGCATCCAAATCTCCAAAGGACTGTTTATAGCGTGCAAGCTCAGACTCCAATGTCTATACATGTGCTTGTAGGTCCTCGATCTCTTTGGCTTGTGATGCAACGCAATCTTGTAAGTGGTATAAGTGATCTAAGTAGACTAGATGATTTAAGTGACTTAAGTGATTTAAGTGGACTAAGTGATTTAAGTGATCTAAGTGAATTAAGTGGTATAAGTGATTTAAGTGGACTAAGTGATTTAAGTGGTATAAGTGATCTAAGTGGACTAGGTGATTTAAGTGATTTAAGTGATTAAAGTGATCTAAGTGAACGAAGTGGTATAATTGATTTGCATAATTTTCTATGGATTTAAGTGATCTAAGTGAATTAAGTGGTATAAGTGATAAGTAGACTAAGTGATTTAAGTGGACTAAGTGATTTAAGTGAACTAAGTGGTATAAGTGATTTACATGGTTTTCAATGGATTAGGTGGACTTGTAAAGTTAATGCAGAAATATTAAAATATATCGACGTGAATAAGTGCACATAATAGCTAGATCAACCCTTGGGACTTGAAAATATAAACTTTGATCGTGCATATTCGATTATTCTTTCCAACTTTCTGATGTTCCCTTCAACGTTGCCTTGAAAGTATTTGCAAGTCATAAGGTTGTCTCTAGCTATTATGTATACCAAAATCATCCACAATCTCAATAATTACAACACATTGCTTGTAGCCCACAAGGTTCTAGATTTCAATACAAAAGGAGACGAGATGGATACGAGCATATGCGCTCTCCCATCACTTGACATATTCTCCCATCCATCCTCTCGCATACAACATTATATCCGATATAATTAGAGCTTCATCCACTGCTTCTATCACCTATCATATTCTTCTATCACTCTATATTGCATTCAACACAGGTACAATATCGTCTATCTCTTTGACTTTATTGTTGCCACTGAGTAGCTCAAGCTCGTCTCTTAGAATGAATAAAATCGTATGCACTCCAATTTTGCTCACATGCACCTGATGATGTAGCAACAGAGAGCACACCAGATGCAACATGATGTAACTCCAATGTCTCTCCACCAAGTAGGTGCAATAGTCGCCTTAATAGCATCAAGATTCCAAGGATCTCCAAAAGAGCCTTCGCGATTTGTATATCTCACTCGTTGCTGGTAGGCCAATTTTCCTTGATATCTAGGAAGTAACCTTTTACAAACCTCTCGAAAGTTACTTATGACTTCAAGATTCTATGATTGAGCATGCATTTGATATTGTGGATGTACTACAAACGTAGCTCCATGCAAAGGGGTGTGCATTTGCTTCCATCTCTTATTGGCCAAATATACCACTTGTTGCTTCTCCCTAGGAGCAAAGCGCACAAATTCTTTAACTTGTCGTATTGCTTCTAACATCTTCCAATACGCTTTACCCATAACAAAGGCATCAGCATCAACCATCCTCAATACTGTTACAAATGGTTCTACACCTTCTTTTATTCTTTCAACATTTTTCCAGAATAGAGATGATTGTACAAGATGTACACATTTAGAGCCTGGTATTGCATCTTTTTTTCTAGCCAATTCGCCCATCGTCTATTAGCAATAGTCTCAACTAAAGCTTGACGCACTTCCAACAATCTAACAAGAACTAGAAAAGAAGTGGCAAATCTAGTTTGACAAAATTGCCTGAGTTGCTTCACAGAGTGCTCTCTAAATACTGCATGCAAGTATTGATGACTCTTTATAAAACTCACTATGGTGTTAGCATCTTGCAGTACTAGTTGCACAAATGGTAATTATCCAATATCCTTCAACAATAAGTTGAGAGTATGAGCGCCACATGGCACCCATGTCAAAGTGGGATACTTTGCCATGACCATCTCACCTGCGGTCTTGTAATTCGATGCATTATCTGTTACTAATGCAGTAACATTCTCACTGCCACCAACTTTGCGGATTTCTCTTTCATATATTTTTACAATATATGCCAAAGATTTTTCTTTTAGAGACATATCAATACTTTCCAAAAACATAGTTTCCTTGGGAGTAATGCACATTACATTGATCAAGGGTCTATCCTACTTACTAGTCCATCCATCAAACACAAGAGTGCACCTATATATTGGAATAAAGTCCAATATCTTTATTTTCAAGCAATCCGCCATAGTTTGTTTGACTCTATCAGGATGATCAGTACGCATTTGTTATAATCTGGCAAAATAAATCGTCGTTTAGCACATGATTTCAAGGCATTATGAAACATATCACCTTTCATGACATTGAATGGTATACCATTTTTAACAAATGCTTCTGTCCATCTTAAGTGCTCTTCATGCACTTGTTGTCAAAGAAATCCATCCTCCATAGAAGATTTTTCTCCAAATTTTCTCTTCTTTACCTGATAGACATTAGTCGCATCAAAACTCACCTGCGACCCGCTTGCTAGCATATCTACATCACCTTCATGTATGGATACACTCCTTGCATTTATTGGTGCTTCTCCTTCAACCGTCTCATCAACCTTAGTGCTCACATCTTGTTCAGTTGCACAATTTCTTATTAGGTTCGGATTAACCACTTTCTTCACTTTCTCTAAATATGATTTGCATAATGGAAGAACATCAGATGGAGTGCATGTGCCAGCTCCAACGTTATTGCCTATTCCGAGAAAATGTTGCTTGATGCGAGTAGAACCACCTGTGAAATTGTGTCCACAATATTTACACTGTAAGAAAAAGACCGAGGCATGTACTTTTTGTATCCCCGTCATGCATGACCAAATCTTGCCGTGCACCATGCTTTTGAAGTTGCCAAAAACAAAATGCAAAAAAAACTAATTTGAGTATACAATAGAAACATATTGCACTACACATTTTATAAAAAACAACACATATGCTTTGAAAAACACGATCAAGCATGCAATATATTAATTGTCATTCAATCACACTCTTTTAAAATAATTCACATTCTATTGAAAGAATATTAAATATTCATTCAAAAAAAAGTGTAAGAATGAGACAACTCTTCTAATAACTTTTAAAACTTTCAATTCGTACACTTTAAACCTCTTTGTATTCTTTCACATTCTATTAAAGAATATTACATATTCATTCAAAAAAAGTGTAAGAATACAAACACAATAAAATCATATTTCTCACATGCGGTCTAGGGAACTCAACGAGAAGATCCTAAAACTCCCACGTATAAAAATTCCCACAAGAGATCTAACGAACTCAACAAGCGATCTTAGAACTTCCACAAACTAATTTAATAATTTCATAGACACAAAAACAAGCCCATTTCTCACAAGAGATCTAAGGAACTCAATAAGGAGATCCTAAACTCCCACATACAAAAATCTATTTACATGAGATCTAAGAAACTCAACAAGGAGATCCTATAACTCCCACATAAAAATTTCATAAACACAAAAACAAGCCCGTTTATCACAATAGATCTAAGGAACTCACCAAAGAGATCCTAGAACTCCCACATACAAAAATCTATTCACATGAGATCTAAGAAACTCAACAAGGAGATCTTAGAACTCCCACAAACGAATTTCATAGATACAAAAACAAGCCCATTTATCACAAGAGATCTAAGGAACTCACCAAAGAGATCCTAGAACTCCCACATACAAAAATATATTCACATAAGATCTAAGAAACTCAATAAGGAAATCTTAGAACTCCCACAAACAAATTTCATAGACACAAAAACAAGCTCATTTATCAAAGAGATCTAAGGAACTCACAAAGAGATCCTAGAACTCCCACTTACAAAAATCTATTCACATGAGATCTAAGAAACTCAATAAGGAGATCTTCGAACTCCCACAAACAAATTTGATAGACATAAAAACAAGCCCATTTATCACAAGATATCTATGTAACTCACCAAGGAGATTCTAGAACTCCCACATACAAAAATCTATTCACATGAGATCTAAGAAACTCAACAATGAGATCTTAGAACTCCCACAAATAAATTTCATAGACACAAAAACAAGGCCATTTATCACAAGAGATCTAAGGAACTCACCAAAGAGATTCAAAGGAGATCTTAAAACTCCCACAAACAAATTTGATAGACACAAAAACAAGCCCATTTATCACAAGAGATCTAAGGAACTCACTAAAGAGATCCTGGAATTCCCATGTATAAAAATCTATTCACATGAGATCTAAGAAACTCAACAAGGAGATCTTAAAACTCCCACAAACAAATTTCATAGATACAAAAACAAACATATTTCTCACAAGATATCTAAGGAACTCAACAAAGATATCCTCAAACTCTCACAAAAAAAGTTATCTCACAAGAGATCTAAGGAGATCCTAGAATTCCCACAAACAAATTTCAACACATATATCTAAATTATTTTTATCACAAGAGATTGAAGGAACTCAATAAAGAGAACCTACAACTCCCACAAACAAATTTCAAACACATAAATATCTAAAATATTTTTATCACAAGAGATCAAAGGTACTTGACAATAAAGAGAACCTAGAACTCCAACAAACAAAAGAAAAGACCAAAACCAAAATCCAAACAAGAGATCTCACGAACTCAGAATGAGATCCTAAAGCTCCCTAACAAAAATCTATCTTATTTCAGACCTTCTAGATTGCTTTCACAACCTTAAAGATTGTTCTTCTTCTTTTCCTTTTTAGATCTCTTATGCTCGGCTGAGGAACCAAATGTGAGAAAAGAAAAATTGGCAAACAATGAGATTATATGCAAAATCGAAGAAATGTATTCGTCCTAATACAAGTTTATTCATACGAATACTTTATTCATACTAATACTTATTCGTACAAATAAAAGTTATTCGTACGAATATGTGGTGATGACATGGTGATTTATATAAAAAACATGACGTGTCACTATTTTTTAAATCAATTTTTTCTTCCATTCGAATCGTTCGAGCAATTTTCTAGATTTTGTCAAATCACGAATTCAAATTTTTCTACTTAGTTTTACATGCGAGTTCTACATACAACTCCTACATGTGAGTTCTATGTGCAACTCTTACATGCAACTTCTATATGCAAGTTCTACATGTAGAGAGAGAATGTGTTACAATTCCTACATGCAGAGAGAGAAGCTCTCCAACTTGTATAAATACCCCATAATGGAATGAATCCCACACTATTTGGGGCAATGTGTTGAGTTCTACTTTGGTATTCCAAGAAATTGTCTCAAGTGTCCATGCTTCCTTGCACTCCATTTCCAAAAGGATGTCCTAACCTTGCAACTTCTCCTCCGCTCTTCTCCATCCTTGCAACCCATCCTCTCCCTCTTCTCCTCCCTCCTCCTCCTCCCTTCTCCTCCTCCCTCTTCCTCCTCCTCCTCCCTCCTCCTCCCCCTCCCTCCTCTTCCTCCTCTCTCCTCCTCCCTCCTCCTCTTCCCTCCTCCTCCTCCTCCTCCTCTTTCCTCCTCTCTCCTCTTTCCCCCATGCCCTTACACCTTCTTCCTCTCCCACTCCTATGCTCCCCCTAAACCCTTAGTTCCTCAACCCTTAATCTCCATGATCTACAAGGGAGATGAGTTCTCCACCATGTACTCTACTCTAAACCTTGGAACCTCTTCTAAACTCTGGAACTCCTTCTAACCTTGGAACCTCTTCTAAACCTTGGAACCTCCTCCTAAACCCTGGAACCTCCTACTAACACTTAAACTCCTCCTAAACCCTGCAACCCCTAATGAAGACGAAGGCCTTGATTACCTCAACCATGATGGTACACATTCCTTTTACACATGCATGTTTATGTTTGCTTACCACACGTAAGCCTATGTCTCTCACCGCAATATGACTCGAGGTCCTAAGCTGCACGTATACTACGAATGACAACCCCAATATATCTGTAGGTGACAAAAAGCCTCGGAACACTACATACTAAGAATACCTTACTCTTCACGCAGAAGCCGTGGGAAAGAGACAACATTTTGTATCGCTGTCGAGGAGACTAGCGTCTCAAGTAATGAGTAAACATATGCAGGTATGTGTAAAAAACAAACTACTTCGAACTTTCATGAACATAACACTCAAGGGTAAGGAGAGTAAAAATTTTTTCCATCTCACAGCAATAACCTAGCCATCCACCCACCATCCATTGGTCAAGAAAGACTTGGAGAGCGTTTAGGTGACCACCTCTTACTCCTTTGGATTTTTGTGAGTTTTTTTCCATCAATCAAGTTTTTTTTCTTCTCTCTTTCCCCCCCCCCCTTTCCACCACCACCACTTCCCCCCTTCCCCCCCATCTTCCCCCCTCCCCCCCTACATCTCCACCACCCCTCGCATTTCCACCACCCCCTTTCCCACCCCCCCCTTGCCCCCTCCATCTCAACCACCCCCTCCCCCCCTCCCACCCCTCCCATTTCCACCACTCCTTTTCCCATCCCCTCCCCCTCACCCCCTCCATCTCCACCACTATCCCCTCCCCCTTCCCCCCCCTCCATCTCTATGACCCCCTCCCCTTTCCCCCCTCCATCTCCACCACTATCCCCTCCCCCTTTCCCCCCCTCCATCTCAACCACCCCCTCCCCCTTCCCCCCTCCATCTCCACCACTATCCCCTCCCCCTTTTCCCCCCCTCCATCTCCACCAACCCCCCCTCCCCCCCTCCATCCCACCACCCCCTCCCCCCCTCCATCTCCACCAACCCCCCCTCCCTCGCTCCATCCCACCACCCCCTCCCCCCCTCCATCTCCACCACCCGCGCCCTCCCCCCTTCCCCCCTCCATCCCACCACCATCCCCTCCCCCTTTCCCCCCCTCCATCTCCACCACCCCCTCTTCCCCTCTCCCTCCCTTCGGTCTCTACCCCCCACCCCCTCTCTCTCTCTCTCTTTCTTCTCTCTACCCCCCTCGCCAACCGCTCCCTACACACTACCCTACTCCTATACTAAAGCAAGGTTTAAGGCCCTTGCTGTTGCTGCATAGGGTAGCCAAGTGATGTGCATAGCGATGCCCACGGCGATGCGCCATTGCCCGCCTAGCCCCCTACCCAGCCCCGCATCGCCCTGACCTGCCCTGCCCAGCCCCGTGCCACCCAACCCTGCACAACCAGCCCAGGCCTGCACAACCAGCCCAGGCCTGTGCCGCCCCGCCTGTGCCCTCACACTCCACCCCCCTCCCCTCTCCTCCCCTCCCTTGCTGCCGCTCATGAAGACCCCGCCGACCCTCTCCCTACCCTCTGCTCAACTCCCCCCACCCCCCTAGGTCGCATCTCGAAAAAAAACCCCCCAAGACCACCACCGTGAAAAAACACCCCCCCACACCGCGCTGCCACTGCGAACACCCCCCCCACACACAATTCTAAAATTTAACCTTAAAAAAAACCCTAACCTATAATTAACCCTAGGTTAACTAACCCTAGGGTAGTTTAACCTAGGTTAGGCTATTTTAACTTAGGTTAGTTTAGTCTAACTAAGGTTAGGATTACCTTAGGTTAGGTTAACTAATCTTTAGGTAGTAACTAACTATAGTTAGTGAACTTAGTTAGGTTAACTGAGAGTGTTCTCAACGGAAGCAGAACGAAAGAGGGAGAGAGAGAGAGAAACAGAGAGCCACACAAGTTTTTGGTGGGTACAGAACACCCTAATCTTCTTTTTCATTCATTTATATATGTGTTTGAGTATTGTACATAACCGGGGTAAAGGCACAATGGCCTTTAGCCCCCACAACCTCCCACTTAAAGGACAATGTGCCTTTGAGGGAGAACAACCTGTGAGCATACTATCCAATGCCCATCAATACATGATAGTACTCAAACCGCTGGCTAGGTAGACTCTTTGTCAGCATATCTGCAGGGTTATCATCTGTATGAACCTTGACAAGCTTTATACGCTTGTCCTCAAGTACCTCCCTAATGAAATGGTACCTGAGCTCAATGTGTTTGGTCTTTGCATGAAAGACCGGATTCCGTGCTAGCTGAATAGCACTCATGGAATCATTATGCAATGTCGGTACACCTGTATGAATCCCCAAATTCCCACTAGCCGAACAAGCCATATAGCCTCCTTGTAACCCTCTGTGGTTGCAACATACTCAGCCTTTGTGGTAGACACAGCAACGCACTTCTGTGTGTGAGACATCCATGACACTGCACCACCTGCAAAGGTGAATACATAACCAGAAGTGGATCTCCTACTATCCACATGCCCTGCATAGTCTAAATCTGTGTACCCAAGTACACGCATGTCTCCTCTACCAAAGCAGATGCACATCTCCTTAGTACCCTTCATGTACCTTATGATGCACTTAACTTCCTTCCTTTGCCTCTTTCTTGGATTAGCCATATATCGGCTAACAACTCCCACTACAAATGCAATGTCTGGTCTAGTAGCTATCATAGCATACATAAGACTCCCAACCACTGATGCATAAGGAACCTTGGCCATCATGGCCCTCTCCTCATCTGATTTGGGACTATTTGTATGACTTAGTCTCACATATGGAGGTAATGGAGTACTCATTGCCTTCCTCCCCTCCATATTGAAATGCTACAATACTTTTGTAACATACTCCTTCTGTGAAAGCCAAAGGAGTTTCCTCCTCCGATCACGCGTGATGCGCATACCAAGAATGACCTACAAGTCCCAAATCCTTCATATCAAATGCCTCATGCAGCTTGGCCTTTAATGCATCTAGCTCATAAGTATTCTTGCTAGCCAATAGCATATCATCTATATATAGTGCCAGGAGTATCAAGCTATTATCCTTAGCCCTTTTAGTGTAGAGGCAGTGATCAATTTCACTCCTTCTAAAACCCTAGGACTAAATGAAAGCATCAAACTTCTTATACCATTCTCTAGGCGCTTGCTTAAGACCATAGAGACTCTTCTTCAACTTGCAAACTAAATGCTCTTTGCCCTTTTCTTCAAAGCCTTCCGACTGCACCATGTAAATTTCCTCATGCAGATCCCCATGCAAGAAAGTTGTCTTGACATCCATCTACATAAGCTCCATATCCTCTACTGCCACTAGTCCAAGCATGCATCTAAGTGTGGTCATCTTCACAAACGGAGAGAATATCTCTTCAAAGTCCACACCCTTCTCTTGCTTGAACCCTTTAGCAACCAAATGGGCCTTATACCTAGGCACATCATCACCTATGACCTTCATCTTGTAGACCCATTTACATGGAAATGCTTTCTTTCCATGTGGCAAAGAAACCAAGTCCCAAGTCTTATTCTTCATAAGTGAACTCGTCTCTCATTGCATAGCATACTCCCACTTGCATTGATCCTCGTGCATCATAGCCTCTCTGTAGCAAGAAGGCTCCCCGCAATCAGTAAGCATCACATAGTCTACCCTTGGAACAAACCTATCAGGTGGTCTAGACACTCTAGATGATCTTCTCAAGGGCATTTCAGCTTCCTGTCCCACTTGCATATCAGCCACATTTGGCTCATTATTTCCACCAATAGATGATCCATCATCTACCCTTGATCGTATACCTGTGGGAGTACTTGGTGGTACCATTTCTCGCACATTTGGTGCATGGACAGATCGGGGGGGTCACTATATATAAACCCTCTATATCACGTGCGTTCAAGGCCTATATTTAAAATCCCTTATCTGCAAATTTTTTCATCAATAAAATGTACCCCTTTTCTATACAAATCTGTAAATTTTTTCCAAATTTATTTTAAATAGTCCCTTATGTATATTTATTTCTGTAAATTTTAGGAATTAAAAATATCCTTCTATCGAACTCACGTGATAGGGTTACATATGATGAGTGACCCCCTTGAGATGGACAGCCTGCTGTCTATCAACATATGTAGGTGGATTCACGTCCTGGAAAGTGATTCTCCTCATTTCCACATCCCTCATGGGTGCCTTACGCATCTTCTTCTCATTGAAGGCTACATCATGGTCGCGTATAATCTTCTTTTCTTCTGGATCCTAGACATGATAGCCCATCTCTCCACTTTCACCATAACCCAGAAAGATGCATTTCCTAGACTTAGGATCTAGCTTCTTTTGAAGCTCTTTTGGCACATATGCATATGCCTCACACCCAAATATACGCAAAGGAGAGTAAGAGAGCTTCTTGCCACTTCATGCCTCTTCAGGAATACCACCATCCAAATTCTTACTAGGTGATCTATTGATCACATGCACTGCAATCTTCATTCCCTCAACCCAAAAGCCACCAGAAAGACTTGCATTAGAAAGCATGCATTGCAACCTTTCTTGATTCATATTTTCTATAACTAGATTTTGCTCTAGAGTACGAGGGGATGTGAGCTCCCTCTTAATCCCACATGTATCACAAAAATGCTAAAAGTCATGAGAGAGATACTCTCCACCATTGTCAGTCCGTAGGCATTTAAGTGTTCTACCTGACTGATTCTCAATCAAGGCGAGCCATTTCTAAAACCTGGAACACATCACTCTTCCGAGCTATAACATAAGCCCACACTTTCCTAGTTGCATCATCAATGAATGTCACATAGTATTCAACCCCGCCTAATGACCGTGTAGGCATGGGACCACATACGCATGAATGCACCAAATCAAGCTTTTCAAACTCTTTCTTTTTCCTTCTTTTATGGGTTGATTTATATTGCTTCCCATAGAGACAGTCCTCACAAAATTCAAAATCAGAGAAACTCAAATGCGGTACATAACCCAAATGGCATAAGAGTTTCATCCCATTTTGGCTCATATGGCCCAACCGGCAATGCCATAAAGAAGTTCTTGGCTGCTTGGTTACTGCAACAACATGATCAAACACCCCTGATACACACAAGGGATACAAAGTCCCACACTTGGCACCTCTGGCCAAAAGCATAGAGCCTTTCTGAATTTTCCAACTCTCAGAACCAAAGATGGTCTCAAACCAGCATCATCTAGCTGACCCGTTGAAATGAGACTCTTGGTCATGTCTCACATTTTTCAAAATAAATGTAGACCCATTTGCAAAAGAAAACTTTATGTCACCTACTCCCACTATGTCACATGCGTAGTCATTTCCAGGATGCACACAACCTGTCTTTCCACTGTCATAAATGGAGAACCATTCCCTATGGCAAGTAACATGGAATGAAGCACTAGAATCCAAAATCCAATCCTGGGAATATGCATCATCTGAAGTGGTAAGCAACTCTGCAAATAAACTAGATATGAAGATAATGTCATTGTCACTATCATGTGTGACTGCATTGATCTCCTTGATCTTCACTTTTCCTTTGTCCTCCCTTGGACTCTCTTCATTCTGATTTGCACCCCAATTTGCATTCTTTTTCTTATCCTTTTGCTCTCTTTTAAGCTTGTAGCAATCCTTTTTCATGTGACCCTTCTTGCCACAATAGTGACACTCAATGTTCCATGCCCTGGACTTGGACTTGCTACGGGACTCTCCTCTTTCTTGAAACTTCCCCCTGGACTGTGATCTACCCCTTTGCACATTTCAGGTGGCATCCTGCTTGTGGCCTTCCATTGACTTCTGTTTAATCTCCTCGCCAACAAGCTACCAACCACATCATCAAAGTTCAATACTCCACCAGGTGCAGAGTTACTGATAGCAGTATGGAAAGTATCCCATGAGGATAGTAATGAGCATAAGAGAAATATTTGTAAAGAGAGTGGGAGAGAGGTAAGGAGTCTCACTTGCAGCTTTCTCACATACACAATAAAGGTGGAGGCTGAAAATAGTTTTCCTCTTCTTAGTTGTGAAAGCCAAAATAACTCTCTCTCTTAGTACAAAAGGAATAGATGAACCCTATATGTGGGTCTCAAACCAAACGCAGCTAACCTAGGTGGCATAGTAATTGAGCCACTAACTAGAGTACATAAAGATAGCTGTCATCAACCTATTATTCATGGGCAGTGTACCAATTGCATCTGCATCTAAGAAGTCGATGACATAAATGCACAACGGTCACCCTGGCATATCACGAGTGGAGCTCGATATCTCAACACTCCCCCTCGAGCTGAATCCTAATTCCTACATACTAAGCAAGTATGAACTTGTGTAGCTTCTCTATGCCTAATGCCTTTGTGAATATGTCAGCTACCTGATCCTCTGTGCTGACAAAAACTAGATCAATAAAACCTACTAGAACCTTCTCCTGCACATAGTGGTAATGCACCTCAATGTGCTTTGTTCTAGCATGATAGACTGGGTTATTTGCCAAGTGTATACTACTCATTTTGTCACAATAAATGACAACTGGCCCATCTATGGACTGATGCATATCATAAAGTAGCTCATGCAACCAAGCTACCTCACATGCAGCCATTGTTGCACCCCTGTATTCAGCCTCTGTGTCGATAAGGCAATTGTAGGTTGTTTCTTGTTGCTCCAAGTGACTGCAACACTCCCAAAATAAAACACATATCTACTGGTAGATCGTCTATCAGAAATACTACCAGCCCAATCAGCATCAGTGTATCCATGCAACTGTATCTAAACCCCAATCTCATAAAATAGTCCATACTGCAATGTGGACTTCACATACCTTAGTATGCGTCTATCCACATCCAAATGCAATTTCCTTGGAGCCTGCATAAACTGACTTACCAACCCAATAGCATAGCTCAAATCTAGCCTGGTAATAGTCATATAAATCAAACTTCCTACTATGTGTCTATACATAGTAGGGTCTTCCAGAAGCTCACCTGATCTGAACTTAGCTTCACATTCTGCTCCAAAGGAACTAAAATAGGCTTACAGCCTGTCATCCCATATTTGGATAGCATGTCCAATCCATACTGCCTTTGCAAAAGCCATATCCCACTTGTGGATCTAATCACCTCAATGCCCAAGAAGTAACGTAGCTCTCCCAAATCCTTCATCTCAAACTTTTGCTTTAATAGCATTTTCACATGAAGGATATCTGCATCACTATCACCTGTGATGATCAAATCATCAACATAAATGACAAGCAACATAATACCTTTCTCTATTTTTCTCACACAAAGTGAGAAATCCGCCGTGAAAATCTGAAAACCAATAGTGACAAGATACTCTCCTATCTTGTCACACCATGCTCTGGGTGCTTGCTTCAAGCCATACAAGGCTTTCTTCAACCTGCAAACAAACTCAGAATGAACAGCATGCACATAACCTGGTGGCTGCTCCATATAGACCTCTTCTTGCAAATCACCATGCAAGAAGGCATTCTTTACATCCATCTAATGTAAAGACCATCCCTTCGATGCAGCAGCAGTGATGACTGCTCTTATAGTTGCCATCCTTGCAACCGGACTGAATGTTTCTTCATAATCGATGCCATATGTCTATGCATACCCCTTGACAACTAATCTTGCCTTGTATCTGCCTAGAGAACCATTTACATTGTGCTTCATCTTATAAATCCACTTGCAGCCAATTGCATTCTTGTCTTTAGCAAAGGTAGCAATTCCCATATAGCATTTGCTTCCAAGGCATCCATTTCTTCATCCATGGCTTTCTCCCATTTTTCTTTTCCCATGGCTTGCTCAAAAGAAGTGGGTTCTGGTTCTTATATCACTTTGACCATATAAGCATAGTGAATGGCTGTAAATCCATCATATTTCACCCTATCCATAGGATACTTGACTCTAGTAGACTTGCGCAAAATAGGCTCACTACTAGGTGCTCTCAAAACATCCCTTGTCTTCCTTACTCCAGGTGTAACAATAGAAGGAATACCCAACTCATTATCAAGGCTCTGTTCTGAGCCACTGGATTCACCATCCACATAAGAATGACCTGCATTCACATCAATGGGCTGATCTACTTTCTCTTTTCCTTTTTGTGATACTTGCATACCACTATCTGCATTGCTTTGAGGAGATTCTCCTAATCTCACTCTGCCTGTCCATGGCGAAGTATGTGAACCACTATAGGTCCACTAATATTTTGTGATTGCTACTGTGAATTCTATGTAGCATTACCATTTTGTGCATCTACATCATCAATCACATTTACTGGTTTATACTAGCTACTCATCTCATCAAAAACAACATCTCTGCTCACTGTAAACTTACGAGTAGAAGGATTATAGCATCTATACCCTTTCTGTTGTAGATAATATCCAATAAAGATGCACTTCTCAGCTTTTGGATCCAACTTGGATCTCAACTCATCTGGCACATGAACATAGGCAATGCAACCAAAAACTTTCAAATGAGAAATATTTGGTTTCCTACCAGTATACCTCTCCTCTAGCATCATGCCATGTATTGCTGCAGTGGGAGTCCTATTCATTATGTAGACTATTGTAGCAACTGCTTCAGCCCAATAATAATTTGGCAAGTCTTTTTCATTGAGCATGGCACAAGATACCTATCGAATATGCCTGTTTTTCCTTTCTGCAAGACCATTTTGCTGTGGGGTATGACTGCATGAACATTGCTGCTTTATGCCATGCCCTTGCACGAACCTTGCAAACTCATTTGAGAGGTACTCTCCCCCTCCATCTGACCTTAGGCATTTTATTTGCAAGCCTGTTTCTTTTTCAACCATAGCTTTAAAAGCTTTGAAATGCCCAAGCACTTCACTTTTCTTTTTCATAAAATACATTCAAACTTTTCTGTTGTAGTCATCAATAAAAGTGACAAAATAATGACAGCCTCCAATAGATGCAGCTTTAATAGTCCACACATCAGAGTGGATTAATTCCAATGGCCTCTTACTCTCTTGAACATGTGTAGGAAATGGTTTCCTTGCTTGTTTTCTAAATTGACAGGCTTCACATACCTTATTCATTTCCGCAACCTTTAACTTAGGCAATCCTGCAACAATATTTTGGGCCTGCATTAATTTAAGTTGTCGTACATTAACATGGCCAATGCGTCTATGCCAGATATCAATATCTGCAACTACACCAATCCCATGTGCAAACATTGCTACACTCAATTCAGGCATGTCTGCATCCACCAACATAAACATCCTACCCTTCTTCTTCCCTTTTGCTATCAAGCGACCTTTATTTTTCATATCCTCAACAAAGCATCCATGAGGATTAAATCTGACCTGCAAGCCCTGCTCAACCATTTGACCAATAGAAACTAGGTTCTTGGTGATGTTCGGGAATGAAATACATCAGATAGGTATTTCTTTTTCCCATCCTGCATAGACAAAGGAATTTTACCAATCTACACAATAGGATGTGCAGTATCATCACCAGTCTCCACAAATCCTAGTTTTTCCATTTTCCTTGAATCCTGCATCTATTCTACATGACCTATCATGTGGTTTGATGCACCTGAGTCAATATACCACACATCATTGCTTTCTTCTACACTTGTCATAGAATTAGTCATGTGCTGCACCATAAACAAATGCTCATTTTTGTCATCACACTGTCTACAAGAGGATGCATAATTGCCTTGCTGCAATTTTCCATTCATAATGTCATTCTGCTTTTTATAGAAATCTTTAGCCATATGACCCATTTTACCACAATAGTAGCATTCAACATTGCTATTTGCATTTTGGCCTCTTTGCCATCCACCATGACCTCTTTGGATCCCCCTGCCTCTAAGGTTACCACGTCCTCCTCCATAGGATTGGTTTTCTTGAATTTGCTACATATTCTTATTTCTACCACGACCTCTAGATTCGGCCTGCTCTATCTCTTCCAACATTTGAGTAGAAGACGGTTTCTTTTGAAGTTCCTCCTGAAGAAGATGCACCACCATTTCTCTGCTCTTCAAAAATTAGAAGAGCAATCAACTCCTCAAAATCAAGAAATTTTTCATGGACAGCAATGGATGTCCGGAACTATGCATAATCCTTTCCATAGAAACTAAATCATCATCTTCCACTTGCGACCCAATGGAAGCAATTGCATATGCAATCTTCTTCACCTTCATGTGGTAGTCATTGATGCACATATTTTCTCTCTGCACATTATGCAACTCCTGCTTGAGCTGCATTTTCCTGGCTTGCGTATTTGTGCTGTACGTTTTTGTCAAAGTATCCCACACCTCCTTCGGCGTGCTTGCATCCTGAATATGCACAATCATAGAATCTAAAATGCTGATAGATAGCCAGTACATAACTTTTCTGGCTCTCTCATGCCATCCTTTAAATGCCCTCAACTCCTTTTGATTGGGAACATTAGGAATAACTGGTTCTTGTTCAGCTCTAGTAATGAACTCCCAATAGCCTTTTCCCTTAAGGAAATTTGTCATTCTAAACTTCCATGCTTGGAAGTTGTTCTTGTCAAGCTTTTCAATGACTATCTATGAAAGAGCATCATATGCCATTACAGAACACTATAAAAATATTCTGTCACTGCAAAAAACACAACTTCTATCTCACAAGGGTAGATTTGCAAAAGTGACGAAAGTGGTATTTGACCATACAGTCACTTCCTAGTGATGATTTTGCATCAACAGGCAATAAGAATGACTCTGTCACTCCCAATATCTTTGCGCATAGGCATACGATGCGATTTCTACGGCAACTTTTTACCGACTTGCAGAACAATGGTTGCACATGCCTGTGAAAAACTTCCGCCACCAAAACGGGCCCGAAAACGGTCTCGAATCAAAAAAATAATGTCACCCTCTCACTGCACTATAAAGGGCATCTCAATTTGAGATAGTGCACTCTTGCACTTTCTGGCTGTGCTACCTATAGAGATTTACTCCCAAACTTGAAAAAGGAAAGCAACACTGATCCTCTTACCAAGACTCCGTGAACTTGGTTTGCTTCCTTGAGATCCTAACCACGAACCGAGATTTGATACCATGTGAAGAGAGTGGGAGAGAGGTAAGGAGTCTCACTTGCAGCTTTCTCACATACACAATGGGGGAATACACACAAAGGTGGAGGTTGAAAACAATTTTCCTCTTCTTAGTTGTGAAAGCCAAAAGAACTCTCTCTCTTAGTACAAAAGGAATAGATGAACCCTATATGTGGGTGTCAAACCAAACTCAGATAACCTAGGTGGCATACTAACTGAGCCACTAACTAGAGTACATAAAGATAGCTATCATCCAGCTATTATTCATGGGCGGTGTACCAACTGCATCTGTAGCTAACAACTCGGTGACATAAATGCACAATGGTCACCCTGGCATATCACGAGTGGAGCTTGATATCTCAACAATATTGCCCTCATTTCTGCATCAATATTTATCTTTTAAGCTTGAAGCTGACTGAAAATGATGTTAAATTCATTCAAGTGCAAAGCTATGGATACTCCCTCCTTCATGTGTAGCTCAAACAATCTCTTCATGAGATAGACTTTGTTTGAGGTAGTCTCTTTCTCATTTGTAGCACACAGCTTTTTCCATAAAGCTTCCGTAGTCTTTTCAGTGACTACTGTGAAAGAAATTGTCTCCCCAAGATGAAGTCTAATGGTAGACTTTGCCAATGCATCCAACCATTCCATTCATCTGTGGACATAGCTGCAGGCTTAGCTGCAATCCCTTGCAAGGGTTTTATCTGCTTCTTTTGAATAAGCACATCCCTTATCTATTCTTTCCACAAAGAAAAGTTTGTCCCATCAAACTTTTTAATGCTGAAAAACTCCTTTTCAGACATGGAAGAGGATGCCATGATGAAGTAAAGCAAAATCCCAAATGCTAGTGCCTGCAAGAGAGAATCACACCAAATACCAGGTGCACCCAAATGTTTATGCCACAATAGAGTGAAATATCACCAAAACTCAAAGCTCAAAGCTCAAAGCATCAAAAGATATAGCTGACTCATGTGCATGTACTATGCATCCATATGAGCAAATATGGCCTAAAAAAAATGCCAACTACAACGGCAATCCAAAATGCCAATAAGTGCCAAATGGCTCACACATAAACATCGTCCATGGGCATATGCATCAACAATATCTCATCCAAGACATCATAACACTATCAGTGCATCACCTGCAATCTGTCAAAGCATCCATGTGCAAAGCATCCATAAAAAATAACATCCCACAAGATGTCCCACTGGACCTCCCTCAGGGGTCGACCCTCCCATTGTGAGGAAGTAGACTCACCATTTGAGTATGAGGCAGAGTACCCAGTGTACTATGTAGAAGGTGCAAAGTGTCTAATACCAGTTTATGCAAATCAAGTACGTCCCAACACATATCGTGCACCAATTATGTGCTACGGTTGAGGAGAGAATCATCGGATCGCAGAGTGCCCCCATGGTGGTAGCCTAGCTACTTCTCAACCCCTCTGTAGAGATTGTGGCATAGGACATGCCTCTATGGATTGTCCCATGAAAAATAAAGATTTGAACCTAAAGAGAAACAATATCCAAAAACTGATTTCCTGGAATCAACATCTCCAACCGAATCTAAGTCACAATGGCCAGCCAAGGAAGTGCCTGTACCATAGGTGATGCCATAATCAAGAGTGCCCTTCACATACTTGAGCACCCACATCCTTGCATTCCAATGATTCTCCCGAGGCTTATTGGAGAACCTGCTCAAAACGCCAATAGCAAAACTGATGTTTGTCGGTCTAGTGTTGCACAGATAGATGAGACTACCGACCAACTTCATGTACCTCTTGATGTTTGTAGGTGGTGAGGCATCCTCCACAAATAGCCTCGCATTTACCTCCACAGGTGTAGCTATCTCCTTACACTCACACATACCAAATGCCTTCAAGATCTCCCTTGCATATTTCTGCTAAGAGATGAAGATCTTGCTTGGCTCAGACTTCAATCCCCAAACAATAGTGCATCAAGCCTAAGTCTATCATCTCAAACTCTGTCTCAACGCCTTTCTAGTTAGCTGGATCATGTCTTCATAGTCACCTGTAATAAGGAGATCATCCACATATAGAACAATAATAGCAGATTTTCCACCTTTCCTATACACATACAAGTTAGCATCTGATGCACATCTTTTAAAGTTTAATTTATGAAAGAATTTGTATATCCATTGGTACCATGCTCTTGGGGTCTCTTTCAGCCCATACAAAGCCTTCTTCAGCTTGCATACCTTGTTCTTGGAATGGCGGGCCTCAAACCCTAGTGGCTGAGCCACGTACACCTCCTCCTTAAGGTCACCATTCAAGAATGCTGATTTAACATCCATTTGATAAATTGGCCACTTTTTATGAGCAGCCACCGATAGTAATGTGGAAATAGTGGTCATTTTGGCAGTCCAAGTGAAAGATTCGTGAAAATCAAACCCTTCAACCTGTGAAAATCCTTGTGCAAGCAATCTAGCTTTGTACTTTTCTAAAGTCCCATCGACCTTGTACTTTACCTTCCAAACCCACTTGGTGCCAATAACCTTTCTATTAGGTGGTCGATCTACCAGCTCCCAAGTTTCATTCTTCATGATGCTGTCATATTCTACTTGCATAGAGTTTTTCCAATCTCAGTCTGCAAGTGCTTCCTCCAAACTTGTAGGCTCCTTTATTTTTGCAATAATCTCAGCCATCAAGGCCATACTGACTATGTGAGCAGAAGCCCTCCTTTGCTCCTCGATTCTCTGAGATCGCCTTGGTCCATCTGCATGCTGCTCAATAAACATAGGCATTCAGTTATCATGGTCGTAGAGCTGCCTTACCCATCACCAGCAATGGCTTTTCCAATGGTGCAACAACAGGTTGGTGACTTATACCTTCATCATCTGATATTTCCTCTTCCTTTATAGCTCCTGGGATAGGTCCATAGTGAATTACCTCTTTGCTTAATGATAAAGTGGAAGAGCTCTTCTCTACCTCCACTGCATGCGGCTGCTCCCTGAACACCACATCGTGGCTTGGTATGATCTTCTTTGCCTCTCGTTCATGCAGCTTATAGGCTTTCTTCTCATCACAATAAAATAAGAAGATACATTTGGTGCCTTTTGGTTGTAGCTTGTTTCTATCTTTGTTTGTGTTGTCTCTTTCCCATGGCTTCCGCGAGAAGAGTAGGGTATTCTCAGTATCTAGGGTTCCGAGACATTTTGTCACCTACAAATATATTGGGGTTGTCGTTTGTAGTATACATGTAGCTTAGGACCTCGAGTCGTGTTTCAATGAGAGATGTAGGCTTAAGTGTGGTAAGCAAAAAAAGTGCATGCATGTGTAAAAGGAACGTGTACCATCATGGTTGAGATAATGAAGGCCTTCGTCTTCATTGGGGATTGCAAGAAGTTAGGAGGAGTTTAAGGATTAGAAGGAGGTTCCAGGGTTTAGAAGTGGGTTCCAAGGTTTAGAAGAGGCTCCACGGTCAGGAGTTCCAGAGTTTAGAAGAGGTTCCAAGGTTTAGAGTATAGTACATGTTGGAGAACTTGTCTCCCTTGTAGATCATGGAGATTAAGGGTTGAGGAACTAAGGGTTTAGGGAGAGCATAGGAGTGGGAGAGGAAGAAGGTGTAAGAGCATGGGGGAAAGAGGAGAGAGGAGGGAGGAGGAGGAGGAGGAGGAGGAGGAGGGAAGAGAAGGAGGGAGAAGGAGAGAGGAGGAGGAGGAAGGAGGGGGAGGAGGAGGGAGGAGGAGGAGGAAGATGGAGGAGGAGAAGTGAGGAAGAGGAGAGAGGAGGAGAGGGAGAGGATGGGTTGCAAGGATGGAGGACAGGGGAGGAGGAGTTGCAAGGTTAGGACATGCTTTTGGATGTGGAGTGCAAGGAAGCATGGACACTTGAGACAATTGCTTGGAATACCAAAGTAGAACTCAACACAATGCCCCAAAGAGTGTGGGCTTCATTCCATTATGAGGGTATTTATACAAGTTGGAGAGCTTCTCTCTCTACATGTAGAAATTGTAACACATTCTCTCTCTACATGTATAACTTACATGTAGAAGTTGCATGTAGGAGTTGCATGTAGAACTTGCATGTAGGAGTTGTATGTAGAACTCAAATGTAGAACTTGCATGTAGAACTCACATGTAGAAGTTGCATGTAGAACTTGCATGTAGGAGTTGCATGTAGGAGTTGCATGTAGAAGTTGCATGTAGAACTCGCATGTAGAACTTGCATGTAGGAGTTGCATGTAGAAATCGTATGTAGAACTTGCATGTAGAACACGCAAGTTTGATTTCTAAGAGGGATTATTTCTAGTCTCATGTAAGTACAAGCGGAGCTTTGCCGCTACTCTACACACACATTCTGTTCTACCTAAGTCCATGATGGCACAGAGACAACATACTCTCGGATCCATTTTATTACCTATCCTTCGGATCCATTTTATTACCTATCCTCAGGTTATGGGTGATTGCGAGCACGTACCTAGGTTGCCATGCTTTTAGTCCAGTGGTTGTGGAACTTGTGGCGTGCCAGTCGATCGTGTTGTAAAGCCTTGGCACCATATAGTATTTGCTTAGTTTTCAGGTAGCGTGTATCCACCATTTGCTCGAACAAAGATATGTGGCATGCTTCTAAGAAGATCACTCTCTGATAGAGTCGCTCGGGGGGGTCACTCATCATATGTAACCCTATCACGTGAGTTCAATAGAAGGATATTTTTTATTTCTAAAATTTACAGAAATAAATATACATAAGGGACTATTTAAAATAGTTTTGGAAAAAATTTACAGATTTGTTTAGAAAAGGGGTACATTTTATTAATGAAAAAATTTACAGATAAGGGATTTTAAATATAGGCCTTGAACGCACGTGATATAGAGGGTGTATACATAGTGACCCCCCTGAGTAGAGTCGGCTTGTAATCTGAGCATTGACACTTTCATTGGGATTGAAACCGAGTGGAGGTAAATGGCAATTGAGGTAACATGGGACCTCTAGAATGAATTCCAATGTTTTACAGAATATAGCACTTAGGTGAAGGAAGCGATCAATGTTGCCGCACATTATTTGCTCATGTTGCTGAAGTGCTCGGACCATTGTGCCTTGGATATTCCATTCTACACTAGAGTATGGTTTGATCATTGGCCAATTAATAGTTCGATCTTCATCCAAAGTGTGTATGTTGGCTTCCCATTTTTTACGCCATGGAACTGCATAGAACTTGAGATGTGTTCTAAGACATGGAGGTGCCGGTAGGTACTCCTTCAAGAATATTACATCAAAGAGCTTGGGGCAGCACCAATCAGGTTGTGGATCCAACTTGCTAATCCAACCTTCACTAATTTGATGCTGACGAAGGTTGGTAGGAAAGTTGGGTCCATCCACCTCGAGTTTTCATATCAGGGTATTTGGTCCAAAATTCCTTGATGGGGTTAGTAGGAAGTGGTATCTCATCAACATGATACCCATCAGTGGAATTTGGCATGGGCGTACGAATTGGATTATCTGGATCTTGATATTCAAAATCAAATATTGTGTCATTTTTTGCTGATGGAAGCACAAGTAGTGCCGCAGGTGATGATGGGGCAGTGAGAGAATCTGAGGACATGGGGGAGAATTATGGGAGAGTGTTAGTTGCGGAAGGGGGAGTAGAGAGGAGGGGGGGAAGAACTAGGCAAATGGTTTGAGCAGCTTGGTAATCCTCAAGGGTAGGATTAGCAAGGGAGGGGAAGAAGCTAGGTGTGAGGGGCTCATAAGTTTGTGACTGTTGGGTTAGTTGAAAATGGTGAGAGGCATGAGCAAAGAGGGGATGGAGGGAATAGATGTTAGGATGGAGCTCGGGGAAGGTTAAGAGGGTGGTAGCAGCAAGGGTAAGTGAGGTTATGATGTTGGCAGAAAGAGTGGTTAGATATGGGAAGTTGGATGTGAGATAGGCCCTATCATCTTCCGACACTTATTTTTGTTGGTGCGATGGGATGATCAGCTGCATGGGTGGGATGTCGGTTATGTCGTGCCTTGCAAATAATAGGGATGGCCTTTGTAGAAATGGCAACAAACCTACAATAACCTTGAGGATAGGATTATTCATGAGGCATACATATGCAATGAAAGCATCCGTCCTGAGTGCTATAAACCTGGCATGTGTAGACATGCAGAAGATAATTTTCTCATCTTCGGACAAGTCTTGGAAAATTATGCGTAGGTTTTTAGTCCCGATGGAATGTTCCCATTTAATTGTTGGATGAGTAGATATGATCCTGATTTGGAGTTGCTTCCATTGGATAAGCACGCGTGTGTTGAGGTGATCTTCCACTTGTAGAGCAGCCACAAGCTCTAAGGCACAAACTGCCAAAGATTGTTTCATTTCTTCAAGCTTTTCTTTGCAATCTTGGAGCTCTTCTTCTTTGTAAATTAGAGTGAGTCAAGCTTGTGCCACTACCTCCATCTGTTGAGCATGTGCGGACATCAAGGAGTTATAGTAGGTCTGTAGGATTGCCGTTGCTTGTACTGCTTTTGTCAGATGTGTTTGAATTTGGTGGAGGTTGGAGGTCACATCCCTCACTGCCTTCTCTTGAGCTTGGAGAGCTTGGTTCATGCACACTTCTTCTACCTCCTTCTCATCTATTTGTCCCGGAAGTGCCTTGACCTCTATGGTGATTGCATGGAATTGGTCTTCATAGCTATAAAGAGGCAATGTTCCCAGTCCATTGTATCCCTCACATCAGATCTTCCAACTAGTAGCTCTTCACCTAGTATCTATCGAAATCGCCATCTAAGCTCCACTGTGGGAGCGCATGGGTGGACAAAGCCATCATCTGTACTACATCAGTATTGAAGGAAAAATTTTTTCCTCTCCAGTTTGCTATGTGCTCTCTATTCTTTGTTCAGTTTTCATTCCGACATTCCGTGTAATTTAACAAATTCTCCCCTAATGGACATGTCATCACATCGCATGTCCAGATAGAACTTACCTCATGATCCCCCTCGTAGGAGGAGATGTCATGCGCTCTACTCTTTAGAGGACTTTGATTCCAGTCAGTCGACTCCTCAAGGGACTACCCTTGGGTGGACTCCCCATGGGCCAACTCCTCAAGGGACTACCCCTCAGGGAACTCCTTTGCTAGTACCCCATGGCTTCATCGGGAGTCCGAATAAGTTTGTCGCAGCCATGAGTGATGTGGAGGCAATGAGATTCTTCTCTCTCCTATCCCAGGGGACCTCCACTATTCCCTCTCCTACAACCCTCGGGGGTAGATCAGGGACATCAATAGCTTTACCTACTCGACATCCGTACCTTCCCAGGGATCATCATCGGGGCATACCCATCCTAGGTCTAGAAAGAATAGTAAGGGTCGAGCCCACTGTGGTGATATAGGAGATGTAGACAAGTCTACACACTCCCACCACTCTAGCTCTCCTGTATATCATGAGACGTGGTACCATTCTGGTCCTTTGCCCTCTCCACTCATAGGCTCTAGCACCCCAGGGACCACTCGCTTCCCTACTCACTCCTTAAGTACTCGCTCCACCCATCACTCTAGCTCGTGTACTCCATCCACCATGCATGCTTCTGAATTTGCTTTGCTCGAGGACCTATTCTACAGAGTGAACAGCATTGGGGAGGTTATACAGGACGATGATGGGAAGGCAATCACACACAAGATACATGAGGAGGTTGGTGAGCATCCACTTCCCCAAGGATATGTTCAAACCTTGGAACCAACAGGACAATAGAGCCAAGGAGGCCATCATAGATGCCCTCAAGAGACAATTTCCAAATCTTAAATGGTATGACTTTGATCAAAATGCCATGCTTACATGCATGGGGGAGCTCCTTAAGTCTCGCAGATACAAATTAAGGGAGGCTGTTGAGGAGGGTAAGCACAAGCTAAGGTGGGCAGACCCGAAAGATTAGGAGAGAGAGAAGAAGGAGCACAAGGAGAATGTAGAGGCATTTGAGCCTTAGCGAAGGGTGGCGAGGATACACCTAGAGACCATAGGTCCTTCACATGTCACGATCAGTGGCAGACTCGAGAATGTGGCATGGGTCATGGTAAGTATATATTTATATT
Organism: Dipteris shenzhenensis; assembly: GCF_047967505.1. NCBI lineage: Eukaryota > Viridiplantae > Streptophyta > Polypodiopsida > Gleicheniales > Dipteridaceae > Dipteris > Dipteris shenzhenensis. Next base: position 34,068,481 of record NC_141603.1, on the reverse strand, counting down.
CTATTGAATATCTAATATGTTTAATCATTCAAATGTTTTGTCATTCATATCTAACTAATTGAATTTGGATCCATAGGAATCTATGATTGGAAGGTCTCCAAGCAAGGAGTACAGAAGGGCATTCAGGTTTGGAGACAAGGCATTGTTTAAGGAGAAGGAGAAAGAACGAGTCCACATCGACTGGGAAGGGGTGGCGGCACATCATGTGAGTATACCCTATTCCTCTTCGTTATCATTTGACTATCACCATTGTCTTACAATCAACGCTCTTGGTTTTTCTAACTTGTTTCATTCTTAGGGAGACATGTTTGACCCATCCGGAGATCCGAACGGAGAGACTAGATCCAAAGAAGAAGTGGTTAGGCTTGCAAAAGAGGAGGGTGAGGAGGATGAGGAGGGCACATGTAGAGAGACCGAGGGCGAGGGGGAGGAGGACGAGGAGGGCGAGGAGGATGAGGAGGAGTAATAGTAGGATAGAACATTTAGTAATTCAATATTTCAGCACTTCTTATGTTTGGAGCACATTACTTCGACAGATTTTCCATTTTGGAGTTTGGCACTTTTGCCATTTTGTAGTGCATTAGCGCATTACTTCGGCGGATTTGCCATTTTGGAGTTTGACACCTTTGCCATTTGGTAGTGTATTACTTTGGTAGATTTGCCATTACTTTATAGACCTTCTTTGCAAATTTGTAACATGTACACCTCCTTCCTCATTTGTAACATTTAATCATGATTCTAACGAAGAAAAAAACTATGTGGGATAGGATGGGATTGAAACAAGCCCCATCCTGCCTTGGGGTGCCAACTCAATATGTAATATGTTGTAACTACCCTTGTCCAAAATCCAAGGTATGGGGGGACAAGGTCCATATATAATATGCATGGATTTCCTTAAAAATTTTCAAATATGCAAGAGAAAAACATGAAAATTTCATGTCCCCCCTCCCACAAAATATAAGGTATGTACCTTGAAAAGTATGCAAGATTTGAAGATTTGTACATATTTTTCATAATATGTGAGGCCCAAGGGGGGGGGTCTTTTGGATGAGGAGGGGTAGAACAAAAATAACACTAAAAAATGAAAATCCATCTCCTTTCAATTTAATCTAAAATTTTCATGTCTTACCCAAATTTCAAGGTGTACAGGCATATTTGAAGCTCTTTTTGTGTAGAACACAACCATGTTAATTTGAATAATTTCTACTCATGGCATATTGTTAAATTCATTTCCTACTCAAGATTTTCATAGGTTTTCTTACTAAAGGGAGTTGGCGCCCAAGGTATCCTGCCCCACAAATGTTTTTTTAGCTTCTGTAAAAACGTCGGTATATACCGACGCCTGAACTGACACTACAGTGTCTCTATATACCAATGACTACACCATTGCCCACACTGACCTGGGCTATCATATGTTACCGATGGTGACACTGACTCCCGCACCAATAGTTTATTTGCAACATCCACACTAATAGACATTCCGACACTTTCAAATTGTTTTTTTTTTAATCTTCATATTTAGCATTGGTATCGGTGTCGAAAAGCCGCCCATGTCTTGTAGTGCAATGTGAATGGTAGGTCGCGATAACATGGTTGATTCCACAATAGAAATAGGAAATGGTGCCTAAGTTAATGGTAGTATACATGAACCAACTTACAAAAATTGCAAGCCAGTTCATAGCTCCTAATATCTCCTGTGCACTCACCTACTCATAGCTCTGGTTCTTTTTTGTCTTCCTACATCAAGTCACATGAAGCCTTGGGGGGTTCACCTCAAAAAAGTTTAGTGTATCAAGTGCATTCAAAAGGAGGGGTATTTTAATTCAACTTTTTGAAAAAATTTAACAGGATTACAATAACAAGAGGGGTTGTTTAACTCAATTTTAGGAAAAAATCACTTAGTTCATAAGTAAAGATGGGTGTTTTTATTGGGGGGGAAATTTTAGTTGAGGGCTTTTTTTAATACCCCTTGAACGCACGTGATACATATGGTTTCTTAGTAGTGCACCCCCCGAGCATGAAGCAACCTTGGAGAAAAAAGTCCGAGGAAACTTTGAGGATTAAAGAAACACCCCTTTGTTGTTGTTTGTTTACTAAGGACCTTTTTTCGTCAGCTTTCCATGATCTTCAATACTTGCACTTGCTCCTATACAAGTCGCTACAGCTGCAAAGGATGTTGTTGTTGGTGCCTTCTTGTTGTTGCTCTACTACTAGGCTACACTGCTTGTATTTCTTTGAGGTTCTTGTCATTTTGTATTTTGTCCAAATTAGCATCTCTTGCCTTATAAATGTAAGACCACAACACCTTTGCATTCTCAGCACTTACTCACTCACTTATCTACTTGTTGTGATGACCTTTGCTATAGCTATCATTGCTTCTTTTGTGCTATCTTGTGCTGCTACTGCTGCTATAGTTGCATGGGGCGGGGTGGGGATCATTGAGAAAATATAACAGAGATGTCAAGGAAACATGAACGATAGCAGTATCCTGATTGGGATGGTAGCAAAATGAAGATGACATGTACCCCATTACCCACAAAGCCCCACTTCTTTGAATCGTGTAACGCTTGGCAGAATCTTGTAATTGGCTAATTTCAAATTATCCTTAATATTTAAACATTACATTTTCATTTGTTTTGTGTTGAGAATACATGTTTAAAAGAGATTGTTAAGGTACTTAAAGTTTGAGTTTTGAGATTAAAAAGAAAATTCAAAGCTACCTTATTACTAGCTTTATTTCCAAAGATGCTTCATAGGTGGTCTAATATGCAATCCTTTATTAAAAGATGGGTTTTGGTTCGATTTCCTCTAGTAATCTCCTACACCTATTGAACATAAATCCATAACTAAGGATCCCCTTCCATATCATTTGATTTTAGCATGTTTGATTAAATGGATAGCTTTTACAAAAAAGGATCTATCTTGATTCAAGTTTTAAAGACTTGAAAACACAACTTAAACTCAGTGTGTCTTTGTTAGTTATCCTAGTATTACATAGATAAACTCACTTTAGAAAATAGATAATCATTCATTAAGTTAAAATGCCTCTAATACTATAAAACTACATGCTATCATAATTTCTAAATCCCGTTTGGGTCTTCTTTCATACTTAAATTGATTCTAATCTTTGTTTAAAGAGCTAGATTGTTCTTAAAATCTTAAGAGACAAGAGTCTTTTATGAAAGATAAATTTGTTAAACATTTTTTGAAAAATATAAATTGTTCTGAAAATTAAACCATGTCCATTCGAATTGACAACTTTTGACATGGTCAATTTGGTAGATTTATGAAAAAGGTGTGGAGTAGTTGGAAATCTACTATTTAAAACCACCTTAATTTACTTACTTTTTTAAAAGATATTTTGATAGGCAATATTTTTATAATAAACCATTTGAACATTTGATAGAAAGATAGCCCACGGGCCACCACAAAGATGACCTTATTGTTTCTTGTCTTTTCATTAACTGAATTACTAATCTTGTATGCAAAAGAAACCTTAAGATAAAATACGAGCAAGTTTACATATAGTTTTATCTGCTTCTTTAGGTGGCTATTATAGAGGTTAGATGGTTGATCATATGAGTTAATATGAAGGTATTTTTAATGCATCTACTATTATAACCATGTCCTTTGATAATGCATATGACTCCTATTGTATGGTGATCTATAAAGTGGCTATACATTAGATGGAATAATTACCTTGAATAAAAGCTACCTTAAAATACATGAAAAAGATAGCTACTCTTCATATATTATGAAAAACCACTATAAGAAATACTCTTGAAGGCTACTACATAGACTCCTTTAGAAAAAGGAAAGAAGATTAGGCTATTTTAGTCTAAAACCATCCATGTATCTTTATGGTTAGTTAGTACCAAAAGGTAGTAAAAAGTTCTAGAGATGGTTTTGTAAATGTCCCCATTGTGGGGGACACACACAGACAAAGAGAGAGAGAGAGAGAGAGAGAGGCTTGACTAAGTGTTCTTTGCTATGTAGACAATTCATGTGTGATCCTTCTCTTGAGATCTTGATGTATCCCATTGCACGTAATATATTTTCTCCAATTGATTTAGCATGCCACCTATCCTCCCACACAATTGTGTGGATATCTATATTATAATATATGTATTCATGTACTTCAATATATATTAACATCGTTTATGATTGACTTCTATATGCAATTGGATAATAATATTCAAGCTTTTTAATACATGGGAATTGCAGCTCAAAAAGTGGTGAAAATCTCTATTGTGAAACAGTATTAAGACCAAGATTGGAGTGCACGTGAGGTTGACTTGGAATGGGCAGGTTCTAGTCAATGGGTTTCCGAAAGGAAGTTTTGTAGCACATCCTAGGATGTGGTCAGAAGAAGCCCACAACTATTGTGTCACAACTAGCAATAGTGCTCCTATGCGTCACAACTAGCAATAGTGCTACTATTGTGACACAATTGTCACAATAGTGCTACTATTGTTACAATTACATCACAACTGGTATCACACAGATAGCTGTTACGTAATTGTAGCAATAGTGCTACAATTACGTCACATCCAGAATTGACATAATTGTAATTATGTCAATTCTGGATGTGACGTAATTGTAGCACTATTGCTACAATTACGTAACAGCTATCTGTGTGATACCAGTTGTGATGTAATTGTAACAATAGTAGCACTATTGTGACAATTGTGTCACAATAGTAGCACTAATTGTCAATTCTGGATGTGACGTAATTGTAGCACTATTGCTACAATTACGTAACAGCTATCTGTGTGATACCAGTTGTGATGTAATTGTAACAATAGTAGCACTATTGTGACAATTGTGTCACAATAGTAGCACTATTGCTAGTTGTGACGCATAGGAGCACTATTGCTAGTTGTGACACAATAGTTGTAGGATGTGCTACGAAACTTCCTCTTGACCAGAGAATGAACAAACGAGCTCCGACTTTTTCCGACTCTTTTTCGTCCCCATTTCGGAAACCCATTGACTAGAACCTGCCCACAACTATTGTGCTCTTGCAAGAGCACAACACTTGTGAGCTTCTCCTGCATGCTGTTAGCCTTCAAATGAGTCCTGCACTCGCCAACTTCCATCAGCCATCCTCCATAGCTCCTTCACGATCCTTCCTTCCATTTCCCTCCCCGATGGACTTCCCATCCCTTGTATATAGCACGCTTCAATCCCTTGTCCTTGCTGCTTGGAGCCGTAGACGCGCCATCTTCTTGTTAAATATTAGCTTCAACCTCATGGCTTTGTTTCCTTCCTTCCGCCGCTACGCCCTCGCTGCCTGCCGATTCTTGTCCTACAACATCTTCTGGCCTCGCTTACCTTGCAAGATGATCTACCATTTGCTGGCTTCTCCCCACTTGTGTATTCTCCTTAATCTCGTTATCTTGACCAATATAGTCGTGAAGTCCTCCGTCCTCAGCGCGGCTTTTCCAGTGTTTGAGTCCGTTGAGCACGCTCTGCGAGGGGCGCATGCTAGTGCTAAAATAAGGGTTGTTACGAATCTCAGTGCGTTAGAAGAAATCGTTCGGCAGGAGCGGCAGAGGCTTTTCACGAAAGATCTCAGCTTGGAGAATACATCTCGACTGATTCTATCTTCTGAAGAGCAAGAGAAATTCTCGGCGGCCAATGATAAAGTACATGCTGCCCTTAGTGGAGATAACACAACAGCTGTGGTATTCATCATCCAGAAAGGACTCCCTTATTATGATGATCTGCCTCCAATGGAAGATCCTTCACGTAAGGTGGTACCACAGGCTGTCGTTACTGAAGGTAGGAACGCGGCTGGGCATCCGGATGAGCAGCTGGATAAGATTTGTGAACGTGAAGACAATCAGGTGTATATTGGAGAGGCCGAATCTAGCGACGACGAAATCGGTCGGGAAGAACTCAATCGCAGAGCAGATGCCTTCATTCTTAACTTTCGGAGAAATCTATGGCTGCAAAGGCAGGACTCATGCAGACGGAGGTACGGCTTCGAAAGTGAGGGAGCGTGAGACGATCAAATTCTACAGCCGTATACTGCAAAAAGCTACTGCTGTAACTATGTGAATATTCTGTAGAAAAAAGATTGTGCCATTCAGCAAACTCCTGGTTTGGTGTACAGTATTAGGACTTTTATACGAGGCGATAAACTGATGGAAATAGTTGTAGCACGTCTAAAGTATTTCCCGCTGCTAGACTGCACAGTATACAGACATCTTGTACATATTGTGGGACTTTTACATGCCATCCTTGTACGTATTATACGCCCATCAGGGTGGGACATCTGCATCCATTAGGATGGGAGTGCTACGTTAAACCCTGGACAGAAATAATTGTAATAAAAGTCAATTGTTGTGTACTGGAGCTCATGCGACCTGACTCTGGTTATTATACTTTTGATCGATTTGCTTCAGCTCCCGATCACGGAGTACAAACCACAACTGGAAAATGACGGGAAAGCGGCTAAGGATTACTTAAACAAAATATTTTCCACGACGAACCGCATTTCGCATCATTCAGCTTAAATTCGCACACTCATAAGGTTACAGTCTAGTATCGTAGTATAGTTCCACTTTTTAAAGGATCAAAGGCGCAAAAAATATGTCGTCGAAGGTGCTACTCAACAAACCAATGACCATTTCCCAGCCACGTAGATACTTATAGAAGTGCAACCTGCCATTGTATAGACGAGTGAGTAACCTGACCCGTCTACGACGAGCTAGAGACCCGCTCCATTGGGTCTCAACATGGGATCTCAAAAGCAACCTTGCTAATTTGAGAATGGCATCCAAACTTGTGTTGCCACATGCTTTCAAGATGGCAACAAAGGTAAAGCTACTTGGCGACAGACCTTGCTTCTACATTCGCACATAAAAGCCCAAGGCTTCCTCGCTTTCTTCTTGTTTGACATACCCCAAGATCATTGTACTCCATGTAAGCACGTTAATTAAAGACTTGTAATGCTCCCACATTTTGTGAACATGTCCACCAAAGTGGTTCCCACAGAAAAATCAAACTCAAAGCCAATCTTTAAAGCTTTAGAGTTATTTCCTAAACTTCCTTTAAACTTGCTTCCCCTCTTCCATCATGCAAGGCTATACTGTTGCATGCCTTACCATGACATCCAAGCATACAAATCCAAAGCCAACACATCCTCGTCTTGCTTGTAACAACCCATGATCATGCTAGACCAAGAAGACACACTAATGGGAGTTGTCTAGACCTTCGATTCTTATGAATGCACCTCAGATTGACCTTCAAAGGCTACACATGTAGCCAAGACTCTACGGAAAGCACATAGTCAGTTGCAATGCCACTACCAAAGGGTGGCTTGAATGACCACTATGACTCAGTTCAACTTCCACAAATATCAATTGTACCGGTATGAGCTCTTACTTGTATGCAAGCTTTGCATAACTATAAATTGTATTAAATGGGAGATGGATTTGCTCATTCATTGACGATTCTACCCTTGGCCACACATGGACGCAACCCATGTGATCCTTTTAAAGGATCTTAAATTTGAAGGGAGAATGTAAAGAATGTAAATATTATATATATAGATATAAATGTGTATATAATTATAAAGTAAAATTAATAAATATCTATGTATATAAATTTATGTTTATATACATATATATTTGTTTATTTATCTATTTAAAAACCAATATATATTTATATTTATATTTAAATATACATATTTTTAAAGTAGTCTCTCTTTGTCTTTATACATACATACATACATACATATATATATATATATATTATAATGTATATTAGATAGTATATAATATGAAATATACTCTCTCTCTCTCTCTCTCTCTCTCTCTCTCTCTCTCTCTCTCTCTCTCTCTCTCTTCTCTCTCTCTCTCTCTCTCTCCTTTCTTCTCTACTACTCTGTTGCCTCCTTTGACTGTACCAACTGTCAGATCATTGTATATATATGCATAGGCCCGTCAGAGACTGTGGTGACATGTGGCATCTCATGCAACTACAATGACATGTGTCATCATGTTGTATATATGCATAGGCCCATTAGAGACTGCGACGATTGGATGGGAGGACGTCTTGCACGATGACATATGGCATCTCAAGAGTTGTGACTGGACTACACTGTAGTTTGGTCAAAGGGTAGGTGGAGCCCTGCGTCAGTCTGTGCTGCCACATGTCCTTAGCACGTCCTATCATGATCGGCTCTTTCATAGTTTGCCCGTGTCGGCACACAAAACTCCCTCCTCTTCATCCCCCAAGCCTCCTCTCTCCCCAAACCTCCATCCTCCTCCCCCGAACCTCTAGAATGCTTCCCTAAGCCTCCATATCCCTACCACATGGTCGGCTTGGTAATAGCCTCTATTAAGAATATTATATATATATATATATATATATAATATGTGTGTATATATAAACTAAACACGAAATGTTGAAAAAACATTTAAAATGCTCGCCGCCATAGCGTTGCACCTTTGTCTCCAGCTCAGCAGCAACTAACCTCATGCCTCACCGATAGACCCTGCACATCTACGTGGACCCACACACATCTATCTCGCAACCCCTCATCTTGACTCTGCTTCCCCCACTACTACACATGCATCTTATTGCGACGTTTACGTATCGACGATTAGCGCCCGCTTAGCGTTAATCGTCGGTATAAAAATCGGGTGTCGTAAATCGTCGCTATATAGCGACTTTTGCTAAGCGTTGCTATATAGCGACGTTAGTAAAAGTCGCTATATAGCGACTTTTAAAGGTCGCTATATAGCGACACTGAGACAATATATTATAGCGACATTTTACAGAGAGGTTTTTTTTTTTTTTTAGCCTTAAAAATTATTTTCTTCCAATGATAAAATTTTTTAAATTTTCATACATGTTTGAGCTCATAGAGAATTAAAAAATGAGAGCATGTACATCAAGCCTTTGAAGCTCATATATTCATGTCCAAGTTTGAGATGAGAAAAATCAAATTAAATAAGAGCATTTACATCAACTGTTTCATCTTGTGCCAAGTCTAAGGTGCCAAGCAAGTCTATCTCCAACTCTATACCGAGTTGATCTCCTATATCATCATCGTACTCTAGCATCGTACGTTCACCTAAAAGTATTTGATCATCTTCTTCAATTAAGCTTAAGTGTGGTGATTGATCTTGACGATTGTTGTCTTCCTCGTCAATATCGTGATCTCCATCCTCCTCCCGTGCGATGTCATTATGCGCATCTTCCTCTTGCCTCATATGGTGATCTACATCTTCTTCGCTAGATTCATCAATTGGATCCGGCATTGGTAGTGGCATCTCCATATCCACATCTCGATCTTTAAAAATCTGCTTACTTCGTGGTGCAACTTGGATCACGTACCACCATCTTGGATCAGAACGATCCGGATGAAAAACCACCTATATTGAAGATGAAAAATCACGTGCCAAATGTCGTCAATTATATATATATCAATGGACTTAAAAAATGAAAGCTTCGACTAATTAAATCATTAGTATGCACCTGCTCACAGTGCTCGGGAAGAACAAAAGTATCACTTTCATCGGTCCAATGTTTGGTGGAGTCTATTGCAAAGAGACCGCTACTATCTTTTCTCACAGTCGCATGGGGACCGTTGTAAGTAGTTCTAAACCATTTTACATCAAGAATGAAAATAGTAAATCGTCTGAAATCAATTTCATAGATGTCGCGTATGGTTCCACAATAATCCAACTGTGAGGAGAGAAGATTGGTATCCGAAGCACTTGCTCGGCTATCTTGTGTGAAGTTAGCCATGACTCCACAATCATACGTGACTCTCTTTGAATCAATGCGTTCCACACGAAAATGTCGTCCATATGACCATAATGCACTGTACTTTTTGTACTGTAAAAGAGCATCATTAAAACAATGAAGATGCACCTATTTTATAGCATATATTGCCACAAATAATTACTTAATTATGTCAAGAGATAAGAAACTTACATGCACCATACATCCAGATGATAACTCCCGCTCGCGCTCGTTTATTGTCTCTCCATCACGTTCGGCTTTAGGTATAGCTAGTTGTAGCCAATCAAGTGACATGTGAGTAGGGAGAAGAGCTAGATCTCGTGGATATGGTTGTGATCGCCTGTACATTACTCTGAATCTCGTCCTTGCATTTATTCTTTCTGCTTTGGCCACTTCATATCTCTCAATCCACTTCTGCATCTCAGGGCTATTGAGGATACAAAACTTATTGAATTTCTCCATTTTCTCTTCGCTCATCTTTCTTTCAATCCCTTTTCCTTGGGGGACCTCGCCAATGATGCGATCATCATCCTTGTTGTGCCAAGCTTGCGGCATATCAGGATCCGTGGATGCAAGAAACTCTGTGATATATACTAATGACTCTTGCACAAGCCATCCCTCTGCCATGCTTGCTTCTGGTCTTGCTCTTTGTCTTACAAACCCCTTTAAAGTTTTCATAAACCGCTCGAGAAAAAACATCCATCGATTATGAACGGTACCTGCTATAGCCACCTCATCAACTATGTGCACAAGCAAGTGGACTTGAGTTGTCATAATGCTTGAGGGAAAGTGCTTCTCAAGCAAGCATACGGCTTCGATGGATTCCACCCTAGCCTTCTCGATGCTCGATATAGAGATCTCTTTTTGAGATATCCACCTATTTCACATGTCCATGCATATGTAAGATATTTGAGATATCCACCTATTTCACATGTCCATGAAGAAAATACATAATGCGAATTGATAGTAAGCATACCTCACAATACCACAGATCTTGAATATAGCATTTCTAACATCTTCTTGTAAGCACCCTTTTATTGTAATTGGAAGGATGAACTATCAAAGCAACAATGAAATCATGTCAACAATATAACATAATAATAATTACGCTAATGCATCACTATTATCAATACACTAATTCTACTTAGAATACCTGTAAGACCTTGTGCCAATCATGGGACTTGAGGCCACTAAGCTTATTGTCCTTTGAAAATGCTCCTTTCAAGCAACGCATGTACCCTGTCGGTGTTTGAAAAGAGGCAATGTCTGCCTTGATCGCTGCCTCCTCCCTCGTAGAGAGGATCCACGTTGCTTTCGGGAGGACAACTTTTCCTGAAGCATGCACTTGGGGCCACAAACGAGACATCCTATTCATAGCACGCAAGTCTTCTCGCACTCCTCTCGAGTCCTTGGAACCAACCAAGTGTGCCCAAATGGTAGCCCCCACATTCTTAAAGATATGCATGGGATCCAAGAGATGATTGATTTGTAACTGACCCCAATAAGGAAGCTCGTGAAAGATCGATAGCCTCTTCATACCAGGAGGAGGTTCCTCTCCATTCTCCCTCCAAGCTTGAATCCAATCACTTGCTTTCAAATATGATGGTGGTGGATCAAGCTGACCTCCACGTGCGAGATGGTCGAGCGGAAGGTATCGAGCATGACCTTCATAAACATTTTTCCTCATGTGTTTGGAGTAGCGTGCAAGCGATTTCAGAGCGGGTCCACAAACAGGACAAGCATGGTACCCACTTGTAACAAGTCCTGCACGCGTGCATGAATATGTTAGTACAAGACATGCGTGCAAAAGAGAGTAAAAAAAGCATAATCCCTCATTGTACATGTAAAGACATAACCACGTACCTGCGCACTCTCCATATCCTGGGTAGTCATGCATGGTCCACATCAAGATACCCCTGACCAAAATATCATTGGTATGCCTAGGAGCTCTGGAAATATCAAAGACCTGCACTCCTCTCCATAATATCTGTAACTCCTCTATCAAAGGTGCCATGTACACGTCCATGTTTTTTGCCTTGTACTTTCCTGGCACAAGTAGTGCAAGCATGAGGTGTCCCTTTTTTATTGTTAGCCATGGTGGGATATTGTAATTCACCACGACTATGGGCCATGTCGACCAAGATGTCGAGCGTAACCCGAAAGGATTCACGCCGTCCATGGCTAGCCCAAGATGTAAGTTGTGTGGCTCTCTCGCAAAGTCCGGCCACTGATTATCTATGTGCTTCCAAGCTGCACAATCTGCGGGAATCCTCAATGTGTGATCAGTGGACCGATGAGATTCATGCCATGTCATCAACTCCGCTATGGATTTGCATCGAAACATGTGTTGTATTCTTGCAATGATGGGAAAGTTTCTTAAGACCTTTACCGGTATCCTCTCACCCTGCAAGTCATCTCTATATCGTTGTTCCCCACACTTTGGACAACTAGCCAAATCTCCATGCTCACGGCGAAAGAGAATACAATCATTACGGCAAGCATGGATGGTATCATAATCCATACCCACCATTGTTAGCATCTTTTTCGCTTCATCTCTTGATGCGGGCATGGTATTTGGTGCAGGCAACATCTTTTGGAGCAACCTATGACAAAGACACTATCCAAATGATGATTCTCAAAACAAACAATATCCAAATAATAAGTCAATCAAATTAATGCAAGGGCTAACCTCATTAAGGCCGAGACACTTGTATCCGACCACCCATATTGTACTTGTAGATTCAAGATTGAGAGACAAGCACGTAGTTTAGACATCCTGGCACCCTCGTACAATTGTGTTGATTGCAACTCTCGCATTTTCACCTCAGACTCTGACATCACGTGTACGTGGGATGTAGTGCCCCTAAAAATAGAATCCATCATGTCGACCATACCCTCGTCGTCATCCGGGAGACTATAGTCTTGTTGAAAGTGAGAAGGTATATGTGTACCCTCGTCACCCTCGTCACCCTGTCATAAGCTCATTCGTGTAAATAGAAGATCTTCTAATTCCGGGTATACAATAAGATTGCGAACTTAAATAGCTTTGACTTACCGATGATCCATCAACATGTGCAACACCAATGGGGGGTACTGGTTCCGGCTCCTCCCCATACATCCGCAAGTGGCACATGATAATACGACGTTGATGTCGTACTTCTCGCTTGCAATGAGTGCAATGACAATATAACCTCTCCGTAAGCCACTTCGTGCTTCCGGGCGTTGGCGCATCATCGGATGAGCTTCCACTCGTCCCTTCCATCTACACTTATAAAACCAAAACATAAGCATGAAGAGGAGATGTACACAATAATTATGAGCATAGCATGTTTAATTTGAGCTTCTCTTGAGGCTATATAAAAAGAATGACGTCGCTATATAGTAAGGATTGAAACAAAAAATCCTATATAGTAAGGCTATGTAGTAAGAGGAGATATTGACAATTATAGGCATAGCATGTTTGAGCTTCACAAGAGGCCACACAAAAAAATAAACAGTAAGCGTCGCTATATAGCGACGAAAAAGCGTCGCTATATAGCGACGCTGTGGGTTAAAACCCGAAACGCCGAAACGCGCGGCGTTTTGCTCAAACCATTCCTAATCTCTCAAGTAAGCAACCCAAAATCTCCTCCCACCTATTTTCACTGACCTCCCATCTATTCCAAGCAACCTCCTACTCTATTTCCCACTCCTCACCCTTCTCCTACCTCTTGTACACCCTCTCTCTCCTTTTTCCCTCTTTGGTTTCTAGAAAGAAAGTTCTTCAAGAGGTGAGTTTCTTTCAACAATGTAGGTTGTTTGTTTGTTAGCTTTGGTTTTGTGAGTGTTTCTACTTGTATTGCTAAAGTTTTAAACTAGTTTTCATGCTTGATTAGAAAGGATTGAAACAAAAAACGAAATTTCAAGAAAGAAAGAAAGAAACTCACCTCTTCTTCCTGTATTTCTCTTCCTTCTCTTCCTTCTCTTCTCCTCAATCTCCTCCTTTCCTTGTCTCCTCAATCTTCTCTTTCCTTGTCTCCTTTCAAGAAGTTGCTTTTGTGATCTCCTCTTTCCACTAACATCTTATTTGAAAAAATGGGTTGTTTCTCTCTTTTGTAGGGCCAGTCCACTACACCGAGCGGGACATACTCTCTCTTTTGTGGGGCCAGTCCACTACACCGAGCGGGACATACTTTTATAGGTAAGTGCTTCCTCTTCTTTCCATTTAATATTTTTGTTATTTGCATTGGCCTGCAGCTAGCGCTTAAGGCGCTAGCTGCAGTGATGGGCGTAGGAACCCTCTCTTCCCCCTTCTCTTTTTCTCATTTTTCCCCCTTCTCTTTTTTCCCTCTTCTCTTATTCTCTCTTTCCCCCTTCTCTCTTTCCCCCTCTCTCTTTTCCCTTCTCTCTTTCCTTTCCCCCTTATTCTCTATTTCCTTTCCCTCTTATTTTCTTATGCTTATGCTTCTCTCATTTCCCCTTCTCTCATTCGCATAAGCTCTTTTTCCGCATGAGCATAAGCTCCTTCTCTATTTCCGCATGAGCATAAGCATGAGCTTATGCTTATGCTTATGCTTATGCTTATGCTTAAGCATAAGCATGAGCATAAACTCATGCTTATGCTCATGCATGAGCATGAGCTTATGCGTAAGTTTCCGCATAAGCTTATGCGAAAATAGAGAATGAGAGAAGCTTATGCTTCTCTCATTCTCTTTTTCCGCATGAGCATAAGCTCCTTCTCTTTTTTCGCATGAGCATAAGCATGAGCTTATGCTTATGCTTATGCATAAGCATAAGCATAAGCTCATGCTTATGCTCATGCATGAGCATGAGCTTATGCGTAAGTTTCCGCATAAGCTTATGCGAAAATAGAGAATGAGAGAAGCTTATGCATAAGCTTCTCTCATTCTCTTTTTCCGCATAAGCTCCTTCTCTCTTTCCGCATAAGCTCCTTCTCTTTTCCCGCATAAGCTCCTTCTCTATTTCCGCACGAGCATAAGCATGTTCTCTTTTTCCGCATGAGCATGAGCTTATGCGTAAGTTTCCGCATAAGCTTATGCGGAAATAGAGAATGAGAGAAGCTTATGCTTCTCTCATTCTCTTTTTCTGCATAAGCTCCTTCTCTTTTTCCGCATAAGCTCCTTCTCTATTTCCGCATGAGCATAAGCTCATTCTCTATTTCCGCATGACCATAAGCATGAGCTTATGCTTATGCTTATGCATAAGCATAAGCATAAGCTCATGCTTATGCTCATGCATGAGCATGAGCTTATGCGTAAGTTTCCGCATAAGCTTATGCGGAAATAGAGAATGAGAAAAGCTTATGCTTCTCTCATTCTCTTTTTCCGCATAAGCTCCTTCTCTCTTTCCGCATAAGCTCCTTCTCTATTTCCGCATGAGCATGAGCTTATGCGCAAGTTTCCGCATAAGCTTATGCGGAAATAGAGAATGAGAGAAGCTTATGCTTCTCTCATTCTCTTTTTCCGCATAAGCTCCTTCTCTATTTCCGCATGAGCATAAGCATGAGCTTATGCTTATGCTTATGCTTAAGCATAAGCATAAGCATAAGCTCATGCTTATGCTCATGCATGAGCATGAGCTTATGCGTAAGTTTCCGCATAAGCTTATGCGGAAATAGAGAATGAGAGAAGCTTATGCTTCTCTCATTCTCTTTTTCCGCATAAGCTCCTTCTCTCTTTCCGCATAAGCTCCTTCTTTATTTCCGCATGAGCTCCTTCTCTCTTTCCGCATAAGCTCCTTCTCTATATCCGCATGAGCATAAGCATGAGCTTATGCTTATGCTTATGCTTAAGCATAAGCATAAGCATAAGCATAAGCATAAGCTCATGCTTATGCTCATGCATAAGCATGAGCTTATGCGTAAGTTTCCGCATAAGCTTATGCGGAAATAGAGAATGAGAGAAGCTTATGCGGAAATAGAGAATGACAGAAGCTTCTCTCATTCTCTTTTTCCGCATAAGCTCCTTCTCTCTTTCCGCATAAGCTCCTTCTCTATTTCCGCATGAGCATAAGCTCCTTCTCTTTTTCCGCATGAGCTCCTTATCTCTTTCCGCATAAGCTCCTTCTCTATATCTGCATGAGCATGAGCTTATGCGTAAGTTTCCGCATATGCTTAAGTTTCCGCTTATGCTCACCCATGAGCATAAGCATAAGCTCATGCGAAAAAAGAGAAGGAGCTTATGCGGAAATAGAGAATGAGTTTCCGCATAAGCTCTTTCTCTTTTTCCGCATAAGCTCCTTCTCTTTCTCTTTTGCGTGAGCATATGCGGAAACATGAGCATAAGCTCATGCTCACCCATGAGCATAAGCATAAGCTCATGCGGAAAAAGAGAAGGAGCTTATGCGGAAATAGAGAATGAGTTTTCGCATAAGCTCTTTCTCTTTCTCTTTTGCGTGAGCATATGCGGAAACATGAGCATAAGCTCATGTTTACCCATGAGCATAAGCATAAGCTCATGCGGAAAAAGAGAAGGAGCTTATGCAAAAAGAGAAGAAGCTTATGCAGAAAAAGAGAAGGAGAGAAGCATAAGCTTCTCTCCTTCTCTTTTTCTGCATAAGCTCCTTCTCTTTTTCCGCATGAGCATAAGCATGCGGAAACTCATTCTCTATTTTATGCATAAGCTCCTTCTCTATTTCCGATGCCTATGCTTAAGCATAAGCTCATGCTTATGCTCATGCATGTGCATGAGCTTATGCTTAAGTTTCCGCATAAGCTCATGCTTATGCGTGAGCTTATGCGGAAATAGAGAATGAGAGAAGCATAAGCTCATTCTCTATTTCTGCATAAGCTCATTCTCTATTTCCCACTCTATTTCCCCCTTCTCTCATTTCCCCCTTCTCTCCTTCTCTATTTTCCCTCATCTCTTTCCCCTTCTCTATTTCCCCCTTCTCTCATTCTCTATTTCCTCATTCTCATTCTTTTCTTTCCTTTACATCTTCTTTCCCTCTTATCTTTCCCTCTTCTTTCCCTCTTTCCTTTCCCTCTTCTTTCTTCTTGCCTATGCTTATGCCTATGAGAATGCTCATGTTTGTTTTTTGTTTTCTGTTTTCGTGTTTGTGTCTATGTTAGACGTGGGATCACGTCGCTCATCGGACGAGTACGGACAGCCTCGCAGGAGGAGAGCTCACGATCTATATGCTCCAGAGGACTTTGATTCCTCTCAGGCGACTACCCCGAGGACTACCCCTGGTCCGACTCCTCTCGATCCTAGCACTGTGACTACCCCTGGTCCGACCCCTCTTCCACGTAGCACTGTGACTAGCCCTCAGGGGACTCCTTTGCGAGCCGCGCATGGCTTTGTTGGGACTCCCGACGAGTTTGTAGTGCAGATGAGTGATGAGGAGGCAGTGAGATTCTTCTCTCTGCTCTCTCAGAGGACCTCCGCAATTCCTTCCCCTACACCGACGGGTGGACGTACTGCCCAGCCATCCCCTCGTGCCCCTTCGACCGCGGGATCATCACCTGTGCATGCCTCCCGCAAGGGAAGGAAGAGTAGGATGGGCGGCTCATGTTGTGCTGACTCAGGAGATGTAGACGAGTCAGCACACTCACGCTCCTTTAGGTCTCCACTTGGTCCGGAGACACAGTATCAGTCAGGTCCCTTTCCCTCTCCTACTCCCACAGCTACTCCTCGATTCGGAAGCGGTCGCGCAGCTTCCACTCCTTCAGACTCTGCTACCGTCAGTCCCCCTTACTCATCAGGGGATCTCTCCTATCAAATCACATCTACCGGAGAGATAATAGAAGACAAAAAGGGCAAAGCAGTGATGGCCGCCATGAGGCGGTTGATGAGTCATCACTTCAAGAGCGGCATAAATATCGATTGGCGGTATCAAGATGCCCAAAAGAAGCAGGCGGTGATCGATGAGTTAAAGCAAAGATATCCTAATCCGCCAAATGTGGAGTTTAATAACAATTATATGCTCGAGCGCATGGGTTTGCTCCTAAAGCATCGCAGATCAACCATGCGTACTTCCATTACAAAGGGGTTGGCTAAACCCAGCTGGGCAGACAAAGCTGATTGGAAGTACTTCAAGAAGCAACATAGGGACCATCCCGAAATGTTCGAGGGTCAGAGGAGGGCTGCGAAGAGACGGCTGGACGTCGTAGGTACTTCGCACTTTGGTGCAGGCGGACGGTATGCGTTCGAGGCAACCGTGGTAAGTCTACTTCTTCCCATTTAATGTATTGTTCTATTTGTTTTACTTACATATTACATGCACTTTAGCTAACTCTAACTCTCGTAAATTGGATCCACAGCAAGCTGCAATGGGTCATCTTCCTACGGATGCAGAGACGCGGCGCGCATTTCAGATAAGAACAAAGCCGTGGTTCATTGAGCAAGAGGCAATGGGAGCGACAATCGATTGGGCTGAGGTGGCTGCTCGCACGGTATAAGTTTACTCCTACTTGTAATCTTACTTTTTAATTTAAGTTCCAATCTAATTTTCGATTTATATGGTTCACTCTTAGGATCAAAGCTCAAGCGTCCCATCATCAGAGACGAGCGATCAACAGGGGCAAGGATCCGACGCAGGTGCCGAGGACGAGGGAGAAGACGCAGGTGTCAGGTGCCGAGGACCAGGGAACAGGCCAACAAGACGATTCAAATTCGGATTCGGATTAGTAGTGGTAGTAGCATTTTGTACATCCGCTCGTTAGAGCAATTTTGTATCGCCCTTTCACAGGGTAATTTTGTTACAAACACAGTTGTATATGTATATGCATTTCTTCCTCATCGTTCACAAGAACAATTTTGTATCACCCTGCAAGCAAGGGAAATTTTGTTATAAAAAACTTTCTTTTGTAATTACAAAAAAGAAAAAAGGATTAGTGGGGCTAAACAGGGCCAAAAGGAAGCCCTGTTTAGCCCCACTAACCCTTTTTTTTTACTTCTGTTAATCGTCGCTATATAGCGACGTTTACCAGTGTCACTATATAGCGACGTTTTCATCGTCGCTATATAGCGACGATTAACAGCGTCGCTATATAGTGACGGTTTATAGCGACGCTCCTTTTCCGACGATTTTAATGACTTTTATAGCGACCTTTGCGCCCGTGAAAAAAAAAATTTTAATGTAAAAAGCGTCGATATTTCCATCGAAAAATGGCCTATGCCTTGTAGTGCCCTCCTGCTATTGATAAAACAACAAAAGTGGCCAACCACCGTCCTCTATCTATTGTGCTACCAATCATGCTCTGATTGCCCAAGTTATCAGCTCATCTCTGCTTGTTGTCTACTGTTGTGACTGGCCACCTCTAAGTCCTCACTCGTGTTAGCAATAGTCTTCTCTCTTCGGCCCTACTCATGCACAGTGCTGCCCAGATGCCTCTCCTATGACGTGTCAAGAAGGTAAGGGCACCACATCAACATGTGGCAATCTCCTAGCTCCTTCCACTCCACCTCCTCTTGCCACATGGAACCCTCTTTGCTAGGAAGAGGACTCTCCTTTGAGTTCCACTTGAAACCTTTCCTTAAAGCAGTAGTAAATATTTCTGTCCCACCACAAAAAGGAAACAATACAAAAGAGAGGCTCAGAGTCCCACTAATACATGGTCCTCTGACCTTACCAAAATGTTATCTGACTATCACCTCCAGATTCCTGAGACCGTGTGCTCCACTGAGCTTATGTAGACTCTGTTTGTGATCCCTTCCACCTTGATGTCTAGGTAGTCAACCTAGGTGGGTAGCACCTTGAGCTAAGTCTGCAGTCCTTGTAGGTCTCCTTCACCTCCTGTGTACAGGCCTAAGGATGGTCCTATTGCTGTTGCTTCCTGCACTTGGATTGTTGCTCCAGGTGATACCTTATGAGCCCCAAAAGGGGCCCACCCAGCAGCCCTCCTACTGACTCAACCCCTACTGGCCGATCCAGTAGGGCTCTGTTTAAGGCCCTAAAGCCAGCCCTTTTACTGCTGCTCCTGGCAACCTGGGTGCCCTGCATATCTGCCCTATCCCAAGGCCTATGGCAAGCCTACCACCTACCCATAGCCCTCACCCATCTGCTCCATCTTCCCTGTCATTTGTCCAGGTCTTTTCATGCCCCAAACCCTAGTCCAATGGAAAGCCCTAAGCATTTGCCAAACACCTGTAGATCTGTACATCATCTACACCTCCATTTTGCCTTGGATCTATCTTTTGTCATGCCACGTGGACCTTCGTACAGTCTACTCCAAGCATTCGTACCAAGCCGTACCCATGTTGACATCATTGTGGTCTTCTTCAGTCCCTTTGCACAACCTGTCACTGTCCACCTTGGTGCCAGGTACTCATTTCTTATGCTGCCCACATGGTAGCCCATGTGCTGCCCATGTGGTAGCCCTCTTGCTGTGAGGTGCTGCCCATGTGACAACCCCCTCTCTTTCTTTTTCTATTTGGGCATGTTGCCCACATGGCATCCAATCAGATGCCCATGTGGCATCCCTAGCCCTAGGTCCACCTCCCCCATGCTCTCCTCATTTGGGGGTTTACAGATGGGAATGTGACCTACCCATTTCCAACATAAATGTATGCCCAATAGGGCTGAATACAACTGAAAGAATAAGTTTTGTATGAAGGGATAAACCCTCATCCTAGATAAGCAGAAGAGGGCTGCTTTGATGTAGACCCTAATGCTATCGCTATCCAAAATGAACCGGGCCTGGAAGCTGTCCTATAGGTGCCAAGGATGAAGTGGATTTGCTACTCCTAATCCTAGCCTGACCTCAGCTGCCAAACACTACTGTTGGCTGCACTATTCAGCCCTTGAAGAGAATGAGAAATGAGGCCAAGGGGGCTGTCTTTTATGCGTCCCCTTGGACCCTAGAAATGACCAACCAGGTTAGTCTCTATGGACTGACCCCCTGGCCAGATCTGTCTCAACCAAGCTGGTCAGGCTGCTCCAATCACCGACTTGCTGAACCAAATAAAACATACTATGGATCTATATGAAAATAATATCCTCATGAATCTATACGAAAAAAATGAGCCTCTTGGAATGAATATACTCCATCTTAGGTCTATACAAAATCAGTATACTTCTAGCTCCTGACTCCATACAAAAAAAAAATACTGGCTTTGAGTCTATACAAAATGAATTTACTCCCAAGGCTATACAAAATGAATATACTCCCCAGTCTACACAGCATATATACCCCTAGCTCTTGGGTCTATACAAAATCAATAAACTCGTGGAGGTCCATACAAAATTGGAATGTAGTCCTAGCTCTAGAGTGAATATACTCCTACAACCTGTGACATCCATTGTCTAGTAGGCCCATACGTTCAATGTGACCTTAAGGGGAGAGAAGATAACGTCAAGGTGTAGAAGTTGCAAACGTAAAACTATACACCATCAACAATATTATAATGCAGTCTTATTCAACCCTCAAATGTATACAGAGAAAGACTACCTATGGCGAAGGGACATAGAAAATAAACCATGTATTCACCTATGACGACGCAGTACTGGTTCTTCTTCTGTAAGACCATCTATAGAGTATGATTGACTTGAAGTTCTACTTTACCACAATTACTTTCTTGCACGTCTATCTATAATTCACCAATGACCTGTTGCAGGTCTGCCTGGGCCTGTTGTAGCCCTGATCTATGACCCATGGTCTTCTCCTGCCAGCGCCAATCAGCTCCAACCTTCTGCCTACTGTTTTGCATCTATACCAGACCTAGATCTTGCCCTAGATCCACCATACCAGCCTCATACATGTTGCAGCAGGTACCTATCGAACCATGCACTCCTGGGCTGTACCAGCTCTTCCAAGTCATCCAATCTTAGCCTGACTACTATAGGATGTCCACGCAGTCTTGCACAGGCCTCCATGCTCTAATCAACATGTTCCAAGCTCCAAATTGCCCAGAACTATTCTGAATTGTTCCACCTTGTCATGTGTCTGCTCCGTATAAAATCTCTCCATCAAGAGCTCCGCTTTGCCTATTGTTTTGCATCTGGACCAGCCCTAGATCTATTGTACCAGCCTCGTACATGTTGTTGCAAACATCCATCATGAAGGTGCCTCCAGATCCATGCACTCCTAGGGTGTACCAGCTCTTCCAAGGCATCCAATCTCAACCTGACTGCTCCAAGATGTCTACGCAGTCTTGCACAGGCCTCCATCCTCTATTCGACATGTTCTAAGCTCCACATCTTGCCCAAAACTACTGCAAACTATTCCACCTTGTCACACATATGCTCCGTACACAATCTCTCCACCAGGACCTCCACTCCTTTTACAAAAGTTTTTGACTCCTCATCCGATCACATCTCAATATCAGACATCCTTACCAAGACACCACGGTCTGCATATCTCTCCTCAACAACATCTCCTAATGTCACCAGGAAGAGTTCATCTATGACCACCACATTAGCCATGAGATAAGAGTATAAAAGTTGTACACTTGTCTGAACCTCGGCCTCCCTTGAAAGGGTATTGTCCTTCAAACATCAAAGTAGATTCCCCCAAGCTTTGAATCAAGGTCGTCCTTCAGCAAGGTCATTGCCTTCAAGCTTCACTTCTTGTGAGCTTTTGTCATTAGAGCTCTGATACAATGTTAGTAAAAAGATACATAGTAGAAAGACTTACAGAGCCTAGGAAATTCACACAAAAGAGGTTGTGTAAGTGGAATCTAAAACTTCTTTACTTTGTGTATTTAATATACATGTGCAGTGAGTGAATGAGCAGATGCACAGGGGAGATATAGAACCAACAAAGCTTTATATTTTTGTCCAAAGATAGATACAATACCAAAATGGATGTCTTCAATGTGCCACCCTCTACCAGCAAAATGATTGGCTAGACGTTGCCTCTAAATACACAAAATAGTGTTATCCTCCTACCTCCATGGCACTCTCCAAAAACTCAGCCTGTGTGCTCCCTTATGAGCCTTGGTGGGCCTCGTTGTTGTGCCCTACAAACACACCTTTAAGCTATCCTTTCAAAAAGCATAGGTAAGGCAGTGTCTGACCTTTAATCTTGATCTCCTTGCTGCGCTGACGTGCAGCAAATGGTGAGGCCCAAGCTTCTCTTGATGATCCCTGATCCTTACTGCCCTGAATGTCGGCCTAGGATCCAATCACCCTTTGAGCTATGTCTGCAGCACCCAGAGTGCCTGAAGTATGGCCCCACTCATGATGTCCTGCAACTTCAATCTCTTCTTGAGATGATCTCTTGTGAGCACTCTCTCTGCTGCCCAAAAGCTACTCCAGTATGTTCCTTTATTAGGATATGTACCGGCCACCTGCTGCCCTTAAAAGACAACAAAAATGACACCCTTGTGAGCTATTTGTTAGCCAGCTCCCTTACTGCACCTGCTGTGCTCTTGAAGAGGACTTTGAGGCAGGCCGCATCAGCTCCAATCTACTTTGGGTTCCCCGATGCTTCTCCTGTTGCTACGAGCTAGGGTCTAAGCCCCAATCTAAATGAGTACTGAGCCCAAGGGGCTCCCTCTTTATAGGGCAGGATGCCCCCTCTTGCTGGCTGACCCATTGGGTTGGTTGGCCGAAGCCATACTGGCCGACCCAATAGGCCTACTTGGCTAACCTTGTTGGTTTGTCCAGAACACCAATAGGCAGCCTTTTTGCTATCCCTTTTTGGCTCGCATGGCCATGTGGAATTGTGCCACTGGCCCAAGCTTTCTCAGCTCCTTGCCATGACCTATAGGGCATCTCTTCCTCAGATCCTGCCAACCTAAAAATCACCACATGCTGCATCTGTTCACCATTTGCTTGGGCCCGTTTCAACCCTGATCTCTGGCACTTGGTTTGCTCCTACCAGGCACCTATTAGCTCCAGCCTTATCTAGCCCTAGATCTGTCATACCAACCTCATACATGCTATTGCAGACACCTGTCATGAAGGTGCCTACAGATCGATGCACTCTTGGCCTATACCATCTCTTCCAAGCCATCCAATCTTGACCCGACTACTCTAGGATGTCCACGTAGTCTTGCACAGGCCTCCATGCTCTAGTCGACATCTTCCAGGCTCCAGATCTTACCCAATATTCCTATGAACTATTCCACCTTGTCACATGTCTGCTCCATACAAAATCTTTGCACCAAGGGCTCCACTCATGGCCGGGTAATTCTCTGGTTGAGTTGTGTGTTGCCACTCATGCAAATGCATGTATTTACTGGCAACCTCAAATCCCCTTCAATCATATGCATTTTGAGCCCCTCCAGGCAGAGTGAATTGCTTCAATGTTTTTGGCTGAACTTTTTTGCACCTAGTTGATGGCCAGAGTGTCAAATTTTTTACGCGATTGCATGTGTTTACTGGCAACCTCAAATCCTTCAATTGAGCCCCTCTAGGCAGAGTGAATTGCTTCAATGTTTTTGGCTGAACTTTTTTGCACCTAGTTGATGGCCAAAGTGGATTCTTGCACGCAAATACCTTGGAACCACTGAGATGTAGCGCTCGTATCCTAGAGAGTTCTTTCCAAAGTCATTTGCCGCCACCTCTATCTCAACCGATGGACATTGCTTTCCAATGCTTGCTCTTTCAAAGAAACCTTTTTATTAGAGGTTTGTTTGAATTGTTGAAGAGAGACTCAAAGATGCTTCCAAGAAACGTTTCTATCCGAGTTTGATTTGAATTGTTAAAGAGAAACTCAACAATGAACAAAGATGACATAGTTTCAAAAAATCAATTATAATCATGATCAACAGCTCAAAATGCTAACAACTTCGATTTTAAACTTGTTTGTGACATCCACAAACACCCACTATGATGAAGGCTGCCTAGACCTTGCAACCTAGTCTTTCTCCTGCAAATTGTTGACCCCTTCAGGCCAACATTTGATTGGAGCTCTTGCAAACTCTTTGAATTAGCAAGCCAATCAATTGTTGGAGCGTGCCTTTCATTAAGAACAGCTCTGGCAGCTATCTTTAATCGCATCCCTCAATAGTACCACTGCTTTAAGCTCCTCCAAGTGGCAAATCATTGATTTATTAATGGTCCTAGATCGGGACCCTACTCAATGTTGAGCTGCAACACACTCTTCAAAACCACCCCACAAGCTCTCTCCCCTTTCAAAAAGTCACTGCAAGAGCATTTAAAGGTCAAACCCATTTAGTTACGTGCATTGATGGACAGGCATTCCAAAGAACATTCTTGTCTCAAAAGATACTACTTGGCATTCTTAATTTGTATCACATGTTTTATAATTTAACATATTCACATGTTTTCTAATTGAAGTTAGAACATATCAGCGATCAGTTTTAGAGGTGAATCACACACATTCTCCCTGCTGGAATTTAAGCAAATCACACACGCTCTCCCTCCTGGAAGAACATAAAGCCCATAAGATCCACAATTGCAACATAAGATCCACATTTGCAGCATAAGAACATAAAGCCCATAAGATCCACACTTGGAGCATAAGAACATAAAGCCCATAGTTGCAACATTTGATCCCCAGGAGACCCGTGTTGATTAAGAGGTTACATAAAACTGTGACCATAAGCCTGCACAATTTATCGATACCTAAAAGCGAACATATTCTTGCTTTGTTATTAAAAGGTTAGGAGCTCATACGGAGATGGGTACATAGAAATCCTAGCTATAGCAAATGCAAAAGCTATATCACTGCTTGGCCTTGTCATCCTCCACTACCATCTGCCTTCTGCACTTTCTTACAAAGGTGGCCGAATTCAAACTTCTTGGTTTGATCTAGAGGAACGTCACACATCGTACAGTATTTGTAAGATTGCTTTGTAGTAAGGCATCGTCAAAGTAAATCATCATAGAAATAACTAATAGTAGGACTACTGGGTCACCTCCTTGTTGCACATATTTTCATGCATGAAACAGGGTCAACTCAGCACCTTTTGTGTACTGCTGCGTATGCCCAGTGAATGTAGCTATACAAATCATATCCCAAAGCTCAAGCTTGCGATTTAGTTCGAAAAAACATTATACTCAAGCAATGTCCAATGGTCATGAAAGATAGTCAATCATAAAATGAGCTGCTAAGTAATAAAAGGAAACCATGAGAAGTTGCTGACTCCCCATATCTACTTCTAGTGTTCGTCTACAACATGTAAACATTTAGTCCGTTGTTCGTAGTCGAAACTATTGGAGCTCTTAATATTGTGATGGATGGTCAGAGAAAGGGCATATGTGGCACTCCACTCGCTACTTCTAGTGCAATCTTGATCTTCATTAGCCATGGTAGAGCTCGTGCTCCCCCTACTTTTTCTCTCAAATGTAGGTGAAATCGTAGATCTTCTTCTTCATCGCAATAGCACAGCTCCTTTGCCGATGCTTTCTCGAAGTCCACATCCACTTTTTTGCAAGAGAACAGATCATCGACAGACAAATGCTCCCTGTTCACACTCTGCTTCTTCTTTGCAAGGTCACTCTAGAATTCCATCCACCTCACCATCTCTGCAAGAAAGATGGATTTCATAGATGGTGATCTGTCGTTGGGCACTTGATGCTCCGTTGAAATGAATTGAGAGGGGAGCTTGGTGGTGGTAGCTATGCTTCCTCGTGAGTGATCATACGGTATGATCACTCACGAGGAAGCATGATCACTGTAGCAGTTCACAATTCCCTGTAGCACAACCGAACCTCTTGGCGAGTACATCCACGTCCTAGAATTACCCCAACATTCCACTGTCGTAGGGTTGACGCCAATGCAACGCAACATCTTTAACTTAGCCTCGCTCTTGTCCATCTTGCCATTTGAGAGCAATATTGCGCTCCCAACACATAGAAATGCACTTGGGTGCTGCAGCAGCTCGTGTCCATTTCTTGCTCAAAAGGAACTGGCTCATGTGGACTGGACGGGTGGGGAAAACCACTCTTTGCAAGCTTACTGATCTGTCTTGAGGGCAAAGCAAGAGGGGCTGGGAGCGAAGCAAGAGGTGAAGCAGAGCGACTGGACCACCAATTTTTGAGGAGCGTACCTATCCACTTCGTGGTCTTGGGAAAACATAGACACTACCATGCTGCGAGGGGCTTCCTCCAGCAAAACCCGAGCAGCAGCAGTAGCAGTGGAGACGTTTGGCACACCATTGTGCAAGGAGATGAAGGGAACGGGGATCATCGTCGTCACAGGGCAGGGTGAGGGCCTTCCTCCTGCATGGATACATTTGGAAGCGGAGGTGAAGATATGGAGGGTGTATAGATGAGGAGAGGGCCTCTAATCCCTCGAGCTCTCATACTGTTGTGCTCTTTAAACACATTCGACAGTTGCTTTGGTTCTTGCACTAAGCGTGCACACGCTCTCGCTGCAGGCTTCGTTGGAGTTAAGGGACTTTGGCTACTGGCTTTGGTGCTCCCCTTGCCCTGCTCTGTCTACCCTCATAGCTCTTCATGCCGAGCCAGCTTGGTAGAGTCACACACGTCATTCTCCTCGTAGCATGGTTATTTGCAAGGAGGAGAAGGAAGTATGGCTGGCTTGTGAAGAGCGCCTCACATGCATGACAAAGCGTCTTCCCTCCATTGCGGTCCTTCGTGAAGCTCCCCTCTACCTTCACCCGTTTCTTCCATTTCGCATCGCCCTTCCGTTTAATCTTGAAGACGATGCGTGAGAGGTTGGAGCTATTAGGTCGGCGCGAGAATTGGTCTATCAAGGCTGCAGGCATGAAGGTAATCTGGCGCGTGAGAATTGGAGCCGGGCAAGAATTGGTGGACAGCATTCAATGCTCTGCGATGCTCCCTTCGTTTCCACAGCCACCTCTGCCCTTAAGACAGAGCCACGTGGTGCAAGCTGAAAGGGCCTCCAGTCTCCTCCCGAACCTTAGGGAGCTCTACAATGACACGTGGCATCCTCTCGCCTCCCCTCCACACCCGAACCTCCCTCCTCTCCTGCGAACCTCTAGAATGCTCCCCAAACCTCCATATCCCTGCCACATCATCAGGCATGGGATGTGTCCCTGAAAGGAATATAAGAGAGAAGAGATAAGAGAAGAGAAGAGATAAGAGATGCTTTTCGAACTTGCTGGGAAACAAACACAAAATCCATTAACGTTAAATGGAGACTCGAATTGTTTCTACTAGAATGAAGAATTCATCGTAATAGTTTTCAGTTTAAAATAGGATCGAGAGTGGAAAAATGAGCCTTTATCAGTGATGGTTGACTGGTGGACAGTCGGTTTCACGGGTTGTTGCGGAGGAGATAGAACGGGTTCTTTCAATGAATTAGACGGTTCTTTGACGGAGAATTTGTCAACGCGGAATCGTTCCTAAACAAGATTTACAAGCAACGCTGGATCGTTTGTCCGCATTGTCGAGGATCTGTTCTCATGATCAGATATTTTTCGCATAATACTTAGTTGGCAGTTAGCACACCAATCTATTTTTAAAAATATATTAAAAGGAAATGAATGAATGCCACCATCAGCTGTAGCCGTGTAAGTGGATGTCATATCGATATGTGGCAAGGTAGGTTCGTGAGTTTAAATGTGGGGAACGAAAGGTCTATTGGAAAGTATAATTCCTTTTAAAACAAGGTGAATTACATTCATTAGGCCTCTCAGAGTCTAAGGTTATGTTCATTTCTATGGAAGAGATATTAGGGAATGGTCAGACAGTATGTGTAGTGTGTTCCTCTTAGGGAGCTCTCGAGGATTGTATACTTTAATTATATATGAAAAGTATCAAAATTTGTTTATAACTCTTGTCTTGCAAGTAACCTATTAAAATGAATATGAAAAGAAATTATTTCTTGCCTTTTCTTTGATTCGACGGTTGGTATAGCTTAGATTAACCTAGATTAGTTTATCCATATATGTCCATATAGTGGGGTGTTGAATAAGTTGTTCCATATCGTGACGTTTCATGTACATGTGGAGATTTTGCATATTAGATGTTTGGATTCTATAGTGTATGCTAAAGTCTCCCAAGATGTATGTGGGAATGTTTGACTTCAAGTAGTTGAGGATGCAATCTAATAAGTCAAGTAGTGTAGTGGTTTGTGCTTTTGGGGACTTATAAACGTTTAGTATAGTGATTTTGTTGAAGGTCGGACATTTGAAAATTGTTAGCAAGCAGTCAACGCCTTCGTGGAAATAGTACTATGTGTGAACAAGTTCTATTTTCGCCTTATAGTAAGTTGAAATTCCATGACCCTTTCTTCCAATGATTTGTTTGAAGTTTGGGATGTCTGTGCCATTGGAGGGTTTAGGGTGTATTTTTTGGAGGCAAAGAATTTGTGAGGCAAGGAGATGAGAAGAAGAAGAAAGGATGTCTTGTTTGTGCTTTTGAAATGTCCTTATGTTTAAGGACTGTAGAAACTGGTGTTGTGCGAGGTTTATTGAGTCCAATTCCCATGCACATGTTGAAACTTGACTTGAGTCTTTCAATTTCTTAAAGAACAATGATGTCAACTTTAATGTGTCTCATTTGTAATGGTTGGGTTAGGTAGAGGTTGATGGATCTCGCACACATGACAATGCAGTGTAAGCAAGGCCATGTGACTTAATGCATGTAGTATTAAAAGCCAAGTAGTCCATGGAAAGGCTTGTGAACGATGGATTGTTTGTGCAGCTACAGGTTGTACTGAAAATTGATGCCTGCAAATTGTGTTAATTAGAAGGTTTATCCCTATTTGAAATTCACGGGTGACTTGGAAGATTGGCATCCACGATGGATCAGTTTTACTTGTGTAGAACATTGCTTTCTTTACTTGAGTTTTGATGCCAATTGTTTGTTTGTGAAATGAGCCCATACAATGAACGGTTTGTTCACCATGTTAGAGTCCATGAAAGTGGCATCTGCTTCGTTGACAAGACCATCCAGCAATGTTCAAATTTCCTGAACAAAGTTCAACTATCATACCTAGTTTAAGCCATACCTCAATGTGTAGCCCTTGTGTGTTCTTAGAGTCTAATGGCAATTGAATTGTCTTGCTACATGTTTTATGCTTGCTATCCATGTCTTGGAGGTAGTGGGGTTGAGAGGCTAGCATGTGAAAGACTTCTTCGTTGTGTTTGTCTTTAGCTGCATTGGTGTAGAATAGGTGTGGAACTTCTTGCTTGTTTTCAGGTGCACGATCATGTAAAGCACGTTCAAGTAGTTCAAATCTTATTGTGTATGTGTGCTTGTTTGAATGCCGGTTAAAATTTCAATGAAGGTTTGGTTGGTTTGATGCATTGGTGTCTTTAACTTGAAGTAATGTACATGGTCTTTCCAAATGCAAGGTAGCATAGATAAGGTTGTTTCCTTCTCAAAAAATACCCATGCATCATTAGTGGTGTCATAGCATATGTATTTGTCAACAAAGTCTTCTATGTAGCTATTGGTGGAGACATTGCATAGTGGCAATCCCTCAATCCAAACCATTCCATGATCATGCTGGCTACAACAATTTCGGAGTTCGGTGACGAAGTAGAAGTCCAACACTTTCCCTAGGATTTTAGCGTCTTGTTTGAGAAGCCTTTTTAGCACTTGGAATTTGCGCACGTAGTATTGAGCTATTGTCATGGGGTCTTGTTGGATCAAGTTATGTACTCTATTGGGTCCATTATCTTGGCCACCAATGATAGAATTATGTTCTAATTTCTCTAAAAGTCAACCAAAGGTTCCCATAGCCTTTCTGTTGCAGACAAAGTTACAAAGAAGGTAGAAGGGCCTAGTTAACACACCATGGTAAATATATTTTTTTAAAGCTTCATTTTGTAATCAGAGGATGTTGCAGGCAAGCGAAGTCATGATAACCAATGTTTGAACAAAGAATATACTCCACATTAGTGTTCTTTGGTGCATCCTTGGGTTTGAATCTAGGATGCAAGTGTGTTTTTTGCATATGCACCCCTGTGGGACAATAAAATTTGATGCACTAGAATTTTCATTGTTTAGAAGAAATTATTTTCTATGGACTTTGCAAATCAACCGTCCTTGCATGTAAGTTCATATTGTGCAATGTCTTGGTATGAATTACATTAAGGCACATTGATGTGCACGGGTGGCCGTAAAAAATAGTTGGAAATGCTAGCTCTTCACAATATTTGTCCTTGAAAATGCTCAATGGTGAAAATCCCTCTGAAGGAGCAAAAATATTACTTTTCTCTTCAAATTCAATTAATTATTGGCCTATATATATGCCATACACTTGCGTGTTTGTTTCCAATTCTTTAGTATTTGCATGTGTAGGAGTAAAAGTTATTGAGTTTTCATGTAATGCCTCTTTTTGCAAATGTTGAATGTGCCCTGTCCAAGTGGAGTTTAATTGGACTTGATGTCTTTGTAAAGTGTACCTTTTAAGAGTTCTTTCAATGCATGCATTGTGAGTGTGGGTATTACTAAGCAGCTCATGTAATTGTGTGTGTATTCAAGTTTCCTTTTGATTGCTACAATAGTAGTTGCACCATCCATGAGGAATCTACATAGAACATGTTGAGATTTGTCCACGTCTACAAATACATTCACTACGCTTCCTCTAAGAACATATTGGCCATCAAAGCAAAGCTCTTGTATTTGTGAGAAAGGAATATGTATTGACACAAGACGTGCTTCAATGTTATTGAGTGCACTTGTAAACATAGTTTTCTTTGGTAGAACCATTTTTTTGTGGCAAAATGTGGCCACAATACCACTTTCAATATGCTTGTATCTTTGTTTTGGATGTATTTGTGTTTCACTTATATTGTTTTCTTTCAAGAAGGTACTCGTTTGTGGCTTTATTGTCTTTAGCTTTGAGAGAAACGTTATAGTGTCACAACAAATGCAAGAATGTTGTGGTGAGTCTCGTATTGCTTTGCTAAACTTCCTGTGAGCTATATTAGCTTCCTTTTTCCTCTTAATAAATTTCTTTGACAAATTCTCTTATGTGGTGCTTTGTTTGTTGGGCATTGGATTATGTTTTGAGGTGGCCATTGCAGGTACCATTCATAGTCAATGGATGTTTTTTCTCGAGCGGTTTAGGAAAACTTTGAAGGGATTTGTAAGACAAAGAGCAAGACTAGAAGCAAGCATGGCAAAGGGATGGCTTGTGCAAGAGCCATTAGTATAATATATCACGAAGTTTCTTGCATCCATGGATCCCGATATGCCACTAGCTTGGCATAACAAGGATGATGATCGCATCGTTAGTGAGGTTCCCTAAGGAAAAGGGATTGAAAGAAAGATGAGCGAAGAGCAAATGGAGATATTCAATAAGTTTTGTATCCTCAATAGCAAGGAGATGCAGAAGTGGATTGAGATATATGAAGCGGCCAAAGTAGAAAGAATAAATGCAAGGACGAGATTCAGAGTAATGTACAAGCGATCACAACCATATCTAGGGGATCTCACCCTTCTCCCAACTCACATGTTTGATTGGCTACAACTGGCTCTACATAAAGTCAAACGCAATGGAGAGACAATAAACAAGCATAAGTGAGAGTTATCATCTAAATGCATGATGCATGTAAGTTTCTTACCTCTTGATGTAATTAATTAATTATTTGTGGCAATATACGCTATAAAATAGATGCATCTTCATTGTTTTAATGATGCTCTTTTGTAGTACAAAAAGTATAGTGCATTATGGTCATATGGATGACATTTTCACATGGAACGCATTGATTCAAAGGGAGTCACGTATGATTGTGGAGTCATGGCTAACTTCATACAAGATAGCCGAGCAAGTGCTTCAGATACCAATCTTCTCTCCTCATAGTTGGATTATTGTGGAACCATATGCAAAATCTATGAAATTGATTTCAGACGATTTAGTATTTTCATTCTTGATATAAAATGGTTTAGAACTATTTACAACGGTCCCCATGCGACAGTGAGAAAAGACAGTAGTGGTTTCTTTGCAATAGACTCCACCAAAATTTGGACCGATGAAAGTGATACTTTTGTTCTTCCCGAGCATTGTGAGTAGGTGCATACTAATGATTTAATTAATCGAAGCTTTCATTTTTAAAGATCCATTGATACATGTACTTGAATACATGTAAGACCTTGTGCCAACAATCATGGGACTTGAGCCCACTAAGATTATTGTCCTTTGAAAATGCTCCTTTTAAGCAACGCATGTACCCTATGGGTGCTTGAAAAGAGGCAATGCCCACCTTGACCGTTGCCTCCTCTCTCATGGAGAGGATCCATGTTGCTTTCGGGAGGACAACTTTTCCCAAAGCATGCACTTGGGGCCACAAACAAGACATCCTATTCATAGCACACAAGTCTTCTCGCACTCCTCTTGAGTCTTTGGAACCAACCAAGTGTGCCCAAATAGTAGCCCCCACATTCTTGAAGATATGCATGGGATCCAAGAGAATGATTTGTAACTAACCCCAATAAGGAAGCTCGTGAAAGATCAATAGCCTCTTCATACCACAAGGAGGTTCCTCTCCATTCGCCCTCCAAGCCTAAATCTAGTCACTTGCATTGAAATATGGTGGTGGTGGATCAAGCTGACCTCCACGTGCGAGATGGTCTAGCGGAAGGTATCGAGCAGACCTTCATAAACATTTTTCCTCATATGTTTGGAGTATCTGTTGGGATATCTCAAGGTGTATGCCTCAGGCACACCTTGGTTTCTATGTGAGTGCTAGAGGCATAGTTAGGTGCCCACAAGCACAGTTAGGTGGTGGAAGAGCCACATAGAATGATTGAGAGAATCTAGGAGCAGATTGAGGAGATGATTGTGGAGCTTTGAAGTCATCAGTGATGTCAGTGAGCATGTATGAGGTGCCTACTTAAGGACCTCACTCTTCTTCATTCTACAAGCAAGTAATGCAAGTATTCTGAGTTTGTGTCCACTCTTTGCTTTCCTTTCAGCCTTCCAACATGGTATCAGAGCCCTTTGATCTCCCTTGAGCCCATTTCTGCCACATCATCATCTTCTTCTTCATCTTCTTCTTCCCCATCTTCCTCCTTCTTCCCAAAATCTTAGAGAGCTTTGTTCTCCGCCTACAAACGACCATTGCCCAAACCCTATGAGCTGGAAACTCCTATAGTATGAGCGAACTTCCACCTGCAAGCAATTGAAGAAAAGACGTATGTGGTGGCTGCCATTCTCCAAAGAGTGAATTTCTTTTGTTGCTCAATACTCCCTGCCTGCTCCGCCATTGCCTAAGCCCTCTTAGGAGTAGATGGGCGACCTCAAGACAAAGATTTTAAGCCATTTTTCAGGTCATTTGGTTTAGTAATGAGGGAGAAATCGTCAAAACTCAGGTTCAACCTATAGCAACTCTCCCAGGCAAAAGTGCGCACCATTTCATCCAACCTCTGTACTGGACCCTCTCTAGTATATGAGATTTCTTTTGCTTCAGAAAGCCCTCTTTTCCTTGCTTTGAAGAGTGAGCTACAAGCCCTCCAATTCAGCCTTTTGGTTTTGACAGTTTTGGATAAGTTTTTGAAGATGATGCTACATAAAATGCTACTCTAGCATTTCTGGTTTTTTGAATCTTTCAATAACTTTAGTACAAGTGTGGCTTCAGTTTTGTTTTGAATTGCTAGACCTGGTTTTGATTGGAAAGTATTCATTTTAGCCACTTCTATGAAGCATGTAAGAAGAAGCATCATTGTTTGAAATTTGGTCACAAGACTTTGCTACATTAAATGCTTATATTTTGAAGCATTTCAGTTGTTATTCTAAGCTCTGTAAGAGAGAAACACTACCCAATACCTGGGTTAGACCCTCTCATGGCTTACTTATGCAAAATATGTGAAAAGCCAAAACGTAAAGCAATGTCTTGTTATGCTACAAAGGATGAAAATGCCAACCTGACTTCCTTGTTGAAGATTGCCAAAACAATGGTTGCCGAAAAGGAAGCAACTACAGAGATCTACCCTCTCATGGCACTGTTATTTGACTCCAAGTACAAGAAAAAGATGAAGGTCAGATACCTAAGATATGCTTCTCTACACAACTATGGAGATGACAAGATAATTGTTCTCTTGAAGGATATGACTTTTAGATCCACTTGTTCTATCATAGTACCATCTTATAAGGCACTAGACACTGCCCATGTGGTAAGACCTTGCCTTGACATGGATATTTTGCCTCCACAAGATGAGGCATCCCATGAAGATTATGCATTTTAAATCATCTCTATGTATGCTCCAGATCTCTCTTTTTATGTCAAGGTACTCAGCCTAGATAGTCCTCCAAAATGAATGAAAATAAACTATTGTGTTTTGTGTGTTTTGTAAACACCTGTGGTCACCTTATGATGTAGGCCATGTGTATGTTTTGCTCCATGGTACCTCCTGCAGACATTGTGTGCATGTACATGCAGGGGAGATAACCATTGGAAGGTCTTTCTGTATCCCTTTTTGTTTACCTTACACCCAAGGGAACCCTTGCTAGCATGAGAACCTAGCCATCGATTAATCCTTGACCACCATGAGATGGCATGAGAAACTATGAGACTAGATGTATCCTTGACATAGCCTGAGGCATTCCCTTGAGGGGGGGTTTGTTGGGATATCTCAAGGTGTATGCCTCAGGCACACCTTGGTTTCTATGTGTGAGTGCTAGAGGCACAGTTAGGTGCCCACAAGCACAGTTAGGTGGTGGAAGAGCCACATAGGATGATTGAGAGAATCTAGGAGCAGATTGAGGAGATGATTGTGGAGCTCTGAAGTCATCAGTGATGTCAGTGAGCATGTATGAGGTGCCTACTTAAGGACCTCACTCTTCTTCATTCTACAAGCAAGTAATGCAAGTATTCTGAGTTTGTGTCCACTCTTCTCGGGGGGGTCACTCATCATATGTAACCCTATCACGTGAGTTCAAAAGAAGGATATTTTTTATTCCTGAAATTTACAGAAATAAATATACATAAGGGACTATTTAAAATAGTTTTGGAAAAAATTTACAGAGTTGTATAGAAAAGGGGTACATTTTATTAATGAAAAAATTTACAGATAAGGGATTTTAAATATAGGCCTTGAACGCACGTGATATAGAGGGTTTATACATAGTGACCCCGCCGAGCCACTCTTTGCTTTCCTTTCAGCCTTCCAACAGTATCGTGCAAGCGATTTCAAACCTGGTCCACAAACAGGACAAGCATGGTACCCACTTGTAACAAGTACTGCACGCATGCATGAATGTGTTAGTATAAGACATGTGTGCAAAAGAGAGTCATAAAAGCATAATCCTATATTATACATGTAAAGACACAACCACATACCTGTGGGGTGTGATTTTTTGGTGAGCTTTTTGTCATGAGCTTTTTTTCAATTTTCATGAATATTGCGAGCTTTTCATTCACCTGAGAGAGAGAGGGGGGGAGGTTCATGGAGTGGGGTGGGTTGAAAGTTTGGGTTGTGGTTGCAGTTAAGAGGAGAGAGGGGGGGGAGGGGAGATAAAGGAAAGGGGGAGGGACGGGTGCATGGGTAAGGTGGCATGGAGAAGGGAGGGGAGGGGAGTTGGAACATATATTCATTATCATAGTGGAGAATGTAGAGGGGGAACTTATAAGGTATGCAAAGAGGAGTGCAAGGAGGAGAGAGAGGATGAGGAATGTGAAAGTTATGTTCATCTATTAAATGCAAAGGGGAAGGGAGAGCATGTGGGAAATTTGTTCATTTTCAAAGTGTATAATTTGACAAGTTTGACCTCATATTTGGATTCCTCGTCGAATTCCGATCATTTTGAGTACCAACATGACCATATTCCGATAAAAAATTTAAAAATGGTGTTTTTGTCATGAATTCAGTTTTGGCCTGTTTTGGGCCTATTTTGAGGCCTATTTTGAATCTGCGCTAGCGCAGACTCAAAATAGGCCCAAAACAGGCCAAAATGACAAAAACACCATTTTTTCAATTTTTATCGGAATATGGTCATGTTGGTACTCAAAATGACCGGAATTCAACGAGGAATCCAAATATGAGGTCAAAAGTTTCAAATTATACACTTTTAAAATGAACATATCTCCCATAGTTCCTCCCTTCTACTTTGAATATGGACATATCTTCCATAATTTTTTGCCTCCTACTGCCACTCACATCCGCCCCCCCCCTTGTGCATAGTATACACTCTTCCACCCCTCCCACATGCTATGAAAATGAACATATCCTATATCCGTTCCCCCTCTTTCTAACCTCCCCATCTTTCTTATAACAAAAACACATATGGATTTCTAAAAAAAGCTCGCAAAAAAAAAGGAAATGGTAAAAAAGCTCACATTAAAAAGCTTGCCAAAAGATTTTCCCCATACCTGTGCACTCTCCATATCCTGGGTAGTCATGCATGGTCCACATCAAGATACCCCTGACCAAAATATCATTAATATGTCTAGGATCTCTGGAAATATCAAAGACCCACACTCCTCTCCATAAGATCTATAACTCTATCAAAGATGCCATGTACACGTCGATATTTTTGGCCTTGTACTTTCCTAGCACAAGTAGTGCAAGCATGAGGTGTCCTTTATTGTTAGCCATGGTGGGATATTGTAATTCACCAAGACTATGGGCCATGTTGACCAAGATGTCGAGCGTAAGCCGAAAGGATTCACACCGTCCATGGCGAGCCCAAGATGTAAGTTGTGTGGCTCCCTTGCAAAGTCCGGCCACTGATTGCCTATGTGCTTC
This sequence comes from Dipteris shenzhenensis, assembly GCF_047967505.1. Classification (NCBI taxonomy): domain Eukaryota; kingdom Viridiplantae; phylum Streptophyta; class Polypodiopsida; order Gleicheniales; family Dipteridaceae; genus Dipteris; species Dipteris shenzhenensis. The sequence continues at coordinate 34,031,242 of NC_141603.1, read as the reverse complement.
CAAGCTGCACAATTTGTGGGAATCCTCAATGTGTCATCAGTGGACCGATGAGATGCATGCCAAGTCATCAACTCTGCTATGGATTTGCATCGAAACATGTGATGTATTCTTGCAATGATGGAAAAGTGTCTCAAGATCTTTTCTGGTATCTACTCACCCTACAAGTCCTCTTTATATCATTGTTCCCCACACTTCGAACAACTAGCCAAATCTCCATGCTCACGAATGAAAGAGAATACAATCATTACGGCAAGCATGGATGGTATCATAATCCATACCCACTGTTGTTGGCATCTTCTTCGCTTCATCTCTTGATGCGGGCATGTATTTGGTGCAGGCAACATCTTCTTGAGCAACCTATCACAATTCAAACATACATAGGCTTTGAATAATGATGATTCTCACCTCTCTTTTCCTCTTTTCTTTCTCTTTTTCCCTTTTCTTTCTCTTTTTCCCTCTTTCAAAGCAACAAAGAAGTCATGTCACTAATCCTACAGCTTAGAATACCTATAAGACATTGAGAAAGCTTAGAATCCTATAGCCTGACATTGAGCAAACATTTACAGACTCGTGCATTCTTTGAATTAGAGTGACAGAAGTCTGTATCTGTTTGCTCAATGGTAGGCTATTGAAGCTTCACGTGGGGAGAAAGAGAGAAGAAAGAGAGGAAAAGAGAGGAGAAAAAAGAGAGAAAAATAGAGGAGAAAAAGAAGAAAAGAGAGGAGAAAAAAGGCAGAATAAGAGAGGAGATAAGAGAGAAAAAGAGAGAAAGTGAAAAGAGAAAAAGTAGGGATAAAAGAGAGAAAAAAAGAGAAGGAAAGAGAGGAGAAAAGAGAGGAAAATAGAGGAAAAGAGAGGAGAAAAAAGAGAGAAAAAGAGAGGAGATAAGAGAGAAAAAGAGAGGAGAAAAGAGACGAAAAGAGAGGATAAAAGAGAGTCACAATTCAAACATACATAGGCTTCGAATAATGATGATTCTCAAACATACATGATGATTCTCAAAACAGATAATATCCAAATAATGAGTCAAACTAATGGATAAGCTAACTTCATTAAGGCCGAGACACTTGTATCCGACCACCCATACTTTGCTCGCAGATTCAAGATTGAGAGACAAGCCCATAGTTTAGACATCCTAGCACCCTCGTACAACTGTGTTGATTGCAACTCTCGCATATTGACCTCAGGCTCTGACATCACGTGTACATGTGATGTAGTGCCCCTAAAAATAGAATCCATCATATCCACCATACCCTCGTCATCATCTGTCACATCCGGGAGACTATAGTCTTGCTCAAAGTGTGAAGGTATATGCGCACCCTCGCCACCCTCATACATCCACAAGTGGTGCATGACAATACGACATTGATGTCGTACTTCTCGCTTGCAATGAGTGCAATGATAATACAACCTCTCCATAAGCCACTCTACGCTCCCGAGCATTGGCACATCATCTAACGAGCTTCCACTCGTCCCTTCCATCTGCACAACATGAGCTGCAAGGAAATCTATTAAGATCCAAAAAATAGCCACCCATGAGCTCCTTTTCTCTCTTCTGACAATAAGTGCCCTGAACCGTCACTATATAGCAACGCTTTGCCCTGTTCCGTCAGTATATAGTGATGCTTTGCCCTATTCCGTCGCTATATAGCAATGCTTTGTCGTGTTCGATTGCTATATAGCGACACTTTTTGGATATAAACGTCGCTATATAGCGAGTGACCAACATCGCTATATAGCGACACTGAGGGCTTAAACCCAAAACCCCGCGTGATGTCGTCTGTCACATCTCTCATACAACTTATAGGCTTTCTTCTCATCACAATAGAATAAGAAGATACATTTGGTGCCTTTTGGTTATAGCTTGTTTCTATCTTTGTCTATGTTGTCTCTTTCCCACGGCTTCTGTGAGAAGAGTAGGGTATTCTCAATATGCAGGGTTTCGAGGATTTTTGTCACCTACAGATATATTGGGGTTGTCGTTTGTAGTATATGTGTAGCTTAGGACCTCGAGTCATGTTCCGGTGAGAGACATAGGCTTAAGTGTGGTAAGCAAACAAAGTGCATGCATGTGTAAAAGGAACATGTACCATCATGGTTGAGGTAATGAAGGCCTTCGTCTTCATTGGGGGTTGCAGGGTTTAGGAGGAGTTTAAGGGTTAGAAGGAGGTTCCAGGGTTCAGAAGGAGGTTCCAAGGTTTAGAAGAGGTTCCAGGGTTAGAAGATGGAAGGAGCAAGCTTGAGGAGAGGAGTAAGGTAAGAAGAGCAAAGTGGAAGAAGTGCTTGTTGCGGGTGAGATATAGAAGATGAATGAGAGGAGGAAGGTAACGAGAGTGAGGAAGGTAACTAGAGGAGGTAAGGCAAGATGAAAGGAGTATGCTTGAGAAGAGGAGGTAAGGCTGCGGGCAAGATGGAAGGAGCAAGCTTGAGGAGAGGAGTAAGGTAAGAAGAGCAAAGTGGAAGAAGTGTTTGATGCGGGTGAGATATAGAAGACGAACGACTACCAGGGGATTTATAGAACTAGATACTCATAATGTGGGATGAAAGATTTAGAATAAAGAATTGGTAGAGGCTGAGATGACTAGATTATCTGAAGTAACAGATGCAAGACCATAATGCGAGACATTTGAGACATGTAAGACAGTGATCACTACATTGAAATCTATAAAATAAAATGATGGAACACAAGAATGATATAATTATTAGAATCTCATCATGAGATATTTTTTTAATATAATATAAGTTAGACTTACTGATGCAAGACTGTAATGCGAGACATGTGAGATGATAGATTTTGAGTACATTGAAATCTATAAAATAAAGTGATGGAACATAAGAATGATATAATTATTAGATTCTCATCATAAGATATTTATTGTATATAATAAATTAGACTTTCAAAAAAGTAAAACCAATTTAATAAATTTAGAGAGGTGAGTTGTTCATTGAAAGAAGTAAAAAATAAAAGACCATAAATGTGAGAGACACATGAGATGATAGATTTTGAATCAGTTTAAATCTATGAAATAAAGTGATTGAAGACAAGAATAATATAATTAGACTCCCTTCTTTCGTCCATCCTAGTCCTTCTACAAGCACATTCTTCGTTTATCACTCTTAATTTATCATCTCTCCACCCACCATGGATGTCCTTGGCATCGTCAGAGACGTGGAGTATGGAATCGACAGTCTCAAACAATGGGTTGCTGACCAAGGAGCAAGGAGAGATGCAAGAATTCGACAAGGCTCTCCACTCACATGGATGGAGAGAGAGGAATTCGACGCACAGAGGCGGATAGAGAGGGAGGAGACTCAGAAGATAGCAGAGAGCAAAAGACTTTTATAATGTATTATAAAAGCACGACAAGATCTCTTGGACTTCTTAAGCAACCTATGTTATCGAAGCACTCGGTATGGCCAATTTGATCGGGATGCTAAAAGAACAATAAAGGCCTCCCAAAGAGATTATAAAGAAACAATCTATGGCTATTTGAATTCCTTCCTTCATTGTAATTATGTTGACGATACAGAAGTGGAGTTCGTGGAAGATTGGATTGTTGAGAAGATAAGAGATACTAATGATGAGATCTTCTAGTGTGTGTTGAGATATCAAGCTCTATCCCCGACATATCTCCTGGATGACTATCATTTATGTCACCGTCTATGTTAGTTGTACTCGTGGTGTAGTTAGACTACCACGTATGTTTTTAGTTTGGGTTCACATATGAACCACGTATTCTAGGTTTTGACATATAGGGTATTTCCCTCTTCTATTGTATTGTTGTTGTGTGTGCAAAAGTGAAGAAAGGCTTCACCCTCCAACCTTGTGTCCTCTCTCTTTTGTGTGTTGTGAAGAAAGCTGAACTTGAGTCTCCTATCTCTCTCCCTTATTCTTTACATGGTATCAGAGCCTTGTTCGTGGTAAGGAGCTCAAGAAAGCTAGCCAAGTTTGTGGTGTCCTGGTAAGAGGACCAGTGTAGCTTTCCTATTTCGAGTTTGGGAGCAAATCTCTGCAGGTAGCACAGCCAGAAGTGCAGGAGTGCACTGCTTCAGATTGAGAGGCCCTTCGCGGTGCGGCGAGAGCGCAGTATATGCTGCGTGGAAAGGGCGAAGCCCGCGGTGACTTTATTTTTCTGATTTGAGGCCGTTTCGGGGCCCGTTTTGAAGGCAGAAGTTCTTCGCAGGCACTCAGAAAAAGGCCCTGTTTTTGCTGTGCGACCACCGCGCGGCTAGTCGGTGGAAAGGTGCCACAGAAATTGCATCGTATGCCTATGTGCAGAGATATTGGGAGTTGCAGATTCATGCCTGTTGCCTGTTGATGCAAAATCGTCACGAGGAAGTGACTGTGTGGTGAAATACCACTTTCGTCAGTGTTGCAGATCTGCCCCTGTGAGGCTTTTCGCAGAAGTTTTGCTAGTTGCCCTTGTGAGGCATTTGCTGTGTTTACAGGTTGCTGTTGCAATTCGTGATTTGTAAAATGTCTGAGAATCTGTCTACCATTGTCAGTGAGAAGCTTGACAAGAATAACTTCCAAGCATGGAAGTTCAGGATGACAAACTTCTTTATGGGAAAGGGAGTTTGGGATTACATCAGTGGTGAAACTGCAGAACCAGTTTTGGGTGCTGCTCCCACTCCTGCTGAATTGAAGGCCTTTAAAGAATGGCATGAAAAAGCCAGAAAATGCCTGTATTGGCTGTCCGTTAGCATTTCAGATTCTATGATTGTGCATATACAGGATCTAGAGACGCCTAAGGAGGCATGGGATACATTGGTGAGGCTGTATAGCACAAATACCAAAGCACGAAAGATGCAGCTAAAGCAGGAGTTGCACAATGTGCAAAGGAAAAATCTGAATATAAATGAGTATTCCTTGAAGGTGAAAGGCCTTGCAGATTCTCTTGCCTCCATTGGAGCACCTGTTGATGATGAGGACTTAGTGTCCGTGACCTTGAATGGTCTTGGGAAAGATTATGCACAATTTCGGACATCCATTGGAGTCCGTGAAACATTTCCTGATTTTCAGGAACTTATTGCTCTCTTGCTGAGTGAAGAGCAAAGGAATGGTGGTTCAGCCACCTCAACTTCTCAAGAGACTGCTTTCTACTCGAATACAGGTAGAGGCAGGGGTAGAGGAAGAGGCCGTTCTGGTGGCCGTGCAGGAAATCAGAACCAACAGCAACAACAGGAAAACCAGTCCTATGGAGGAGGACGTGGTAGTTCTAGAGGCAGGGGGAGCCAAAGAGGCCGTGGTTCATGGCAAAGGAACCAGCAAGTAAATAGCAGCACAGAATGCTATTATTGTGGAAAGCCTGGAGACAAGGAGAATACATGCTATAAAAAGCAGAATGACATCAAAAGTGGGAAGTTGCAGCAAAGCAACTATGCATCATCAAGTGGGCATGGTGACGACAGAAATGAGCACCTTTTTGTGATGCAGCATATGGTTAACTCCATGTCAGGAGATGCTGCAGCTTGCAATGATGTTTGGTATGTTGATTCAGGTGCCTCTAACCACATGACCAGTCATGGTGAGTGGTTTCATGATGTCAGAAATTTGGATAAGCCAGGTTATGTTGAAACAGGTGATGATACTGCGCACCCAATTACGCAGGTTGGTAAAGTGCCATTGGCTATGTAGGATGGCAAAACAAAGTACTTGGCAGATGTACTTCATGTTCCAAAAATCACTAAGAACCTGGTTTCAGTTGGCCAGATGGTTGAGCAAGGTCTGCAGGTTAGATTTAATCCTGATGGATGCTTTGTTGAGGACTTGAAAAATAAATGCCGCTTGGTTGCGAAAGGCAACAAAAATGGAAGAATGTTCACCTTGGATGTTGATATGCCTGAGGTGAAAGCTGCTATGTTTGCGCATGGGAGAGGTGTCATTGCAGATATTGAGATATGGCACAAGCGCATTGGGCATGTGAATATACAAAGGCTGAAATCTATGCAAACGAAAAACATTGTTGCAGGTTTGCCTAAATTCAGAGTTGAGGGAATGCAAAAGGTATGTGAAGCATGCCAAATGGGTAAGCAGGCCAGACATGCATTTCCCAAAAATGCTAAGGTGAGCAGAAGACCTTTGGAAGTGATCCATTCAGATGTTTGGACAACCAAAGCTGCTTCTATTGGTGGATGCCATTATTATGTGACGTTTATTGATGACTACACTAGGAAGGTGTGGATTTATTTTATGAAGCACAAAAGTGAAGTGTTCAGCCATTTCAAGGCTTTTAAGGCCATGGTTGAAAAAGAGAAAGGTGTGCATATTAAAGTGCTAAGATCTGATGGAGGGGGAGAGTACTTTTCAGAAGAATTTTGTGAATATCTGAAAGAACAGGGAATTCAAAGGAAGTACTCATGCAGGTCTACCCCTCAGCAGAATGGGGTTGCAGAAAGGAAGAACAGGCATATTGCAGAAGTAGGACGGGCGATCCTAAATGAGAAAAACATGCCTGATTATTTTTGGGCTGAAGCAGTAGCAACTGCTGTTTATATTATGAACAGAACCCCCACTGCAGCTGTCCATGGCATGACGCCTGAAGAAATGTATACAGGCCAAAAACCAGATATTTCTCACTTGAAGGTATTTGGTTGCATAGCTTATGTTCATGTTCCTGATGAGAAGAGAACAAAGCTGGATCCAAAGGCAGAAAAATGCATCTTTATTGGATATGCTCAGCACCAGAAAGGGTATCGCTGTTATAACCCTTCCACCCGCAAAATGCAAGTGAGCAGAGATGTTGTTTTTGATGAAATGAGCAGCTGGTATGCACCAACTGTTATGGTAGGAGATGCAGATGCAGGAAATGGCAATGCTGCAATAAATGCAGAGCAGCAATCTCAAGCCTTGAGTGGACCCAGAGAGTCCTCTACTAGTGGATCTAATGCATGGACAGGGAGATTGAGATCTAGTGAATCGTCACATGGCAGTCCTGATAGTGTTGTGCAGGTATCACATAAGGGAAAAGAAAAAGTGGACCATGCTCCAGTATTTGATGTGTCTGCTGGTAGCTCTCATGTTGATGGAGAGTCAAGCGGCTCTGAAATGAGCCTTGATGAGGAACTTGGGATTCCTTCTATTGTTACACCTGGTGCAAGGAAAAGCAGGCATGATTTAAAGACGCCTGCAACTGATCCAGTTGTACGGAGGTCCACTCGTATTAAGTATCCAGTTGACAGGCTGAGATATGATGGGTATACAGCACATCACTATGCTTATATGGTCAAGGTTCTAGAGGAGCCAGAGCCCACATGTTTTGAGGATGCAGCAGGGCATAAAAAGTGGGAAGCAGCTATGGATGAAGAGATGGCTGCCTTGGATGCAAACCACACTTGGGATTTGATGCCTTTGCCTCATGATAAGAAGGCTATTGGCTGCAAGTGGGTTTACAAAGTAAAGCACAATGCTGATGGGTCTGTTAGCAGGTACAAGGCAAGATTGGTTGCCAAAGGTTTTGCACAGACATATGGAATTGACTATGAGGAAACTTTCAGCCCAGTTGCAAGGATGGCAACCGTGAGAGTAGTAATTGCTATGGCTGCTGCAAAGGGATGGTCTTTGCATCAGATGGATGTGAAAAATGCCTTCTTGCATGGTGACTTGCAGGAAGAGGTTTATATGATGCAGCCAGAAGGTTATGAGGATAAAGCACACCCCGATTTTGTATGCAGGTTGCGCAAAGCCTTGTATGGCTTAAAACAGGTGCCGAGGGCATGGTCAGACAAGATAGGGCAATATCTTGTCACTATTGGATTTCAGATTTCCAATTCAGATTTTTCACTTTATGTGAAAAGGACAAACAGAGGGATTGTGCTTATAGTCATCTATGTTGATGACTTGATTATTACAGGTGATAGTGATGCAGACATTAATGAAGTGAAGCTACTGTTGAAGCAGAAATTTGAGATGAAGGATTTGGGAGAGCTGCGTTACTTCTTGGGCATTGAGGTTATTAGATCCCCGAGTGGGATATGGCTGTTGCAAAGGCAATACGGTTTGGACATGCTGTCCAAATATGGGATGACAGGCTGTAAGCCTATCTCTGTTCCATTGGAGCAGAATGTGAAGCTCAATGCAGAGTCAGGTGAGCTTCTTGAAGATATTACTATGTACAGGCGCATAGTAGGTAGCTTGATTTACATGACTATAACCCGACCAGATTTGAGCTATGCTGTGGGGCTGGTGAGTCAGTTTATGCAGGCACCGAGGAAGCCACATTTGGATGCGGCTAGGCGCATACTGCGGTATGTGAAGTCCACATTGCATTATGGATTGTTTTATGAAGCTGGGTGTGCATTACAGGTACATGGATACACAGATGCTGACTGGGCTAGTAGTGTCTCAGACAGGAGATCTACTAGTGGTTTTATGTTTTCCCTTGGGAGTGGTGCCATCAGTTGGAGCAGCAAGAAGCAGCCAACAGTTGCCTTGTCGAGCACAGAGGCTGAGTACAGGGGTGCAGCAATGGCTGCATGTGAGGTATCTTGGTTACGGAAGCTACTTGCAGATATGGGACAGTCAGTTCATGCAGCAGTTGTCATTCATTGTGACAACATTAGCAGCATCATGCTTGCTAATAACCCAGTTTATCATGCTAGAACGAAGCACATTGAGGTGCATTATCACTTTGTGAGAGAGAAGGTTCTAGCTGGTGAGATTGATCTTGTCTATGTCAGCACTGAGGAGCAGGTGGCTGATATCTTTACGAAGGCATTGGGTACCAAGAAGCTTCACAGATTTAGGAGCTTGCTTGGTGTACGTGAGATGGATTTGAGCTTGAGGGGGAGTGTTGAGATATCAAGCTCTATCCCCGACATATCTCCTGGATGACTATCATTTATGTCACCGTCTATGTTAGTTGTACTCGTGGTGTAGTTAGACTACCACATATGTTTTTGGTTTGGGTTCACATATGAACCACGTATTCTAGGTTTTGACATATAGGGTATTTCCCTCTTCTATTGTATTGTTGTTGTGTGCAAAAGTGAAGAAAGGCTTCACCCTCCAACCTTGTGTCCTCTCTCTTTTGTGTGTTGTGAAGAAAGCTGAACTTGAGTCTCCTATCTCTCTCCCTTATTCTTTACAGTGTGATCTCAGCCTCTATGGCCTGTCCAGTGACTGTTTGAATTTCTTCCTTCATTGTAATTATGTTGGCGATATGGAAGTGGAGTTCGTGGAAGATTGGATTGTTGACGAGATAAGAGATACTAATGATGAGATCTTTTAGTGTGATCTTGGCCTCTGTGGCCTGTCCATCATGATTGCTTGAATTTCTTCCTTCATTGTAATTATGTTGAGGATATCGATGTGGAGTCTGCAGCCTATCCATCATGATTGCTTGAATTTCTTCCTTCATTTTAATTATGTTGAGGATGGTGTACATTGAGATTCTACTTCTGGTGCAATCGGGATAGACTCAATCTCTTCCTCCTTTGCAAGATGTACATTGAGTCTCTACTTCTTGTGTAGGAAGAATGCATTGAGTTTCTAATTCAAGTGGAGACTGTAGTGCTTCTACTTGAGGCTGTGATGCAGAAGGAGACTGAATTGTCTCTTGTTTTTCTTTGGCTCCCTCAGGTTCTTCATTGAGTCCATCATGTTGTTTCCCAATGGTAGCAGTTAGGTAGTGAATAGAGTCTTAGCCATAAAATCTTGTAGCTTGAGCTTTGTATATGCTTCTATTGAGACATGTTCAAAAATTTCATTGAGGAACAACATGAGGTTGTAGGCAATTCTCCACCCACTACTGAACTTGTCTTTCTGCTCCACTGCGAGGCATGTCTGGAAATTTGGTTGGTCTTGATGCTCCCTGATTTTCATAATCATAGAAACTAACTTGTTTGCAAACCTGTCCATCATGACATATGACAAAGTGAATTTGTGTAGTAAATAGTAAGATGCATGTTTATAATGATATGATAAAAGAACACTTACTTGAACACCCCGTGAAAGCCTGTAAATGAATTGACAAACCAACAATGGTTGTCATCAAGATCCCATACTATCAAACTCCAATGTGAGCTACATCACCAATAAAGAGCGATAAGATTTATCACAATATTAAGTATTAATTGACACAATATTACAAATAAAAGAGTAAAAGAAAGATTGAGACGATACTTACTTCTCATAATATGGCATAAAGACAACTAGCATGCCATCCAAGTCTAAAGGTTGTAGCATTGAACAAACATCATTTATTGTCTTCTTGGTATCACTAAGTACAGCTGAAAGGAGAGAATCGAGCATACACACGTGATCCTGTACTGATCTAGGAAAGTGAGATATAACCGTACTGCATCAATAAATAAAGAAATGTTAGAAGCAGATTGAATCAAATGATTGAAGTATCAAGCCAAGAGATGTTCATATCAAACCTGAGGATGGCCATCATGACTTTGTCATTAGCCTCTTTCAAAGGGTCGGAGAGGATTGTAACTTCCTCGCTACCAAATGTCAAAACACGAGGTTGCTTGCTAATGATAACAACCTCGCTAATGATAACCCTAACCTCAAAAGAGCTCCCCATTTCGTCCAATACAGCGGTTACATTAGGACAACTTATGGGCGTAGCAACCAATGTTTCCTCTGGATGCTCCACCACGTTATCAATAAATGCCTTAACGATAGATGACATAAATGCATATAGATGCAAGTCTGTATATGTCGACAATGAGGTTTCACCGCCACTCAAATTAAAAATTTGAGCAAGGAGCAAAAAGAAGTTATATCCGACTCTCCACCCACAACTGTGGTCATTATTCTGCTTCGCTGGCGGGCATGTTACATACTCTATTTGATCTTCTAAGTCACCTTCCATTTGCATAAGTGCATCTATAGCACCTACCAACTTTCGAACCGATCTACACATCAAAATAGAAAACATAAATGAATGTGCGCATTGCATATGATGCATCTCATTGACGTAATTATGACACAAGTAGGTTATACTTACTCTGACACACTGCCATGGATAGATGCTATTGAATTGACAAAGAAACATTGCTTGGCTAAGATGTCCACAATTACCAAGCTCTAATGCAAGCTGCATTATCAATTAAGAATAATTATTATTTGATATAATCCTCCACAATGTAAGAGATAAGCTAGGTAGGGATTAATACTCACTCCTCGTGATATGCAGTAAAGATAACTCGCGCCGCAGTCAAATCAACAGGTTGTAACCACTTAAAAACATCATCTATGGTCTTCTGCTTATTGCTAAGTACACTAGAAACAAGAGGATCGACCATATATGCACATCTCTATATATATAGGGGAAGCTGTTCTAAAACCATACTGCAATAAAAAGAAAAGAATATTCGTTCATTTGATCCAATGGAAATACAAACGCATAAAGTCAATAAAAAGTTTGTGTCAAACCTGAGGATGGCTATTATGACCTTGTCATTAACCTCTTTCTTGAAGTTTATAAGGATTGAAATGTCCTCTTCATCGAATAGAAAAGTAAGAGGTTGTTCTCAAACTTGAAACCTAACTTGAAATGACTTCTCCATTTGATGCAAGGTATGATTATTTTCTAGAGTCATCTGATGGATAGCCAAAGCAGCTTTGCTTTCCTGAGATGAGCTTTCTATATTCTCTACTCCAGCTATGTCCTCCTCATCCTCCTCCTTTCCCTTCTCCTATAAAGGATAAAATAATTATGAGATTCAAAATTTTAAATTAATTATAAATTTAAAAAGACCTTTAAATGAATACAGAAAATTAAACATAAGTTTTCATAACTCTAGATATCTTCGTGGTCTTTTTATGTAACCTTCTGAGGCAAGGTCGGTGTCATATACATCTTCTTCAGCTTCCTTACTATCGCTGGTGTTCTCACTATCATATCCAGAGCTTTCAGCATTTTCATCATCCTTCTTACTCTCATCATACATGACCATCTCTACGTCAGCATCCTCTTCATGTGAGATCAGACCTTTCTTATCATACTTTATTGTGAGAGAAGCCACGGTATCAAGGTATTCCAAGCAAGCAGGGCTCTCAATAATATTTACATGGTGTCCTTTTCTGATAAGAGCTTCAAACAAATGTCTAATTTGACACAATGTGACTTCCCATCCGGACGGTAGCAAAAATTCCATCATACTAATTAAAAGATCAGACTTTTTGCTGGCCTTTCATAGTGATTTGCATTGCGATGGAGGGGACTTGGAGATTCATGCTCTTCTAGTAGTAGTTGCAATCTCTTTGCATTCCCTCTTATGTTGTTCTGTAAGGAGTGATCATTATAAGGGCTCTTCATGCACAAGAAAAAGGTTTCAAGACTCTGTATCTTGAGACCACATTCTCTCTTGTCCCTTTAACTTAAGTATATACCATTGTAAATCTTAAGCTCATTGCCATATTGTTTTTCTAGGGTAGTAGACATTTTTTCCTTGTCATCTTTATCAGCAAATATGACTATGTTACATAGTCCCACTCTACCAATGGTGGTATGTAATATTCTATCAAGGAGTTGACGAATGTCATCTGGTGATATTTCATAGACAAAGAAAAGTTGAGGCCTCTCCCAAGCAGTGTCATCGGAGAAAAAATCATTCAATGAAACTCCCTTGCACTCAACACTCTTTCCAGACTCTGAAATGATTTCATGTATGAAAAAAAAGCCCTTGTTCAAAGTTTTTTCTTTTCTGAGAGTGTGCTTATTGATGACTTTTTGTGCATATGCATACACATTTTCCGGAATGTCACTTGTCATAGAAGGAGTAATTTCAAATCCATCATCTTCTACCTTCACCCATTTATGCACCCAAGCCTTCTGTTTAGCTGACGGTAAAGCTGATGCCATCTGCCTCACAATGCTATGATCAATTTTACATTGGCTAATTGGAATATTTTTTTCTACCAACAAATATTCAATTGCACTCTTTACTGCATCACACTTGACCTGTTGGATGATGCAATCTTCCATGCAATGATCTTTAAACCATTCTTTGGACATTAATTTCTCTACAGCAAGACTTGTGTATTTGTCTGGTAAGTTTCTTAGAGGCCTCCACATCCGAGCTGTCATCTCTTTTTTCTCAATCTTCTTTGCCTTGTCTTTAATCAATGATGGAGCCTCATATGTGACATCTCCCTTCTCACATGCAAGACACACGTCTTTGATCTAATGAAAAACTTCATCACTACGAAAAAGTATGCTTGTGTAGTCTTGATACCTATCCCTTACTGTCTTAAAGCTTGTAATCACCTATGCTCTTTCCTGCTTTCCCCTTGGTACAATGGCACTCAAGCATGTGTAGAAGTCAACAAGATTATCCGCTTCTACTTTAGTTGTAGTTCTTTTGAGAGTGGTCACAGGAGAATGAAAAGTTCTCCATATGGTCCTAGCTTTGAGCAACATCTCTGAAGTGGAGGTGATTTTTCGTAGTGCATAAATGTCATGATTAAGTCTTTCCGACTCAATCAAATATTTTTTCTCATTCTTGAAGATACAAATGCATGCAGAAAAGTAGTGAAATTGAGGCACACTCGCGAAGGTTTGATAAGTAATTTCTCCTTTGTTGTATGCCTCTCTAGAGCACTCATTACAAGCATAGGCATAGTGCTGACCATCTATTGCCTCAAATGTGCAATGAGCTAAAAAATTTCTCTTGGCATCCTTTATATGTCGTTCTGGATCATTCACTGAACTCTGTCCTTCTTGAAGTGAGGGGACTTGTTTTGAGGAACTTAGTGAATTGCATCTCAAAATCTATAGGCTGAGAGAAATTGATGGATTAACTATAATCTCCTATGACTGGCCAAAATGCTCTTGGACGGAGTACCAAATTAGAAACAATTGGTTTTTTTCCATCAATCAAAGCAGCCTGAAAAATCTTTTTAGCATATACAATATCTAAGGTCTTGCTATTGGTGAAGACACTTGCTTTGACCACCGTTGAAGCATGTATAACTTGAGTCTTCTGGCCCCATATATATCCTAGATCCTCATCTGTCATAGCCTCATTCAAGCGAAGATTTAGGTTCTTCATTGATAACATTTCTGCTTCTAAATCTGACTCCATTTCAAGACCCTCCGCATCCTCTTCATGTTCTTCCTCTTCTCTTCTTTGCCCTTTCTGTGTATATGAACGACCTCTTTTTCGAGTTATAGGACTTGAAACTGTAGCTCGTGAAGTACTTGCCTTTACATTTGATGTCGGGGTTTATTTTTTAGGGGCTCTATGTGAACCGCTTTAGATCGCCCTACTTCTTCTTCTATTGCCTCAACTTCAGGTATACTTAAGGGCTTCACTTGTTCTGTTATTCCATCAACTTCATGAGTTACACCATCTAAGTGAGTAATACCATGAACAAGAGATGTGTGTGCATGTCCTGTCTTATCTGATGCATGTAGTGTCTCACTCAATTCCATTTCTGTCTGAGATGCATGTGCATGTCCTGTATCATCTTATGCATGTCCTGTCTCCACCAATTCAATTCTTGTCTCAGATGTAGATCCCTTGTAAGCATCCACATGTACAAGATCCTCATCCAATGCTACAATGTGTTTTGTCTCATCCACTCCAGTTCCTATCTCATTTGTATTACCATGAACCAGGTCTACATGGCGTGTCTCATCACTTCCTTTCTCATGTGTGGATTCTTGCACCTTAAGTCCCTCCAATGAAGTTGAACCTTGTTCAATGACACCTTGAAAGTATTCAAGCATAATCTTTGACTGCATTTTTCTTGCTTCCTCAATGGGAAATTCCTCCCACACATGTTGGAGGATCTCCAATGCAAGAACCAATTCAGGAAATCTCTTTGCTTTTGGCGGTGGCATCACAAAGTGCATTGCATCTTTCTTAGAAAGAAGAAACAATCTGTTGCTCATTCTTGACTTTGTGTAAATCATCATTGTACTGCTATCTTTTTCAATTTTTATTCCTAGTAAGGTGCCCCCTTGAATCAAATTGCTCTTTGAGAAAGATACATTTGATGCCCACTCATCTTTCTCCAACTCTCTCTTTGTCATCACTAGAATGAGATTTTCTTTACTTAATACCAAGAACCATGCTTTCTTTGTTGTGTCAACAACGGTCCAGTTTGTGAAGTCCTTGGGGCATCAATTCTTCCATTGTATTTCAGTGTCATACCATTGACAAATGTTGTAGCCTCAAGATCCATCCTATATTAAAGCACAACACAAATTTTAGGTACTTTGACAAACTACAATTACTTTGATAAATCAAAAGTACAATGAGTCCCATTAATCCACCTCACATTTTTATTCTTCCCAATCATTTAAGTGTCAATTTCATGCTTTGGGAATAGCCTAAAAGGCTTTACAAGGCTTAGACACATGCATAAATGTGAAAAAAAATAAGGATTTACAATGATCTCATGGATAGTGTAAAATAAAATAAAGTACAATCGAATACAAATTTGAAGTCTGTCAGATACAAGTGCAAAAAGCTCTGTCAACTCCCGCAACTGATATAAGTGTAAAATGCTCTGTCAACTCCCACAACTGGTACAAAGATAATCTGCTATGTCTAGTCCCTTAACTGATTCAACTGTAATCTGTCATGTCCACTGATACAACTTTCAATCATCTTGAAAGTTTAAAAACCTTGATCGTTGCTTAAATGGTAGCGTTGTTGTGAGTGTGAAACCGAATGTGAACAAATGGACTAACTCCGATTAGGAACTAGTCGGGAAATTTTGAGCATGGCTTTGATTGGTTTTTTTGGAGTTCTCTCCTCTAAGGACAAACTAATCTATGCTAATCTAGACTACACCAACCGTCGAAGCGAAGAAAAGCAAGAAATAATTTATTTTCCATTGTTCTTTTTAATATCCTTAGGTTGCAAATTAAAAGCAAAAAATAATCTATTTTCCATTATTCTTTTTAATGCACTCAGGTTACGAGTTTAAAAAAGATAAAATTTATATTTTCAAAAACTAATTTACTTACAACTCATAAGAATTGAACATTCACATTAATAAGAAGTTACAATCTTAATAAATTTGAATTTAAATAATAAAAACTACAAATTTAATTTGACTCCAAATCCTAAACCCTAAACCCTAAACCCTCAACGCGAAACCCAAACCCTCAAATCTTAAAACCTAACCCCAAATCTTGAACCCTAAACTCAAACCCCTAAACCCTGAATCCTAATCCCTAAACCCAAATCCCCAAACCCTAAACCCTAAACTCCCAAACCCTAAACCCTAACCCCCAAACCTTAAAACCCTAAAACCTAACCCCAAAACCCTAAACCCTAAACCCAAACCTAAAAACCCTAAACCCTAAATCCTAAACCCAAACCTCAAAACCCTAAACCTTAAACCTAAACCCCCAAACCCTAAACCCTAACCCCTAAATCCTAAACCCTAATCCCTAAACCCTGAATCCCAAAACCTAAACCCTAAACCCTAAATCGTAACCCCCAAATACTAACGCCCTAAACACTAACCCCAAACCCAAACCCTAAACTGTAAACCCCTAACCCCTAACCCCAAACCCTAAGCCCTCACTCTGAAACCCTAAATCCTCATCCCCAAACCTTAAACCCAAACCCCCAAACTCTTTGTTAATTCAAATTAATTTAACTCAATTCACAATCATAAGAAGTTTAAACTTTAACAAAGTAAATTCTTATTAGGTTGAAATCACAAAATTTGAAATATAAATAAATTCAATTTAACTTAAAGTTTATAAACAAATAACATAAAATTAAGAAAATAAGACTGAAAATTTTGAAATCACAAAATTTGAAATATAAATAAATTCAATCTAACTTAAATTTTATGAAAGAATAACGTAAAATTAAGAAAATAAGACTTAAAATTAAAAATTTAATATTTACTTAGAAGAGTATATTAATTCTCCCTAAAAAGAAATAAATTAAAGTAATAATAATGAATGTAAGTTAAACTACTTTTAAAATTTTAAAAAATGTAATAAAATTAAAATTATACTTTCTATATTCCAAAACAAAATGCATTTTTGTAAACTATATTTCAGAAAATTTAATTGAGAAATTAAACTAGTAAATTGAAAATGGAAGTGAAACTCATTTTAAATTTAAAAACAAAGGAAAATTTAAAATTCAAGTTTCCACAAGTTTTCCTTTTCGCACACGTTTGTCTTTTCACACTTTTCAAGTTTCCACATGTTTGTCTTTTCAAACACAAGGTTGTCTTTTATCACAATTTTCAAGTTTCCACATGTTTATCTTTTCAAACACAAGGATTCATAGTTTAAAAAAAGGCGGGAAATTTGAAATTCAAGTTTCCACACGTTTCTCTTTTCAAACACCAAGGTTTATAGTTTCGACTAATAAATCACACACCAATGTCCTCTAATATGCCTCATTGATCGTAGCTCCCAACTTCTTATATCAAAACATCTCTCCTTTATCTCTCCTTGATCGTCGCCCACTCATTTCTCCTCCTCATTGGTAAGATCTTCTATCTCTGATCGTACTTTCTCTTGCGCCCTCCCTCTCTAAATTTTCATCTCTCGTCCATCTCTCGTCAATCTCTCTCATCTCCTCTCTTCTTCTTCTCTCTCTCTCATGCTAGTACGCTTCTCTCTTCTTCTTGTCTCTCTCTCTCTCTCTCACTCTAGTACGCTTCTCTCTCTCTCGTCTCTCCTCTCCCTCTATTTTTCTCTTCTCTCTCTCTCTCTCTTTCCTCTCCTTTTTATTTCCTCTCCCCTCTAGTCTATGTTTCCTCTCATCTTTATTTACTCTCTCCCCTCCTCTTCATTTCCCCTCTCTCTCTCTCTCTCTCTCTCTCTCTCTCTCTCTCTCTCTCCCACTTTCTTCTCTCTTTTCCTCTCTCTCTTCTCTCTCGCTCTCCTACTCTCTCCCACTCTATCTTTCTCTACTCTCTCTCCCACTCCCCCCTCCCGCTCCCTCTCTCTCTCTCTCTCTCTCTCTCTCTCTCTGTGCTGCGGTAGCGTGCCCCTCTCTCTCCCTCCCATTCTCTCTCCCTCTCCTACTCTTTCTCTCCTCTCTCTCCCACTCCCTCTCTCACGGTTCCCACGCCCCTCTCTCTCCCTCCCACTCTCTCTCTTTCTCTCTCGCTCTCCTCTCTCTCCCACTTCTCCCACTCTCTCTCTCTCTCTCTCTCTCGTGCCCCTCTCTCTCCCTCCCGACTCTTTCCCTCCCCCCCCTTGCGCTGCACCTCCCCCCTCTCTCTCTCCCCACTCTCTCTCTCCCCCCCTCTCTCTCTCGCACACTGCCGTGGTAGCGCACCCCTCTCTCCCTCCCCCTCTCTCTCTTCCCCCCTCACACTGTGCCTCTCCCCTTCTCTCTCTCTCCCCACTCTCTCTCTCCCCCTCTCTCTTGCGTGCTACCGTGGCAGCGTGCCCCTCATTCTCTCTCTCCCCCCCTCTCTCTCGCAGCAGCGGCCTCCCCCCCCTCTCTCTCTCTCCCCACTTTCTCTCTCTTTCCCTCTCTCTCTCTCGTGCTGCCACGGTAGCGTGCCCCTCACTCTCTCTCTCCCCACCTCTCTCTCGCGGGAGCGGCCTCCCCCCCTCTCTCTCTCCCCCCTCTCTCTCTCTCTCACGCGCTGTTGTGGCAACGGCAGTGTGCCCTTCTCCCCCGCTCCCTCTCTCTCTCCCCCCCTCGTGCTGTGCCTCCCCCCCTCTCTCTCGCGTGCTGCTGCGGTAGCGCACCCCTCTCTCCCTCCCCCTCTCTCTCTCCTCCCCCCTCGCACTGTGCCCCCCCTCTCTCTCTCTCCCCACTCTCTCTCTCCCCCTCCTATCTCTCTCACGCACTGCCACGGTAGTGCACCCCTCTCCCTCCCTCTCTCTCCCTCCCCACACTCTCTCTCCCTCCCCTCTCGCTGCACCCCCGGTCTGTCTCTTCCCACTCTCTCTCTCCCCCCACTCTCTCTCTCTCATGTGCTGCCACGACAGCGCGCCCCTCTCTCCCTCCCCCCCCTCGCGCTACACCTCCCCCCCTCTCTCTGTCCCCCCTCTCTCTCTCGCGCGCTGCCACAGCAGTGCGCCCCTCTCTCCCTCCCTTCCCCCTCCCTCGCGCTGCACCTCCCCCCTCTCTCTCTCCCCTCTCTCTCTCCCGCTCTCTCTCTCTCGCGCGTTGCCATGGTAGCACGCCCCTCTCTCCCTCCCCACTCTCTCTCTCCCCCCCTTGCGCTGCGCCTCCCCCCGTCTCTCTCTCTCCCCACTCTCTCTCCCCCCTCTCTCTCTCGCGTGCTGCCGTGGCAGCGTGCCCCTCTCCCTCCCTCTCCCTCCCCCCCCTCGTGCTATGCCTCCCCCCTCTCTCTCTCTCCCCACTCTCTCTCTCCCCCCTCTCTCCCTCCCCACTCTCTCTCTCCCCCCCTCGCGCTGCGCCTCCCCCCTCTCTCTCTCTCTCTCTCCCCACTCTCTCTCTCCCTCCCCTCTCTCTCTCGCACGTTGCCACGGTAGCGCGCCCCACTCTCTCCCTCCCTCTCTCTGCCCCCCCCCCTCTCTCTCTCTCTCTCCTTCCCGTTGTGCCTCCCCCTCTCTTCTCTCTCCCCCTCTCTCTCTCGCAGTCTCTCTCTCTCCCTCTTGGCACTCCTTTCTCTCTCTCTCTCTCTTTTCTCTCTCTCTCTCCCCCTCTCGGCACTCCTTTCTCTTTCTCTCCCCCTCCCTCTCTTGCACTCTCTCTCCTTTCCCTCTCTCCCTTTCTCTCTCTCGCCTCTCTCTCCCTCTCATCTCTCCCATCTCCCGTAGCCCTCTATCGCTCTCTCTCCCTCTATCTCTCTCACATCTCTCTCCTCTCACATGGTCTCTCTCTCTCTCTCTCTGTGTCTCACGAATCTCTCCCTCCCCCTCTCTGTCTCTCCTCTCGCGGCCCCCCTCTCTCTCTCTCTCCTCTCGCGCGGCCCTCCCCTCTCTCTCTCTCTCTTTTACCTCTCACCCTCTCTCTCTCTCTAAACGTCTCTCCTCTCTCTTTCTCTCTCTCTCTAAAAGTCTCTCCTCTCTCTCCCTCTCTCTCTCTTTTGCTGCCGAGGTAGCAAGACTCTCTCTCTAAAAGTCTTTCCTTCCCTTTTCTCTCTCTCTAAGTTCTCTCTCTATAATAAAATTTCAAAGAATACAAATTTAAAAAAAAGTACCTGGAAAAAAGTTGAGATCTATGCTTGTGCTTGCTTTTGCTCTTCCTTCTCTTTTTGCTTCTCCTCTTGCTCTTCCTTGTTGAAATGAGAGAAACAATGAGAGAAGGAGAGTATATATAAGAAAAACTAGGGTTTTAAGTGCTTCTCTCTTATTGGTCCTATATCATTATCTCCTCTCCCATTGGCCTCTCCATTAGATTATCTTCTCTCCCTCTCCCACCCACTCCCATCCTCCCACCCCATTCCCACTCCCACCCCTATCCTCCCACCTCACCTCCCCCATTCCCACTCCCTCTCCCACTCCCACGCCCACGCCCATTCTTCCACCTTCCCCATTCCCACTCCCATCCTCCCACCCCACCCCTCCCACTCCCGCTCCCATCCTCCCACCCTCACCCCACTGCCACTCTCCCACTCCCACTCCCATTCTCCCACCCACTCCCATCCTCCCACCTCCACCTCTCACTCCCACTCCCATCTCCCACCCCCACCCCTCCCCCCCCCATTCCCACTCCCATTCCCACTCCCACTCCCATTCTTCCACCCCTATCCTCCCACCCCACCCCTCCCACTCCCATCCTCCCACTCCCTCTCCCACTCCCATGCCCATTTTCCCACCCCCACCTCCCCCATTCCCATTCCCATGCCCATTTTCCCACCCCCACCTCCCCCATTCCCATTCCCACTCCCTCTCCCATCCTCCCACCCCACCCCTCCCACTTCCACCCCCCACCTCCCCCATTCCCACTCCCTCTCCCACTCCCATCCTCCCACCCCACGCGTCGTCCCACTCCCACCCCCACTTCCCCCCATTTCCACTCCCTCTCCCACTCCCACTCCCCACCCCTCCCACTCCCACTCCCATCCTCCCACCCTCACCCCACCCCCACCTCTCCCATTCCCACTCCCTCTCCCACTCCCACTCCCATTCTCGCACCCCCACCCCCACCTCCCCCATTCCCACTCCCTCTCCCACTCCCACTCCCATCCTCCCACCCCCACCCCCACCGCCCCCATTCCCACTCCCTCTCCCTTTCTCCCACTACCACCCTCCCACACTCCCTTTCATCACACTCCCACTCTCCCTTTCTCCCACTACCACCCTCCCAACTCCCACTCCCATTCCCACATTCCTACTATCAATTCCACTACTACTTATGAATTCTAATTAAAACTATTACTTAAATAAATGATATTACTGAAAACACTCATAGGATTTAAGGTTTTGGATTTGGTGGTTTGGGTTTAGGGTTTGGGGTTTAGTGAGTTAGGGTTTAGGGTTTGTGAGTTAGGAATTAGGGTTTGAGTTAGGGTTAGGGTTTAGGGTTTGTGAGTTAGGGTTTAGGGTTTGGTGGTTTGGATTTAGGGTTTGTGGGGTAGGGTTTAGGGTTTAAGGTTTGGAGTTAGGGTTTAGGGTTCAAGGTTTGAGGGTTAGGGTTTAGGGTTCAGGGTTTGGGGGTTAAGGTTTAGGGTTTGGTCATTTGGGTTTAGGGTTTAGGGGGTAGGGTTTAGGGTTTTGGGGGTTAGGGTTTAGGATTTAGGGTTTAGGGTTTAGGGTTTGGGGGTTAGCGTTTAGGGTTTAGGGTTTGGGGGTTAAGGTTTTAGGGTTTAGGGTTTGGGAGTTAGGGTTTAGGGTTTAGGGTTTGGGAGTTAGGGTTTGGGGGTTAGGGGTTAGGGTTTAGGGTTTAGGGTTTGGGAGTTAGGGTTTAGGGTTTAAGGTTTTTATTGGTTAGGGTTGAGGATTTAGAGAGTGAAGATTAACATTTACTGTTTAGGGATAAGGGATCATGAGTTAGGGTTTAGGGGTTAGGGTTTACGAGTTTAGGTTTAGGTATTAGGGTTTAGGGTTTAAGGGTTAGGGTTTAGGAATTAGAGTTTTGGGATTAGGGTTTTGGGATTAGGTATTAGGGGTTAGGGTTTATAGATTAGGATTTAGGGGTTTAGGATTTAGGTTTAGGAATTAGGGTTTAGGATCTAGGCTTAGGGTTTGAGGGTTTAGGAGGGGGGGGCTGGGTGAGAGGAGGGGGGGGGCTGGCAGCTAGGGATTAGGGTATAGAATTTAGGGTTTAGAAATTAGGGGTTAGGGTTTAGGGTTTAGGAATTAGGGTTTATGGTTTTAAGGGTCAATTTAGGGTTTAGGGTTTGGGGGTTAGGATTTAGGGTTTAGGGTTTAGGGTTTGATTAAAATTTTAAACAAGATCTAGATTTTCAAATCATTAATAAAGTAGATTATTGAGAAGAGACTAATGTTCTTTATAATGGTTGTTACAGCTTGTTTGTAAAGAAAACTCACAAAGGAGATGGCTACAAAATTTATTCGGGGGATGGAGGTGATTCTATGTTGCAAAAGAGAAGTAGTTGCATTTACTACAATCCATGAAAGTGATCCAAATTCTATTTGTCACTTTAGAAGACTTGGTGAAGATAAGGTGGCGGTTATCGTATCAAGGATTCTTAGTGCACATGTTGAGCTAAAGCAGGGATATAGAAATCCTTGGAGATGTTATGTTCTATAATACTTCCAACAAAGCATTTATTGCATGGGACAGAGATGAGACTTATCCAACACATGTCATCAGGAATACAAAGTGCATATCTTTGGATTTTAGAGTGGGAGATATTTTACAAATGTTATCATTTGCAAATAAGAATGTAGCAGAAGGTCAAGTCTTGGGATTTGAACAAGTGGAACACTGGACATTTGTGCAAATGAGAATTCAAAAAGTTACTGATGATGGTATGGATGATAACTCAATGTCATTGGATGGTCCCTACTATGAGGTAGGTAAGGATTTGAGATGGAGCATGCAATTTTCAAAGATTGGAAAGACTCGGCATGTGGTTTTTAATGATAAACATAATGTATACTACAACATCAAAGAATTGAAAGGATATGCCAATGTACCAAGCTCTATTCCTTCAGAGATGGATGATTCCAATGCACTCAACTATAGCACTGACGTCTTATCAGAAGTCTGGGGTGGATGAGTTCATGCACATTGAGAACTTGGGCAAAGATGTCAAAAGTGATATATTTTCAAGCATGGATGGCTTCATGGATACTGATAAATTTCTTGGAGTCAAACCAAGTAACTATGGAATTATGGAAATCATGCATGATAGTATAATGAGTGATGTTCTCTCTGGAGTAGAGGAGTTTCAAGACTATGGAGTTATGAAATCCATAGAAAGTGCATCAATGAGTGATGTTCTCTCAGGAATAGATGAGTTTGAAGATCATTTTGGACACTCTATCACCACTGACTATGGAGTTATGAAATCCATAGAAAGTGCATCAATGAGTGATGTTCTCTCAGGAATAGATGAGTTTGAAGATCATTCGAGACACTCTAATGCCATTATGACAAGTGGTTCTACGATTGTATCAAAAGTAGGGATGAGATCAACAAAGGACTATTCGGTATTTGACTTTGATTGTGAAATAGTTAATGTTACAAATGGTTTGACGAATGTATCAAAAGCAAGGATGACATCAACAAAGGAATATTCAGTATTTGACTGTCAGAGTGATAAGATTAAGGATGCAACATCTCATGAAAACAACGTGACAAATAAATCTTACAACGAGAACTACACAAATCCAAATAAGAATGTACAGAAGGTCCCAAAATGGACATACAGATGCATGAAAAGACAATGAGTCCAGGCAGATCCAGAAAAGCAACCAAAGAGAATAAGAGTAATGAATGAAGATGTTATGCTAAAAGCAATGTGATCTACATGCTGTGAGCATACATGTATGCGATCCATTAACTTACATGACATCAAGGGTTGTAGAGAACATGTCTGGCAAAGGAAAGGAAGCAGAAGAAATGAATACCTACTCACGAGATTGTCTTGCTTTCTTGTAAATGATAAGAGAAGGCAAAGTTCAGGACAGTAGATAAGGCCTCTTATAAATAGAAAAAGTATTTGCAATAATGCATATCACATTATTACAGGATTATCACATGGCACATATTGGAATTTGGCTAATAAAGCAAAGTATGGAGTTAAATTTAACATTCATGGAAACATAGGAAGGCCCAAAACAAGAGCCTCAACGGTTGCGGCAACAATAATTTTGAAAGATTACATTTATGAAAATGCTTTACCGCAACCCCACCTATCAGAAATGCATCTTCTGATAGGTTTGACCAAAAAAGAAGTATTTAACTCTATTGGAGAAACACAGAGGCAAAGAGGGCATGCACCGGCATCTTTTCATACTTTGTATACTCTTTGGAAAAAAAGCTTTGGACATGTTAAAATCCCAAAGAGGCAAAAAATGTCAAAGTGCAACAACTGTGATGATCTAAAGCGAGCATTTGAGAGTGCAACATCTCCAAAACAAAAAGAAGCTTACAAAAAAAAGAGAGAATTTCATCATGGACTTGTTCGACATTCTAGAATAAAATATGCATTTTGGAAGGAGCAAGCTAATTTTCACCCAAATGAGTACATGTGCATTATTGTAGATGGTATGGATCAAAATACAACAACATTACCTCGATTCGTTAACACTCCACCTAAGCTACAAGGCAAATACTTTTTAAAGACACATCTATGTGGAGTGTTAGTGCACGGATTTAAGTTTTTTGCGGACATATGGATTGATTCCTTGCATCTACATGATAGCAATCAAGTTGTAACATCCATTATGAAGGCAATTCACAATGTACATGCAGAAAAAGGTCACCTACCAGCAACTTTGAGAGTACAAGCAGACAATTGTAGACGAGAGAATAAGAATGTACTCTTCTTTGCATTTTGCTCAATGTTAATCGCTCATAGAATCTTCAATGAGATTGAAGTTGGGTTTTTGTTGGTTGGGCACACACATGAGGATATTGATCAGGTATTTAGCACAGTTTCAAGAGAACTAAAACACAAGGACATGGAGATGATGGATGACTTGAGGCAAGTTGGTGGCCATGAGGAAGGAACAATATGCTCAATGGTTGAGAGCATGTATGATTGGAAGAGCTTTATTCTACCTTTCATACAAAAAGGTGGTGATGCCCTAATAGGTCATAGTGCTCCACACTATTTTTGCTTTTTCTTAAAGGATGAAAAACCAGTGATGCAATGGCAACACTATTCTCTTGATACCAAATGGGAACTTGAAGAACCTTACTCTCTCTTAACTTCAATCCCGAGGAAAGAAATGCATCCAACATGGGCTCCTATAAAAGAATTCAGCGAGAAATCCAAAGGTGAAATAGAAGGCTTAAAAGCTTTTATTACATACAAAGAGGAAATGCTTCGGAGATTTCCTGATTGGAAGCCCTCTTGGAAGGAACACACTACTGTTGTAATTAGCAAGACCTACCAATTGATAAAGGACCTTGCAAAAATGCAAGAAGATGATATTAAGGCAGAACGGCCTTTATTTTGGCCAAATGTTGGTAATGACTTGTGTCCAGCATGTGGTCTCTTTGAAAATGAGTTTGAATTGTTGCTCCCACATCCATATTGTGGACCCAAGAAGAGAGAGTTTATGCCACAAATAGATATAGATGTCCATTGTTTTGTTGCAGTTCGACCATCGGATGATGAACATGAGAACGTGAAGTTTTGGGTTGCGAAAGTAGTTGACATGAGCATGGATGACCGGGGGAGAGCTACAACATTTACAGTAGTATGGTATGAGCCAAGGGGTAGGAAGGAGAACCAAGATAACAGTACATTGTATAGTAGTTGTCTGAAAAAGGAATGGGTCCCAAACCATGATGCATTTTGAAGACTTTCCACAGAGACAGTCATAGTATTTTGGAAATCAAGGTCAAAGAAAACAAAGAAGCACATGGGGTATAATGTAGACGACAAAATAAAATTATTGCAACCAATTATTATGCACATTACAGAGTTCATAATGATGCTTGCCCAGGAGGAAGTAGAAGGAGATAGCGCAAATGAAGAATGCCCATGATAACACCATTCAAATATCGAGAAAGAGTGAAGGTGGTGGTGGTAGTCAGATGAGAGTGAATGAAGATGGCACCCAAGCAACAAGTGACGACAGAAAGGACATTCTGAACAAGAAAATGTTTGGATCGCTCATTTATGTGATCATGATAGAAAAGGACATTCAAACAATCAAATGTTTGGATCGCCCATTTGTACTAAACTCATTGTAAAGGAAAAATTAAATTATTGAAAAGGCCACAGGAGATCCTTTGTACAAAGACTCATCCAGAGCAATATTTGTTGTAAAACTTATGACATGATAATGTAAAATTGCAAATATAGCTATTGCTATTTTTTGGAGTACAAAAGAGGCTTCCATCATGTCTCATGTCTATATAAACCTTTTCATTTCTTGAATATTCAAGAGTGTTATAGTTTTCTGCATTGAAAGTAAAAAGAGTCTTATAGGTCTCTTATGTATACATTTTTAAAATGTTGTGAATCCTCAATAGCATGGTTTTTCATGGATTTAAACTAATAGCTCAGATTTTTTATTTTAAGAATATGATTCTTATAAACAAGAAATACAAATTTAGGACTTAATAGTAGTTTTTGCATTATTTGTACAACATTGTAGAGAGATATTTTGAAATGCATTATGTGAAAATGATAGTGCCATGTGAGTATCTTTGTCACCTTTCTGAAGTGTCATTGAAACGTTTCAAGATCCCATTGAAACATTCTTCATTGAAAAGTAAAAGCATATGTTTCGTTGTTTTTGTATTATTTTCAATATAATTCATTGAAGATTTGTTTTTAAAAACCACAAACATGCTCTTGCATGTAGCTAGATATGATGGACAAGAGCTTCACATTCATCACTCACTCCGCTGTGGTAGTGCCAGGTGCATGATTTCTTTGAAGTCACGTTTGAGTATTGTTTATTCTTGAATAAACATCATTATGTTTACTGACTTCCTTTGCTATGACAGATCCCCCTCAATGGGGGTGCCACACATCCACACAGCTGTTGGTTGACATTCTTGAGTTGAACAGCTTCTACAGGTGGGTGGTCCCTAACATTTCTTAAGATATATGAACGTTTTTTTCTTGCGGCTATGAGTGTGCAAAGACACTATTTTTTTTATTATAGATTCCTCCCAATCAGCACATGGTTCATGACGCTCCACAGTCAATACGAATTGCTTGGCTTCTTTAAACTGAAAAGTCACATAGTTTGTGGTTCATGTGGACATCTTAGGATCACGTATCCTTTAGAGGATACAAAGTGCATCGAAGAATGCTTGGTTGCCTTTGGTCGAGGTAGAAACGGTGACTATACGTACACTTTCTATAGACACCGACTCACCAATCCACATGATGGTAAGCACTCTCATGGAGCATCACGGGTTTCATTTGTAATTATCGAGATTCATCATAAATTATGACAAAACTTGATGATGTTATCAAGTTCTATCATAAGTTATGCCTTTATTTGATAACATCATCAAGTTGGGTCTTGCTTTCCATGAATTGTTACAAAAAGATTGATGGCTTCTTTTTTAATGTGTTGGTATGCCTTCCTTTGACCCACGCTACACCACTTAATTCTATGCAACTGGCCATTCAAGGTAAAATGCCTACTAACCAAGGGTAATTTAGGGCACAAAATGTTTCGTTACCTCCATCGATATCGAGACCTCAACTACCACCACTGCGAATCACCCCCATGAATCAAGTGTTGGTGGAAGAACTACCTAGCGATTGGGAAGACCATGAGCAAGAGCTGAATGGAATCAACAACTCGAGTATGTGAGCAGGTGTAGCATCGTAGGACATTATATCATGCAAGATAACTAGTACATATCATTTTACTTGTGATGACCCTTATCTATTAGTAGAAGGCGAGAGATATGAACACCTTGACAAGGAGACCATCCATCCAAGGTTCAAGGTAGAGTACATGGTGGAAAACTCATCTCCCTCATAGATCATGGAGGTTAAGGGTTGAGGAACTAAGGGTTTAGGGGGAGCATAGGAGTGGGAGAGGAAGAAGGTGTAAGAGCATGAGAGAAAGAAGAGAGAGGAGGAGGAAGAGGGGGGAAGAGGAGGAGGAGGAGGAGGGAGGAGGAGAAGGGAGGAGGAGGAAGGAGGAGGAGGAGGAGGGAGGAGGAGGAGGAAGAGGGGGGAAGAGGAGGAGGAGGAGGGAGGAGGAGAGGGAGAGGATGGGTTGCAAGGTTGGAGGAGAAGGGAGGAGGAGTTGAAAGGTTAGGACATGCTTTTGGACGTGGAGTGCAAGGAAGCATGGACACTTGAGACAAATGCTTGGAATACCAAAGTAGACTCAACACAATGCCCCAAAGAGTGTGGGCTTCATTTCATTATGGGATATTTATACAAGTTGGGAAGCTTCTCTCCGTGCATGTAGGAATTGTAACGCATTCTCTCTCTACATGTAGAAGTCATATGTAGAAGTTGTAACACATTTTCTTTCTACATGTAGAAGTTGTAACACATTCTCTTTCTACATGTAGAAGTTGTAACACATTCTCTTTCTAGATGTAGAAGTCGTATGTAGAACTTGGAACACATTCTCTTTCTACATGTAGAAGTCATATGTAGAAGGTGTAACACATTCTCTTTCTACATGTAGAAGTCGTATGTAGAAGCTATAACACATTCTCTTTCTACATGTAGAACTCACATATAGAAGTTGTAAGACATTCTCTTTCTACATGTAGAAGTTGTAACACATTCTCTTCTACATGTAGAACTCGAACACAAAAGTTGTAACACATTCTCTTTCTACATGTAGAACTCGCATACAGAAGTTATAACACATTCTCTTTCTACATAAGTCCATGTTGGCACAGAGTCAACATACTCCCAGATCCATTTTATTACCCGTCCTTGGTTTATGGCTTATTTTGATTTCAAAGTTGAGATGCCATGTGCGTAATCCAGTTGTCCCTACTGTAATGCTTTGGCACCATACAATTTGTGGTCTGTAGTCAAGAAGCTTATCTCCTCTTAAGGAGGGGTAGTCATTGTTGAGGTTGCGAACACTGCCATCGAATCTTCTTGGGAAGAGGTTTGGCGGGGGTCTCGTTGTTGAGGCTGGCATTTCTTGCTATCTTGCATACATGTTGGATGCGATTGCAACCATATCATTGAGCTTGTAGATAATTTGTATGCAAGTTTGATATTATTGCATATAGGAGACGGCTGTGATGTTTGCAGGGGTCTCGTTGCAGAGGCTGCAAACTCTTTTGCCAATTCATCTTGAGTTTTGGCATAGCTTCTTGTTTTGCTTGTGAATTCATTGCATGCTTTGATAGTATGGAATGAAAGTGTGTGATACTATTATCAATGCAATCTATTATGTTCCTATGCAAAATCGTATGAGTGCATGTGATGTGTCTAATGTGGGATTAAAGGTCACTGTGCCTTAACCCCAGTTATGTACAATACTCAAACACATATATAAATGAATGAAAAAAAAGATTAGGGTGGTTCTGCACCCACCAAACTTGTGTGGCTCTCTGTCTCTCTCTCTCCCTCTTCCGTTCTTGCTTCCGTTGAGAGCACTCTCAACTGGTATCAGAGCCCGGGTGATCTAGCTGAGCGTGCGTGAATGCTTGGAAGCTCAGCAGCTCTGTGGGAGGAAGGCGAAGCTTTGTGGGAAGCTTTGTGGGTGACTTTACTTGCACCCGAGTGTGCAGAGACCTTGGAGAAACCTTTGGAAAAGTCACTTTGGCTTTGCAAAGTGGTTTTGAGAGCCTGTTAAGTGGTTTCAAAGAAAAAGTCATTTTTTGAGCTTTTTCCTGTTCCGTTCGATGACAGAGACTCCATATTGACTTGTAGAGGCAACTATTGCTTGCTTTTGGTGTCCACATTACTTCAGGAGCTTGGAAACACCTTCATTCTTGAATCTGGGATCATTTCATTGGAATTCTGACTCACTGTGTCAATTCCTGCGTTTTTTGCCCGGGTGTTGGAACTCAAGTTTGGAGCAACCATTTGCAGATCTGTCAGTTCCGGTGGACTCAGGAGGTCCTAAAACTTCTATGTTACTCACCATTCGCACTCCAGTTGAGTTTACAAACAGCTCTGTTTCCAAAAACGTTTTTCAGTCCATGTGTTGGACCCAGTGATTGAGACCACGGTTTCCAAAACCGTCTGTCCCATTGCGTTTCGGACGCCCAAAAACCCCTACCTGTCAGTTCTTGCGCGATTCGGTGGAGGATTTTCAGAGTTATAGATCTCTGTGTATTCGATTTCGTCTCTCTGTTATGCATTTTTCATTCTAAGGTTTTGAAACCTTAGATTTATGCCACATGGCAGTGGATAAGTGTTGACTCCCATTTCTCACTCATCAGTTGGGATTTTGGAGTTCTGGCAGAAGAGAGATATTTGTAGATTTTCTTGCTGATTCCGATTATGCAATGGCGCCCATGTTTTGAGGCATCTCAGGTTCTATTTTCAGTAGCGCTCATTACCATGGGACTATGATTTCTTGATCATACCTTATGCAGATTACTCTGGTCACAGTTTGAGCAGTGTGCGCTCATTCGTGGTGTGCATTTGGTTGCAGTGGATGATTTATAGGCCATTTGGATGCATTGCGGTCCTTATTGGATGCGCTGATAGGCCCAAATTGCCTTATGGGATGCTATTTTTTATGGACGCTTTGCACATGGATGCTATTTTATGCTGAGGGACAACTTTGAAACATTGCTGGTGATGCACTGATAGTGCTATGCTCTCTTGGATGAGATATTATTGATGCATATGCCAGTGGACGGTGTTTATGCTTGAGTCATTTGGCACTTATTGGCATTTTCTTTTGGGCCAGATTTGCTCATATGGATGCATAGTATATGCACATGAGTCAGATGCATCTTTTGATGCTTTGAGCTTTGAGTTTTGGTGACATTTCACTCTATTGTGGCATACACATTTGGGTGCACCTGGTATTTGTTGTGATTCTCTCTTGCAGGCACTAGCATTTGGGATTTTGCTTTATTTGCATCATGGCATCCTCTTCCATGTCTGAAAAGGAGTTTTTCAGCATTAAAAAGTTTGATGGGACAAACTTTTCTTTGTGGAAAGAACAAATAAGGGATGTGCTTATTCAAAAGAAGCAGATTAAACCCTTGGCAGGGATTGAAGCTAAGCCTGCGGATATGTCTGAGGATGATTGGAATGAGTTGGATGCATTAGCAAAGTCTACTATTAGACTTCATCTTGCAGAGTCAGTTTATTTCACAGTAGTAAATGAGAAGACTACGGAAGATTTGTGGAAGAAACTGTGTGCCACTTATGAGAAGGAAACTACCTCTAATAAAGTTTACCTCATGAAGAGGTTGTTTGAGCTGCAGATGAAGGAAGGGCTCTCCATTGCTTCTCACTTGAATGAATTCAATATTATTTTCAGCCAGCTTCAGGCTCAGAAGATGAATTTTGATGCGGAGACTAAGGCAATATTTCTCTTATGTTCATTGCCATCCTCATGGGCTACCTTACGTATAGCTGTTAGTAACTCTGCACCTGGTGGAGTACTGAAATTTGATGATGTTGTGGGTAGCTTGTTGGCCGACGAGATTAGACGGAAGTCTATGGATGGCAACAAGCAGGATGCAGCCTTAAATGTGCAAAGGGGCAGATCACAGTTCAGGGGAAAGTCCCAAGAAAGAGTGAAGTCACATAGCAAATCCAGGGCACGGAACATTGAGTGTTACCATTGTGGCAAGAAGGGCCATATGAAAAAGGATTGCTACAAGCTGAAAAGAGAGCAAAAGGATACGAAAAAGAATGCAAATTGGGGTGCAAATCAAAAGGAAGAGAGTCCAAGGGAGGACAAAGGAAAAGTGAAGATCGAGGAGATCAATGCAGTCACACATGATAGTGACAATGATGTTCTCTTCATGTCTACTTTATCTACAGAGTTGCTTACCACTTCAGATGATGCATATTCCCAGGATTGGATTTTGGA
This sequence comes from Dipteris shenzhenensis, assembly GCF_047967505.1. Classification (NCBI taxonomy): domain Eukaryota; kingdom Viridiplantae; phylum Streptophyta; class Polypodiopsida; order Gleicheniales; family Dipteridaceae; genus Dipteris; species Dipteris shenzhenensis. The sequence goes on along the minus strand of NC_141603.1, from coordinate 33,999,263 downwards.
TTTTGGTGCTTCATTCCATGTTACTCCCCATAGGGAATGGTTCTCCACTTATGATAGTGGAAAGACAGGTTGTGTGCATCTTGGAAATGACTATGCATGTGACATAGTGGGAGCAGGTGACATAAAGTTTTCTTTTGCAAATGGGTCTGCATTTGTTTTGAAACATGTGAGACATGTGCCTAAGCTGACCAAGAGTCTTATTTCAGTGGGTCAGCTAGATGATGCTGGTTTTCACACCACTTTTGGCTTTCAGAGTTGGAAAATTCAGAAGGGCTCTATGCTTTTGGCCAGGGGTGCCAAGTGTGGGACTTTGTATCCCTTACATGTATCAGGGGTATTTGATCATGTTGTTGCAATAACCGAGCAGCCAAGCACTTCTTTATGGCATTGTAGGTTGGGGCACATGAGCCAGAATGGAATGAAACTCCTATGCCATTTGGGTTATGTACCGCATTTGAGTTTCTCTGATTTTGAATTTTGTGAGCATTGTCTCTATGGGAAGCAGACTAAATCAGCCCATAAAAGAAGGGGAAAGAAAGAGTTTGAAATGCTTGATCTGGTGCTCGGGGGGGTCACTCATCATATGTAACCCTATCACGTGAGTTCAACAGAAGGATATTTTTTATTTCTAAAATTTACAGAAATAAATATACATAAGGGACTATTTATAATAGTTTTGAGAAAAATTTACAGATTTGTATAGAAAAGGGGTACATTTTATTAATGAAAAATTTACGCATAAGGGATTTTAGAAATAGGCCTTGAACGCACGTGGTATAGAGGGTTTATACATAGTGTCCCCCCCCGAGATCTGGTGCATTCAGATGTATGTGGTCCCATGCCTACACGGTCATTAGGCGGGGCTGAATACTATGTGACACTCATTGATGATGCAACTAGGAAAGTGTGGGCTTATGCTATAGCTCCAAAGAGTGATGTGCTCCAGGTATTTCAAAAATGGCTGACCTTGGTTGAGAATCAGTCAAGTAGAACGCTTAAATGCCTACGGACTGACAATGGTGGAGAGTATCTCTCTCATGACTTTCAGCATTTCTGTGATACACATGGGATTAAGAGGGAGCTCACATCCCCTCGTACTCCAGAGCAAAATCCAGTTGCAGAAAAGATGAACCGTACCATTCAAGAAAGGTTGCAATGCATGCTTTCCAATGCAAGTCTTTCTGGTGGTTTTTGGGCTGAGGCAATGAAGACTGCAGTGCATGTGATCAATAGATCACCTAGTAAGAGTTTGGATGGTGGTATTCCTGAAGAGGCATGGAGCGGCAAGAAGCCCTCTTACTCTCATTTGCGTATATTTGGGTGTGAGGCATATGCACATGTGCCAAAAGAGCTTCGAAAGAAGCTAGATCCTAAGTCTAGGAAATGCATCTTTCTGGGTTATGGTGAAAGTGGAGAGATGGGCTATTGTCTCTAGGATCCAGAAGCAAAGAAGATCATACGCAGCCATGATGTGGTCTTCAATGAGAAGAAGATGCATAAGGCACCCATGAGGGATGTGGAAATGAGGAGAATCACTTTCCAGGATGTGAATCCACCTGCATATGTTGATAGACAACAAGCTGTCCATGCACCAAATGTGCAAGAAATGGTACAACCAAGTACTCCCACAGGTATACAATCAAGGGTAGATGATGGATCATCTATTGGTGGAAATGATGAGCCAAATGTGGCTGATATGCAAGTGGGACAGCAAGTTGAAATGCCCTTGAGAAGATCATCTAGAGTGTCTAGACCACCTGATAGGTTTGTTCCAGGGGTAGACTATGTGATGCTTACTGATTGCGGGGAGCCTTCTTGCTACAGAGAGGCTATGATGCATGAGGATCAACGCAAGTGGGAGTATGCTATGCAATCAGAGATGAGTTCACTTATGAAGAATAAGACTTGGGACTTGGTTTCTTTGCCACATGGAAAGAAAGCATTGCCATGTAAATGGGTCTACAAAATGAACGTCAGAGGTTATAATGTGCCTAGGTACAAGGCCCGTTTGGTTGCTAAAGGGTTCAAGCAAGAGAAGGGTATGGACTTTGATGAGATATTCTCTCCGGTTGTGAAGATGACCACACTTAGATGCATGCTTGGACTAGTGGCATTAGAGGATATGGAGCTTATGCAGATGGATGTCAAGACAGCTTTCTTGCATGGGGATTTGCATGAGGAAATTTACATGGTGCAGCCGGAAGGCTTTGAAGAAAAGGGCAAAGAGCATTTAGTTTGCAAGCTGAAGAAGAGTCTCTATGGTCTTAAGCAAGCACCTAGAGAATGGTATCAGAAGTTTGATGCTTTCATTCGGTCCCAGGGTTTTAGAAGGAGTGAAATTGATCACTGCCTCTACACTAAAAGGGCTAAGGATAATAGCCTGATAATCTTGGCACTATATGTGGATGATATGCTATTGGCTAGCAAGAATACTTATGAGCTAGATGCATTAAAGGCCAAGTTGCATGAGGCCTTTGATATGAAGGATTTGGGATTTGCAGGTCATATTCTTGGTATGCGCATCACGCGTGATCGGAGTAGGAAACTCCTTTGGCTTTCACAAAAAGAGTATGTTACAAAAGTATTGCAACGTTTCAATATGAAGGGGGGGAAGGCAGTGAGTACTCCATTGCCTCCATATGTGAAACTGAGTCATACGGATAGTCCCAAATCAGATGAGGAGAGGGCCATGATGGCCAAGGTTCCTTATGCATCAGCAGTTGGGAGTCTTATGTATGCTATGATAGCTACTAGACCAGACATTGCATTTGCAGTGGGAGTTGTTAGCCGGTATATGGCTAATCCAGGAAAGAGGCATTGGGAGGCAGTTAAGTGCATCATGAGGTACATGAAGGGTACCAAGGAGATGTGCATTTGCTTTGGTAAAGGAGACATGCGTGTACTTGGGTACACAGATTCAGACTATGCAGGGCATGTGGATAGTAGGAGATCCACTTCTGGTTATGTGTTTACCTTTGCAGGTGGTGCAGTGTTGTGGATGACTCACGCACAGAAGTGCGTTTCTTTGTCTACCACAGAGGCTGAGTATGTTGCAACCACAGAGGGTTGCAAGGAGGCTATATGGCTTGATCGGCTAGTGGGAGATTTGGGGATTCATACAGGTGTACCGACATTGCATAGTGATTCCATGAGTGCTATTCAGCTAGCACGGAATCTGGTCTTTCATGCAAAGACCAAACACATTGAGGTCAGGTACCATTTCATCAGGGAGGTACTTGAGGAAAAGCGCATAGAGCTTGTCAAGGTTCATACAGATGATAACCCTGCAGATATGCGCACGAAGAGTCTACCTAGTCAGCGGTTTGAGTATTGTCATGTATTGATGGGCATTGGATAGTATGCTCACTGGTTGTTCTCCCTTAAAGGCACATTGTCCTTTAAGTGGGAGGTTGTGGGGTTAAAGGTCGCTGTGCCTTAACCCCAGTTATGTACAATACTCAAACACATATATAAATGAATGAAAAAGAAGGTTAGGGTGGTTCTGCACCCACCAAACTTGTGTGGCTCTCTGTCTCTCTCTCTCCCTCTTCCGTTCTTGCTTCCGTTGAGAGCACTCTCATCTAACTATATGCTTATTTGTGGGATTTAATAGGGAAACTAAGACTCAATCATTCCTAATACGAAATTGATTAGGTCTTCTTAAATGTGCAAAAACGTGCATATGCCAGTGAGTGTGCATGTAACAATCTAGGAAAAATTATATGTGCAAAGACGTGCATATGCTAGTGAGTGCTTGTGATACAATCTAATCCTATCTAAGGAAGACTTAGTTTCCCAAATCTTCATTTTTGTCAGGGCTGGCTTGCGTGTTGATGTAGTAGCGCTTCAGTCGGCTCTTGTTTACTATTGTGTTGAATTGGGCTCCATCCAATGTATCGAGCAGCATAGCTCCGACGGGATTCATCTTTCGTACTCGGTAGGGTCCTTCACCTAGAAACTTCAGTTTTCCCTTGTGTACTTTGGCATTGTATAACACGACTAAGTCACCTTCCTTGATGTCTTTAGCTTTTAGATTTCTGTCAAACCATGCCTTTCTTCTGCATTTTTCTATTGTCATGGCATGGTAGGCAACTAGTCTTGTCTTTGTATGCTTCTCCAATTGATAGAGCCTTTCTTTCAAGGATTCATGGTCTCCCATGCATTCCTATACTGCTATGCGTAGACTTGGTATTACAAATTCGAGTGGGACCACAACTTCAAGGCCGTACACCAATTGAAAAGGTGTGTTCCCTGTATTGACCTTGAATGTGGTTCTCTATGCCCATAAGGTTGCATTCAGTTTCTCTGCCCAATCAAAACATTGTGGTTCTACTACCTTGGTGAGGATAATGCATATTATTTTGTTGGTGGATGTGGCTTGTCCATTCCCTTGGGGGTAGTAGGGTGTGCTTTTTCTATGGATTACTTTGAAGCCAGACAAGAGTTCTTGGATTACCTCATTGACAAAATGTGTGCCTCTATCCGACATAATTTCAATGGGGCATCCAAATCGGGTGATCATATTTTCATATAAGAATCTTGCTGTGCTTCTGGAATTTGCCTTTCCGACTACTTTAGCTTCAGCCCATTTTGTAAAGTAATTAGTGGCCACAATGATTTAGCATGCCTGTGTTCCTTTTGTTGTTGGATGTATGGGACCCACATAGTCAATCCCCCATTTCTCAAATGGTTTTTGTGCAACAACTATTGTTAGGGGATTGAAGTCTCTGTGTTGTGGTTTAGTAGTCCATTGGCAAACATCACAGCCTTTTACATATTCATAGGCATCTGCCCATAGTGTTGGCCACCAGTAGCCTGCGAGGAGAACTTTTCTTGCTGTGGCTTCCCCTTGGAAGTGTCCTCCTACAATGCCTTCATGGACTTCACTCAGGATTGGCATGATCTCATGAGGCATCACACATCTTTTTAATATCTAGTCCTTGCCCATCTTGTACAGTTGTCTTGCAATGAGTTGATAGGGTGCAGCCTTTAGAATCAATTTTCTGGCATCTACTGCTTTTAGTTCAGGGGGTGGTCTGCCGGCCATCAAGTACCCAATGATATCTCCACACCACTCTGAAACAGCATCGATTTGAAATAGTGTGGCATCTGGCAAGCCATCTTCTACTCCAATGGCTTCTTCTCCCGACTTGACTCAAGACATGTGATCGGCAATGTAGTGTTGGGCACCTTTGTGGACCACTATTTTGAAGTTGAATTCTTGAAGCAAGAGGAGCCATCTGGTTATTCTTCCTATGGAACACGGACGGTTCACAAGATAAAGCAATGCTTGATGGTTGGTGTAGAAGACAAAATCATTTGCCAGTAGATAGTGCCGAAATTTCTTTACACTATACATTATTGCTAGGGCTTCTCTTTCTGTGGTTGTATAGTTGATCTCTGCATCATTGAGTTGTCGACTGGCAAAGTAGAAGGGGTAGTCTTTCTTATGTTCACCAGGTTGACAAAATACATTCCCAATTGCATACTTGGATCCATCAGTATGTACATGAAAATCAATATCCCAATTGGGAGATATAAGGATGGGTGCTGTGATTAGGTGCCACTTTAAAAGCTCAAAGGCTTGGTTGCACTCTTCGGTCCATAAGAACTCCACTAATAATTTGTAAAGTGGTCTAGCTATCATGGCATACCACAATATAAATCTTTTATAATAGCCGGCATGTCCCATAAAGACCTGTACACCTTTGGAATTTGTAGGAGGTGGCAATTCCATGATGATTTTGATTTTGTCCATGTCAGTTGCAATCCCATGTTGAGAGATGATGTGTACCAAAACAAGTCCGTGGGTGACCATGAACTGGCATTTTGTTGGATTTAGGGAGATGCCATACTCCCTGCATTTGATTAGTACTTCTTCAGGACATTTGAAGTGGTCCTGTTTGTTTGAATGGATGCACAAATCATCCAAGAACACCTATAAAAACTTATTCAAAAATGACTTGCAACTCAAACATATCCACGACAGAAAATGTCTGGTGTCCACACTGCATGGCAAATCATACAGCAAATGAGTGCCCGGTCCTAAGAGCCAAGATCGCTGCACAAACAAATCCACCGCCAAGGTTGTGGTGCCATATCTATGTCGTCATCAGCCATGATGAGAACAGTTCCATGTTCAACATGCGCAACAACCCGCCTCGACCTCAACAATACCAAGTGGCACCCATGCTAGTATATAGGCAACCGGCACTTGCACAAGTGCCCCCAGCTCCGAGGCTAAATCTTGTTCCTATTCGGACACAAGTCCCACAACTACTCAGGAATTTGAATCTAGGACCATATCCAAGAGCACCAAATCCAGCTCCTCAAGTAGTTCCAATACATCAATTACAAGCCGAGGAAGTAGACTCGCCATTTGAGTATGAAGCACAGTACCCAGTGTACTATGTAGAAGGTGTAGAGGGTCTAATACTAGTTTATGCAAATCAAGTATGTCCCAACACATATCGCACACCAATCAAGTGCTACGGTTGTGGAGAAAAACATGGGATCGCAGAGTGCCCTCATCGTGGTAACCCAGCTACTTTCCAACCACTCTGCAGAGATTGTGGCATAGGACATGCCTGTATGGATTGTCCCATGAAAAATAAGGTCCCAGAACAAACAAAAATTAAGCCTGACATCCCCATCAGCATCATTGCAGTGGACCATCAAAGTCTGGGTCTACCAAGTGTAAAATCACAACCTGTAAAAGTAATTACACACCAATAGAAAGACGCCACCAAGGACCCTAACATTCCAATCCAACCAAAGCGACTTTCGAAAAAGAAAGCACAAGTGCCTCCACCTCCGCCAAGCAATGAGCAGCTGAGCTCATCCACATCAACTCCCAAGCCTCCAATAAAAGAAGCTCCATACCTAAATGCAGCGCTGGAGAAGGCTCCTTTTCAAGCACTTCAACAATGGGTACAAAATGAACAAGCTCAATTTGAGGCTGAGAAACAAGATCAAGACCCAATCCATAACTTGGCCCCACAAAGTATTCATACTGTACTCGAACCTTTGTTCCAACAATAGACTCCACAACAGAATGTACCACCATGTCAACTTGAAGGAGTCGCACTCTCTAGCATCCTGAGTTGCCCTGTGTCAATTCCCATCAAAATCCTCCTATAGAATTGTCCCAATCTCTGGGAGAGTTTCAAAGGATGGATTGAATTCGCAAATCCCCCTCCACCTATGAACGACATCGAAGATATCCCTGTGCGGACGGGTGAGAGAGATGACATATGCAACATTATTGTGCCTTTGATCCACAAGGCATATAATAAAGTCCAAGCCATAGTGGATGGTGGAGCAGGTGTAAATGTCCTATCAAAGGAGCTCTATGAAGAATGGGGTCGCCCACCAATACAAAAGGCTAATTTCAACATACGCCTTGCCGATGATTCACGGGCTAAACCCTTGGGGATAGTGAATGGCGTGTTCACAAAGCGGGTGACTCACAAAGCAATGTCAATAATTGGATACAAACATTGGCAACCATCAACAACTGCCATTTATTAGACCGAGATTAGACCCCATCTTCTCACAGATCGATGCTAAGGTGCTACGGGTAGATCCTCCACTCCAACATGAAGAACCAATCGATCTAGAGATGCCATTCTTTATGGCTGATCTCAAGTGGGATAATGAACCTAAAAAAGGTACCCAGACCAATGATGAGTCAGATTTTTCTTGGGACCTTGAAACAAAGGTTGCAAATGCTGAAATTAAAGGTCAAATCTTTGATAATGACTTGGCCATTCTGCATGCCCTAATGGCAGTTGAGCTCCCAAAAGTTGAACCTCCAAAGTTGAATAACAGTAGAAGATCCCGCAAGAAAGCTGAAGAAGGAAATTGGAAAAAAGCCAAGGCAAAGCACTTCAATTAATTCGAACACTAGGGGAGAATTGGGGTCTCCAAAGGGCTCCCAATTAGTGTTTCCTAATTTCAAGGGATTAGTGAGGTATTTGAGGTGTACCAATGGGAGTGCTCCTTTTTGTGGGGCAATGGCATGTTGAGGTGGAGGGTGGGCAAACCTGCAAACAGCTCCTATTGGCTACTCCTCTTACACTAGGGACCACTCAAACCATCCCCCCCCCCCTCAACCCATGCTTGACCCTTCTCCCATATGCACCTCCCCCAAACAAACCTACAAGTCATTCAAAAGGTGGTGGGCCCTTCTGGGCAAAATTTTCCCCCCTCTCAGCTTGTTACAACCTGTCCCCTCCTCTTCCCTGGTCCAGCTCCATTCTCCCTCCATTTTTCAAACATGGGAACTCATTTGGCACCTTCTCTGCCCCCTCTTGCTTTGGTCCATTGTGTTTCTCCCTCTCCAGCACCTCCTGTAGTAGCTGCTCATTCTCTCTCCACTCCTAGCTATAGCACCTCCTACAGAGCAGCTGCTCATCCCCCTCTGCTCTTTCTTCCTCCATTCTTAGCTACAGTACCTCTTGTAGTGGCTGCTCATCCCCCTCTGCTCTTTCTCCCTCCATTCCTAGCTACAACAACTCCTGGAGCAGTTGCTCATCCCCCTCTACTCTTTCTCCCTCCATTCCTAGCTATAGCACCTCTTGGAGCTTCTCTCAAGCTTTAGTTGCACCCTCTATACCTTCTCCCTCTCTCTCCCTCTATCAGAGCTACTCTCTCCCTCCAAGCTGCACTTTCTAGTCCACTATTGCTGTTGTGACCTCTATACAAGCATGGTGAGGAGACCATACATGTACTATGTGTCCCACAGGAGAAAAAATGCACTGGGTGAATGGGTGCCTCGCACCTACAGCTTGAATGATTGGATAGTCATGAGAGGATCTGCCAAGGGTCCACATAAGCTTCCCAAGAGCAAAAGAGGTGATCTTTTGCATGAATGGAAGGGTCGCATCATGAAGTTCAAGCATGGGAAGAAAGGATTGCTTGCAAAGGTGCAACACATCTACATGGGGAAGGACATGTGCCTTCCTCTGTTGGGGATTTCCATTTTTCGAGCAAAAACCCCCGAGCGACGAGCGGACAAAAGGTAGGAGGGGTCAAAATATATAGGCTCAAGTCATTTTTGGGGAGCAAAAAAATCCAAATTATTTCAAGGAATATGTAAGTAAATATGAAATACTAATAAATAGATATAGATATAAATATACCTTTATATAATATACATATATAATGTCCAAGTGGTGACTTATTTTATCACTTTCAAAAATCCTTTCTTTTCCTTTCACCATTGGTTGGATCATGAAATTTTGAGCAAATATCCTCTTTATAGTTCCTCAGGATGACCTAAGAAAATAATATAATACTTTTTTAATAGACCCTCTAAGTGTATTTTTCCAGAGGAATATGGTTTGAAGAGCTTGCCCCCCAACCCTATTCCACCGGCAGAATACCCTTGGAGAGCCTACGTAGAAGGGGTCATAACTTTTTCTCCTTATCTCAGTTTGAGGAGTTGTAAAAAGGAGAAATGTTCAAAATTTCATGAACTATGCAATGGTAGGCTTAAAATTATACTTTTGATAGCTATAAAAGATAAAAAGTAAAAATTTCAAGATGTATATGAGAGTTACAACTTCTCCCTAATTCATATTATGGTAGGAAGGAGTTCAATAGAGACCACATTTCCTTAAAAGTACTTAGGTTTGGAGAATTGGGAATATTTTGAAAATTCATTCCTTGCCTTGATAATGTATTAGAGATTAATTTATGATCGATTATAATGGCCTCAAGTATGAGGTTTCCAATATCTTTTTCCTACTCATCCAAGGAATATGGTATACATTGTTATATGAGAGCTTCAAATATGGGATTGCTAAAGATTAGGGAAACTCTTTTAAATTGATTTAATTACCATAATCCTCAAAAGAGAGTATGGTAGGGAGGTATTTATAGGAGTTTCTAAAGTGTTCACTATTTGTTCATATATAGATGATGTTCTTTAAAATGAGGGTTATAATGAAAAATAAGTAAGTATATGGTTCCATAAATGAGTTGTATATTCATTTGAGAAATATACAAGCATGGTTGGTGTCAAAAATTATCGCTCGGACTTTTCTGCTCGTAGTTTTTTGCTCGGAAAGTGTGCACATCCTCCCTCTGTCAAGCAATCAATCGACAATACCATCGCATTGTAAGTGTGCATTTTGTGTAAGATTTTGAAGTGTAATGAGTCAGCTTGAAATTGTATTTTGAAATAGAACCAGTGTAATGAGTCAGTTTGAAATTGTATTTTGAAATAGCACTTGTGCATAGCAGATGTATTTCCTTCAGACTTTGAGGAGTGGGAACTAGTCGACTGCTTCTTAGGTAAGTTTACTGCCATTCATGAGGATTCAGCAAGGCAAATGCACGCTGGAGAGAAGTCCTATGCTTTGAAATAGAGAAATATATATTGGTATAATGCCAAGTACATTACTCCAAGTACGACATCAGGCTATGGCCATCTTTAATGCATTGCAACACCACAACTTGAGGACATGGATTGCAGCATGGTGGACACAAGAACCATGCAATCATAGAAGGAAAAGATTGCAAAGGATGTGGGCATTGAGAGTGCTCTCAACGGAAGCAAGAATGGAAGAGGGAGAGAGAGAAACAGAGAGCCACACAAGTTTTGTGGGTGCAAAACACCTTAATCTTCTTTTTCATTCATTTATATATGTGTTTGAGTATTGTACATAACCAGGGTAAAGGCACAGTGACTTTTAACGCCCACAACCTCCCACTTGAAGGACAATGTGCCTTTAAGGGAGAACAACCAGTGAGCATACTATCCAATGCCCATCAATACACGACAATACCAAACTGCTGACTAGGTAGACTCTTCGTCAGCATATTTGTAGGGTTATCATCTGTATGAACCTTGACAAGCTCTATGCGCTTGTCCTCAAGTACCTCCCTGATGAAATGGTAACCTGGCCTCAATGTGTTTGGTCTTTGCATGAAAGACCCGATTCCGTGCTAGCTTAATAGCACTCATGGAATCACTATGCAATGTCGGTACACCTGTATGAATCCCCAAATCTCCCACTAGCCGATCAAGCCATATAGCCTCCTTGCAACCCTCTGTGGTTGCAGCATACTCAGCCTCTAAGGTAGACAAAGCAATGCACTTCTGTGCACGAGACATCCACGACACTGCACCACCTGCAAAGGTGAACACATAACCAGAAGTGGATCTCCTACTATCCACATGCCCTGCATAGTCTAAATCTGTGTACCCAAGTACACGCATGTCTCCTCTACCAAAGCAGATGCACATCTCCTTGGTACCCTTCATGTACCTCATGATGCACTTAACTGCCTCCCAATGCCTCTTTCCTAGATTAGCCATATAATGGCTAACAACTCCCACTGCAAATGCAATGTCTGGTCTAGTAGCTATCATAGCATACATAAGACTCCCAACTACTGATGCATAAGGAACCTTGGCCATCATGGCCCTTTCCTCATCTAATTTCGGACTATTTTTATGACTCAGTTTCACATATGGAGGAAATGCAGTACTCTTTGCCTTCCCCCCCTCCATATTGAAATGCTACAATACTTTTGTAACATACTCCTTCTATGAAAGCCAAAGGAGTTTCCTACTCCGATCCTGCATGATGCTCATACCAAGAATATGACCTGCAAGTCCCAAATCCTTCATATCAAAGGACTCATGCAACTTGGCCTTTAATGCATCTAGCTCATAAGTATTCTTGCTAGCCAATAGCATATCATCCACATATAGTGCCAGGTTTATCAGGCTATTATCCTTAGCCCTTTTAGTGTAGAGGCAGTGATCAATTTCACTCCTTCTAAAACCTTGGGACCGAAGGAAAGCATCAAACTTCTGATACCATTCTCTAGGTGCTTGCTTAAGACCATAGAGACTCTTCTTTAGGTTGCAAACTAAATGCTCTTTGCCCTTTTCTTCAAAGCCTTCCGACTGCACCATGTAAATTTCCTCATGCAAATCCCCATGCAAGAAAGCTGTCTTGACATCCATCTGCATAAGCTCCATATCCTCTGATGCCACTAGTCCAAGCATGCATCTAAGTGTGGTCATCTTCACAATTGGAGATAATATATCATCAAAGTCCACACCCTTCTCTTGCTTGAACCCTTTAGTGACCAAACGGGCCTTGTACCTAGGCACATCATCGCCTGTGACCTTCATTTTGTAGACCCATTTACATGGCAATGCTTTCTTTCCATGTGGCAAAGAAACCAAGTCCCAAGTCTTATTCTTCATAAGTGAACGATTGCATAGCATACTCCCACTTGCGTTGATCCTCGCGCATCATAGCCTCTCTGTAGCAAGAAGGCTCCCCGCAATCAGTAAGCATCACATAGTCTACCCCTGGAACAAACCTATCAAGCGGTCTAGACACTCTAGATGATCTTCTCAAGGGCATTTCAGCTTGTTGTCCCACCTGCATATCAGCCACATTTGGCTCATCATTTCCACTAATAGATGATCCATCATCTACCCTTGATTGTATACCTGTGGGAGTACTTGGTGGTACCATTTCTTGCACATTTGGTGTGCCATGGACAGCTTGCTGTCTATCAACATATGCAGGTGGATTCACATCCTGGAAAGTGATTGTCCTCATTTCCACATCCCTCATGGGTGCCTTATGCATCTTCTTCTCATTGAAGACTACATCATGGCTGCATATGATCTTCTTTACTTCTGGATCCCAGAGACGATAGCCCATTTCTCCACTTTCACCATAACCCAGAAAGATGCATTTCCTAGACCTAGGATCTAGCTTCTTTCGAAGCTCTTTTGGCACATGTGCATATGCCTCACACCCAAATATATGCAAATGAGAGTAATAGGGCTTCTTGCCACTCCATGCCTCTTCAGGAATACCACCATCCAAACTCTTACTAGGTGATCTATTGATCACATGCACTGCATTCTTCATTGCCTCAGCCAAAAACCACTAGAAAGACTTGCATTGGAAAGCATGCATTGCAACCTTTCTTGAATGGTACGGTTCATCTTTTCTGCAACTGGATTTTGCTCAGGAGTATGAGGGGATGTGAGCTCTCTCTTAATCCCACATGTATCACAAAAATGCTGAAAGTCATGAGAGAGATACTCTCCACCATTGTCAATCCATAGGTATTTAAGCGTTCTACCTGACTGATTCTCAACCAAGGCCATCCATTTCTGAAAATACCTGGAACACATCACTCTTCCGAGCTATAGCATAAGCCCACACTTTCCTAGTTGCATCATCAATGAATGTCACATAGTATTCAGCCCCGCCTAATGATCGTGTAGGCATGGGACCACATATGTCTGAATGCACCAAATCAAGCTTTTCAAACTATAACTTTTCCCTTCTTTTATGGGCTGATTTAGTCTGCTTCCCATAGAGACAGTGCTCACAAAATTCAAAATCAGAGAAACTCAAATGCAGTACATAACCCAAATGGCATAAGTGTTTCATTCCATTTTGGCTCATGTGCCCCAACTTGCAATGCCACAAAGAAGTGCTTGGCTGCTCGGTTATTGCAACAACATAATCAAATACCCCTGATACATGTAAGGGATACAAAGTCCCACACTTGGCACCCCTGGCCAAAAGCATAGAGCCCTTCTCAATTTTCCAACTCTCAAAGCCAAAAGTGGTGTGAAAACCAGCATCATCTAGCTGACCCACTGAAATAAGACTCTTGGTCAACTTAGGCACATGTCTCACATGTTTCAAAATAAATGCAGACCCATTTGCAAAAGAAAACTTTATGTCACCTACTCCCACTATGTCACATGCATAGTCATTTCCAAGATGCACATAACCTATCTTTCCACTGTCATAAGTGGAGAACCATTCCCTATGGGGAGTAACATGGAATGAAGCACCAGAATCCAAAATCCAATCCTAGGAATATGCATCATCTGAAGTGGTAAGCAACTTTGCAAATAAACTAGACATGAAGAGAACTTCATTGTCACTATCATGTGTGACTGCATTGATCTCCTCGATCTTCACTTTTCCTTTGTCCTCCCTTGGACTCTCTTCCTTTTGATTTGCACCCCAATTTACATTCTTTTTCTTATCCTTTTTCTGTCTTTTCAGCTTGTAGCAATCCTTTTTCATATGGCCCTTCTTGCCACAGTGGTAACACTCAATGTTCCATGCCCTGGATTTGCTATGAGACTTCCCTCTTTCTTGGGACTTTCCCGTGAATTGTGATCTGCCCCTTTGCACATTTAAGGCTGCATCCTGCTTGTTGCCATCCATACACTTCCGTCTAATCTCCTCGACCAACAAGCTACCCACAACATCATCAAATTTCAGTACTCCACCAAGTGCACAGTTACTGACAGCTGTACGGAAGGTATCCCATGAGGATGGTAATGAACATAAGAGAAATATTGCCTTAGTCTCCACATCAAAATTCATCTTCTGAGCCTGAAGCTGGCTGAATATAATATTGAATTCATTCAAGTGAGAAGCAATGGAGACCCCTTCCTTCATCTGCAGCTCAAACAACCTCTTCATGAGGTAAACTTTATTAGAGGCAGTTTCCTTCTCATAAGTGGCACACAGTTTCTTCCACAAATATTCCTTAGTCTGCTCATTTACTACTGTGAAATAAACTGACTCTGCAAGATGAAGTCTAATAGTAGACTTTGCTAATGCATCCAACTCATTCCAATCATCCTCAAACATATTTGCATGCTTAGCTTCAATCCCTGCCAAGGGTTTAATCTGCTTCTTTTGAATAAGCACATCCTTTATTTGTTCTTTCCACAAAGAAAAGTTTGTCCCATCAAACCTTTTTATGCTAAAAAACTCCCTTTTAGACATGGAAGAGGATGCCATGATGCAAATGAAGCAAAAATCCCAAATGCTAGTACCTACAAGAGACAATCACACCAAATACTAGGTGCACCCAAATGTGTATGCCACAATAGAGTGAAATATCACCAAAACTCATGTCTCAAAGCATCTGACTCATGTGCATATACTATGCATCTATATGAGCAAATCTGGCCCAAAAGAAAATGCCAACTGCAATGGCAATCCAAAATGCCAATAAGTGCCAAATGACTCAAGCATAAACACCATCCACTGGTATATGCATTAATAATATCTCATCCAAGAGAGCATAGCTCTATCAGTGCATCACCTGCAATGTGTCAAACTGTCCCTCAGCATAAAATATCATCCATGTGCAAAGCGTCCATAAAAATAGCATCTCATAAGGCAATTTGGGCCTATCAGCGCATCCAATAAGGACCGAAATGCATCCAAATGGCCTATAAATCATCCACTGCAACCCAATGCACACCACAAATGAGCGCACACTGCTCAAACTGCAACCAAAGTGATTTGCATAAGGTATGCTCAAGAAATCATAGTCCCACGGTAATGACCGCTACTGAAAATAGAACGTGAGATGCCTCAAAATATGGGTGCCATTGCATTATCGGACTTAGCAAGAAAATCTGCAAAGATCTTTCTTCTACCGAAACTCCAAAATCCCAACTGATGAGTGAGAAATGGGAGTCAACACTTATCCACTGCCATGTGGCATAAATCTAAGGTTTCAAAACCTTAGAATGAAAAATGCATAACAGAGAGACAAAATCGAATACACAGAGATCTATAACTTTGAAAATCCTCCACTGAATCGCGTAAGAACTGACAGGAAGGGGTTTTTGGGTGTTCGAAATGCAATGGGACAGATGTTTTGGAAACCGTGGTCCCAATCGCTGGGTCCAACACACGGACTAAAAAACATTTTTGGAAACAGAGCTGTTTGTAAAATCCACCAGAGTGCAAATGATGAGCAACATAGAAGTTTTAGGACCTCCTGAGTCCACCGAAATTGACAGATCTGCAAATGGTTACTCTAAAATTGAGTTCCAACACCCGGGCAGAAAAACGCAGAAACTGACACAGTGAGTCAGAAATCCAATGAAATGATCCCAGATTCAAGAATGAAGGTGTTTCCAAGCTCCTGAAGTGAAATGGACACCAAAAGCAAGCAATAGTTGCCTCTACAAGTCAATACGGAGTCTCTATCATCGAACAGAATAGGGAAAAGCTAAAAAAACAACTTTTTCTTTGAAAACACTTAATAGGCTCTCAAAACCACTTCGCAAAACCAAAGTGACTTTTCCAAAGGTTCCTCCAAGGTCTCTGCACACTCGAATGCAAGTAAAGTCACCCACAAAGGTTCCCACAAAGCTTCTCCTTCCTCCCACAGAGCTGCTAAGCTTCAAGCATTCACGCATGCTCAGCTAGATCACTCGGGCTCTGATACCAGTTGAGAGTGCTATCAACGGAAGCAAGAATGGAAGAGGGAGAGAGAGAAACAGAGAGCCACACAAGTTTTGGTGGGTGTAGAACACCCTAATCTTCTTTTTCATTCATTTATATATTGAGTATTGTACATAACCGGGGTAAAGGCAAAGTGACCTTGAACCCCCACAGGCATGGCCATGAAGTTTACATTTGGCTCTAAATGGGTAAGGTTGTATTGGTTTATGCCTCTGCACATTTTTGCTTCTTGTTTTCATAATATCCAGATGCACAGAACAAAAACCATGTGGTCATGCAAGTGCTTACATGAGAATGCCCTTGAGGAATTGCTTGGGGTGAATTGGGGAAGTAGGTCAGGTGAACAAAAGGGTGATCTGTTTCAATGCCATGTATGTAAGGACAATGTGGTTGTCAAGTACCACATCTCCTACCAAATGTTATATTTTGCTTTCCAATATAGGCATTGGAAGAAAACAGGTGGCAATTGGCTCCCCCTTGACTCTAACGATGATGATAATACAGGGGTAAGTTTATGTATTGGTTCTCATTTAGGAGATGTCAAGAATGTGACTGTCACGTCACAATGGACTCTCAGGGACGTGCGAGAACACCTATTAGTCATGGAGGATGGCATGTGTGAGTCCTTTCACTTTACCTTAAATTGTGAAAAGGTAGCAAAGCGTGTAGAGAAGCTCATGCATAGTGCCACTTTTATCCCTCCTGCAATATTGAAGATTGTCTAGAAAATGTGGGGTGGAACAATTGTGGATTTTGACATTTTCCAATTAATAGTGGTGCAATTAAATTTGATGTTTTCAATGGTTTTGTTTCATGTCAATGTCAAGTTTTTCCCAAAAATTGTATAATTCTTTTTATTTTTTATATTTAGAACATTTGGGTATATATAGGTTATAAAGTTACTTTAGTTTCAAAGTTTTACTATCATAGCCATAGTTCTCCTAGCTACCAAACTACCTTGGATTATGCTAGGTCTGCCTTCCACGATTTCATCTCCCGTACTCCATTAATTGATAGAGAGGAGGAGTTATTTCCAGTCTTTGATAAGAGCATAGATGTCCTAGGCACCTACTTGGGAGCCCGAGATGATTTTGAAGACCTCATCAAGTACATGCAAGACTACATCGCCAGTTTTGCATATCAACTTGATGAGTCTACAAAAAGATGGGTCCCAATTAATTATTTGAAGTACTTGTTCAATCAAGAACCCAGGTTCGTGAAGCGTTTAGATCTCTTTCAAGCCCACCAACTCACACCCCTACGGTTTAGGGAGGTGGACACTGATGACCTCCTAGCATGTGGAGTCATCGAAAACACAGGAAATAGGTTCCTATCCTACGAAATGACCTTTATTTTCCTTCTCCAGGAGGGACAAATGGAAGAGGAGGCCTCGACCTCAAGCCCTGACCTTGCCCTTGCCCTTTCCGGTCCTCTTATTTCTGTAGATGAGCCCAACATCTACAATGAAGAGCCCATAGATGAAGAAGCTAAGGAGCAGAAAGCTGCATTGGCCCTGGAAGTGCTCCAGCGACCTCCTAAACCCCATTCTACTTCTCAAATTCTGTCCACCTCGAGCACCACCTCTGTTGACCCCACAACAATGATATGGTTTCTTGCTCCCCTTCTTGTCGATGGAGAACAATACCTCTTTCTCCATGACAAAGAGGTTATGTTTGGTCTCCGGGAGGATGAAGCTCTTGGTATCCTATGTGGATATGAGGTGGACACAACTATGCAAGAACCTGGGTTTTTGGGAGCAGATGATTCAATAGAAGAGGTTCTTGCTTTAACACTGGCCCAAATCAAAGATGCAGAGACATCAATCTACTCTGACCTACCTGATTTTCCAGAAGAAGCCTCCACATCTCACTCCAGACACCAGCAGGAGGCCTCTGGACCCATCCTCATTGACAAAGAGGAAGGGATTGAGCATGATGACTCCCATAGTGGTAAGAAACTATGAGCTTTGAATTTCTTCTCTATTGGTATACTTTTGCTTTAATGGAATTCTAATGTGCAGGAGGCATTTGAGTTCAACCTATTCTCATCTTGGCAACGCCTTGTTCATAGTATCTTCGACTGAGATCACTCACTGGCACATTACCTTGGCCAAGCAAAAGGGTGCATTGTGGTTATCCACAAAAAGTTTTCTCCACATGGCACTGATGACCTCCTGAAGTGCAAGGCCTTGTCGAGAGTGATTGGTCATGCTGATATCAATTGCAATGCTGACAAGGTCATTTTGGTGAACCGCATGGCTACCCTCAATGCCTTTGGAACCAATTTTCAAGGTATGGCATTGATGGCAACAGCCATGTCCTTGGCCAACAACGACAATAGCATTGACTCTCTATCGACTAGGTATAGAGCTAGGAGTGTATTTGGGAATTCAAAGCCCAATGTTCTCCGTGTTTTAGAGAAGAGAGAAAGGCTCTGAAGCCTTATTGTATAGAAATTTTATTTTATATGAATACAGCTATACTTTTTATATAGTGCCCCATTTTGTATTCTTTTACAAAATTTATTTTATACTGTCATTGTATTTTGTAACTTTAATTGTTGTTGGCATTAATATTTTTATTCATTATTCTATTCAAAAGCATGCGATCAGATAAATATTTGCACTATAATGGTCATTTTTGAGCAATCTAGTAAGAATCTCACCACATGGCAGAAGGCAAATGTGTTCAGCATTGCGCGAGGAGCCCAAAAATGATAAAACCCGCTATGGCGCATATGGGGCTTGTTTGGCTTGGTCAAATAGGCTACGCGGCTATGCGCCATAGCGGGTTTTATGGGTCAAATAGGCCCCATACGCACCATAGTAGGTTTTACCATTTTTGGGCTCCCCGCGCGATGCCAAACACATTTGCCTTCTGTCGCATGGTGAAAAAACATCATTTGACCACTCAAATTCACACTGAACTTGCATAAATTGATGGAAAGCATCATGTAACATGTATAATAACATGGGAACAGTAATAGAACATAAAAATATCTCTTATTCATTGGCCTCAAAGGGTAGAGATTTACAAAATGATTCATGTTACACCAAATGAACCTAAATAACATCTAGGGCCTAAGGGAGGGATCGAAACGGATGCACTTGGTGAGTGCAAGGTCCTTGTCCATCACTGTTACTATCATCTACTCTGTTGCCTCCTAAATGGCTCCCATAGTGCCTGAAGTGAAACACACATCACTCTTGTAATATGCTGTGCCATTTCACGTACAACACGCTGGAAGGGTGCATGGGGAATGAGATTGTCCACAGTGGTTTGGAACTTGTGGATCTCCTGAAGTGCCTTCACTCCTGATTTTTTGTGCCTCTTAATCTTTGGGGGGACCCTGCACTAGTGTTTGGACATGGCTCCATGGTTGCTGGTCTGCTTTGAATTTCTTTCGCCTCTCCTCCCTTGCAACCACCTCTTCAAACTCCTCTTCCTGTGTCTGTTGGGTCATTTGAGGTGGCCTCTCACACCTAGTGGTCTGCTTTGTCCTTGGTCTCTTTTCCTTTTCACGAGGCTGTGAGACAGCAGGCTGAGGCTCTTGCTTAGCTCGTACTAGAGGCTCCTCATATCTGATATCTCGAGGCATAGAGGGTTGATGGTGCTCTTCCGTGCGGTCTGCTTGGTTGGAGGATTGGGGCCAAGGTTTATTATATCTGCGAGCCCGCCAAATACTTCCTCTTGTTGTGGTGCTTGTAATCTCTCCATGTCCTCTCTTTGCCTTTCTTGCTCCCCTTGTTGGTCTAGATGCTCCACACCAGGACCCCACGGAGGAGGGAGGGGCA
This sequence comes from Dipteris shenzhenensis, assembly GCF_047967505.1. NCBI lineage: Eukaryota > Viridiplantae > Streptophyta > Polypodiopsida > Gleicheniales > Dipteridaceae > Dipteris > Dipteris shenzhenensis. Next base: position 33,979,184 of record NC_141603.1, on the reverse strand, counting down.
GTTGATCAAGATTGACTGGACTATTTTGCCCCTCTCAGGAGACCTCTCTACTTCCATGGTTAGTTGTGTGGAAGGACTGAGAGGACCCCTCATCATGCTTGGATCCTTCATCGTGCTGGGATTCCTTACAGTGCTGAGATCCCTGGGATCCCCCATGAGAGTCGGATGGTGGGGACTCGTGTTGGTTGGACTCCTGATGATGAGAACCACCTTCAGATCCCTGGTGTTCATTGCCCTCTTGGCCACTGGGGTTTGCAGTGTGTTCGGAGGCCATGGCGTTGTGAGGATGACAACGGGTAGCATCTAAATGGTGTCCAGTGGGTCTAGTAGTTTGTTTAACTCATGCCATAGAAATGAGGGATTTTAGGATTTTGAAGTGCTTTATATAGTCTTTTTTAAAGCACTTTAGGGTTTTTATTTTAGATTAGGGTCTTTTGAGTGCACCTCCTCCCCCCTAGTCTTTTGTCACCATTTCGGTAATATTAATCTTCACCACCCTCCCTCCCAAACCCTCCCTCCCAACCCACTCACCCCTCCGCTTTGCCATGTCACACATGCAATTCTACAATTTCCAAACAAATTTGTGAATTTTGGAATCTATAATTGACTCAAAATAGTGTTAACTTTATTCATCAAACATTTACATTTGGGGCTCTCTTAGGACCCAACGCCTCCCCTATCTGACTCTACATTGCAACCAAAGTGCAACCCCAAGTAGCACATCTCCTTGTCTTCTTGACATGTTGAACAGCTTTTGCGAGACTTGAGACCTCTACCTTATCGCGCTTGAGAGTGCTGGCCTCTAGACATCTATAAAATCAATCGAACATTTCGTGTAGTGCATTGCTTCGCGCGATACCTATGGGGGTTAAAGGTCACTGTGCCTTTACCTCGGTTATGTACAATAATCAAACACATATATAAATGAATGAAAAAGAAGATTAGGGTGGTTCTGCACCCACCAAAACTTGTGTGGCTCTCTGTTTCTCTCTCTCCCTCTTCCATTATTGGTTCCGTTGAGAGCACTCTCAACTGGTATCAGAGCCCGAGTGATCTACCTATGCATGCGTGAATGCCTAGAAGCTCGGCAGCTCTGTGGGAGGATAGAGAAGCTTTGTGGGAAGCTTTGTGGGTGACTTTACGTGCACCTGAGTGTGTAGAGACCTTGGAGGAACCTTTGGAAAAGTCACTTTGGTTTTGCGAAGTGGTTTTGAGAGCCTATTAAGTGTTTTCAAAGAAAAAGTCATTTTTTGAGCTTTTTCCCGTTCCGTTCGATGACAGAGACTCCATATTGACTTGTAGAGGCAACTATTGCTTGCTTTTGGTGTCCACTTCACTTTAAGAGCTTGGAAACACCTTCATTCTTGAATTTGGGATCATTTCATTGGATTTTTGACTCATTGTGTTAGTTTCTGCGTTTTTCTGCCCGGGTGTTGGAACTCAAGTTTGGAGCAACCATTTGCAGATCTATCAGTTTTGGTGGACTCAGGAGGTCCTAAAACTTCTATGTTGCTCATCATTTGCACTCCGGTGGAGTTTACAAACAGCTTTGTTTCCAAAAACGTTTTTTATCCTGTGTGTTGGACCCAGTGATTGAGACCACGGTCTCTCTCATTGCGTTTCGGACGCCCAAAAACCCCTACCTGTCAGTTCTTACGCGATTCGGTGGAGGATTTTCAGAGTTATAGATCTCTGTGTATTCGATTTCGTCTCTCTATTATGCATTTTTCATTCTAAGGTTTTGAAACCTTAGATTTATGCCACATGGTAGTGGATAAGTGTTGACTCCCATTTCTCACTCATCAGTTGGGATTTTGGAGTTCCGACAGAAGAGAGATATTTGCAGATTTTCTCACTGAGTCTGATTATGCAATGGAGCCCATGTTTTGAGGCATCTCAAGTTCTATTTTTAGTAGCGGTCATTACCGTGGGATTATGATTTCTTGAGCATACCTTATGCAGATCACTCTGGTTGCAGTTTGAGCAGTGTGCGCTCATTCGTGGTGTGCATTAGGTTGCAGTGGATGATTTATAGGCCATTTGGATGCATTGCAGTCCTTATTGGATGCGCTGATAGGCCCAAATTGCCTTGTGGGATGCTATTTTTATGGACGCTTTGCACATGGATGCTATTTTATGTTGAGGGACAGCTTTGCCACATTGCAGGTGATGCACTGATAGTGCTCTCTTGGATGAGATATTATTAATGCATATGCCAGTGGATGGTGTTCGTTTGGTACTTATTGGCATTTTGGATTGCCATTGCAGTTGGCATTTTCTTTTGGGCCAGATTTGCTCATATGGATGCATAGTATATGCACATGAGTCAGATGCTTTGAGACATGAGTTTTGGTGATATTTCACTCTATTGTGGCATACACATTTGGGTGCACCTGGTATTTTTTGTGATTCTCTCTTGTAGGCACTAGCATTTGGGATTTTTGCTTCATTTGCATCATGGCATCCTCTTCCACGTCTGAAAAGGACTTTTTTAGCATTAAAAAGTTTGATGGGACAAACTTTTCTTTGTGGAAAGAACAAATAAGGGATGTGCTTATTCAAAAGAAGTAGATTAAACCCTTGGCAGGGATTGAAGCTAAGCCTGCAAATATGTCTGAGGATGATTGAAATGAGTTGGATGCATTAGCAAAGTCTACTATTAGACTTCATCTTATAGAGTCAGTTTATTTCACAGTAGTAAATGAGCAGACTACGGAAGATGAATTCAATATTATTTTCAGCCAGCTTTAGGCTCAAAAGATGAATTTTGATGCAGAGACTAAGGCAATATTTCTCTTATGTTCATTGCCATCCTCATGGGATACCTTCTGTACAGCTGTCAATAACTCTGCACCTGGTGGAGTATGGAAATTTGATGATGTTGTGGGTAGCTTGTTGGCCGAGGAGATTAGACGAAAGTCTATGGATGGCAATAAGTAGGATGCAGCCTTAAATGTGCAAAGGGGTAGATCACAGTTCAGGGGGAAGTCCCAAGAAAGAGGGAAGTCTCGTAGCAAATCCAGGGCACGAAACATTGAGTGTTACCACTATGGCAAGAAGGGCCATATGAAAAAGGATTGCTACAAGCTGAAAAGAGAGCAAAAATATAAGAAAAAGAATGCAAATTGGGGTGCAAATCAAAAGGAAGAGAGTCCAAGGGAGGACAAAGGAAAAGTGAAGATTGAGGAGATCAATGCAATCACACATGATAGTGACAATGACGTTCTCTTCATGTCTAGTTTATCTGCAGAGTTGCTTACCACTTCAGATCATGCATATTCCTAGGATTGGATTTTGGATTCTGGTGCTTCATTCCATGTTACTCCCCATAGGGAATGGTTCTCCACTTGTGACAGTGGAAAGACAGGTTGTGTGCATCTTGGAAATGACTATGCATGTGACATAGTCGGAGTAGGTGACATAAAGTTTTCTTTTGCAAATGGGTCTGCATCTATTTTGAAACATGTAAGACATGTGCCTAAGTTGACCAAGAGTCTTATTTCAGTGGGTCAGCTAGATGATGCTGGTTTTCACACCACTTTTGGCTTTCAGAGTTGGAAAATTCAGAAGGGCTCTATGCTTTTGGCTAGGGGTGGCACGTGTGGGACTTTATATCGCTTACATGTATCAGGGGTATCTGATCACTTTGTTGCAATAACCGAGCAGCCAAGCACTTCTTTGTGGCATTGCAGGTTGGGCCACATGAGCCAGAATGGAATCAAACTCTTATGCCGTTTGGGTTATGTACCGCATTTGAGTTTCTCTGATTTTGATTTTTGTGAGCACTGTCTCTATGGGAAGCAAACTAAATCAGCCCATAAAAGAAGGGGAAAGTTATAGTTTGAAAAGCTTGATTTGGTGCATTCAGACATATTTGGTCCCATGCCTACACGATCATTAGGCGGGGCTGAATACTATGTGACATTCATTGATGATGCAACTAGTAAAGTATGGGCTTATGCTATAGCTCGGAAGAGTGATGTGTTCCAGGTATTTTAGAAATGGCTGGCCTTGGTTGAGAATCAGTCAGGTAGAACGCTTAAATGCCTACGGACTGACAATGGTGGAGAGTATCTCTATCATGACTTTCAGCATTTTTGTGATACACATGGGATTAAGAGGGAGCTCACATCCCCTCATATTCTAGAGCAAAATCCAGTTGCAGAAAAGATGAATCATACCATTCAAGAAAGGTTGCAATGCATGCTTTCCAATGCAAGTCTTTCTGGTGGTTTTTGGGCTGAGGCAATGAAGACTGCAGTGCATGTGATCAGTAGATCACCTAGTAAGAGTTTGAATGGTAGTATTCCTGAAGAGGCATGGAGTGGCAAGAACCCCTCTTACTCTCATTTGCATATATTTGGGTGTGAGGCATATGCACATGTGCCAAAAGAGCTTCGAAAGAAGCTAGATCCTAAGTCTAGGAAATGCATCTTTCTGGGTTATGGTGAAAGTGGAGAGATGGGCTATCGTCTCTGGGATCCAGAAGCAAAGAAGATCATATGCAGCCATGATGTAGTCTTCAATGAAAAGAAGATGCATAAAACACCCATGAGGGATGTGGAAATGAGGAGAATCACTTTCCAGGATGTGAATCCACGTGCATATGTTGATAGACAGCAAGCTGTCCATGCACCAAATGTGCAAGAAATGGTACCACCAAGTACTCCCACAGGTATACAATCAAGGGTAGATGATGGATCATCTATTGGTGGAAATGATGAGCCAAATGTGGCTGATATGCAGGTGGGACAGCAAGCTGAAATGCCCTTAAGAAGATCATCTAGAGTGTCTAGACCGCCTGATAGGTTTGTTCCAGGGGTAGACTATGTGATGCTTACTGATTGTGGGGAGCCTTCTTGCTACAGAGAGGCTATGATGCGCGAGGATCAACGCAAGTGGGAGTATGATATGCAATCAAAGATGAGTTCACTTATGAAGAATAAGAATTGGGACTTGATTTCTTTGCCACATGGAAAGAAAGCATTGCCATGTAAATGGGTCTACAAAATGAAGGTCACAGGTGACGATGTGCCTAGGTACAAGGCCCATTTGGTCGCTAAAGGGTTCAAGCAAGAGAAGGGTGTGGACTTTGATGAGATAGTCTCTCCGGTTGTGAAGATGACCACACTTAGATGCATGCTTGGACTAGTGGCAGTAGAGGATATGGAGCTTATGCAGATGGATGTCAAGACAGCTTTCTTGCATGGGGATTTGCATGAAGAAATTTACATGGTGCAGCCAGAAGGCTTTAAAGAAAAGGGCAAAGAGCATTTAGTTTGCAAGCTGAAGAAGAGTCTCTATGGTCTTAAGCAAGCGCCTAGAGAATGGTATCAGAAGTTTTATGCTTTCATTCGGTCCTAGGGTTTTAGAAGGAGTGAAATTGATCACTGCCTCTACACTAAAAGGGCTAAGGATAATAGCTTGATAATCCTGGCACTATATGTGAATGATATGCTATTGGCTAGCAAGAATACTTATGAGCTAGATGCATTAAAGGCCAAGTTGCATGAGGCCTTTGATATGAAGGATTTGGGACTTGCAGGTCATATTCTTGGTATGCGCATCAAGCATGATCGGAGTAGGAAACTCCTTTGGCTTTCAGAAAAAGAGTATGTTACAAAATTATTGCAGTGTTTCAATATGGAGGGGGGGAAGGCAGTGAGTACTCCATTGCCTCCATATGTGAAACTGAGTCATACAGATAGTCCCAAATCAGATGAGGAAAGGGCCATGATGGCCAAGGTTCCTTATGCATCAGCAGTTGGGAGTCTTATGTATGCTATGATAGCTACTAGACCAGACATTGCATTTGTAGTGGGAGTTGTTAGCCGGTATATGGCTAATCCAGGAAAGAGGCATTGGGAGGCAGTTAAGTGCATCATGAGGTACATGAAGGGTACCAAGGACATGTGCATTTGCTTTGGTAGAGGAGACATGCGTGTACTTGGGTACATAGATTCAGACTATGCAGGGCATGTGGATAGTAGGAGATCCACTTCTCGTTATGTATTCACCTTTGCAGGTGGTGCAGTGTCGTGGATGTCTCACACACAGAAGTGTGTTGCTTTGTCTACCACAGAGGCTGAGGATGTTGCAGCCACAGAGGGTTGCAAGGAGGCTATATGGCTTGATCAGCTAGTGGGAGATTTGGGGATTCATACAGGTGTACCGACATTGCATAGTGATTCCATGAGTGCTATTTAGCTAGCACAGAATCCAGTCTTTCATGAAAAGACCAAACACATTGAGATTAGGTACCATTTCATCAGGTAGGTACTTGAGGACAAGCGCATAGAGCTTGTCAAGTTTCATACAGATGATAACCCTGGAGATATGCTGACGAAGAGTCTACCTAGTCATCGGTTTGAGTATTGCCGTGTATTGATGGGCATTGGATAGTATGCTCACTGGTTGTTCTCCCTTAAAGGCACATCGTCCTTTAAGTGGGAGGTCGTGGGGGTTAACAGTCACTGTGCCTTTACCTCGGTTATGTACAACACTCAAACACATATATAAATGAATGAAAAAGAAGATTAGGGTGGTTCTGTACCCACCAAAACTTGTGTGGCTCTTTGTTTCTCTCTCTCCCTCTTCCGTTCTTGCTTCTATTGAGAGCACTCTCAATAACACCCCCATGCCATGTATTCTTGAAGTATGCTGCCTTTGCTTTGTAGTGTGATTTCTCCATTCCTTGAGTATTCCAAATGGACAGAGGGCCCCATTGCTTCACAAACCATGGTGCATGTGTGTAAAGAATATGCTGTGAAGAAAAACATTGTATTAGAAACATAAACTGACTCAAGTTTAAAGCACAAAATTTCAACCTAAGGAGGATTACCATGTAATGTATAATATGTGACTCCCCCCATGCTTCTACCATCAATGATATAAATTCTCCCAATGCTGTCCTGAATCTCTCATAATAAAGCTCATCTATTTGACCTTGTCTAAGCAACTTTATAAATGCATCAAGCTTTGTCTAGATTTTTGCTCTCAAAGTAGCAATTTGTGGATGTAAAGCTTGATTTGTGGTGCACTCACACAAATCTTTCCAGTACTCCCAACCTAGGGTGCTTTGAACCAATGTATGTTTTTCTTTATTAACATTGTGGTTGGACAAGAACCTCCTTGCCTTTCCTCCACCCATGGACACTTTAGCAAGAAGATTTTGTGTCTTTCCTGATTGTTTCTTGTCCTGCTTAAGCTTCACATTGCCTCTGTGAAGTCCCATTAGTGAGAGTAGTTCTTCAGCTTTTGCAATGCATTGTGCAGATACTTGCTGTGGCCTCAAATTCCAAGCATAAACTAGATGGAGATAGAGTAACTAATCAAGTATACGCAGTTCAGCATGCAAAGTACACACGTGTACCCTCTCCAATGGAATTGGTAGAATGGGGTCCCACTTAGGATCCTTTTTGTGATGATCAGGGGCTGCACTTTGGTTGCAAGAAAGGATGCCATTTTCCCACTGTAGGCTTCCCTTTTGCATCTTCTGAGAGTGGGTGCAATACAAGCATGTCCATTTTGCATCTGCACCTATATCTTAACCATACAAGCACTTGAGGGTCTTCAAATCACTAGCTAGATGCCATTCAACTTGAAATGTTTCATGCCCATTCAAAATTAAAGTTTGCCTTGCCTCTTGTCTTTGAATAATCGATGGGATGCTGGTTCTCTCCAAAACCCACTTCAATGTCTCGTGGCACTCCTTTGGGGTCTCAAAGGCTACAAGCTACCATATGTCCTTCTTAGATTGGACTAAGAAACCTTGCTCAACTTCCTCATCCCCTTGAGCAAAACGCAAGGCGTCATTCATAATACAAATGCTCACCCTCTCTAGCTTGTGCTCTTTTACCAACTGAGCTTCATCCATTTTTATAACAAATACTAGCTTGCCATCTATACAATGAAAGAGAAATTCAGTAAGGATATAGAAATCAAAAGAAATAAAGTTGAATGTGAAGAGGGAATTTCTCTTACCTTCTTCTCTCATCCCATAGAATTTGACCATGGCTCTCTGCAAATTCTCTACATCCACGTAAACATTATTGAAAGCATTCATCTCAAATGTTTATATGCCAAATTTCTTTTTACTCTTCCAATTCATTGTGCCACTTACACAATGGTATCCTCCAAGCTTTTCTCTAGCACATTGGTTTGTTTCCTGACGTGCAAGACTTACAGACCACGGTGTTGGCAATGGCATTATAGATATCTTATACTTTTCCTCCATAGTAGACTTGAAAATTTTAAAAACAGAGTTGTAAGCTTCACAACTTACACCAGCAACATCACAAGCTCCAAGCACCTCCTTTGCTTGGACGATGAGGCCCTTGAAATCCTTCATTACCTCTCTAGCAACTTGTTTATGATGGGATATCTCAAGGTGTATGCCTCAGGCACACCTTGGTTTCTATGTGTGAGTGCTAGAGACATAGTTAGGTGCCCACAAGCACAATTATGTGGTGGAGAGCCACATAGGATGATTGAGAGAATCTAGGAGCAGATTCAGGAGATGATTGTGGAGCTCTGAAGTCATCAGTGATGTCAGTGAGCATGTATGAGGTGCCTACTTAAGGACCTCACTCTTCTTCATTCCATAATGCAAGTATTCTGAGTTTGTGTCCACTCTTTCCTTTCCTTTCAATTTACCAACATGGTATCAGAGCCCTTTGATCCCCCTTGAGCCCATTTTTGCCACATCATCTTCTTCTTCTTTATCTTCTTCTTCCCCATTTTCCTCCTTCTTCCCAAAATCTTTGAGAGCTTGGTTCTCCGCCTACAAATGACCATTGCCCAAACCCTCTGAGCTGGAAACTCGTCTAGTATGGGCAAACTTCCACCTGCAAGCAATTGAGAAAAAAACGTCTTTGTTGGCTGCCATTCTCCAAACAGCGAATTTCTTCTATTGCTCAATACTCCCTGCCTGCTCTGCCATTGCGTGAGCCGTCTTAGGAGTAGATGGCTGACCTCAAGACAAAGATTTTGAGCCATTTTTCAGCTCATTTGGTTCAGTAACAAGGGAGAAATCGTCAAAACTCAGGTTCAGCCTGTAGTAACTCCCCCGGGCAAAAGTGCACACCATTTCGTCCAACCTCTGTGCTGGACCCTCTCTGGTATATGAGCTTTCTTTTGCTTCATAAAGCCCTCTTTTCCTTGCTTTGAAGAGTGAGCTACAAGCCCCCCAAGTTCAGACTTTTAGTTTTGACAGTTTTGGACAAGTTTTTGAAGATGATGCTACATAAAATGCTACTCTAGCATTTCTGGTTTTTTGAAACTTTCAATAACTTCAGTATAAGTGTGGCTTCAGTTTTGTTTTGAATTGCTAGACCTGGTTTTGATTGGAAAGTATTCATTTTAGCCACTTCTATGAAGCATGTAAGAAGAAGCATCATTGATTGAATATTGGTCACTAGTCTTTGCTACATCAAGTGCTCATATTTTGGAAGTCTTTCAGTTATTTTTTGCCTTGTAAGAGAGATAGACATTGCCCAATATCTGGGTTAGACCCTCTCATGGCTACCCTATTGAATCTAGATAAGTTCAATGGAAAGGGCTTCCACACATGGCAGATGAAGGTGAAATTTGCATTGATGAGGGAGAACTTATGGGGACTTGTCAAACCTACTCCTACCGCTTCTTCTACGGCCTCTAATGCTGGAGAATCCTCAACTTTGACATGACCGGCAAGGGATCCAGCTAGAGAAGAAAAAGCATACGGTATCATTGCTCTTGCTTTAGGAGATGATTATATTCACCACATCTCTGACTTAGAGTCTCCTTCAGAAGCTTGGCAGAAGCTTGACATGATTTTTGGTGCTAGCTCTCACATCTCTAAATTATCACTTAAAATCTCTTTCTTTGAATTGAAGATGGTTAGTGGCACTACTTTGGCAGCTCATGTCAACTACATGTAGAGTCTTATGACTCAATTAGCTTCTATCAATTCTCCTATTACTCCAGATGATGCTATGGCAGTGTTACTTAAGAGTATGCCTGAAGACTATGATCACATAGTTACCACTTTGAAAAATCTTCCTAATCCTAATCTTGAAGGTATTATCTATGCTCTCCAAGAAGAAGAAAGGCATATGGAGCTCAGGAAAGGCAATGACACTATTTATGCTATAAAAGTCCAGAAGGGCAAGTATACCCCTTGCAATCACTGTGGAAAGACAAATCACCTTTCAAAGGACTGCTTCAAAATTAATCCATGCAAGCACTGTGGCAAGAACAACCATAATGAGAAGTTTTGTAGAGCCAAAGCAAAGACAGAAAATGCAAATCTACTTTCAGTTGATGAGCCTCCACAAGATGAGGCATCCTTTGAAGATTATGCATTTTAAAACATCTCTATGTATGCTCCAGATCTCTCTTTTTATGTCAAGGTACTCAGCCTAGATAGTCCTCCAAAATGAATGAAATAAACTATTGTGTTTTGTGTGTTTTGTAAACACCTCTGGTCACCTTATGATGTAGGCCATGTGTATGTTTTGCTCCATGGTACCTCCTGCAGACATTGTGTGCATGTACATGCAGGGGAGATAACCATTGGAAGGTCTTTTTGTATCCCTTTTTGTTTACCTTACACCCATGGGAACCCTTGCTAGCATGAGAACCTAACCATAGATTTATCCTTGACCACCATGAGATGGCATGAGAAACTATGAGACTAGATGTATCCTTGACATAGCCTGAGGCATTCCCTTGAGGGGGGGTTTGATGGGATATCTCAAGGTGTATGCCTCAGGCACACCTTGGTTTCTATGTGTGAGTGCTAGAGGCACAGTTAGGTGCCCACAAGCATAGTTAGGTGGTGGAGAGCCACATAGGATGATTGAGAGAATCTAGGAGCAGATTGAGGAGATGATTGTGGAGCTCTGAAGTCATCAGTGATGTCAGTGAGCATGTATGAGGTGCCTACTTAAGGACCTCACTCTTCTTCATTCCATAATGCAAGTATTCTGATTTTGTGTCCACTCTTTCCTTTCCTTTCAATTTACCAACAGTTTACGTAGCCCTTTTTGTCTAGGGTCCTTCAACACTTCCATGACATCACTTGGCTTTATTAAACTTCTTAGAACATATGAAGGATCACTATCATCCATTTCCATTGTTCCCATCACATCCTCCATGAAATTCCTAAAGTAGAGTACAAATGAGTCTTAGCGGAAAGAATGCAACACCAAAAATATTTTGGGGTAAGAAATTTCATTGAAAATTTGAGGAACTTACCTTGCAGCCCGTATTCTCCTCTTTCGGGCACCACTATTGGTTGACAATGCATCCATAGATTGCAATTGTCTTTCCTCTCCTTCAGTCCCAAAGGTGTTCCCTTCAACTTTTGTACTCATTCTATCAACTTCTCTCGTTCCTTCTCCACAGCACGTTGAACTTGGCCATAGATAGACCTTTCCAAATCTTGTTTGCTTTCAGCAAGCTTCTGGATTGATTCTTCCAATTCATGTCACTCCAAGTCCAGTGCATGTGCTTTGTCACTGAGTTCTTTGTTTTGCAATTGGAGATCTTGCATACTATTATGCATTGCCACAATAGTAATATTTCCCAAATGTGCAAGTTCTTTTGCTTGGGCTCTTTGCACCTCGCTTACTTGCATAGCCAATGTCTGAGAATGGTTCAATCGATTGCAATAACCGAGCAATCTAGCATGTCCCTTGCCAACAAACCGAACAACATCATGCACTATATGAAAAGGAGGACTCTTTTGGGTGGCAGGGTCTAAAGGATACAAGTTTCCATCCACCCAAAAGTCAAGATGCTTCTTCTCTTGCAATCGAAGATTGTGGAGCATACTTTGAGGAGTTCCGCTATATCCCAAAGAACGTGTGCTTGCATATTCTGCCTCCAGTTTTAGGTTCACATGATACTTGTTGGATATGTCCTCGAATGGTGCCATGAGTACTTAAAGAGAGGTATCAGTGATGCAGGCTAAAATGTAGGGGAGAGCTGGCAAAGATGAGGCAAAGATGGAGCAGTAAGAGGGAGAGAGTAGCAAGGAAGAGGGAGAAGGAGAAGCAGATGAGGGCAAGAGGAAGAGGAGGAGAAGAGTGGTGTAGAAGGGAGGGAAGGAGCTGCTATAGAAGGGAGGAGGAGGGGAGAGATGCTACAAGAGGGAGGAGGAGGGGAGAGATTCTGCAGAGGGAGGAGCAGAGGAGAGGGATCCTGGGCAACTGGAGAAGGAGGGGAGAGGAAGGAGGGAGGAGGAGCCAGAAGGAGGAGGAGGGGAGAGGGAGAAGGGAGGAGGAGGAGCAAGACATAGGAGGGGAGAGGACGAGGGAGGGGGAGGGAGGAAGAGGGAGAGGGAGAGGGAGGAGGAGGAGGGAGGAAAGGAGGGAGGGAGGGAGAGAGAGGGAGGGAGGGAGAGAGAGAGAGGGAGGGAGATTCAAAATTTGAAATTCAAATTTCAAAAAGTGGGCCCCTCCCCTCATTGATAGGGGAGAGGTGGGCTCAAATGTGGGCTTAACCCACCTAGGTTGGGCTGGTTAGGCCTCTTTGGGACCCTCCAAGCCCCTTGCATTAGCCCACTAAGCATTCCCTAATCCATTCCTTATGAGGCGCTTTTGAGACCCCAATTCTCCCCTAATGCAAGTTCAATCAAGGATCGTTGAATTGTACCTTGCAAAGCCAGCTCCCTCAAAATTAGAATCACCGCCTCTTGAATGGTCCCCTGAGGGACTAGAGGAGTATGCATAGCAAATGAACCCTTACTTGGAAACACCTTACCAGTGGAAAAGTTACCCCACAGTTCCCAACGTGAGAAGTTTAAAAAATATAAGCCACGTGTGCAGATGAAGCTCGACCAAGAGACTTCAGAAAAAGAAGGTCAAGAAGAGCCTAACAAATTAATAAATGCAACTATGCCACCCAGTACACATGACACATGTTAGGCTAGTTCAACCCCATCAGAGGCCGATCTTCGAGAAGTACCAGAATACTTCAAGAATTATACAAGTGGCAGTGTGCCAATAGCAATGCCAAGATCACTCAGAGAATCTGAAGCTCGAGAAACCGATAGCATTGGAGAAACTCCAATCTATGAGAGACTGGCAAAAACATGCACAATAAACCTCACTCTCGAAGGGGAGGAAGAAAAATTGGTTTTCATTGGGAAACAGCTTCGTCAAGAAGATGAAACCAAACTCAAAGGACTCCTAATGGAATACTGTGACTGCCTAGCATGGTGACCATACAAAGAGATGAAAGGAATTTCACCAGAAGTGGCAGTACACATGATACCTATAAGGAAAGGTGCTCACCCTAAGGTATGTGGACCTTATCGCACAAATACTAAATATGGCACTAGGGTTTATGACGAGCTGGAAAAACTCCTAGATGCCGGATTCATCTATGAGATAGAGCACACTGATTGGGTTTCACCCATTGTCATTGTACCTAAATGTAACAAGAAGCTCAGAATATGCATAAACTTAAAAAATATGAATGTTGCCACAATTAGGGATCACTATCCCCTACCCTTAACAGAAACAGTGTTGGAAAAAGTGGAAGGTTCAGAAATATATAGCTTCTTGGATGGCTTCAGTGGCTATAACCAAGTGCAAATTGCTCCTCAAGACCAATCAAAGTTCAGCTTCAAGGTCATGGCCTCTAGGCGATCTTCATTTGATGTTTCGGAAATGGACTTGGATTTGCCTTTTTTGGAGTGCTTATCTCGGGTACTAGATCTGCCGTCATCACTGCTAGTGTTTGAGTCCGTCATGCCATCCTTGATGTCAATGGCTACCGCATGAGCAACACTAAACATTTCATGGCTGCTTATCTTTTTCATATCCTTTCAGATTTTCTTTCTGAGTCCTGCAATGAACCATGCCGTGAGGTACTTTGCATCTGGGCGTGGGTCACATTTGGCGATTAATTTTTTTATCTTACCCAGGTACGTGCGTACATCTTCTCTCCGGCCTTGTTCGATCTTGCTGAGTTGGAGAGCGGGATCATCTTGTAGCCTCTCTGTTTGAAAGCGTTGTTTGAATTCTGTTTGAAGTAGGTCCCATGTGGTGCGCTCTTCCACTAGAAGGTCTAGGTACCATTCAGATGCTTCATCAGTTAAAGCCATGGGAAACCAAGCCACCTTGGTTTCATGGGATTGATCTCCACCTGTGCGGCATGCGGCATCAAAATGCTGGAGGAAGCGGGTTGGATCTCCCCTACCATTATATTTGGAAAGTTCCAGTTTTCCCAAGGGGCATCTGCCGTGATTGTTATTATTTCTTCGATTAAAGAAATTTTTAGCCTCTGCATCGAGGTCGATATCCCCATCATTGTCGCGACGGCGTCCAGCCATGTTGGGGCGTGGAGGAGTTAAAGGGAGTGGTTGAATCTCAAGGGGGGATTTGGGGTAGAGGATTGGCGGGGGCGGTTGTTGCAGCGAAGTTATATGCGGATGTGGCAAGCGTTGGAGTCGAAGGCATTGGCTAGAACGTAGCTGCATGCAAATTGGGCTGCTAAGGGTGTCTCTGCCACAAGTGCTGGTGTGGATGTAGTGTTGTTGGGAGGGTTAGAGTGATGTTAGTGTGTGTAGGGACCGTTGTGTTAATAATGTGCCTAATATTGTCCTATGTTGTAGGGAACTGTGCCGGTGCAGACGGATTGTTAATCAGAGGTCACAGCATGAAGATATGAGCGAATATGTGTGAAACGAGACCCACACGGGGGCACGAATGAGCAAGTGCTAGGGATGCCAAAATGGTGTGAAATGGGCTGGAAAAATACCCCATAGCGTGGTATTTTTGTGTGTGAAATTTGGGTTCAAATGAGGTTCAGTTTGGGTTCCAAACGGATGAGTTACAAGGGGTTAAAGTAGGGGTAAAATTGACCTTGTGGGGGGTGTCCTAAGGGTGGTGTGAATGGCCTTTAAGTCCAATTGAGGGGTTGGAACCAAGTTAATCTAGTTAGGTTAACTAACCTATTTACCTAGTTAGATGCCTAGCAGTTAGTCTAACCTAACCTAGTTAATGTTACATTGACTGCAGCTAACTAACCATAGTTATTTGAGCTAACCTAGTACAAGCAACTAACCTAATGGTCCAATTAGTCCAACTAACTGATAGTTAAACTAACCTAACTGAATGCACTAACTACAATTAGTGACTAACTAAAGGTTAGTTATCTAACCTAAGGTAAATTGAACCTAGGTTAGACTAACCGAACCTAAATGTGACACCTAACCTAGGTTAAGCTAACCTAAGGTTAGGTTAGTTTTTTTTTTAAAAACTCTGTGTTGGGGAAGGGGGGGGGGTGGGGGGGGGCTTCCTCGACAGCAGCGCAGGGGGGGGGAAAGGGGGGGGTTTGAGCAGGAGGGGGCGACGAGTGGGGGGTTACAGGGGAGGGGAGGGAAGAGGGGAGGGGGCGGGTGTGGGGTGTGTAGGGAAAGGGGGCGAGCGGCGCTGGGGGGTGGAGGGTAGGGGGAAGGGAGAGTGGTGAGGGAGGTTAGGGGGACGAAGCGCAGGCGTGTGTGGTGTAGGGTGGGGGGGAGAGCAACGTTGAGGGGTGGAGGTTAAGGGGAGGGGATGCGAGCACGGCGGGCAACACCACGGGGGACGGGGCGACGTGGAGGGGTGCGGGCGGGCGTCGTCGCTGGCAGCTCCATCGTTGGCGAGGCGGGCGCTGCACCACCCAGGGCTAGAGCTACGCACGACGCCACCGCTGCGGGTGCCGGCCCTCAGAGCAACAAGGGCCTTAAGGCCCTTGCTTTGAGTAGGTAGGTTAGTTGTTAGGTTAATGTAGGGAGCGACCGGCGAGGGGGGTAGAGAGAGAGAAAGAGAGAGAGAGAGAGGGGGGGGAGGGCAAGAGAATGAGAGAGAGAGAGAGAGAGAGAGAGAGAGAGAGAGAGGGGGGGAGGGCAAGAGAATGAGAGAGAAAGAGAGAGAGAGAGAGAGAGAGAGAAGAGAGAGAGAGTGAGAGAGAGAGAGGGTGAGAGAGAGAGAAAAGAGAGAGAGAGTGAGAGAGAGAAAGAGAGAGAGTGTGTGAGAGTGAGAGAGAGAGAGAGTGAGAGAGAAAAAGAAAGAGAGAGTGAGAGAGAGAAAAAGAAAGAGAGAGTGAGAGAGAGAGAGAGATATGAGAGTGCTCTCAACTAAAGCAAGAACGGAAGAGGGAGAGAGAGAAACAGAGAGCCACACACGTTTTGCTGGGTGCAGAACCACCCTAATCTTCTTTTTTGTTCATTTATATATGTGTTTGAGTATTGTACATAACTGGGGTAAAGGCACAATGACCTTTAACCCCCACAACCTCCCACTTAAAGGACAATGTGCCTTTAAGGGAGAACAACCAGTGAGCATACTATCCAATGCCCATCAATACACGACAATACTCAAACCGCTGACTAGGTAGACTCTTCGTCAGCATATCTGCAGGGTTATCATCTGTATGAAACTTGACAAGTCCTATGCGCTTGTCCTCAAGTACCTCCCTGATGAAATGGTACCTGACCTCAATGTGTTTGATCTTTGCATGAAAGACCGGATTCCATGCTAGCTGAATAGCACTCATGGAATCACTATGCAATATCGGTACACCTGTATGAATCCCCAAATCTCCCACTAGCCGATCAAGCCATATAGCCTCCTTGCAACCCTCTATGGCTGCAACATACTCCGCCTCTATGGTAGACAAAGCAATGCACTTCTGTGCGTGAGACATCCACGACACTGCACCACCTGCAAAGGTGAACACATAACCAGAAGTGGATCTCCTACTATCCACATGCACTGCATAGTCTGAATCTGTGTACCCAAGTACACGCATGTCTCATCTACCAAAGCAGATGCACATCTCCTTGGTACCCTTCATGTACCTCATGATGCACTTGATTGCCTCCCAATGCCTCTTTCCTAGATTAGCCATATACCGGCTAACAACTCCCATTGCAAATGCAATGTCTGGTCTAGTAGCTATCATAGCATACATAAGACTCCCAACCGCTGATGCATAAGGAACCTTGGCCATCATGGCCCTTTCCTCATCTGATTTGGGACTATCTGTATGACTCAGTTTCACATATGGAGGCAATGGAGTACTCACTGCCTTCCCCCCCTCCATATTGAAACGCTGTAATACTTTTGTAACATACTCTTTTTGTGAAAGCCAAAGGAGTTTCCTACTCCGATCACGCGTGATGCGCATACCAAGAATATGACCTGCAAGTCCCAAATCCTTCATATCAAAGGCCTCATGCAACTTGGCCTTTAATGCATCTAGTTCATAAGTATTCTTGCTAGCCAATAGCATATCATCCACATATAGTGCCAAGATTATCAGGCTATTATCCTTAGCCCTTTTAGTGTAGAGGCAGTGATCAATTTCACTCCTTCTAAAACCCTGGGACTGAATGAAAGCATCAAACTTCTGATACCATTCTCTATTGCGTAAGACCATAGAGACTCTTCTTTAGCTTGCAAACTAAATTCTCTTCACCCTTTTCTTCAAAGCCTTCCGGCTGCACCATGTAAATTTCCTCATGCAAATCCCCATGCAAGAAAGCTATCTTGACATCCATCTGCATAAGCTCCATATCCTCTGCTGCCACTAGTCCAAGCATGCATGTAACTGTGGTCATCTTCACAACCAGAGAGAATATCTCATCAAAGTCCACACCCTTCTCTTGCTTGAACCCTTTAGCAACCAAACGGGCTTTGTACCTAGGCACATCATCACCTGTGACCTTCATTTTGTAGACCCATTTACATGGCAATGCTTTCTTTCCATGTGGCAAAGAAACCAAGTCCCAAGTCTAATTCTTCATAAGTGAACTCATCTCCGATTGCATAGCATACTCCCACTTGCGCTCATCCTCATGCATCATAGCCTCTCTGTAGCAAGAAGGCTCCCCGCAATCAGTAAGCATGACATAGTCTACCCTTGGAACAAACTTATCAGGTGGTCTAGACACTCTAGAAGATCTTATCAAGGGCATTTCAGCTTGCTGTCCCACCTGCATATCAGCCACATTTGGCTCATCATTTCCACCAATAGATGATCCATCATCTATCCTTAATTGTATACCTGTGGGAGTACTTGGTGGTAACATTTCTTGCACATTTGGTGCATGGACAGCTTGCTGTCTATCAACATATGCACGTGGATTCACATCCTAGAAAGTGATTCTCCTCATTTCCACATCCCTCATGGGTGCCTTATACATCTTCTTCTCATTGAAGACCACATCATGGCTTTGCAGCTGGATCCCAGACATGATAGCCCATCTCTCCACTTTCACCATAACCCAGAAAGATGCATTTCCTAGACTTAGGATCTAGCTTCTTTCGAAGCTCTTTTGACACATGTGCATATGCCTCACACCCAAATATACGCAAATGAGAGTAAGAGGGCTTCTTGCCACTCCATGCCTCTTTAGGAATACCACCATCCAAACTCTTACTAGGTGATCTATTGATCACATGCACTGCAGTCTTCATGCCTTAGCCCAAAAACCACCAGAAAGACTTGCATTGGAAAGCATGCATTGCAACCTTTCTTGAATGGTATGGTTCGTCTTTTATGCAACTGGATTTTGCTCTGGAGTACGGGGGGATGTGAGCTCCCTCTTAATCCCACGTGTATCACAGAAATGCTGAAAGTCATGAGAGAGATACTCTCCACCATTGTCAGTCCATAGGCATTTAAGCATTCTACCTGACTGATTCTCAACCAAGGCCAGCCATTTTTGAAATACCTGGAAGACATCACTCTTCCGAGCTATAGCATAAGCCCACACTTTCCTAGTTGTATCATCAATGAATGTCACATAGTATTCAGCCCTGCCTAATGACCGTGTAGGCATGGGACCACATACGTTTGAATGCACCAAATCAAGCTTTTCAAAATCTTTCTTTCCCCTTCTTTTATGGGCTGATTTAGTCTACTTCCCATAGAGACAATGCTCACAAAATTCAAAATCAGAGAAACTCAAATGTGGTACATAACCCAAACGGCATAAGAGTTTCATTCCATTTTGGCTCATGTGCCCCAACCTGCAATGCCACAAAGAAGTGCTTGGCTACTCGGTTATTGCAACAACATGATCGAATACCCCTGATACATGTAAGGGATACAAAGTCCCACACTTGGCACCCCTAGCCAAAAGCATAGAGCCCTTCTGAATTTTCCAAGTCTGAAAGCCAAAAGTGGTATGAAAACCAGCATCATCTAGCTGACCCACTGAAATAAGACTCTTGGTCACCTTAGGCACATGTCTCACATGTTTCAAAACAAATGCAGACCCATTTGCAAAAGAAAACTTTGTGTCACCTGCTCCCACTATGTCACATGCATAGTCATTTCCAAGATGCACACAACCTGTCTTTCCACTGTCATAAGTGGAGAACCATTCCCTATGGGGAGTAACATGGAATGAAGCACCAGAATCCAAAATCCAATCTTGGGAATATGCATCATCTGAAGTGGTAAGCAACTCTGCAGATAAACTAGACATGAAGAGAATGTCATTGTCACTATCATGAGTGACCGCATTAATCTCCTCGATCTTCACTTTTCCTTTGTCCTCCCTTGGACTCTCTTCCTTTTGATTTGCACCCCAGTTTACATTCTTTGGAGAAGAATACCTGCTAGAGTGTGCTCACCAAACCCAGGATTGATATAGAAAGTCTTTGACTAGTCTGGATTGCGTAGAATGGGTTTTAAAGCCAGAGCATTCTTGATTTTGTGCAAACCCATGATCACAATCCTCATCCCAAGAGAAATCAACCCCATCTTTTAATAGCATAGTCATGGGTCGTGTCAAAGTAGCATATTGATCAATGAAGCGGCGATAGTATCCTGCTAGATTAACAAATGAGCATACCTGATGTTTGGTTGTTGGTGGGGAGAGCTTGAGGATGGCTTCTACCTTCTCGGGGTCAGGCTTGACGCCCTCACATGAGACAATATGTCCCAATAACCTCCCTTGAGTGGCTCCAATGGTGCATTTCTCAGGGTTGAGACTGCCGTTCGCCTCATTGACCCTTTCGAAGGCCAACCTAACCTTCATGATGTGCTCCTTATGTGACGAGAATATACAAAAATCATCTAAAAACACCTCCAATAAATCCCCCAAATAAGGAGCAAACACCATCTGCATAAATCTTTGAAAGGTAGTAGGAGCATTGGTGAGGCCAAATGGCATTACTTTGAATGCAAACGTCCCCCAGGGTGTGGCAAATGTGGTTTTAAACACATCTTCTTCGGCAATTCTGATTTGATAAAACCCAGAGTAACCATCACAGAAAGTATACATCTCATGACCACTTACCTTCTCAAGAATGAGGTCTTGAAGGGAAGAGGATGATGGTCTCTCTTGGTGGCTGCATTGAGTTGCTTATAGTTGATGCAGAGCCGCCACTTGTTGTTTTTCTTTGGGGTGACTACCACTGGTGAAACCCATTCAGTATTGTGAACCGGAACAATAAACCCAGCTTCTACAAGCTTCTGCAACTCCGAGCGCAAAGCATCGGTCTACAAGGGCCCTAATCTCCGATACTTTTGAGCCACAGGCTTCACATCAGGCTTCATCTCTATCTTGTGCTCTATGGCAGTCACATGGCGAAGGTGGTGGTAGCTAGTTGCAAAGAGGTCAGGGAAATCTTTGAACATTTCTAGGAACTCGTCTTTCTCACTTGGAGTGAGGTCTGGGGAAAGCATAGATTCAAGTTATTGAGGACTAGTTGTTACCTTTTCTGTAGGTGGTGGGGTCGGAGACACCCCCATCATGTAAACTTCCTCCTCTGGGAACTCCTCCCCCCCATCTGATTCTTCCATTGATTTAGACACCGAGGATGAGAGAGTATCACTATCTTGCTCCTCTTCTTCTTTTGGTTCCGTGGCACCTGGTTGCACCAGGATCTTCTCCTTACAAGCACCAAACATGTGTCATGTCTTCCAATAGCTGACTGCATCACTCTTTCTCAACCATGGTCTCCCGAGTATGGCTGGGTAACTCCTACCTGTATCTTCAATGTCCACTACATAGAAATTGACGGTGGTGGTCAACCCATTGATAGTGATGGGCAAATCCTCAATGACTCCTAGGGTGGCGAGTCGTCGCGACCATCTGCTACCTTGATTTGAGTGGAGGAACACCTTGTACATTTCAAATTCAATTTCTTCATGATTCGGGGCACCATGATATTACATGCAGCTCCCCCATCAACACACACATTTTTGATATGGCAATTATCTATGATGACATCAACTATATGTGGGTGCCGATCAATTTCTTCAGAGATAGAAGATACCTCTCTTACCTTTCCCTTTTTCTTGTTCCTCCTTGTTGAGAGCCCTTGCTGCACCTCACGTCTCACCTTAGGGTTTAATGCTATTAGTTGAGGGAGCGTGATGCTCAAAGAACGATGAGCAAGGTCCTGAATGACCGAATAGTCTTCTTGCCCCAAGCCGATGGGAAAATCCGAGGGCGACCACTTACTCCTACGGGATCTTTTAGTCTTCTCTATTGGTGGGTCTGCCATTTCAGCATCTGAGGGCTCTGAGAAGGACACCTTCTTCCTGGGGCGGCCCGGTCCACGGTTTGGAGAGGGATCTGAGGTAGTATGACTTCTTTTCCCAAGGTCAAGGATCTCTACGTCAGAATCCTCAGTGCTTGATTCACTTAGAAGATTCACCCTTGGAATATTGGGACGTTTCGTGCGATAATGACCCTTTCGGTGGCACTCGTAGCATACAACATTAGCATGGTCTCTTGGAGGGCAGTTGGCTTGATTTCTGATGCCCACCATCTCAAGCTGAAGATCATATAGGGCCTTGGCTAGGTCATTGACTCCAGGTTCTATTGTAGGGGGGGCCTCTTTAGCTAGAGGGGCCAAGGGAGTAGAAAGGAGGGGGGCTCATGGGCGAGGCTAGGGAAATCTTCGAGGCGGAGGGTGAGAATATACACCTTGTTGAGGGTAAGCATCTAAGGGAGGACCATACATTTAAGGTGGAGGAGGTGGATACATCGCTGATGGGGAGTGGGAGTATGCCCCTGAGTTAGACCCCCCAGGTTGTTGTTGCAAGAATTGAGGGGGTCACAGAGGGACAATCGTCTTCTTTGAAGCGGGGTCAGACTGAACTTTATCAAACTTTTGAGCAATCTCATGTGCTAGCACCATAGTTTCTGGATTCTCCCATTTAAGCTTGAGGCGGACTTCGTCACTTGCTCCTGCTACAAGGTAGCCCAACACATGTTGAGTCATTCCAGCTCGAAATCTGGCATTGTCCTCTTGCGTGGCAATTAAACGGTCTAGGAGCACGGCCGCTCGATCCACATATCGATGCGCCGTCTCACCTTCTGACTGCTTCAAGTTTGCCACCTGCAAGTACACATTCTTCGGCTCCTCTTCTTTGCCGAAATACTCAATCATCGCTGCTGTCAACCTTGGCCAGCTTTGGTGAACGTCTTCAGCCTGCTTCTCATACCACACTTGAGCCAAACCCTTTAAAAATGTGGGAAGAACCAATAGCCATCTGTCTTCAGTAAGAAAGTTGAGAGAAACACAACGGCGCTTGAAGGCCACAAGATACTCATTTGGATTTTCTTCCACCCATCCACAAAACACGAGAATGTCAGCCATGCTTGGAAGATGGAAAAGAGAGAGGCAAGACGAGGCTTATCTATGGACAAACAATAGAAAGAGGAAGCTTGAACTGAAAATCGGGTGAAGATACATCCACAAAGCACACATAGGCAGGATAGGGTGTGACTGGTGTATTGTGAAATACCACATGGGAAGAATCTTCAGCATAGAATAGCACATAGACAATCTTAAAAGGACCAACCCTCATGATATCACATCCATCTTTACAAGCGAGGGTTAGAGACACGACGCTACATGAGGTTGTTCATCAAGGCAAACAAGAATGCCATGACAAATGTCAACAATTGGAGAGCTTGCACATTACCTTCAGCTTCTTCCAGTTCTTGTAGTCGCCATGCTATTTCTTCGAGGGGTGTGCAGTCTGGCATCCTTCTTTTGAGCAATGTCCTTGAGGACCTTTCTGATGATCTTCTGAAGTCGGTAAACTCGTATCAAGTATGCCCAACACTTAGTTTCATGATGACCACAACCTTTGCATTCCTTACAAATGATCACCCTCCATGGCTTGCAGCTTTGTTGGGGTGGTGCTTCTACTCGCGTCATGCGTGATTGAAATACAAGCTTCACGTGCCAAGAAATCAGCAACTAGATTTTGAGCTTGAGGGATATGCTAAATTTTTACCTCTTCAAATTGGTTGCAAAGTTCCAATGCTTGTTGATGTCGTGGAACCAAGCCTTTGCTCTGCACCTTCCACCTTCCACTAACTTGTTCACACACTAGTTGAGAATCTCCTTGCACTTCAAGTTGCTTGACGTGATGCTCTTGTGCCTTTTGTAGCCCAAAAATGAGTGCCAAGTACTCAGCTTGGTTGCATGTACTTGCAGGTGCATACTTGCTATAACAATACTCCTCACCACCCGGTGAAGTGAGCTTCACACCCACGCCAGCAGCCTTGGTCGAAGGTTTGTAAGCTTCATCAAATTGAAGGATCCAAGATGTCATCACACCAAGACTAAAATTCGGACATCCCAAGTTTCTCGGTAGTCCAAGATAGGTAGAAGGAGAGGGTGGGGAGAATTCAACACTTGAGCCAAACGTTCAGCACCAAATAAACTTGCAATCCTTTGTTGATAGTTTATCTTTAGGCAAAAAATAATTACAACTTGAAGCTCGAAATGAGGCACAAAAGGTTGATTAGGTACAAATGGATTCCTTGGTCGAAACATTACCAACCATAGCTGAGGCCTAGAAACCTTTGTAGTGAGATTGAGAATAAACCATTCAAGACGAGCTTATCCATAGGAATTAACAAGCAGATGTGCCAAATCTCCCCCCAAGCTTGGGGAGCATCCCACCCTTCGATGAAGGACATCGTTTTAATTACCTCTGAAGCAGCAAGTAGTTGGATCACCGCATAATGAGTAGAATTAAAATCAAAGTTCTCCCAACGTATCAGTAGTTCTTCACCATGAATCATCCACGGTGTATCATCCCACCCGTCATCTCCTTGAACAATGCACTGGACAATCAACCGTTGAAGGTCGACATGAAGATCAAGGAAGAGATCTCGTGCATTGGTAGCCGTAAGGCACGGAGGAAAAGGCACCAAATCCTTAAACGCATCGAGAAGTGACATAAATATCCACCCTCCTCGTGTGGCGTGCATCCGTGAAGTGGAATTGGAAAAGTTCTGAATCGGCGATCTAGCAGGAGATGTGAATAGAGCACATGAAATGAAGTACTTTTTCTTTTTACAGCAAGAGTAAACTCCCCCACGGTTAGAGAGTTACAGTTCCCGAGATTTCAATATATAAACAAAAATCATTACATTTTCATCACTTCCAACTTGTTGGCCCAATGATTAGTCTCCGTTTTGTGAAGGGGGAGGTCTTGGTTTCAAATCCTACTCTTTAATAAAAAGAAAGGAGAGGAGAGGAGAAGGAGAAGAGAAAGAGGAAGAGAAGAGAAAGGGGGGCGCGAGATCTGCTGTTACAGTTTTGCAGAAACTCAGAAAAACTATCCTCGACCAGAAGATGTAGGAGCCCAAAAAACTATCGCAAGGGTGAACACAGTAGATGCGCGAATTGAATGCACATGCAAGAACTCAGAAGGAGCACAGATGGTATAGTTCTGCAGATGCGACTGGTACGAGCAGAAGATTCATCGGCCAGAATACACGTAGGAACCGTGATCAGAAAGCAAGCAGACTGAAAGTGTAGAAGCTGGGAGGTTTTGCAACCGTAGAGATAGGGAAGGCACACAGTTTAGAGGCGCAAAAGAAGAGAACTGTGCACGAAAGAGGCCGCAGTGTCGCACCCAGTCGTTAGAGTAACAGATTTTATACCACTAGCCGTGGAGATTTCGATCCCAATAGCCACACCATTTCTATTAGCCAGAAAAGAAATCAGGACCAGAGGCTAGAGGCTAAGCATGGCGATGCTCAAGGGCCATAGAGGAAAGGAGAACTTGAGGGCGAAACGTTATCATGGGAGGGGAAAAGAAAATAGAAGGGGAGGGAATGAAGAGGGAGACTATGACACAAGGGGAAAGGGAGAGGGGGGAGAGAAGCATGTACATGATGGGAGGAGGATGTTGAGATATCAAGCTCTACCCCCGATATATCTCCTGGATGACTATCATTTATGTCACCGCCTATGTTAGTTGTACTCGTGGTGTAGTTAGACTACCACGTATGTTTTTGGTTTGGGTTCACATATGAACCACGTATTCTAGGGTTTGACATATAGGGTATTTCCCTCTTCTATTGTATGGTTGTTGTGTGCAAAAGTGAAGAAAGGCTTCACCCTCCAACCGTGTGTCCTCTCTCTTTTGTGTGTTGTGAAGAAAGCTGAACTTGAGTCTCCTATCTCTCTCCCTTATTCTTTACATGGTATCAGAGCCTTGTTCGTGGTAAGGAGCTCAAGAAAGCAAGCCAAGTTTGCGGTGTCCTGGTAAGAGGATCAGTGTTGCTTTCCTATTTCGAGTTTGGGAGCAAATCTCTGCAGGTAGCACAGCCAGAAGTGCAGGAGTGCACTGTTTCAGATTGAGAGGCCCTTCGCGGTGTGGCGAGAGCGCAGTATATGCTGCGGACAAGGGCGAAGCCCTTGGTGACTTTATTTTTTTGATTTGAGGCCGTTTCGGGGCCCGTTTTGAAGGCGGAAGTTCTTCGCAGGCACTCAGGAAAAGGCCCTGTTTTTCGCTGTGCGACCACTGCGCGGCTAGTCGGTGGAAAGGTGCCACAGAAATTGCATCGTATGCCTGTGTGCAGAGATATTGGGAGTTGCAGATTCATGCCTGTTGCCTGTTGATGCAAAATCGTCACTAGGAAGTGACTGTGTGGTGAAATACCACTTTCGTCAGTGTTGCAGATCTGCCCCTGTGAGGTTTTTTGCAAAAGTTTTGCTATTTGCCCTTGTGAGGCATTTGCTGTGTTTACAGGTTGCTGTTGCAATTCGTGATTTGTAAAATGTCTGAGAATCTGTCTACCATTGTCAGTGAGAAGCTTGACAAGAACAACTTCCAAGCATGGAAGTTCAGGATGACAAACTTCCTTATGGGAAAGGGAGTTTGGGAGTACATCAGTGGTGAAACTGCAGAACCAGTTTTGGGTGCTGCTCCCACTCCTGCTGAATTGAAGGCCTTTAAAGAATGGCATGAAAAAGCCCGAAAATGCCTGTATTGGCTATCTGTTAGCATTTCAGATTCTATGATTGTGCATATACAGGATGTAGAGACGCCTAAGGAGGCATGGGATACATTGGTGAAGCTGTATAGCACAAATACCAAAGCATGAAAAATGCAGCTAATTGCACAATGTGCAAAGGAAAAATCTGAATATAAATGAGTATTCCTTGAAGGTGAAAGGCCTTGCAGATTCTCTTGCCTCCATTGGAGCACCTGTTGATGATGAGGACCTAGTGTCCGTGACCTTGAATGGTCTCGGGAAAGATTATGCACAGTTTCGGACATCCATTGGAGTCCGTGAAACATTTCCTGATTTTCAGGAACTTATTGCTCTCTTGCTGAGTGAAGAGCAAAGGAATGGTGGTTCAGCCACCTCAACTTCTCAAGAGACTGCTTTCTACTCGAATACAGGTAGAGGCATGGGTAGAGGAAGAGGCCGTTTTGGTGGCCGTGCAGGAAATCAGAACCAACAGCAATAGCAGGAAAACCAGTCCTATGGAGGAGGACGTGGTAGTTCTAGAGGCAGGGGGAGCCAAAGAGGCCATGGTTCATGGCAAAGGAACCAGCAAGTAAATAGCAGCACAGAATGCTATTATTGTGGAAAGCCTGGACACAAGGAGAATACATGCTATAAAAAGCAGAATGACATCAAAAGTGGGAAGTTGCAGCAAAGCAACTATGCATCATCAAGTGGGCATGGTGACCACAGAAATGAGCACCTTTTTGTGATGCAGCATATGGTTAACTCCATGTCAGGAGATGCTGCAGCTTGCAATGATGTTTGGTATGTTGATTCAGGTGCCTCTAACCACATGACCAGTCATGGTGAGTGGTTTCATGATGTTAGAAATTTGGATAAGCCAGGTTATGTTGAAACAGGTGATGATACTGCGCACCCAATTACGAAGGTTGGTAAAGTGCCATTGGCTATGCAGGATGGCAAAACGAAGTACTTGGCAGATGTACTTCATGTTCCAAAAATCACTAAGAACCTGGTTTCAGTTGGCCAGATGGTTGAGCAAGGTCTGCAGGTTAGATTTCATCCTGATGGATGCTTTGTTGAGGACTTGAAAAATAAGTGCCGCTTGGTTGCGAAAGGCAACAAAAATGGCAGAATGTTCACCTTGGATGTTGATATGCCTGAGGTGAAAGCTGCTATGTTTGCGCATGGGAGAGGAGTCATTGCAGATATTGAGATATGGCACAAGCGCATTGGGCACGTGAATATACAAAGGCTGAAATCTATGCAAACGAAAAACATTGTTGCAGGTTTGCCTAAATTCAGAGTTGAGGGAATGCAAAAGGTATGTGAAGCATGCCAAATGGGTAAGCAGGCCAGACATGCATTTCCCAAAAATGCTAAGGTGAGCAGAAGACCTTTGGAAGTGATCCATTCAAATGTTTGGACAACCAAAGCTGCTTCTATTGGTGGATGCCATTATTATGTGACGTTTATTGATGACTACACTAGGAAGGTGTGGATTTATTTTATGAAGCACAAAAGTGAAGTGTTCAGCCATTTCAAGGCTTTTAAGGCCATGGTTGAAAAAGAGAAAGGTGTGCATATTAAAGTGCTAAGATCTGATGGAGGGGGAGAGTACTTTTCAGAAGAATTTTGTGAATATCTGAAAGAACAGGGAATTCAAAGGAAGTACTCATGCAGGTCTACCCCTCAGCAGAATGGGGTTGCAGAAAGGAAGAACAGGCATATTGCAGAAGTAGGACGGGCGATCCTAAATGAGAAAAACATGCCTGATTATTTTTGGGCTGAAGCAGTAGCAACTGCTGTTTATATTATGAACAGAACCCCCACTGCAGCTGTCCATGGCATGACGCCTGAAGAAATGTATACAGGCCAAAAACCAGATATTTCTCACTTGAAGGTATTTGGTTGCATAGCTTATGTTCATGTTCCTGATGAGAAGAGAACAAAGCTAGATCCAAAGGCAGAAAAATGCATCTTTATTGGATATGCTCTGCACCAGAAAGGGTATCGCTGTTATAACCCTTCCACCCACAAAATGCAAGTGAGCAGAGATGTTGTTTTTGATGAAATGAGCAGCTGGTATGCACCAACTGTTTTGGTAGGAGATGCAGATGCAGGAAATGGGAATGCTGCAATAAATATAGAGCAGTAATCTCAAGCCTTGAGTGGACCCAGAGAGTCCTCTACTAGTGGATCTAATGCATGGACAGGGAGATTGAGATCTAGTGAATCGTCACATGGCAGCCCTGATAGTGTTGTGCAGGTATCACATAAGGGAAAAGAAAAAGTAGACCATGCTCCAGTGTTTGATGTGTCTGCTGGTAGCTCTCATGTTGATGGAGAGTCAAGCGGCTCTGAAATGAGCCTTGATGAGGAACTTGGGATTCCTTCTGTTGTTACACCTGGTGCAAGGAAAAGCAGACATGATTTAAAGACTCCTGCAACTGATCCAGTTGTACGGAGGTCCACTCGTATTAAGTATCCAGTTGACAGGCTGAGATATGATGGGTATACAGCACATCACTATGCTTATATGGTCAAGGTTCTAGAGGAGCCAGAGCCCACATGTTTTGAGGATGCAGCAGGGCATAAAAATTGGGAAGCAGCTATGGATGAAGAGATGGCTGCCTTGGATGCAAACCACACTTGGGATTTGATGCCTTTGCCTCATGATAAGAAGGCTATTGGCTGCAAGTGGGTTTACAAAGTAAAGCACAATGCTGATGGGTCTGTTAGCAGGTACAAGGCAAGATTGGTTGCCAAAGGTTTTGTGCAGACATATGGAATTGCTATGGCTGCTGCAAAGGGATGGTCTTTGCATCAGATGGATGTGAAAAATGCCTTCTTGCATGGTGATTTGCAGGAAGAGGTTTATATGATGCAGCCAGAAGGTTATGAGGATAATTCACACCCCGATTTTGTATGCAAGTTGCGCAAAGCCTTGTATGGCTTAAAACAGGCACCGAGGGCATGGTCAGACAAGATAGGGCAATATCTTGTCACTATTGGATTTCAGATTTCCAATTCAGATTTTTCACTTTATGTGAAAAGGACAAACAGAGGGATTGTGCTTGTAGTCATCTATGTTGATGACTTGATTATTACAGGTGATAGTGATGCAGACATTAATGAAGTGAAGCTGTTGTTGAAGCAGAAATTTGAGATGAAGGATTTGGGAGAGCTGCGTTACTTCTTGGGCATTGAGGTTATGAGATCCCCGAGTGGGATATGGCTGTTGCAAAGGCAATACGGTTTGGACATGCTGTCCAAATATGGGATGACAGGTTGTAAGCCTATCTCTGTTCCATTGGAGCAGAATGTGAAGCTCAATGCAGAGACAGGTGAGCTTCTTGAAGATATTACTATGTACAGGCACATAGTAGGTAGCTTTATTTACATGACTATAACCAGACCAGATTTGAGCTATGCTGTGGGGCTGGTGAGTCAGTTTATGCAGGCACCGAGGAAGCCACATTTGGATGCGGCTAGGCGCATACTGCGGTATGTGAAGTCCACATTGCATTATGGACTGTTTTATGAAGCTGGGTGTGCATTACAGGTACATGGATACACAGATGCTGACTGGGCTGGCAGACAGGAGATCTACTAGTGATTTTATGTTTTCCCTTGGGAGTGGTGCCATCAGTTGGAGCAGCAAGAAGCAGCCAACAGTTGCCTTGTCGAGCACAGAGGCTGAGTACAAGGGTGCAGCAATGGCTGCATGTGAGGTAGCTTGGTTACGGAAGCTACTTGCAGATATGGGACAGTCAATTCATGCAGCAGTTGTCATTCATTGTGACAACATTAGCAGCGTCATGCTTGCTAATAACCCAGTTTATCATGCTAGAACGAAGCACATTGAGGTGCATTATCACTTTGTGAGAGAGAAGGTTCTAGCTGGTGAGATTGATCTTGTCTATGTCAGCACTGAGGAGCAGGTGGCTGATATTTTTACGAAGGCATTGGGTACCGAGAAGCTTCGCAGATTTAGGAGCTTGCTTGGTGTACGTGAGATGGATTTGAGCTTGAGGGGGAGTGTTGAGATATCAAGCTCTACCCCCGATATATCTCCTGGATGATTATCATTTATGTCACCGCCTATGTTAGTTGTACTCGTGGTGTAGTTAGACTACCACGTATGTTTTTGGTTTGGGTTCACATATGAACCACGTATTCTAGGGTTTGACATATAGGGTATTTCCCTCTTCTATTGTATGGTTGTTGTGTGCAAAAGTGAAGAAAGGCTTCACCCTCCAACCGTGTGTCCTCTCTCTTTTGTGTGTTGTGAAGAAAGCTGAACTTGAGTCTCCTATCTCTCTCCCTTATTCTTTACAGAGGAATGTAAAGATGGAGACATCAAGGAAAGAGGGCCATGCTTTATTTTGAAAGGAAGAGAAGGGAAAAATCAAAGTACTAGCTAGGTGGCTTTACAAGAATGAGCGTGATAAATGCATTCTCCCACATGTATGGTGTGTGTGGAAAAGTCTCCCATGTGGGCTAGGCGGTTACGCACTCTCAATTGTGTGCGACAACCCTTTGCCTCATTTTTCCACAAAAATCAAGCCCCATATCTCAAGCCTATGATACTCCCTTGGTCTTTATAATATGTTCAAACCTCTAGGGGGACAAGTGGAGGGTTGGCACAAGGAATCTTGCCACCTCACCCTACTTTCCCCATTATTTAACTTGCATCTTTGGACTATCTATACTTCCCCCACATGGGCCTATCCTATATGGAGGGAATAACCCAATATAATATTCATCTCCTCCTATTTTATATTACTTCTCCCATGGACTTTGAGCCATATCTCACTAAATGCAGCCTAGGTGGAGGGGTGGCACATGGAGGAGCCATACCACCTTACATTTTATAATATTACTACCATGGATTATGTACAACACACCTTATGGGTCCTCTTACGTGGAAGGGTGGCACATGGTCATGCCCTACCACCGAGCTACCACCTCAACCCTGGGCCCTATGCACACCATATTTTATTATACTATTGCCACACATACAAACACACACTCATGTTTATGCCTTTTTCCTTAGACAAATTTATCCATAACAACAAGCAAGGCAAAGCCAGCCGACATCGTGATTCTCTCTCTCTCTTTCTCTCTCTGTCTCTCTCTTTGACTAAGCTCCTTGCTAAAGCATCCATGCACAGTAGCGTGACATCCTTGGTGGTGGCTGAAACACAAAAATAATGTATAAAAGATGAAGAAAAAACTTGGGGGGATCACTATGTATAAACCCTCTATACCACGTGCATTCAAGGCATATTTCTAAAATCCCTTATCTGTGAATTTTTCATTAATAAAATGTACCCCTTTTCTATACAAATCTGTAAATTTTTTCCAAAAATATTTTGAATAGTCCCTTATGTATATTTATTTATGTAAATTTTAGAAATAAAAAATATCCTTCTGTTGAACTCACGTGATAGGGTTACATATGATGAGTGACCCCCCCGAGAGAAAAAAACCTTGCTGCCTGAGTTTGAGACCTTGCTACGTGAGTTTGAGACGCTCTCGCCAGCAACAACAAAATCCAGCAACGCTCACTGCGTAGGCTCCATGCTCGAATGATAGCGAGACAACTCTCAATGCTCTCGCTAGCAACAATAGAATAGGATAGTGGAATAGGAGAGGCAACAATAGTAGAATCTAGCAATAATAGAATAGGATAGCAGAATAGGAAGCAGTGCAGCAGCAGAATAAGATAGCAAAATCAGATCCTTTGCTAGCAATCACAGCAAAATCAAATTCCTCGTGTGGGCGGAGAGGAGAGGAACCTCAAGAGGCTCCAAACGATGGACACATGGAATACCCCTTGGTATGACACGTGTTTCTTTCAAAATAAGGTAGTATAGATATTAAATACATTAGAACACATTTTTTTCCTCTTCATTTTCAACTATACAATGCTATCTTTTCTTTACTTCCAACAATTTTTCTTGACCACGGATCTAGTTTGTTAGCATTGCCTTGTAGGCCGTGCTCTCCTTACACTTTTTTTTACCTCTAGTTATTTTAGGCCATGTTTCACCACTCATCAAATACCCATACTCCTTTCTATTCTAGGT
This sequence comes from Dipteris shenzhenensis, assembly GCF_047967505.1. Classification (NCBI taxonomy): domain Eukaryota; kingdom Viridiplantae; phylum Streptophyta; class Polypodiopsida; order Gleicheniales; family Dipteridaceae; genus Dipteris; species Dipteris shenzhenensis. Next base: position 33,946,859 of record NC_141603.1, on the reverse strand, counting down.
GATCTCTCTCTCTCTCTCTCTCTCCAAATCAGCTTGTCCCTCTTTCCATCTCTCTCTCTCTCTCCCTCTCTTCCCATGTCCTCCTCAATAGAATATCAATGCTTCATAAAAATTAGAAATGAGGAAGGTGCAAACATTGATGAGAAGCAAACAATTAAAGAATCAAAAATGTTATCGCACTCCTTCGTATGCCTGCATGATCATATGATCTTAGTGAAAGGCCTTTTCTTGCAAAAGGACCATTTTCTTTTGCAAGAAAAGGCGACTACTGTCCTTTCACTAAGATCGTCGAGGGTCTGGGGCGGCTGAAGAGTGTTGAATCTTTTAAAAAAAATAATAATAATAATAAATAAACATGCCGGCTTGTATTAACAGGAGGGATGGTTAGTCCCAAAAGTAAGACCATATACAAAAATGGGCCAACTCAAGGGGCAAGCACCCGTGGCCTACTTGCATAAGCAGTACAAGCCTACCTTAAAGCATGAGACCTCTTTATAACATACCTTGGCTAAGATCTTGGGCAGAACTGTCCTACCAACTCTCCAATGGTTTTCCCTCCAGAGATGGGAGGGACATGAATTCAATGGCCAGGACTGAGGTAGAACTACAACCACACTCGAAAGGAACCAGGCTTCCCTTGTAGAAAGATGAAACTCCTGCACCACGGTATTTAGTGGCTTCCAAAAAGGTTGCCTTAAGTCCCAAAGGTTGAGCCAGCACCTCACTCCCTTCTTATACAGGGCCCTGGCACTCCAAATATCAACTATGGCCAGAGGCTTCCCTTCCACTGTAGTAGCCAACCCCCACCAGATGTTCTCATATAGGTTGGAGTCCCCTCTCAAGCCATCTCTTTCCTTCTAGTTTAAGGTAGGCATGCACATGACTTCCAGGCCCCCACTATACCCGCTGAGCCTCTAATTTTTAATGGAAACCTAGACAATATCTTATCAAACTAAGGCAGATTCTACGAGGAGCCCATTCTAATACCGCCCGCTTTCTCCCGCCCGCTTTCTCCACAAAATCTTGGAGAATCTCAGACCATGGGGCTGTGCTTTTTAGGAACTTAGGCAGCCATTTGAATAGCAACGACAAGTTCCTTAGGGAGATATCAGGAAGTGCCAGGCCACCCAGACTCTTAGGGGATTTAAGGGCATTCCACAGAATATAATGTAGCCTTCTAACCCCTCCCTCCTCCATCCATAGAAAAGCTCTCAGCATCCTTTCAATTTCCAGCCAGTGAGAAGACCTAAATCTCCACACTGATGCCACATACACCGTTGAGGCTGCCAGCACATGTTTCACCACTAGGGATCTGGCATTCCAACCCACTCCACAACTGAAGTTTCTGCTTGATCCTTTCTTTGACCCAATCGAACCGTTGACGGAGGGAAATCAATGCCCAACGGGCCCCTAGATATCTAATAATGTGGCCTCTAGAGTGTGAAGATTGTGGGAGAGAGGGAAGGAGTCTCACTTGCGGCTTTCTCACATGCACAATGGGGGAATACACACAAAGGTCGAGGCTAAAAACAGTTTTGAGTTTTCCTCTTCTTAGTTGTGAAAGCCAAAAGAACTCTAGTACAAAGAAATAGAAGAACCCTATATGTGAGTCTCAAACCAAACTCAACTAACTAAGGTGGCATACTAACTGAGCCACGAACTAGTGTAGATAAGGATAGCTGTCATCCAGCTATTATTCGTGGGCGGTGTACCAACCGCATCTCCAGCTAACAAGTCGGTGACATAAATACACAACGGTCACCCTGGCATATCGCGAGTGGAGCTCGATATCTCAACACTCCCCCTCGAGCTCAATCCCAATTCCTGCACACCAAGCAGGTCTCTGAACTTGCGCAGCTTCTCTGCGCCCAATGCTTTCGTGAATATGTCAGGTACCTGATCCTTTGTGCTGACATAAACTAGATCAATAAGACCTAGTAAAACCTTCTCCCGCACATAGTGATAATGCACCTCAATGTGCTTTGTTCTAGCATGGAAGACTGGGTTCTTTGCCAAATGTATACTGCTCATGTTGTCACAATAAATGACAACCGGCCCATCTGTAGACTGATGCATATCATAAAGTAGCTTATGCAACCAAGCTACCTCACATGCAGCCATTGCTGCACCCCTGTACTCAGCCTCTGTGCTCGACAAGGCAACTGTAGGCTGTTTCTTGCTGCTCCAAGTGACTGCAGCACTCCCAAAAGAGAACACATATCCACTAGTAGATCGTCTATCTGAAATGCTACCAGCCCAATTAGCATCAGTGTATCCATGCAACTGTATCTGAACCCCAGCCTCATAAAATAGTCCATACTGCAATGTGGACTTCACATACCTGAGTATGCGTCTAGCCGCATCCAAATGCGGTTTCCTTGGAGCCTGCATAAACTGACTTACCAACCCAACAGCATAGCTCAAATCTGGCCTGGTAATAGTCATGTAAATCAAACTTCCTACTATGCGTCTGTACATGGTAGGGTCCTCCAGAAGCTCACCTGCATCTGTTCTCAGCTTCACATTCTGCTCCAAAGGAACTGAAATAGGCTTACAGCCTGTCATCCCATATTTGGACAGCATGTCCAATCCATACTGCCTCTGCAAGAGCTGTATCCCACTTGGTGATCTAATCACCTCAATGCCCAAGAAATAACGTAGCTCTCCCAAATCCTTCATCTCAAACTTCTGCCTCAATAGCATTTTCACATGAAGGATATCTTCATCACTATCACCTGTGATGATCAAATCATCAACATAAATGACCAGCAGCATAATCCCTTTCTCTGTTTTTCTCACATAGAGTGAGAAATCTGCCTTGGAAATCTGAAAGCCAATAGTGACAAGATACTGTCCTATCTTATCAGACCATGCTCTAGGTGCTTGCTTCAAGCCATACAAGGCTTTCTTCAACCTGCAAACAAACTCAGGATGAATAGCATGAACATAACCTGCTAGCTGCTCCATAAAGACCTCTTCTTGCAAATCACCATGCAAGAAGGCATTCTTTACATCCATCTGATGTAAAGACCATCCCTTTGATGCAGCCATAGCAATGGCTGCTCTTACGGTTGCCATCCTTGCAAACGGGCTGAAAGTTTCTTCATAATCAATGCCATATGTCTGTGCATACCCCTTGACAACTAATCTTGCCTTGTATCTATTCACAGAACCATCTGCATTGTGCTTGATCTTATAAACCCACTTACAACCAATTGCATTCTTGCCTTTAGGCAAAGGCACCAATTTCCATGTAGCATTTGCGTCCAAGGCATCCATTTCTTCATCCATGGCTTTCTCCCATTTTTCATTTCCCATGGCTTGCTCAAAAGAAGTGGGTTCTGGTTCCTGTTTCACTTTGACCATATAGGCATAGTGAATGGCTGTAAATCCATCATATTTCAGCCTATCCATAGGATACCTGACCCTGGTAGACCTGCGCAAAATAGGCTCACTTCCAGGTGCTCTCAAAACATCCCTGGTCTTCCTTACTCCAGGTGTAACAACAGAAGGAATACCCAACTCATCATCAATGCTCTGTTCTGAGCCACTGGATTCACCATCCACATAAGAGTGACCTGCATTCACATCAAACATGGGCTGATCTACCTTCTCTTTTCCTTTTCGTGATACCTGCGTACCACTATCTGCATTGCTTTGAGGAGATTCTCCTGATCTCAATCTACCTATCCATGGCGAAGTATGTGAACCACTACTAGAGGACACTGCAGGTCCACTGATATTTTGTGATTGCTGCTATGAATTCCTTGCAGCATTACCATTTTGTGCATCTACATCAATCATCACATTTGCTGGTTTATACCAGCTGCTCATCTCATCAAAAACAACATCTCTGCTCACTGTAAACTTACGAGTAGAAGGGTTATAGCATCTATACCCTTTCTGCTGCAGAGAATAACCAATAAAGACGCACTTCTCAGCTTTTGGATCCAACTTGGACCTCAACTCATCTGGCACATGGACATAGGCAATGCAACCAAAAATTTTCAAATGAGAAATATCTGGTTTCCTACCAGTATACATCTCCTCTGGCGTCATGCCATGTATTGCTACAGTGGGAGTCCTGTTCATTATATAAACTGCTGTAGCAACTGCTTCAGCCCAATAATAATCTGGTAGATCTTTTTCATTTAGCATAGCCCGAGATACCTCTCCAATATGCCTATTTTTCCTTTCTACAATTCCATTTTGCTGTATACCATGCTCCTGCAAGAACCTTGCAAACTCATTTGAGAGGTACTCCCCCCCTCCATCTGACCTTAGGCATTTTATTTGCAGGCCTGTTTCTTTTTCAACCATAGCTTTGAAAGCTTTGAAGTGCCCAAACACTTCACTTTTCTTTTTCATAAAATACACCCACAGTTTTCTGCTGAAGTCATCAATAAATGTGACAAAATAGTGACAGCCTCCAATAGATGCAGCTTTTGTAGTCCACACATCAGAGTGGATTAATTCCAATGGCTTTTTACTCTCTTGAATATGCCTAGGAAAAGGTTTCCTTACCTGTTTCCCAAATTGACAGGCTTCACAAACCTTGTGCATTTAGATGCAACCTTGAATTTAGGCAATCCTGCAACAATATTTTGGGCTTGCACTGATTTAAGTCACTGTATATTAACATGACCAATGCGTTTGTGCCAGATATCAATATCTGCAACTACACCGGTCCCATGTGCAAACATTGCTGCACTCAATTCAGGCATGTCTGCATCTAACGTAAACATCCTGCCCTTCTTCTTTCCTTTTGCTATCAAGCGACCATTATTTTTCATATCCTCAACAAAGCATCCATGAGGATTAAATCTGACCTGCAAGCCCTGCTCAACCATCTGACTAGCCAACAGAAACCAGGTTCTTGGTGATGTTCGGGACATGAAATACATCAGACAAGTATTTCTTTTTCCCATCCTACATAGACAAAGGAATTTTGCCAATCTGCACAATAGGATGTGCAGTATCATCACCAGTCTCCACAAATCCTGGCTTTTCCATTTTCCTTGCATCTTGCATCCATTCTGCATGACCTGTCATGTGGTTTGACGCACCTGAGTCAACATACCACACATCATTTTGTTCTTCTGCACTTGTCACAGAATTGGTCATATGCTGCACCATAAATAGATGCTCATTTCTGTCATCACCCTGCCTGCTAGAAGATGCATAATTGCCTTGCTGCAATTTTCCATTCATAATGTCATTCTGCTTTTTGTAGCAGTCCTTGGCCATATGACCCATTTTGCCACAATAGTAGCATTCAACATTGTTGTTTGCATTTTGGCTTCTCTGCCATCCACCACAGCCTCTTTGGCTCCCCCTGCCTCTAGAGTTACCACATCCTGTTGCATAGGACTGGTTTTCTTGCGTTTGCTGCATATTCTGATTTCTACCACGGCCTGCAGATCGGCCTCCTCTACCTCTGCCTCTACCTCTGCCAGCATTTGAGTAGAAGACAGTTTCTTTTGAAGTTCCTGCTGAAGAAGATGCACCGCCATTTCTCTGCTCTTCAGAAATTAGAAGAGCAATTAGCTCCTCAAAATCAGGAAATTTTTCACATACGGCAATGGATGTCCGGAACTGTGCATAATCCTTTCCTAGACCATTCAGCACTCCCAAAAGAGAACATATATCCACTTGTAGATCGTCTATCAGAAATACTACCAGCCCAATTAGCATCAGTGTATCCATGCAATTGTATGAGAACCCCAGTCTCATAAAATAGTCCATACTACAATGTGGATTTCACATACCTCAGTATGCGTCTAGCCGCATCTAAATGGGGTTTCCTTGGAGCCTGCATAAACTGACTTACCAACCCAACAACATAGGTCAAATATGGCCTGGTAATAGTCATATAAATCAAACTTCCTACTATGTGTCTATACATGATAGGGTCTTCCGGAAGCTCACCTACATCTACGCTCAAATTCACATTCTGCTCCAAAGTTATTGAAATAGGCTTACAGCCTGTCATCTCATATTTGGACAGCATGTCCAATCCATACTGCCTCTGCAAGAGCCATATCCCACTTGTGGATCTAATCACCTCAATGCCCAAGAAGTAACGCAGCTCTCCCAAATCCTTCATCTCAAACTTCTGCTTTAATAACATTTTCACATAAAGGATATCTTCATCACTATCACCTATGATGATCAAATCATCAACATAAATGACAAGCAGCATAATGCCTTTCTCTATTTTTCTCACATAAAGTGAGAAATTTGCCTTGGAAATCTGAAAGCCAATAGTGACAAGATACTATCTTGTATTGTCAGACCATGCTCTGGGTGCTTGCTTCAAGCCATACAAGGCTTTCTTCAACCTGCAAACAAACAGCATGACCATAACCTGGTGGCTGCTCCATATAGACCTCTTCTTGCAAATCACCATGCAAGAAAGCATTCTTTACATCCATCTGATGTAAAGACCATCCCTTTGATGTAGCCATAGCAATGACTACTCTTACGATTGACATCCTTGCAATCAGAATGAATGTTTCTTCATAATCAATGCAATATGTCTGTGCATACCCCTTGAGAACTAATCTTGCCTTGCATCTGTTCACAGAACCATCTACATTGTGCTTCACCTTATAAACCCACTTGCAGCCAATTGCATTCTTGTCTTTAGGCAAAGGCACAAATTTGCTAAAGTCCCATTCTTTCTTTCAGCTCTTGCATTCTGCTGAGGAGTATTTGCACGTGAATTGTCGTGATTTTTGCAAAAGTTCATGAATGCTGAAGACATGTATTCACCTCCTCTATCTAATCTCATGACCTTGATCTTTTTGCCTGTCTAGTTTTCTACTATGGCTTTGAATTCTTGAAATCTGGAAAACACTTCAGATTTCTCTTTCAAAAAGTAGACCCAATAATATCTGCTATACTTGTCAATGAAGGTCAAGTAGTAAAGTGAACCATTGATGCTGCGGGTCTGGGCATAACCCCATGCATCTATATGTATCAAATCAAGAATACCTCGTGCACGAGAGGTACTTCTGCCAAAGTTGATTCGCTTTTGTTTGTCGAAGCAGCATGCTTTGCAAACCTTTCCAAGAAATTGTAGCTTTGGAATCCCAATTGCCATATTCTGATTCCTGAGATCTAACAAGTACTTGAAATTAACATGACCATATCTCTTGTGCCATTTTGCAGATAGTGGCATGTGTTGCGGTTGAGCTAACATGGCATGCTTATCTAGTACTGTAGCTAGCATTCTGTATAAGCATCCTTCCTTGACACCTTTTGCTACTAGCTGACATCTTTTGGATTTGTCTCTGATAGTGCATTCATCACTGTCAAATGTGACTCGATAATTGTGTTCCGTCATTTGACCTACTAACAAGAGGTTCTTGCTGAGCTTCGAAACATAGAGCACATCTTTCACTAATCCTTTTGTACTAGTGAAATTGTTCATAGGGATAACACCTGTCCCTTGAACTAGATTCGGTGTATTGTTTGCTGTGTAGATGACATTCTTCTGTCCTTCTAATGGCTTCATTTGTGTGAACCATTCCTAATGATTTATCATGTGAGATGATCCACTGCTGTCGATGTACCAAGGATCCTATTCCACTTGGTGGACTTGATAGCTATAATCCTCTTTGGGATTAAAATCAGTGTCTGGGTACATGTCTGGGTACATTGTATCAATCTGATTCATTTTCTTGCTTGCAAGAAACATATTTCCATGTCCATTTGCAAAATGGCTGTGACTATAATGTCCACCACGATGATTTCCTCTGCCTTAAAAATTCCCTCGATTACTGCTGGATTGATTGCCTTGGTCATACTGCTTCTTGTGGCAATCTCTTTCATAGTGTCCAAACTTGTGATAGTAGTTGCACTGAATGTTTGACACGTTGGTGGATGCATTCCCTCGTCCTTGAAATCTTCCTCGGTTGGAATGATTTCCTCTTTGCTGATTCTGATGCTACTGAGGATGATGTTGATGCTGATGTTGATGCTGACTTTGATTTTGTTGCTGATAATGACCACTTTTTTTATATGATCTACCTTTGCCTCTGCCTCTGCCTCTGCTTGTGTTTGAAGTTGTGAATGCTTGATCATTAGAATGACCTTTACGTGCTTGAATTGCCTAAGTTCTAAGTTCTTCACCAAGTAGGATTGACTAAAGTTCTTCTAGTGTCAGAATTTGCCATTGAATGGGAATATTTTAGACTAGATTCTCGTATCCCTCTCCTAGTCCATTCAAAATGAATTGAACCATCTCTATGGGGTTCATAGTCTCTCTTGTTGTTGCAAGTTGATTGTTGTAGTCTTTTATATGGAGTACATAAGCATGACCGGTTTCATTGCTATTGCAAAAACTCTGGTTGATTTGATTTCTCAGGGTGAGAATCCTAGATGTGTTCTTGGACTCGTATAGAGCTGCAAACATATCCCATGCTTCTTTCGATGTCTTGAATATGTTGAGCTATCCTAGCATGACATCTTGCACATTCTGCTTGATCAAATGATAGGTATACTTGTCTTTCTTATCCCATTCTGCCTGAGCTCAAGCAATGGCAAGATCTGCTACAAGTGCGAAAACTGTTTGTGTAGCTGTAGGTCCCATTGTAGATCCCGTTGCCGGTGCTATGACAACAAGTGGAGTAGAGCTACTGGTGGCTGGATCATCCAATGGTCTAAGCGTAGACCCATCGACATACTCCCATTTGTCCTGAAGTACAAGAATGGTCTCCATTCGGTATTTCCATGTATCATAATTGGAGTTGTCTAACTTAGCAGATGCCTCCAAGAAATGTACTCAAAAGTGTCTTGAAAATCTGTGTATGAATCAACTACAAATACACTGACTATGCCAAGTGGAATCTCCCAACCATCGGTGAAGATAGAACTGCAATATACATAAAATATGATCTGTATTACAAGGCTTGTGGCAATGATGCCAGGAATAGCCAAGAGGCTTTACAAGGCTGAAATGATGTGCACAATGCCATGGGATAGCCGAATAGGCTTTACAATGGTGGCATGTGTGTGTTAAATCAAGTGCTATCTGCCCACTGAACAATCTGCAATGCTCTAAACTCTTTGAAGTCTGCTCACTGAACTGATGAACGTAAGGTTTCAGGTAATGTAATGATGTGAAACCGTATGTGAGCATATGGACTGACTCCAAGTAGGTACTAGTCGATAATTTTGGGCATGGCTTAGATTGGCAACTTGGGGAATTCAAAGCATCCCCTCTATGGTGATCTAGTCTACTCTGATCTAGATCTATACCAACCATCGATGTAGAGGGGAATGTGCATGAAGGAAGTGGTTTTGTCGGTGAGGCTCAAATGTGAGTGTAACTTGTGCCAAAATGTGCACATGATGTGACAAGCACGTAGAGCACAAAAAAACAAGCGAATTTCCTCTTTGGAGCGCCCTCAAATTCTTCTTGAATCAAGAGATACGACTTGATCTAGGTGGAGGGGCAAAAGGAGTGTAAATGGTGCTCAATGATGGTGTGTCATTGTGGGTCACATGCAGTGATGATGTGTCATTGTGGGTCACATGCAGTGATGATGTGGCACTGTGCCTAGCAAGAGGTGTGCCAATGGAGCCCTGTGCTGAGGTGGTAGGAGTGGTCACATGAATTGACTGTGGAGCACTATATGTGCCTGCAGATGTCAGTGCTGACTGGACAACTGAGACGACATTGCTGAGGTGGCACAAATGATGATGTCAATAGATGATGTGGAAATGATGATGTGGTAGATGACATGGCACTGATGATGTGGTAGTGATAACATGGCAATGGTGATGTGGTACTGATGATGTGGTAGGTGATGTGGCAAGCTGACGTGTCAGATAAGGTGCTGACATGGCAACAGGATAGGGTTTGCTGATGTAGCACAAGGATAGGGGTGACACATGGCAGGTAAGGTGTGATGGCACGTGGCACGAGGATAAGATGACATGGCACAAGGCAGGTGCTACTGATGTGGCAGACGGAATAACACATGGCATGGATGAAATGATGATGTGGCTGATAAAATCTCGGAGATGCTGATGAAATCTTTAAGATTCTGTCATCTTCTCCATTACTGTTGACGAAAATTGATGATTTGCTAAAGATCGCTGGTGTTTGAGCTGGCTGAGTGACTGGGAGCTAAGGCACTAAGCCGTTGAACATTGTGGTCCATTCAATACGAGGAGATGGTCGTTGGTGCTGGGAGTCCATCTTGATGCTATTGTCTCTATCATTGAGGCAATAGAAGCGATCGCTGAAGGCATTGCATGCGAGTGTGCTATGAGCTACTTGCTCAAGTGACCATCGTGAGTGGCATTTGCAGTTGCTACTTCGCGTTTGGCTGCAAACTATGTGAAGGCACTGCAACCCTGTGGCATCGGCGGTGCTCTGAGGCTCTGGCTATGGCAGCTGTTTAAAGTGCTGGTTGAGTCGCATGATGGTCTGTGTGGCTTGGAGCCTTGCGTAGAGTCTTATGGACTTGTCCGTTCATCTTGCGAGCTCGTATTTCGAGTGTAGGTACCGTGAGGTGCTCTGTTGTTGAAGATAGTGTGAAGAGTCGTTGCTCGTAGAAGCCGCTATTGGAGAGGTGGCTTGCATGGGCAGTGTCGAGCTTTGGAATTCATAGGCTTAGAGCCTTATAAGAGCTAGGGTCTCACTGGAGAGCCTTGGGAGCTACAGCCCATGTGTTATGGAGACAGAGCTTTGAGCCTTCGAGTTTGTAGTTGAGGCTGTTGTAGCCAATGAAGTAGCTGTGGAGTCCTTTCAAAGACTCGTAGCTCTTGTTGGACACGGATTAAGAGATGCTTTCTTTCATGTTTGGATAAATAGTCTCGACTCTCAACCCAAAATCTATCAAAAATCTCTAAGGTGAACAAGGAGACCTCACAAAATGAACCTTAACCATCTCTCTCAAAGAATGTAATCACTCAAGGAATGAATGGAAATTTTAGACATGCAATGGATGCAATTCTCTCAATGGAAGAGGAAGAACTCTCTCTCTCAAAATCAATAAACTAATGAACAAAAATTCTTTCAAATGAATCGAATGGAAGGATATTAACGAAAATCTCTCAATCACTCATGGACGGAAATTCTTCTCAAATGGACAGAAATTTCTCTATCACTCAACGGAAGTGAAAGAACACTCAATCTCACAATCTCTCTCACACTCTCAAGGATCACAATGCCTTAGCAAAAGGCAAGGGGGCTCTGATACCATGACAAAATATGAAGAGGGGAGAGGAGAAGAGTGGAGATGAGAAGAGAGGGCACAGCTAGAGAGCACACCACAAATGACTAACTGTATGCTAGATTTAGTTGAAAAAATAGAATATATACAAACCCATTTAGCGTTAGGGTTAGGGGATCTAACCCTTTCCTTTATAGCACTCTATAAGGTTAGTGCTATGCACATATGATCACATGATGGCGCTATGCACACATGATCACATGATGTTGAGCATGAACTCTCAACACATTACTCAGTGACAGCCCCAACACTATGTGGAGTCCCATTGCTAGAATTCGCCACGTTGCTCCAGAGTGCCTCTGCACCAATCCCCCACCTTTTGATGTTGCACAAGATGTGTCTGCCATGTCTCATCACATCTTGAAGATCTTGGACATTTGTGCACCATCGCCAAGTACGGGATCCGCAGAAGCTCTAATCGGGCATCTACCATGAATTGCGGTTCAGGGAAAGTCAGTCGAATTGAATAGATGTCCAAGTACTGCTGATTTTTGTGGGGTTTTTGACATTGCTCCTAAATGTGGTATATAGCTCAGTCCAAACCAAGGACTTAGACCAGAAAATGACTGAGTCTTTCTTGGACAATTTGTAATATGAGTGACCGATCATGAATACTTGTAACATTGTTATTTTTGTTATATCATCCAAGTTTGGATCCACTCCATTGTTCAAGTTTGTATATTTACAATGAGATGATAAATGATGTGATAAGTAATGTTTAAATATTGTTTGTATAAGTAAATGATGCGATAAAAATGATGATCCAATTGTCAAATATGATAAATGATGCAATAATTAATGTTTAAATATTATTTGTATAAGTGAATGATGCAATAAAAATAATGGTCCAATTTTAAAAAATGATAAATGATGCAATAATAAATATTTAAATGTTGTCTGTCTAGGTTTAATATTGTTTAGTTGTTTAATATTGTTTGTGGTTACAACTTAATTCTATCTTGTTGTCATTTTTAAAGTGAGCATGGAGTGAGAGAACTTAGAGAACATTCTCCCACAGGATCCTCCCCAACCAGAGAAACCTCCACTTCAAGAGGGCCCACAAGGTGCTTTTGTGTCTCAAGAGGCTGATTTAGCAGACCAGCTAAATCATGTCAAGGCTCAAGCTATCTTACAGGCACAAAGAGAGATGTGAGGCAGAGAGGGGCTAGGTATTTTCGCTACTGGTCCAATGGATGACAATACCATGCAAGGCGACCTGCTCTCTCTTCGACAAGTACAGAGACTATGTCCATCAGAGTTCATAAGAAACACCTTGTTTCTTCGTTCAAAAAATGCTAGGAATAAATATTCACAACCCAAGTTGTCAGACTTGTGGCACAAAACCCTAGCCCACATTCTTCTCCAACGATTCATAGAGGTGGAAGGGAGCATCCCCAACAACCAGCAAATACCCATGTATTTCATTCAACAGGTGTATGTCTATGACATCTTGTATCGACGTGTGGATCGGAATGACAAGCATCACTTGTCAAGAATAGGAAAGGGATGTCCTACAGAGCGCAAGCAAGCAAGGACAGAGAACAGAGAGCCTGTGTCTCAGAGACCTCACGTGCTTACTCCCCAGGCACATATAATAATCTTGTTGACTTGGCCACATCTGCCATACCTTTCCATCAACAAGATGCTACTACTAAGGAGTTACAAGATCATGTTGCATCACAAGCCAAAGAGATCGAGGACTTGCAAGCATGCGTACAAACGTTGGAGTCTGAGCTTGCACACTACAGACATACCTTTGGAGATTTGGATGCAGCTAAGAATACCCACATTTTTTATTTTGAGGACCTCACTAATATAAATTCGTAGGGTGCAGGACCAAGCACTCATATATAACTGCATAATTATGTACATTGTAAACTTCATATATAACTTTGTAATACTCTTCTTTGAATATAATGATCTAGGTTAAGTGCATTTGTTTCATTGTACAATTTTTATCATTCTCCAACTTCTTATGCAATCATGGTTCAAGTGATATAAGTGATTTAAGTGGTTCAAGTGGACTAAGTGATATAAGTGACTTAAGTGATTTAAGTGGACTAAGTGATTTAAGTGATCTAAGTGTACTAAGTGGTATAAGTGATTTAAGTGGTTTTAGTGGATTAGGTGGACTTGTAAAGTTAATTCAAAAATATTGAAATATATCTACGTGAATTAGTGCACATGATAGCTAGATCAACCCTTGAAACTTGAAAATATAAATTTCGATTGCGCATATTTGATTATTCTTTCCAACTTTCTGATGTTGCCTTGAAAGTATTTGCAAGTCACAAGGTTGGCTCTAACTATTATGTACACCAAAATCATCCACAATCTCAATAATTACAACACAACATCAATTGTAGCCCACAAGGTTCTAGCTTTCAAGTACAAAAGGAGACGAGATGGATACGAGCATATGCACTCTTCCATCGCTTGACATATTCTCCCATCCATCCCCTCGCATACAACATTATATCCGATATAATTAGAGCTTCATCCACTGCTTCTATCACCTATCATATTCTTCTATCACTCTATATTGCATTCAACACACAGATACAATATCGTCTATGTCTTTGACTTCATTGTTGTCACTAAGAGCTCAAGCTTGTCTTCCTCTTCGTTACACTGGCTTCGCTTGCTGCCTAGTCGCAACATTGAATCCTTTCAGCAATCATAGATTTCCAAATCAAAATACCAAATCTGTAGCTCTTGATGGCTTTAAGCGATTGCATCTCTTAGAATGAATAAAATTGTATGCACTCCAATTTCACTCACATGCAGCCGATGATGTAGCAATAAAGAGCACACAAGTTGCAACATGTTGCAACTCTAATGTCTCTCCACCATATTCCTTCCACCAAGTAGGTGCAATAGTCGTCTTAATAGCATCAAGATTCCAAGGATCTCCAAAAGAGCCTTTGCGATTCATATACCTCACTCGTTGTTGGTAGGCCAGTTTCCCTTGATCCCTCGGAAGCAAGTTTTTACAAACCTGTCAAAAGTTACTTATGACTTTAGGATTCTGTGATTGAGCATGCATTTGATATTGTGGATGTACTGCAAACGTAGCTCCATGCAAAGGGTTGTGCATTTGCTTCCATCTCTTATCAGCCAAATATACCACTTGTTGCTTTTCCCTAGGTGCAAAGCGCATGAATTCTTTAACTTGTCGTATTGCTTCTAACATCTTCCAATACACTTTACCCATAACAAAGGCATGAACGTCAACCATCCTCAATACTATTACAAATGGCTCTACAACTTCTTTTATTCTTTCGACATTTTTCCAAAATAGAGATGATTATACAAGATGCACACATGTAGAGCCTGGTATTGCATCTCGAGGGGGTCAATCATCATATGTAACCCTGTCACATGAGTTCAACAGAAGGATATTTTTAATATCTAAATTTTACAGAAATTAATTTACATAAGGGAGTTTTTTAAATGATTTTGGAAAAATTTTACAGATTTATATAGAAAAAGGGTACATTTTATTAATGGGAAAATTACAGATAAGGGATTTTACAAATAGGCCTTGAACGCACGTGATATTGAGGGTTTATACATAGTGACCCCTCGAGTATTGCGTACTGTGTCTTTTTCTCAATTCAATTCGCCCATCATCTATTAGCAACACTCTTGACTAAAGCTTGATGCACTTCCAACAATCTAGCAAGAACTAGAAAAGAAGTGGCAAATCTAGTTTGACAAAATTGCCTGAGTTGCTTCACAGAGTGCTCTTTGAATACTGCATGCTAGTATTGATTACTCTTTATAAAACTCACTACGACATTAGCATCTTGCAGTACTGGATGCACAAATGGCAATTGTCCAATATCCTTCAACAATAAGTTGAGAGTATGAGCGCCAGATGGTACCCATGCCAGAGTGGGATACTTTGACCATCTCACCCGCAATCTTGTAATTCGATGCATTATCTGTTACTAATGAAGTAACATTTTCACTGCCACCAACTTTACAAATTGCTCTTTCATATAGTTTTACAATATATGCTGAAGTTTTTTCTTTTAGAGACGTACCAATACTCTCCAAAAACATAGTTCCCTTGGAAGTAATGCACATTACATTTATCAAGTGTCTGGCCTGCTTGCTAGTCCATCCATCAAAAGTAAGAGGGCACCCATATGTAGGAATAAAATCCAATATCTTTTCTTGTTGAGATATCAAGCTCTACCCCCGATATATCTCCTGGATGACTATCATTTATGTCATCGCCTATGTTAGTTGTACTCGTGGTGTAGTTAGACTACCACGTATGTTTTTGGTTTGGGTTCACATATGAACCACGTATTCTAGGGTTTGACATATAGGGTATTTCCCTCTTCTATTGTATAGTGGTTGTGTGCAAAAGTGAAGAAAGGCTTCACCCTCCAACCTTGTGTCCTCTCTCTTTTGTGTGTTGTGAAGAAAGCTAAACTTGAGTCTCCTATCTCTCTCCCTTATTCTTTACATGGTATCAGAGCCTTGTTCGTGGTAAGGAGCTTAAGAAAGCAAGCCAAGTTTGTGGTGTCCTGGGTCCTGGTAAGAGGACCAGTGTTGCTTTCCTATTTCGAGTTTGGGAGCAAATCTCTGCAGGTAGCACAGCCAGAAGTGCAGGAGTGCACTGTTTCAGATTGAGAGGCCCTTCGCGGTGTGGCGAGAGCGCAGTATATGCTGCGGGCAAGGGCAAAGCCCTTAGTGACTTTATTTTTCTGATTTGAGGCCGTTTCGGAGCCCGTTTTGAAGGCGCAAGTTCTTCGCAGGCACTCAAAAAAGGCCCTGTTTTTCGCTGTGCGACCACTGCGCGGCTAGTCGGTGGAAAAGTGCCATAGAAATTGCATCGTATGCCTGTGTGCAGAGATATTGGGAGTTGCAGATTCATGCCTGTTGCCTGTTGGTGCAAAATCGTCACTAGGAAGTGACTGTGTGGTGAAATACCACTTTCGTCAGTGTTGCAGATCTACCCCTGTGAGGCTTTTTGCAGAAGTTTTGCTATTTGCCCTTGTGAGACATTTGCTGAGTTTACAGGTTGCTGTTGCAATTCGTGATTTGTAAAATGTCTGAGAATCTGTCTACCATTGTCAGTGAGAAGCTTGACAAGAACAACTTCCAAGCATGGAAGTTCAGGATGACAAACTTCCTTATGGGAAAGGGAGTTTGGGAGTACATCAGTGGTGAAACTGTAGAACCAGTTTTGGGTGCTGCTCCCACTCCTGCTGAATTGAAGGCCTTTAAAGAATGGCATGAAAAAGCCAGAAAATGCCTGTATTGGCTGTCTGTTAGCATTTTAGATTCTATGATTGTGCATATACAGGATGTAGAGACGCCTAAGGAGGCATGGGATACATTGGTGAAGCTGTATAGCACAAATACCAAGGCATGAAAGATGCAGCTAAAGCAAGAGTTGCACAATGTGCAAAGGAAAAATCTGAATATAAATGAGTATTCCTTGAAGGTGAAAGGCCTTTCAGATTCTCTTGCCTCCATTGGAGCACCTGTTGATGATGAGGACTTAGTGTCCGTGACCTTGAATGGTCTTGGGAAAGATTATGCACAGTTTCGGACATCCATTGGAGTCCGTGAAACATTTCCTGATTTTCAGGAACTTATTGCTCTCTTGCTAAGTGAAGAGCAAAGGAATGGTGGTTCAGCCACCTCAACTTCTCAAGAGACTGCTTTCTACTCGAATATAGGTAGAGGCAGGGGTAGAGGAAGAGGCCGTTTTGGTGGCCGTGCAGGAAATCAGAACCAACACAACACGAAAACCAGTCCTATGGAGGAGGACGTGGTAGTTCTAGAGGCAGGGGGAGCCAAAGAGGCCGTGGTTCATGGCAAAGGAACCAGCAAGTAAATAGCAGCACAGAATTCTATTATTGTGGAAAGCTTGGACACAAGGAGAATACATGCTATAAAAAGCTGAATGACATCAAAAGTGGGAAGTTGCAGCAAAGCAACTATGCATCATCAAGTGGGCGTGGTGACGACAGAAATGAGCACCTTTTTGTGATGCAGCATATGGTTAACTCCATGTCAGGAGATGCTGCAGCTTGCAATGATGTTTGGTATGTTGATTCAGGTGCCTCTAACCACATGACCAGTCATGGTGAGTGGTTTCATGATGTTAGAAATTTGGATAAGCCAGGTTATGTTGAAACAGGTGATGATATTGCGCACCCAATTACGCAGGTTGGTAAAGTGCCATTGGCTATGCAGGATGGCAAAACGAAGTACTTGGCAGATGTACTTCATGTTCCAAAAGTCACTAAGAACCTGGTTTCAATAGGCCAGATGGTTGAGCAAGGTCTGCAGGTTAGATTTAATCCTGATGGATGCTTTGTTGAGGACTTGAAAAATAAGTGCCGCTTGGTTGCGAAAGGCAACAAAAATGGCAGAATGTTCACCTTGGATGTTGATATGCCTGAAGTGAAAGCTGCTATGTTTGCGCATGGGAGAGGTGTCATTGCAGATATTGAGATATGGCACAAGCGCATTGGGCACGTGAATATACAAAGGCTGAAATCTATGCAAACAAAAAACATTGTTGCAGGTTTGCCTAAATTCAGAGTTGAAGGAATGCAAAAGGTATGTGAAGCATGCCAAATGGGTAAGCAGGCCAGACATGCATTTCCCAAAAATGCTAAGGTGAGCAGAAGACCTTTGGAAGTGATCCATTCAGATGTTTGGACAACCAAAACTGCTTCTATTGGTGGATGCCATTATTATGTGACGTTTATTGATGACTACACTAGGAAGGTGTGGATTTATTTTATGAAGCACAAAAGTGAAGTGTTCAGCCATTTCAAGGCTTTTAAGGCCATGATTGAAAAAGAGAAAGGTGTGCATATTAAAGTGCTAAGATCTGATGGAGGGGGAGAGTACTTTTCAGAAGAATTTTGTGAATATCTGAAAGAACAGGGAATTCAAAGGAAGTACTCATGCAGGTCTACCCCTCAGCAGAATGGGGTTGCAGAAAGGAAGAACAGGCATATTGCAGAAGTAGGACGAGCGATCCTAAATGAGAAAAACATGCCTGATTATTTTTGGGCTGAAGCAGTAGCAACTGGTGTTTATATTATGAACAGAACCCCCACTGCAGCTGTCCATGGCATGACGCCTGAAGAAATGTATACAGGCCAAAAACCAGATATTTCTCACTTGAAGGTATTTGGTTGCATAGCTTATGTTCATGTTCCTGATGAGAAGAGAACAAAGCTGGATCCAAAGGCAGAAAAATGCATCTTTATTGGATATGCTCTGCACCAGAAAGGGTATCGCTGTTATAACCCTTCCACCCGCAAAATGCAAGTGAGCAGAGATGTTGTTTTTGATGAAATGAGCAGCCTGGTATGCACCAACTGTCATGGTAGGAGATGCAGATGCAGGAAATGGGAATGCTGCAATAAATGCAGAGCAGCAATCTCAAGCCTTGAGTGGACCCAGAGAGTCCTCTACTAGTGGATCTAATGCATGGACATGGAGATTGAGATCTAGTGAATCGTCACATGGCAGCCCTGATAGTGTTGTGCAGGTATCACATAAGGGAAAAGAAAAAGTAGACCATGCTCCAGTGTTTGATGTGTCTGCTGGTAGCTCTCATGTTGATGGAGAGTCAAGCGGCTCTGAAATGAGCCTTGATGAGGAACTTGGGATTCCTTCTGTTGTTACACCTGGTGCAAGGAAAAGCAGGCATGATTTAAAGACGCCTGCAACTAATCCAGTTGTACGGAGGTCCACTCGTATTAAGTATCCAGTTGACAGGCTGAGATATGATGGGTATACAGCACATCACTATGCTTATATGGTCAAGGTTCTAGAGGAGCCAGAGCCCACATGTTTTGAGGATGCAGCAGGGCATAAACATTGGGAAGTAGCTATGGATGAAGAGATGGCTGCCTTGGATGCAAACCACACTTGGGATTTGATGCCTTTGCCTCATGATAAGAAGGCTATTGGCTGCAAGTGGGTTTACAAAGTAAAGCACAATGCTGATGGGTCTGTTAGCAGGTACAAGGCAAGATTGGTTGCCAAAGGTTTTGCGCAGACATATGGAATTGACTATGAGGAAACTTTCAGCCCAGTTGCAAGGATGGCAACTGTGAGAGCAGTAATTGCTATGGCTGCTGCAAAGGGATGGTCTTTGCATCAGATGGATGTGAAAAATGCCTTCTTGCATGGTGATTTGCAGGAAGAGGTTTATATGATGCAGCCAGAAGGTTATGAGAATAATTCACACCCCGATTTTGTATGCAGGTTGCGCAAAGCCTTGTATGGCTTAAAACAGGCGCCGAGGGCATGGTCAGACAAGATAGGGCAATATCTGATCACTATTGGATTTCAGATTTCCAATTCAGATTTTTCAATTTATGTGAAAAGGACAAACAGAGGGATTGTGCTTATAGTCATCTATGTTGATGACTTGATTATTACAGGTGATAGTGATGCAGACATTAATGAAGTGAAGCTGCTGTTGAAGCAGAAATTTGAGATGAAGGATTTGGGAGAGCTGCATTACTTCTTGGGCATTGAGGTTATTAGATCCCCGAGTGGGATATGGCTGTTGCAAAGGCAATACGGTTTGGACATGCTGTCCAAATATGGGATGACAGGCTGTAAGCCTATCTCTATTCCATTGGAGCAGAATGTGAAGCTCAATGCAAAGACAGGTGAGCTTCTTGAAGATATTACTATGTACAGGCGCATAGTAGGTAGCTTGATTTACATGACTATAACCAGACCAGATTTGAGCTATGCTGTGGGGCTGGTGAGTCAGTTTATGCAGGCACCAAGGAAGCCACATTTGGATGCGGCTAGGCGCATACTGCGGTATGTGAAGTCCACATTGCATTATGGACTGTTTTATGAAGCTGGGTGTGCATTACAGGTACATGGATACACAGATGCTGACTGGGCTGGTAGTGTCTCAGACAGGAGATCTACTAGTGGTTTTATGTTTTCCCTTGGGAGTGGTGCCATCAGTTGGAGCAGCAAGAAGCAGCCAACAGTTGCCTTGTCGAGCACAGAGGCTGAGTACAGGGGTGCAGCAATGGCTGCATGTGAGGTAGCTTGGTTACGGAAGCTACTTGCAGATATGGGACAGTCAATTCATGCAGCAGTTGTCATTCATTGTGACAACATTAGCAGCATCATGCTTGCTAATAACCCAGTTTATCATGCTAGAACGAAGCACATTGAGGTGCATTATCACTTTGTGAGAGAGAAGGTTCTAGCTGGTGAGATTGATCTTGTCTATGTCAGCACTGAGGAGCAGGTGGCTGATATTTTTACAAAGGCATTGGGTACCGAGAAGCTTCGCAGATTTAGGAGCTTGCTTGGTGTACGTGAGATGGATTTGAGCTTGAGGGGGAGTGTTGAGATATCAAGCTCTACCCCCGATATATCTCCTGGATGACTATCATTTATGTCACCGCCTATGTTAGTTGTACTCGTGGTGTAGTTAGACTACCACGTATGTTTTTGGTTTGGGTTCACATATGAACCACGTATTCTAGGGCTTGACATATAGGGTATTTCCCTCTTCTATTGTATAGTGGTTGTGTGCAAAAGTGAAGAAAGGCTTCACCCTCCAACCTTGTGTCCTCTCTCTTTTGTGTGTTGTGAAGAAAGCTGAACTTGAGTCTCCTATCTCTCTCCCTTATTCTTTACATTTCTTTCAAGCAATCTGCCACAATTTGTTTGACTCTTAGAACTGGACTAAAAGACAATCCAAAATTTTTGAATATACTAGTAATGTTGTTTTTTGAACTAGATTTGACAACTCAAAACAAAAGATTTGGTGATTAAGTACTAAGAACATCAATGCATAACCAAATCTCTTACAAAGGTGGTCTACATAAACATCTTCATAACTTCTTATGAATTGAGCTACTATCACCTAAGAACATCAATAGATGATCAATTCTCTTACAAAGGTGGTGTAAATAAACACCTTTATTTATAAGTGGTGTGCACACACCTTTATGACCATTTCTTTTTAAAAGGTGGTGTACATAAACCCCCTAAAAAGGTAGTGTACATAAATCCTTTTATGTGTAAGTGGTGTACATATACACCTCACTTGGTATTAAAAAACACCCTTAACTATAAAAATACATTGACATAAATTTTAAAATACACCATTAAGTATAAAATGGACCTCATAAACAATCTTTATACACAATAAGTAAAGAAATAAAAAAAGTAGTTAGCTATTTATTAGATATTCGCTTTACATAGAAGTTCAAAACTTGTAATTACAAAGCCGTCAACCATCATGTTCCTCAATACCAATGTCCTCAATGCCAGGCCCTTAACTACTAGGGTCTTGACTAATAGGCTGCTCTAAGATAGTACCAATGTCCTCAACGTGCCCTTGACTACCAAGGTCCTAACTAATAGGCTGCTCTAAGACTGGAGTCTCAATAGCAAGGTTCTCAATAGTTTGCTCTTCAGTTCCAAGCACCTGACTAGTAGGCTGCTCTAGAGTCTCATGACCAAGTTCTTGGTGAGTAGGGTCATGGCTACTAGGTTCTTAACTAGTAGGCTGCTCTTGAGTCTATAAGGTCATGGTTGAAGAACCATCTATGCCACCTGGTAATCGTAATCATGCTTTGCCTCATCCATACCTTCTTTGGGTAAGGCTTCCTTGCTTGATCCACTTGCATGTCCTTCACCCAAGATCAAGGATGCCTTTCTCACTTTTAATTTTAAGGGAAGTGCTTTCACCTCTTTAGCCTTACCTTTTCCTACGACTTGCTGTACTACTACTTCTTGCTGTTGCGGGCCATACTGTATGATGAGTGGAACCTCCTTGACTCTAGTTGACAAGTGATCACCCTTATTCTTTGTGCGGGTTTCTACTTGGCGTAAGTCATCGGATTCAGAGCTTTCATCCTCATCATCACCTGAGCTAGAATCACCACCCTCAGACTCACTACTCTTGTCTTCCACATTTTCCTCACTACCCTCTTCTTTGACATTTTCCTCTTTAAAGAAGGTAGTGCAACTGTAATATGTGTCAAAGAACTCAATCTGATGGGGGGTATCAATGACATTTACATTTCTACCTTGGCGTAACAATTTATCAGCAACAAAACCCATTCGATACAATGCTACTTCCCACCCATCATTCAATAAATTCTTTGTCATCTCTAGTATCACATCAGGATCCATCGGCTTTTTGTAATCCACCATTGCTGCATCAAGCTTAACCTTATTGTCCTCAAAGTAATGAATCTCGAGAGTCCTTTTAAAAATTTTGATTTTTTGATTAGATTGCCACCACCCCTAGATAAGAAGCACATCAAGAAAGGCTGCAAGACTTGAATGGCAGTGCCTTCCAAGATAGTCATATGATTGCATAGGACTATACCATGGTATACTTTTGAAAGTAAATACCCAACTGTAGATGTCAAACTCGCATACAAGGCATCTCTTTATGATTCTGCCATGAAGAGGACCAACATTGATCTTTTCTTATCTGCCATAGGACCTTCTATGATAAACCGCACAAGTTCAACTATCCATGGCACTGCAAGGTCTTGCAATTCATCTATGAAAAATACACATGGCTTCTCCCAAGCATGACCGCTCATTGTTATGAAATGCTCTGTATCAATGCCATTGATGTGTGCAAAGTTTGTATCATTCTCTGATAGCAAGATATCATAGGAGAAGCTAAATGGAGAACCATCATCTAAACCACCAATTGCTCTAACCCCACTTCATTCCAACCTGTGTGCAAGGAATGCGGAGTTGGGCATGCTTGCATGGATTGCCCACTAAGAACAAAGCCTCAGCCAACCACGAAAGTAAAACCTAAAGTACCCCTGGGGATGATAAGTGTGGAAAATCACAGTGTGGCATCATAGCTGATCTTGATCATAACACGACAATAGAAAGAAGCGGCACGGAAAAAACTCCTTTTCGCTCCTTTGTGAAGAGTAACTTGTCCTTTGGCAACGTTCATGGACTCTTGCTTTAGCTTTATGGGAGTAGAATCAATTTCCTTTGGGTTGTGCGCCTATTTCTTCCGACAATCCTTGGCATAATCCCAAGCCTCTAACAATAGAAGCACTTGACCTGCTTCTTATCCTTCTTTTGATGATTCTTTGAAGTGGAATCTCTTGTGGACTTTCCACCTTCTTGTTCATGTAATTGCAGCAGTCGATGGTGTAGGTACAATTGGAGATACTATAGTTACTGCCGTAGATATTGTAGTTACTCTTGTCAGAGATACCGTAGTTATCGCCACAGATATTGGCAGTACAACTTGAAGGCTACATGTTCTAGATGGTGTACTTACTGTTGCTGAAGGTACAACACCACCACTTGGAAATGCATCCCACATTTTCTTCAATGCTTCCAAGGCACTAAGTGATTCTTGGGATCCCTCAATTGAATCTAGTAAGGGCTTCAAGAAGTGCGTGTGTATAACTTGTAACTTGTAGACCACATCATCATTCTTCCCTTTGCACACAACTTCTATCAAATTGTTTTCTTTAATGTTGATGGTTGAGACCATGCTACCATTTCTTACTGCCTCTTGAGAATATTTCACGCTTGACACATTCTCAGCAGTGATCACCAAAAAATACTTTGATTTAGCTCCATAAAATACCAAGCATGTTCAAGATATTTGAAAGACACCTTCGAACCAAAACTCGAAGCCATAGTTTTCTGCAAAGCAATTAAAAATTAAAAAATGAGAATTACAATGATTTTCAAACTCAAAATATTAAAAAATTTGCTAATTAAATATTTAAATATTAAAAATTAAAAATTAATTAAAATCTCAAGAGTTTAAATATATTTTTGTATTTCTAGATACTATTTTTTTATCTAATTTTTTTTTACATAAATAATTTAATTCAAAATATTTTATAAACATAGATAAAAGAATTTAATTTAATTTTGCTAAAATTTTATTTGACTTTTTAAAATTTTATTTTATTTATTTAAATTTATTTAGTTATATATCTATATATTTAAATTTTAATTTAATTTTTCAAAAAATTTTAAAATTTTAATTTTAATTTTTAAAAATTTTTATTTAAATTAAATTTATTTTTAAAAAAATTATTTTATTTACTTTAATTATTTTAATTTATTTATTTCTTTATATATTTAAAATTTAATTTAATTTTTCTAAAAAAAATTTAAAATTTATTTATTTTTTTAATTAAAAAATTTAATTTAATTTAATTTAATTTGTTTTATTTTTTTAAATTTTTTTAAAAAGGGAGCCCCAAAGGCCCCTCACTTAAGGGAGGGTTAATCGTCTCCCCTAAACCCCCAATGGGGGCCCTATTGCACGTGCAACAGGGCCCCCATTGGGGGCTTAGGGAAGGGGATTAACCCCCCCTAAACCTGTTGCATGCGCAATAGGTTTAGGGGGGGTTAATCCCCCCTCCTCCCTCCCCTCCTCCCCACCTCCCTTCTCTCCTTCGCCTCCCCGCCTCCCCCTCCACCTCTCCTCCCCCTCCTCGCTACTCGCCTCCCTACTCCCAAAAAAAAAAAGGGTGCTCCGTCTCTCTGCTCCCCACCTCCCCGCTCCCAAAAAAAAAAAAAGTACCAAAGGGGAAGGGGGGGAGGGAGGGAGAGGATTTGTAATCAGAGGGGGGAAGCGAGAGAAGAGGGACAGGGGAAGCAGGAGGAGAGGGGAAGGGAGGGAAGGGAGGGGAGGCCAGAAGACGAGAGGAGAGGGGAAGGGAGGGGGAGGAGAGGGGAAGGAGGGGAGGGAGGAAGGGAGGAGAGGGGAAGGGAGGGCAAGAGGGAAGCGGGAGGAGGGAGAGGGGAGGGGAGGGGGGAAGCGGGGAGAAGAGGGAATGGGAAGCAGGAGGAGAGGGGAAGGGAGGGGAGGGAGGAGAGGGGATGGGAAGCGGGAGGAGAGGGGAAGGGAGGGGAGAGAGGAAGCGGGAGGAGAGGGGAAGGGAGGGGAGGGAGGAGAGGGGAAGGGAGGGAGGGAGGGAGTACCTTGGTTTGGAGGTGGTGGAGGAGCTCCAGGAAAGTTGTGAGAGAGAATGAGGAGAAGTAGAGTTTTATAGGAAATGGGTAGCTTTTAGGTCAAGTTTTTTTAGTTTTTTAGGTTCTTTTAATTCTTTTAAGTTCACTATAAGTAGAACGTTCTTCATTCTCTCTTTCATTCAAAGTTCATTCTTTCATACTCCATGCTTCTCTCCTCTCATCAATCTATTGCAAGATTCTTAAAATTTTCAAAATGTTGTAAAAGGTGAGTTCATTTCCAACCTATTGCGTATGCAAGAACTTTTAAGAATCAAGTTTTTGTAAATTTGATTTTTTCTTCAAATCCAATTCTTTTCTCAAAAACATGTTGCGTATGTAACAACTTCAAAAAACGATCTTTTGCATTAAATCTTTTTTCCCACAAAATTTCCTCTCTACCTCAAACTCTCATAACCTATTGTCACAAATTTCTCTCAAACTCAAACTCTCCCAGCCTATTGGGCACGCAACAATTTTTCAAAACAAATAAATTACAAAACAATCTATTACAAATTTCTCTCTCAACCTCAAAACCACTCAAATCTCCCTACCTATTGCGTATGCAACAACTTCAAAACAAAATTTAACCATAAATCTCTTCAAAAACTCTTCTCACAACACTTTTTAATATGAGAAATCCATTTATAATACTTTTACTCCATAATATAATAAAACTTTATTAACTAATGTTAAAATATAATTTTGCTAAAAATATATATTATTAATCTATAAATTAATATAAATATATATATAAATACATTAATTAAAAAAATATAACAATGAAAATATTTTTGAAAGGGAGGTCTTCTAGCATATGTGCTTTAGATATTACTTATTCTTCTAACAATGAAGAATTAGTGAATGTATTTATAAGGTAGTTCTTAATATGAAAAATCTCTACAATATTCTTTCTGCTATTAACTAGATATTAAATTTTAGTTTTAATAAAAATATACATTATTAACTTAAAAACTAATATAAATATAATGTAGTTATTGTATAAATTTAAATCAATATATAAATTATTAATATTATACATTAATAACATTTAAAATTATGTATATTACATACTAATAATCTTTAAATTTTAAAAAGGTAGTCAATCAAAGAATTGAATTAATTTAAAAAATAAGGAAATATTAAATTTTACACACGTGCTTTTAGTATGTATGCTTTTCTTTCATGTGTATAATACTTGTTAGTCGAAGAATGAAGAATTAGATAATGTATTTGTAAGGTAGGTATTTGAAACCATAGAATGGAAGAGGTTTAGCATACTTTCTTATCTTTATTACAGTATGTAATACTTTGCAAAAGCCTTAAACAAAGTTACACAAAACTACATTATCATTGAATCCATATCATTTTTCTACTTTAGCAACCACCAGATATCCATGGTATGAATCCATGATATGGAATACATATTTCTTCTGAATATTTCTTATCACATACTTCTTCATTTCTTTTGATACACCATGCAGCATAAATGTAAAAAAATATGAATCGGTGTGCTTTTAGCCTATGTGCTTATCCCTAATCAGTAGGATACTTTGACTAGGTAGACTCATAATTACTTAAAGTAAAGCCTTTGCAAAGGATCATACCTAGTATTGGATATAAAAAAAAAACTTTGGAAAGCATATAACATATAGTATATATATATCTAAACTAAATACTTTGGAATGCATATTTTATATAGTCTATATACCTTAAATCTTACACCCTAAATCTTAAATCCTAAAGTTTCGTAAATCTTAGGTTATACAATCTAAGCTCTTAAACTTATATAACAAATCTAATCCCTAAAGCTTAAACCCTAACCCCTATAGCTTAAATTCTAAAACCTAATTTCCAGATCCTAAACCCTAGATTCTAGACTCTAAGTTCATGACCTTATATACTAAACCCTAAACCCTAAACCCTAAAACCTAAACCCTAAATCCTAAACCCTCAAACAATAATCATAAACCCTAAACCCTAAATGCTAAATCCTAAATCCTTAACCCTAAACCCTAGATCCTAAACCCTAAACCCTTAGCCCTAAACCCTAAACCTTGAAAACATAATCATAAACCCAAAACCCTAAATACTAAATCTTCAATCCTAAGCCCTAAATCCTTAACCCTAGATACTAAACCCTAAACCCTAACCCTAGATTACAACCAAAATTTAATGATTCTTTTCAATTTGTCCAGCATGTTGCAAGTGGAACAGGTTAATGGTGCACCCAACCTATTGCAAAAGTCAAGGAATTTTCTTGATTTGTGCAACAAGTTGGATATATCCCCCAACATAATGCTCAAGCAATAGGTTGGATATACCCCCCAACTTATTGCTTGTGCAACAGGTTGGGGGGTATATCCAACCTGTTCCACAAGTCAAGAAATTTCGTGACTTATGGAACAGGTTGGATATATCCCCTAACCTATTGCTCAAGCAACAGGTCGGGGCTAACCTATTGCTTGAGCAACAAGTTGGGGGGTATATCCAACTTGTTGCACAAGTCAAGAATTTTACACAAATTAAAAAAATTCATTAAACTTTGGTTGTATTTTAGGGTTAGGGTTTAGGGTTTAGGGTTTAGGATTTAGGATTTAGGGTTTAGGATTTAGAGTTTAGGGTTTACGGTTTAGGGTTTTGTACTTTTGAAAATCCACATGGAGACTTTGAAAAATTGGGAGGTATCTTACAATGTGACATATTTGATATGCAAGCACATAAAATGCTCTGGGACCAAGACGAAATTGTTCCAAAGACATACTTTCAAGATATTAAGAAAACTTATTTTGAGGGGGAAAAAGTAGAGATGTTATCTTGCTTTGGAGAAGTTTTAGCAATTGGCAACTTTAAGGGCTATGCTTAGAGTTTTCTCTGTATAGTGGAGATAATTAAGTTGACTAGTGCAGGTGTCATTCAAAAATGCAATGGATAGTACTTCACATCTAGATGTCCATAATACTACGTCTCATCTACAAGCTCATAGTACTTGTAAATAGGGGCTAGCTTTCTTGAAATCAAGTTTGCCCAAGACAGTTTCCTTCAATGTCATGGAAGACACAATGGAATATTATCAAAAGAAAAGGACTATAACACAAATGGGATCCAAATTGATAAGAAGCTATAGTAGTGATCAAGACTATCATAGTGGCATGCTCACTGGTATTGAGGACATTATACTAACAAATGTTGATGTAGAAAAGTTTTCTTGTGTTGCAAGTGACTCAAATATACTCATTGCTGGTATAGAAGACTTGTCTTGTGTTGCAAGTGACTTGAACATGCTCACTGGTATAGAAGACTTGTCCTGTGTTGCAAGTGACTCGAACAAGCTCACTGGTATTGAAGATTTGTCCTATGTGTTGCAAGTGACTCGAAGAGGATCACTGGTATAGAAGACTTAGACTCAAACATGCTTATTGATATAGAAGACTTGTCTTGTGTTGAGAATAATAAGATGGGACCACAAAGAAAAATACACACAAAGATCGATGGAATAAGTGATGCAATAATAGGAATTGATGATATTAGTGACAATGATCATGATGTTACACCCAAATGCAAGGCAAAGGGGCAAAGAATCTGAGACTTGTCATGTTTTTCATAATATTGTTGCTAGCATGCCAGAGAATATAGATGGGAGAATCTTGAGTTACGAAGGAGAAAGAGTTCAACCACAAAATTCAAGAGGCATTGGCAACAAATTGACATCAATGAACATGTCTACCAAATTGCCATATAAACAAGGGCTTGAAATCAAGGTGGTGTAATATGGCTTAGTTCCTGCAGGCATGCAAGCAACTTAAAATGGAATAAAGCACCGTGATGGAAAGAGACAAGAATAAATATAATCATAGAAATGCAAGCTATGAATGGAATAGAACATGTTTCACGTCCAAACTAGTAGATGTGCAGCATGCTCATATCCAATTTGAGATGTAACTTGAATAAAAAATTGAAGTTGATTCTACAATCCTAATCAAATGGCATTGTGTGATTGTACATGCTCCATGTCATTGGAGCCTTACTTTTTTCCATTACGAAAAAATAGATTGCACTTATGCTTTGATGTGGTTATGTGTTGATGTTGTGTGGCCTATCCTATTTCTACGAGGACACTATGCTTGCAAGGATGATTCTTTTCAACATGAACCAAAACTTCACCTTCATTATCCATTATCTTGTTGATAGTTCCCTGTTGCATGGAGGAGGAGACTGGTTGCCCCATTCACATTGGAGGAACTGTGGGAAGCACTCTCTGAGTACTAATGGACTCAGCTTTTGGGATGTTTTGGGGAAGGAAACTATTTCCTCAAAGGCAATTTTTATATGCAAGTGGGGGACTGGTTGTTTATGTAGTAGTGATGGACTTTATCCTCATGGTCCGGGAGGTATAGTTGGAACTTTTAATCTCATGCACTCTATCCAT
Source organism: Dipteris shenzhenensis (assembly GCF_047967505.1). NCBI lineage: Eukaryota > Viridiplantae > Streptophyta > Polypodiopsida > Gleicheniales > Dipteridaceae > Dipteris > Dipteris shenzhenensis. Next base: position 33,917,174 of record NC_141603.1, on the reverse strand, counting down.
CTGGGCTGCTCGATAGCCCCTCTCCTTCTTGCACTTTGCTTGGTCCCACTGCTCAATATCCTTAAAAGAGCTATGGAGGAGGGACAGTTGCAAGGGATAAGACTTCCATCAAGGAAGCAAGTCTGCTCCCAAATATTTGCAGATGATCTAATGGCCTTATCGTTTGAAGAGCAACATAGTATCAATGTTTTAAATAATATTGTTTCCTGCTTCTGTATAGCTTCGGGGTGAGTGTGTAGTTGGAAGAAATCATTTGCTATTAGATCTTCATATGATGATGCACCAGAGTGGCTTCAAAACATGCTTGTACAATGGATTAATCATGGGCAGGTTGTAAGATATCTTGGGGCCCCGTTGGGAATTGGAGTATCATTAAAGCAGCCTTTGGAATGGTTTAAAGATTGAATCAAGGATAAGCTGAAAAGCTGGTATGGACTACCCTTAGGTTGGAATGCCAGAGTACTCATCATCAAGCATGTACTCTCTACCACCACGACCTATGTTGCTTCGGTTTTGGTCATTCAGACTCACATAGTGGCAAGAGATCGAAAGATTGCTTTGTGCATTTCTATGGGTAGAAGAGAAAGGTAGGTGTAGGATGCACTACATACCATGGGCTGACTTGAAATATCCAAAACAGCAAGGGGGTCTCAGCATTCCTGATATTATGAGCATCAAGAACATATCTTTGATTAGCAAGTGGATTCCGTGCTTAGTTAAGGAATGAGATACTTGGATCAAGTAGTGAGATGGTTCATTGAGATGGGAATAAGCCCAAAGGTTGGGGTTTGGAAGGGGCTCCCTTGGGGCTCTAGACTCTTCTCTGAGTTCCCAGTACGGATCAAAGGGTTTGATTTGATTGTCAATTTGGTCTTAGCCTGGAGGACGGTAATCTATAAATGCTCATGTAGAAACTTAGGGGGTCTTAGAGGGGATGTAGGTCTAAGCGAATGCATTTGGTGGTCTAAAGCTATAACACACAATGGAGCTTCCCTAGCTTACTTAAACATGAAGATTGCAGATGGTATCTTCAGAAAAAGGTTAGGCTTTTGGTCACAAATCTGGGAACGTAGAAGGGGTAATTGGATCCCCCTAGTTGACACCAGTTGTAATTACCTATTGATAGTGCATGTGACTGCTTTGATCCATGATGTACTACAATAAAGTTCAAAAACATGGCCTTCTAATTCCATAGAATCTCGAGGAAGGAGATTGCTGCAGTGGTACCTAGGGAGAACTACTCTAAATAAGATTTATGCTAAACTGGTGTATAGATGCTTGCTAGAAAGTCACATACCAATTTGGAACATGAATAAGAAATGGGGGCTTCATCGTGCTCATTGAAATGGCCGAAGTTGTCAAATTCCTTCATCTACCCCTCCAAAATCTATATTTCTTCAAAGAAAATCATGAAATGCATCAATCCTTTACAAGGTGATATAGTAGCCAACCTAAAAATTACAATAAAATATACATGGACATAGCCAACCTCCATGACCAAGAAAACATAGAAAATGAAAATTTTAGATTCCTCTTCAAAATATATTTTTTCTCATGTAATGCATCAAATTATTTCAAGGAGATTTAGTGATATTAAATCTAAAATTACATTGACATAGCCAATGTAAAAGGTGGCTCCAAAGGCAAGATAAACAATGAAAATGAAAATTGACAAGGTGATGTAATGGAAGATCAAATTCTTTTGGATTAAATAAAAAAATACATTGACATAGCCAACCTACAAGGTTCCTCCAAGGGCAAGAAATTATATAGAAAATATATTGCCTAAGGGTCTTACGAGAGCTATGCTACAAGGCACATAAGTTGTCATATTGACCAACCGTCATTTGCTAAGTTACTTTGTAAATATATATTTTTTCCTATGTTTATCTATGTTGAAGTTGATGCACCCCATGACTTTCTATAAAGACACGTGGATCTCAAATAGATAGATGAAGGAATTTGACAATTTGGGCCATTCCAATGTCTATTTTTGGCAAATGTAGAAGGAATTTGACCACGGCACAAAAGACAAAGTTGGTCGGGACATCATGGGGTGAAATGGACACCCTCTAGATGTCCAAATTCATGCCGTGGTGGGTTTTTGCATTTTTGGACACCCCATGATGTCCCAACCAACTTTGCCTTCTATGCTGCAGCCAAATTCCTCCTACATTTGCCAAAAATGGACATTGAAATGGATAAAGTTGTCAAATTCCTTCATCTACCCCTTCAAAATCTATATTTCTTCATAGAAAATCATGAAATGCATCAATTCTTTATAAGGTGATGTAGGAAAATCTCAAATTGTGGTTTTTTAACACTCCATCTAATCAATGTGGTGCCATGGTCAAATCCCTTCTACATATGTATTGGAATGGCCAAACTTGGCAAACAACATTTTATTGACTTGTAAGTTACATCAAAATGTGATATAACTTTTGTGCGCATGCAGATATAAAAAAAGATGCAATATTAAAAACAACAGATAATTAAAATAGCCATAACAAAATATTCACCACGGCCATAGATACATGAAAATTTTTAGTTTTAGATAGAAGAATATTATTAGAAATATGTGTTTGTATTTCAACTTGTATTGCAAAGAGGATTCATAGCCTGTTTCTCTGCTTCTTTAGCTCTAATACACCAATAATAGGGTCTTTAAATCCTCGACTAAGTCCTTAGAAATACCACCATGCTATTTGGAATCTCACATTCAACTTGTAAGTTTTTATAATCTCATGTACAACACATTGGAATGGATCACATAGGTTGCCTTGGGCCAATATTGTGAATTCTCCATGCATTCTTGTTCCAAATGGATAGATTCTCCACTCTTGTTTGCTACTACACACATGAAGAAACATCATTTTAGAAATTTAATTTTAAATAGTTGTAATGCATCATGTGAATTATTCTTCTTCAATCAACTTCTCTCGGGGGGTTCACTATGTATAAACCCTCTATATCATGTGCATTCAAAGCCTATTTGTAAAATCTCTTATCTACATCACCTCCAAAACAACTTGCTCATGCATGACTTTGTGTCTTTCGATATGAAGAGTCCATAACATCCATGCCCACCATTCTCATATCATCCTCCATGTTCCTAAAGGAAAAACTAAGGGAACCTTAACAAAAGCAATGCACCACTGAGGATAATCCAAAGTAAGAAATTACATTGAAACACTACGAAATTAGCCTTTTAGCTCATATTCTCCTCTTTAGAGCACCTCCAGTGGTTCAAGATGCTTATTTTCTTGAAAACAAAGATCATCGATCACAAAAGATCATGAATCATAGGTGTTGAAGGCATGATAACACCCTCATCAAAAGATACAAACACATAGGCCATAAATACATCATGTCAGCATGCCAATAGCACATGAAAATCCATGCTATCCCACCATGCCATATTATGCATAAGCATAATATTGAACATCCATCCATATGTGGCATGATACAAGTATACAAATTAGGCCTATCATGGCTACTCAAACAATGGTAAAGACTTGGTAAAGACCCTCAGTATCATGGCATAGACCAAAAACCTGCATCTCATCATGCATGAAATGTGTATTATCAACCATCATGTCATATCCCTGAGAAACCATGAGCATATGCTAAGAAATAGCATCGTCGGCATCATCCTGATGTAAAGCATCATCCAATGGAGCATCAACACATGAAGGCATATCAACCAAATCATAAATAGAAATATCCATGTGAGAAACATGAGCATCATCCTCATGAGCATGAGAAACCTACAATACTGCCTCTTTATAAGACACATGCATATCAATTGAAAGTATAAATATACAAACCATATCATCATGGTGATCATAGTCATCTACCAAATCATGGGGACTATCCAATGTGAAGGTGGATACATCTGAGACCTCTTCTTGGCTCTTTTGGCTTACTGGGTTCCTTGGGTAGTCTCATTCATCATCATGGCTGGCTCAATGTATTGGCAAACAAAGTAATCATCCTCACTATCATCACTATCATGATCACTGGCATATGTGTCCTCTAACTCCTCTATGGTTGACTGCAATGTTTCTAATTTTCTCAAACTTGAACATGATTTGTGTTTATGTCCATCAACATAATCATAAGCATGATGCAATGTCTTAGAAAAATCAGCCAACTTGCTTTTGGCTTTTTCCAATTTCCTAGATGAAGAAGCTTTTCTCAAACCCTTGATGATGCAATACAGCTCATCAACCAATTTAGCAAAGTAAAAATACTTGTATTTATCCCCTTTTCGACATGGTTTGCTCAAATATGAGCATCCGCAAGTTCTATGATCCTTTTGCAAACAAAAAAGACTTTTTTTCTTTTCCATTTCACCAAAAGTAAGATAATATTGAGGTTGAGAAAAACCTTGAACAATTGCTGCAGTAGTGACCTTCACTCTCAGTTTTCTACCTCATAAAACAATTTGAATTTTGTCAGAACAGTGTCTAATTGTAGTAGGTCGGCCATGGTTTGGACTGTAAAAACAGGAGTGCATTTGCTTGAGGTACAAACACAACTTCATTCTCTCCTTCCTTGATCAATGCCCTACATACTTGCTCAGACTTGCATTGCAAGTAGACTCCAATACCATTTGGAAGGAAGATTTTGTAGCAGGTAGACTCCAATATTTGTTGTCATGAAATTTGCTCATGGGTGATCATCTCTATAGCTATGGTAGCCCAAATACTAGTCACCAATCCGATTATAAATTTGTTCATCATTTTGGTAGTGGTCGTGACTCTGTTCATGAACAGGATTGCCTTTTCCCATCGCTAATGTCGTATTATGAAACGTGCCAGGTTCCTGCCAATGCTAAGATCTCTAAGAAGGCCAAAGAGACATTGCAAAAGTGTGTTGTTGAGTTTATCAGCTTCATCATCGGGGAGGCCTCCGATAATTGTTAGAGATAGAAGAGGAAGACCGTCAATGGGGATGATCTGTTGTGGGTGATGGGCGCCCTTGCCTTCAAAGACTATATTGAACTGCTCAAGGTGTACTTGCATAAGTACAAGGAGGCTAGAAGGGTTCTAGCGAAGAAGGTGGATCCACCTGTGCTGCATATGTATGCTTAGCATCACTTCATACCATCACCATACCAGATGCCCATGCAAAGTGGGAACACTAGTCATGGAGGTTGTTGGCAGCTGTGGGGAGGTTGAGTGCATATCAATCTTCATCAAAATAAGACTACTATATGCAAATTTTTGTGTTGAATTACTGGACTATGTGACTTCCTCCATTGATTCCAAGCTCTCTCCTATAGACGGGTTGTCCTCCCTTGGCTCTCTCCCTCAAGATTTGCAAACACGGGCTTTGTTCTTCACAACTACCCCCTTAGTAATAGGCTGTGCTCTCTTCCTTCATGGATACGCCTTCTCCATATGCTTAGCAAATTGACAACTTTCTTTGATTTCCTAGTATTGATTGGTATCAGTTCTCTCAAAGATTTTTGAAACTTCAAAAATTGAGCAAGAGGAACCCCCCAACATATCTTCATGAAGCAATTCTTGCTACACAAACTGTCAATCACTTATCTTCCACCATTCATTGGGCTGTGTTTTCTTCATACTCCCAGATTATTCAAATTTTAAATACCTGTCCCTTGTCTATTTCCTCAAAGGAAAGGCATAAGTTGAACCAGAAACAATGGGTTCATTCAAATAAAATGTTGGGACATGGAAGAGGGATGAGAAGGGGGAAGCCCCATTGCATTGCTTTCTTGCTGGAAGAAGAGGCCAACCCCCAATAAAGATAAAAGTCCCAAGAAGGTACCCCCAAAAGCTACATGTACCCAATCTCCAAGATGCCCCACAACCCATGACTATTGTAACTCTATGTCTGTCCTAAGTGTGGTTCCTACAATCCCCTTAACAGAGGTGGTTAGGTCTTGCCTTGGAGTTCCTTCATGGTGGCTATGACCTCTTTCTTTTACTCTTACCACTGGTTCTTGTTATCATGTTGAGGTTGGCTCAGCTGTTCATCTATGATGACACCTTGGGAATGGGATACTATACTCGCATATATTTGTGAGGGCTCAGATGTCTAAGTTAGCATGAGGCAAAGACCCACATCATGGTCTACATCATGGGTGCTTGCTATTATCATGTAGGAGCTTCGTGTGTTGAATCCATGTAACTTAGTTGCCAGGGTATGCTTAGCTCATAGCAAGGTGTCAGTGTCGACTTCCTTGCAGTGGCTATGCTTCTCTTTCTTAGTCGATTTGGTCTTGAAGCTCATGGCTCATGGATATAGTCATGGCATCCCAGAAGCATGCTGAAATAAGCTATAGCATAGAGGCCTATTTTAGCATGATCTTGGGATGCCATGACTATTTCCATGGCATTAAGTCCATGGTAGTGACAAGGTTTGTTGGTGCCTTGAGTCCCTTATGGCTGTAGAGATACAATTGGCAAAAACGTTCTATTTTATAATGATGGCCACCTCATGTGCTTCAACATTGATATAGTGACTCGATGAGACCGCTCTAAGGAAGATCTAGATGGAGACATAACATGATGACTCAAGCTTTCTTGGGACGTAGAAGCCCCATGGACAAGCATAGAAGACTCCAAAGGATCCAAAGCATTCACATTAGAATCACAAGACAATAAGACACATTTAAAGACAAGAGAAGACATACCGCAATAGTCACCCACAAGGGAGGCATCGCTATGAGTCAAGGCTAAAGAAGCTTTGTTTAAAATTTCAGAAGTAAAATTAGGTAAGAGAAGACCGTATGCCAAGAAGACCTATCTATAAGAAGAAAAGAAGCAAGATAAAAATACCCAAGATTGTCTACATACAAGGAAGGATGCCAAGAAAGTAATAAAGACCTCAAGGTTGGTAAACTCATCCATGAGGGGGGAAAGAGCACCAAAACAAAAAGGATGAGCACAACAAGAGTGAGGACAATTCCACACCCAAGTACAACCAACCCTCAGTTAACACATGACACAAGAAAAATTCACCCCCTAGGATCAAATTGAAACTATGTCTCGCATAGGTTTAGTGGCTTCTAACAAAGAAAGGAAAATATTTTTTTTTTCTAATCTCAAATCAGACTTTGCAATGAGTTAGAGCTTCTCCAATGTCACGCAAGAGTTCGTACCATCAAAGCGCAAGGCAAATAACTTTTCCAACCAAGCGTCTCCAAGACCAGGATCTATACAATTCAACACCTATCCAAAGATGACATGTCAGTCACTTAACTTCAAAATAAGTATAGAAAATGCAATTCACACCTTTCCCATCCTATCAGCAATTCTCTTTTGAATTATGGTATGCTACTTTCCTTCTGCCTCTCCCCTTTGATCTAAAGGTAGCTTTGTAGATATTTTGTCCATTGCTTTTTTAAGCTCTATATTGTACTCAACCTACATACATAAGTTCCAATTAGAGAAAGCAAAGGAGTGATAAAGATGTAAGCGTCGATACAAATGCAACATTCTACCTGCAAGACAAGCCTTGCCAAATAACCTCTTGTCAATGGAAACCATGGCTTCTTCCCTTTACTCTCTTGAGCCCTCCAATTCTCTATTGATTTGATCTCACTCGAAGACAATGTTCTCATAAAAACCATAGAGTCACACTCACAAATGTTGTGTGCATTTATGAGTATGTCCCTTAGACTGGGTTTGATAATGGCATGTTCATTCATGCTAGAAAACAAACAGCAAAGTACACAACCCAATCAATAAATGCAAAGTAGCATAAAACACAAATGTGGAGAAGATTCAAAGAGTGCATGTACTTACAAATTCATTTTTTGTATCCTTGCCAAGAGAGCAATCTCACTAATATACCTTGGGTCAATTATTGTGCATACCACTCGTACATGTCTTTTCTTGTTTGTAGGAAAGATTTCCTTGATAACACTCATCCATGCAATGGTCCTATGATTGCCCTCCCAAACAAATAACATCTTTTGTGACATAAAATTAAAGTCAATGTTAGACATCACATCTTTCTCAAACTCCTCATCCACCTCTCTCTAGGTGGGAGACCAACTCTTCCTCACATCATCTATCACAACTATCTCCTCTCCATCACTCTTGTAGACAGATACAATGAGAGAACTTTCTCTGGGAGATAGCCCTCCACTTGAAATGTACTTTTGAGTGAAGATACATCATCACAAAGTCCTATCACTCTTGCATAAGGTATCAACCTACACAAGGGAATGCGAGGACAACTGATCTACTGAATCAAGTATCCTACATTTGCCAATCACATCACCTCCTCCTTCCACTTGAACTTCACTATCATCCAACTCATCCTCCTCCACTCTTGGACCTTCATCTCTTTGAGTTGATGATACTTCAACCTCTAGACCCACCACACTTTCTTGCTCTTCCGTTCCACCTACTGATGATTCAACATTGTGATCTACTTTTGTTCCTCTTGTCACCTTTGTAGAATGTACCACTTGAACTTTTCTGCCTTTTTTTATTGTCATCGTGAAAAGACAAAAAACAAGGCATTTTTCCAATCATAGTTCTCAAAACCTTTTCAATAAAAACCAAAACTAAAAACAAGAAACAACATGTAACAATAGATAGAGTACAACGTACGGCAGGTTCAAAGGTCTTCTCAAATCTATCCATACGCTCAAAAAAACATGAGAGCTTTTTCACATATATATACGATAAAGGTTTTGTTTATGAAAACATATGCAATACATATCACAAGGGCAAAGCCCTAAACAAATCATGAAGTTTGTACACCTCATGAGGAAAAAGCTTCAAACAAATATCTCAAATTGCTGACATATATGAATGCAAAGGTGTGTAAACTCACACTTATGAATAAATATCATTTTACATATCTAGACACAAATACATGTATCTACCAATGCAATTGATTTCCAGTTTAGGGAACATTCACCCACTTGTGTCCTGAAAGAAAAAGGTTCATCTCCAATGCACATAGTATATCAACTTGCAGTGGTATCTATACACTTGGATATATAGAATTGCAGTGGTAAATATGCACTTCTATGCCTACCCCTTACCCTCATGAAAAGACACTTTGAGAGGCAAAAAAGGACAGCGCATTAACGAGGCGTTAACGCGCTATCCTTTTTGGCATCTCAAGCTGTCTTTTCATGAAGGCTTTTTATGAAGGCTTTTCTACTCAATCCTCCATGTATCAATACTTTCTTTCATACTCACAAAAGGTTGCTTCGATCATTTCATCTTTTGTCTACAAGTATGCTTTGGTGTATAGGTCTTATGGTCTTTGGAATTCTATTGGACTCTTGGAGGGATAGGTCACATGGCCTTTTGAACGCTATGCAAGGAGGGGACTATTGGACTGCCCGAGGGACCAAAATAGGTAGCACGTTAATGCACTATCTCTTTTGGTCTCTCATGCAATTCTAGAGCATAAATAGGACTGTATTCGAATTCGACCTTCTTTACCATGGTCGCTACCTAGATGCCTATGGTCTACAAGGTTTTGTAAAATTTTTCCTCTTGTCTCTATGCTTGAACATTGGACTTGCACTCGCTCATTTGTTTTGTGAACTTCTTTCATCCATTCAAGAGTTGAATATCACTTGAATGCCTCACATGGGAGAGGGTCTTGGACTGCTACCTGGGGTAACAAAAGAGGTAGCGCCTTAACAAGCTACCTCTTTTACTACCCCCAACAGTCCAAGTTCCCCTCCCTTGCATGGCTCTGTGTAACTCTAGCAACCGCGGGCGTACATGACTCATATATATGGTTTGTAGAATATGGGCACAAATTTTTGATGGCAAGTCTTGTGAAATGAAATGATATGTCAGGCTACTACACAACCAAGTCAACAAAAAACCTGTGAACACCATCAAGTCCTAAGCAACTACCACCAAGCAACGTAAGCAAAATGGAGTAACAAAACAAAATGGAGCAAGCAAGGGTCGTGAAGAGCCCGTAGTCTACGTAGAAGTCTATGCAAAAGTTTACATAGAAGCCAACAAAGGGAAGCATATTAAGTCATAACATCTAGCACAGAAACTAGAATATGTCGAGTAAAGAATGGAACTTGAGAAAACATAAAGATTGTAGAATCCCGTAGGATAGAATAGATGCATCTTGCAAGAGGTGTGAGAGCACAATGAAAGAAAGATGATAGATCTCTATTATGATTGTGAGAGAGAGGACTCTCTCTTATAGAAAGGGGGAGAAGGTAATACCTTCCCTACATAAGTGGCAATCAGCCCCTACATCAGTGGGAATCAATCCCTACATTAGTGGGATTGCCTTTGTCTTACATCATCACGTAGGTCACACACTAGACCCATCATAGCACTTGATGTGCCTTTACGCAAACACACATGTGACTCCCCTAGATGCACACATGCACCATAGAGCAAGCCCTTGATCATACTTACCCCAACAAACCCCCCCTCAAGGGGAACTTGCCTCTTGCAGTGTCAAGGATACATCTAGTATCATAGTTTCTTATGCCATCTCATGGTGGTCAAGGATAAATCTATGGCCAGGATCTCATGCTAGCAAGGGTTCCCAAGGGTGTGAAGTTCACAAAAATGGGATAGTCAAAACACATATCACATGGCCTACATCATATGGTGACCAAAGGTGATTTATATAACATATTCTTTTTGGAGTACTACTCCAGGCAGAGAACCTCAAAATTTGACCAAGTGATGATAAACAAAAAAGACAAAGTGCCTAAAAAGCATAGTCTTCATCTTGTGGAGGCTCATCAAATGAAAGTAGATTGGCAGTTTATGACTTTGTAGTTTCTTCCTTTTGAATTTACAATACTTTTCATGGTGATCGTTTTTGCCACAATGTTTGCATGGATTGATCTTGAAGCAATCTTTTGAGAGGTGATTAGTCTTCCCACAATGTTTGCAAGGTGAAAACTTTCCCTTTTGAATTTTTATGGCATAGGCTATGTCATTGCATTTACGAAGTTCCATGTGCCTTTTTTCTTCTTGAAGATCAATAATAGGACCTTCAAGAGTAGGATTAGGAAGATTTTTCAAAGTGGTAACAACATGATCATAATCTTCAGGCATACTTTTAAGCAACACTGCCATTGCATCATTTGTAGTGATTGGAGAGTTGATAGAAGCAAGTTGAGTCATGAGACTCCACATATGATTGACTTGGGTAACCAAAGGAGTGCCACTAGCCATCTTCAATTCAAAGAAAGCAATTTTAAGTGACAATTTTGAGATGTGAGAGCTAGCACCAAAAATAATGTCAAGCTTCTACCAAGCTTCAGAACGAGACTCTAAATTAGAGATATGATGAATATAGTCATCTCCTAAGCCAAGAGCAATGATGCCATAGACTTTCTCCTCTCTAGTAGGATCTCTTACCGGGCATATCGGAGCTGAGGATTCTCCAACATTAGAGGCTATTGAAGAAGAAGTTGAAGAAAGTTTGACAAGCCCCCAAAGGTTTTCCCTCATCAATGCAAACTTAATCTTCATCTGCCATGTGTGAAAGCCTTTACCATTGAACTTATCCATATTCAAGAAGGTAGCCATGAGAGGGTCTAACCCAAAATGGGTAGTTTCTACTCTCTTACAAGGCTAGAAAGAGTTGAAGAGCTTCAAAATACAAGCATTTAGAGTAGCAAAGGCTTGCAACCAAATTCCATACCACAAAACATAATGGAAATGATGCTTTCACTTGCATGCTTCATAGAGGTGGCTAAATGAAAGTATTCCAAGCAAATCCAGGTATAGCAACTTAAAGAAAAGCTGTAGCCACAGTTGTATTGATGCTATTTAACACTTTAAAACATCAAAAATGCTAAAGTAACATTTAATGTAGCATCAAACTCACAACATTGTCAAAACTGTCCAAAACAGAGACCTGAACTTGGAGGGTGCAATTCTCATAGCTCATAACTCTATTCAAGGGAATTTTTATGTAGGAAGAAAGGCCTTATACCAAAGAAGAGCTACCAGCAAGGAGGGGTGAAATGTTGTGCCAAGTCGCCTTGTACATGCTTGAGAAAGTCGACTAGTTTTGTCTGTTGCGCCTCCATCTCTTGACCAAATGAGCTCAAATTTCAACAGCAGCTTCCCTTTAGTGTCATATAGCTCGAGCTTAGAGGAATTCGTAAAAGGATAAGCATAGAGGCGGCATTGCGTGAAAATTCATCAGGGATTTTGAGTGTTGGCGTTGCGCGTACAATCAAAATTTCTCTGATTGCTTGCAGTTGGAAGTTTACCCATATGTGAGGAGTTTGCAACTCAAAGGGTTTGGGCAATGGTTGCTTGAATGCAGAGAACAGAGCTCTCAAAGATTTGGGGAAGAAGGAGGAAAATGGAGAAGATGAGAAACTAGTAGTTTATGCTTGAGATAGCATCTAATGCTAGGCTAGGCTAGATCTAGAACCTAAAGCTCTAATACCATTTGTAGAATCCCATAGGATAGAATAGATGCATCTTGCAAGAGGTGTGAGAGCACAATGAAAGAAAGATGGTAGATCTCTATTATGATTGTGAGAGAGAGGACTCTCTCTTATAGAAAGGGGGAGAAGGTAATACCTTCCCTACATAAGTGGCAATCAGCCCCTACATCAGTGGGAATCAATCCCTACATCAGTGGGATTGCCTTTGTCTTACATCATCACTTAGGTCACACACTAGACACATCATAGCACTTGATGTGCCTTTACACAAACACACATGTGACTCCCCTAGATTCATACATGCACCATAGAGCAAGCCCTTGATCATACTTACCCCAACAAAGATTACCTTTTCCACCTGGGTAGGGATTTCCAAAGAAGACGATCCACAACAGGCGCCAATCTTTTGTAGCAGGAAATTCATGTATGAGAAGGGGATGAGTGTATGAGAAGGGGGCTCATCCTCTAGTTGAGCATGCTCAAAATCAACAACTCCATCTATTGACTCATGTGAGCTTGTAGGTTTCCAATCTATTGCATTGAGGCAAATCAAGCATCAAATTTTGCAGCAATGCAGCTCATAGATAGTTACTGATGAACCTATAGGTCAAGATAGTTATGAAACTTTCGTCTCTTCCATATTTGTGACCAGTGACACAACAAGCATCCAAGATTTTCCTTGCTGTGGATTTTTTGCCATCATGATGTGATTGACAAGCGAACATCAAATGAGATTTGCAAAGCATGCCTTCAAAGGATCACACGAAGAAATGGATACGAGTGCCTTCAAATGATCACACAAAGAAATGGATCTTAATTGGAAATTACAATGATTTAGTGCTTGATCACAAGTTGCAATTTGATGTTCTTGTCTGCTATGGCACTGGGCCATTCATTTTGTTGTGAATGTAACTCCTGCCTTTTTTGTTACGGAGATGGATTCGATGAGAAGCGTGTGGGAGGATGGAAATGGTAAAAGGCTTGCACCTCAAACGATCCATCTAAGATCATCAAAAATTACAACGAAAATGAGGAAGAGGAGATAAAATCTAATGCCAAAATGCAAACTAATTTGACTATATAGAAAGGCGTACATCCAATAGCTTGGGGCAGCAAAAGAGGAAGCACGTTAACGCGCTGCCTCTTTTGCTGCCCCAGGCAGTCCAACTGCCACCACAGTGAGCCACCTTGCTTCATATCTCTTTCTTGCTTGCACTCTTACTGTTACGCTTGCGTTCTTACGATTTGCCTCCCTAGGCTATGGTCGTTGAATTTCTGAAGAGAAAAGAGGAGTACTTGCCTCAAAAGCTCTTTGCTCGTTGAAGTTTGTTGAAGGCCACAAGGAGGTCGATGTCGTTGAAGTTTGTTGAACCGCAAGCAACTTGATGTCAAGGCAGGCACCTTGGAAAGGAAGGAGTTGACATCACTAAACTTTTGAACTATGGGAAGATGAGAGGGCAGGAATGGAAGGGGGTGGGGAGCATTGGAGGAGTGTCAGGAGCATTTGGGGGAAGCATTTGGGAGAGGAGACGGAAGCATTAGGGAGGGACATGTCAGGATAGCAAGAGAGATAAAATCACTTCAAGGCTAGATAGAAAGAGAGAGAGAATCTAACCCAGCCCACCACACCCTTCCTCATAATATCTCCAGATTTTGCAGGCAATTTTCTAGAAATGATTTTGCAAGCAATGGCAGGCCTAGCCTTTAGAGAAACGATTTTTGAGGGATTTTGCAGGCTTGGACATTATTAGATGGTAGGAGAAGACGTGGGCATAACCCTTGTAATAGTGAGGAGAACACCTTGTAATGACTCATGATGGAAATAGTAATATTGCTCGTTCATGCAAATGTGAACTAACACATTTTGATAGTTTTCATTTTAGATATGGATTTGAAGATACTACTCATTCTAACTATTGCTAGTAAAATATAGTAATTATAAATCTTTAATTTTTTTCTTGATATTTTAGTCTTTCAATACCAATATATAAATTTGAAAGTTACTTCTCTTTTTTCATTTATATTAAATGTACACCCTTATTGAATGAAATGCATGGAGGCATCATTCAAGTTACTATATGCATGAAGGCATCTTGTTCAAAGATTACCATTATTCTAAACAAATAAACACATATTGTTCAATAAAGACTTGTAGTTAAACGACCACCTTGGATGGTAATAGTGACATCCATTTGCATTTGACACTTATAGAGACAAACTTGCTTCTTCTCTTCTCTCCCATAATCCCTCTTAGTGGCTCTTTCAACACTTCTCTTTGCTCCATTCTCTTCTCGGTCTCCAACACATCTATGCCATTTCTTCTTTTGCCTCCCTACTTCCAGACCCTTTGTGTAGCTAGCTTTTCTCTTGTTCTTTGGTTGGTGTTGTTTGGTGCTACATCTTGGCTCTAGCATTTGAATCATGCCTTTCTCAGTTTTCATTCGCTTTGGAGAACACGAATCATTGACCATTTGTTTTGACACTCCTTTCCTGGAGGTTTCATTGGTGGAGCTTAAGGAACACTTTCACATTCAGAACGAGGACATTGAGCTACATCAAGAAATCAGAATAGATGAGCTTGCCATTGTACTTCCAATGGTGAACTTAGAGGATGGTCAGAAAGGGTTCAAGATTAGTGGTAGCCAACAATCAACCTTAAGAGTTCACATGCCCTATAAAAGAGGTACTCATGGTGACTTTATGAATCATGAACTGAATAGTGTGGTTTGACTTATAGAGAGGATGCCTTTGAATAGTTCTCTTCATGTTGCACTCAAATCTGCAGTTCGGGTGGAGAAGGTTACTGAGCTTCCTCTAACTTATGATGAATATATTGTCTTCGAACTTCCACCTATGCCTAAGGGTTCACCAATGTCTGGAATGGAACAGAATGCTGATGGTCATGTTTGGATAAAATACTCCACATGTTCGCAAGACTGCTTCAATGGTGTTGTGAGAATGAGTAGATGTTCAGGTTATTTGAGATGTTGTAATTTGGATTGTCCTTTCCATGAATGAATGGGAGTTTTAAATGATACACAATGGAAAGGAAAGCTTAGGAGACCTCCTCTACCTGGTCCCATTGATCCAACCTTGGGGTCACTTGTGTCCAAGCATTGTGATGCAATACCAGAGTGTGTTTACCTATGCAGTGCTATTATATATTATTGCTTTCCCCATGAATGAGTGAAGACAACGAGATGCACAGTGCATGTGGGTTTCCATGACCATCCAGTTGAAAAAGATAGAAGTCGAGCAAAGGAAATGCAAGTAGAGGACCCGTAGAGGATCTCAGTTCAATGCATGCTAGGTTGAATGGGAATTCCTCTTGCAAAAATATTGAGGTGTATGTGGCACAAGACCTTGTGATGGAGATGATGCTAGCAAAGGATGGGGTTGTTGTGGAGCCGCTAGATGATCAAAAGTTCAAAGAAGTGCTTGAAACCATTACACCAATGACCCAAAGAAGGAGGCTTCAGAGAGTGGTGTAGAGCGCAAGAAGTGAGGCTAGAGGAGGGGATGGTGGAATGGATTCAATACTTGATTTAAAGAGGAGATGCAAATATCCATACCTACAAAGTATCCTATTTCCTGAACAATTGCAAGATGAACAACAACCACATATCTTCAAAATGTCGACCATTGGTCTAGGATCAGGAGTTGATCTAGTGAATCACATGCAGCTTGGTGGAAGCTTGGGATCACAATGGGTTCATTTTAACCATGTGCATCGAGTGAGGGGATGGACAACAATGGGTGCTCATGTGTATGACCCATTCATAAGGGAACTATTAACTAGAGCAATATGTGAATTCAAGGTGGAGGATAACCATGCTCAAGTTCAATTTTGGGAGCTATTGAACAATACAATGGAGAAGAATGGTTTTAAAAAACCTGAATTTCGTGGATTCATGGTAGATGGAGCAAGAGCAAATTGGATGGCTGTCTGCACTGTTTACAATGGTGGACCTAAAAATGTGATGGATGGTAGAGAAAGAGCTTGTGTTTTCCATTGGGAGATGAGCATGGTTGAGCACGCCAAACGATGCATTAAGCCACAATTTCAGAAGGAGAATAAAGTTCTATGTTGGAAGTGGAGAGAGGCAACAACTTCACCTTCTGCAGACCAATGCAAACAAACATTGAATTATGTGAAGGAGGGTGAGCTACCAACATTGCATACATGGCTTGCTTGGTGGGATGTTAGAGTCAACTAGTGGGGGGGAGTGTTCTTGCAACAAGAAGAGCACTCTGGATTTGTTCCTATAGTGAACCTTTCAGAGACAAAACATTCTAGCATGAGAGCAGCACATGGATATGCAAAACACATAACATTGTATGATGCTTGTGCGATGCTTGTGCAGCAGATCTTGCAATGAGTGTCCTTCAGAGTGCCCACTACAATGCCTTTATGAATGGAAGACACTTGGGTACAAGACCAAATTTGGATGCTCTCCGGCAAAGAATACTTGATGGTAGTGGGTCTAGTAAAGGGGACAGAAATAGGCTTGTGGATTTATCACACATAGTGATTGAAGAGGCTAGGATACAATCTCCTGAGATGAATAGGCCAATAATAGAACCGGTGAGCATAAGAAGAAAGAGGGGTTCAAAATATTCAACATCGGTCCATGCAAATGATAGTCATTGACTAGAATACATGATAGTGACAACAAGGAGAGTGATAGGAAAAAGAAGACAAATTGATTTTAAAAGTCCATCACAAGATGTGGTTTGTAGAGAGATAGATATTCATGAAGCCAATTGGGCAATCAGGAGAACCGAACCACATAGCGTTGTCACATGCTTTGGCTACTTGGCAGAGAGTCAGAGATGATGTGGGGCACTAATCAATTCACTTGGTAGAAGTGCAAGTTATGATGTGCCAGCCCCTTGTTTTAAGGGAAGAAGGCAACATTCTCATGGAGTGATAGAGCAGTTTGTATGGTTATAGTGATGATTCTATTGGTGTGATGGGACCTCCTTATGCACAGCAGATCCATACACCTAGCCATGTGCGCCCTTCTCATCGTGATGGAAAGCTTGTTTCATGGAGAAGTAAGTTGAATAAAGATTTCAAGGAAAGGATACACAAGGCAGTTACAGAAAATGGGGAGGTGGTGAGAGAGAACATCATTATTCCACATGAGGTGCATGTATTCCATGCTCATACAACAGGATCAGTGTCCAAGGGGCTATCATATAGTGTCTTGATTTCAGAGTTTCCACGTTGCACATGCCTTGATTTCATAGAAAGGGAAGCAAGAAAAAGTCCCTACATGTCTTGCAAGCACATATACTTCGTGTTTATTGTTGTCTTGGGCTTAAATGAAATGGTGCATCAGTTTATGCATCAGGCTGCATTGACAAAAGTTGAATTGTTTCAAGCTCTGGGTGGTAGAAGAAACCCATCAAGTATGTAGTGTATGGCTTGGATGCCCTTTTTTTGCATTTCCTTCAAAATCGGATAATATATGTAGGTGTGCTTCCTTGGATGAAGCTGCACTAAGTTGTATTTTTTGATGGTGGAAGAAACCCATCAAGCATTTAGTAGGCAGCCTAGATGTCCCTTTTTTATATTTCCTTTGGAAGAGGATGATATGCATAGGTGTGCTTCCATGTTTTGGCAATGCATGAAAAAACATTTTGTACAATCATTCCAAGGGTTGGAAGATATTTTGAAGCATCAAATTTTTATATCAATTTTTTTTTGTATGACATATGCTTTTTGTGCTATGGAGTTAATAACTTTTAGAAAAAAAGTGTCTTCTGAAAACATGAAGAGCAATTAATGTAATATGTTACTATTCTCATTATTGAGAGCATTCAATGTTTTATTTTATCATTACTTTGTCACAGCAAAGGAAACATGATTTGAACATGTACTTCTGGAAACATTCTAGCCAAGATGCAGACGAGTGGGTAAGCTTTCTTGGAGCATAAATTGTGGTAATTGGCTGTCTTGGATGAATATGATGTGGTTGTTATTAAATAGATAACACCTTGCATTATTGTTTTTCCACGCTCGCTTATTTGGCCTCACTTGCTTTTCTTCGCTTGCTTTTTGGTAATCCTCGTGTAGCATGACAATAGAGTGTGGGACAAGATGATGAGGTGGACAAAAATGCAAGAAATAACATATTTGATGACTAGTGAGTACCTTCATTTTGGTATTGTGGTGACATATGTAGAGCATATGTACTATTTGGCATTTTCTTGAACTTCTTTCACATACATAGCCACAAGATGGAAACAAAGAAAATGGGCTGAGCAGTTTAGTAGTACATGTTCAAGTTGAGTTGCTTAATCAAACACGATGATGAAATGCTAAAAAGAAACATAGTTACATGGACAAGGTCGGAAGCCAGAAAAAAAAATGAGAAATATAGAGCTCAAAGTTTCCCATGGAGTACTACTACTCAATCGATGGGTCTAACTAAGCAAAGTCACTTGTATTTTAAAGTTTGGAATCAACAACGTACAAAAAGGGGCAAGGTTCCCTTTATAAAGGCTACTTCCCTCAACCAGTTAGGCAAGGTGACCCTTATAAAGCCTACTTCCCTCAACCAGTTATCATAAGATGCCATGGGGTTTGAACTAAGAGCCACCTGAATGAATGGCTATGACTGCATGAGTAGCAACATTGACTAGGAATGATGCTACTTTGAACAAGAAGTTGCACGACTCCAACCAACTGTGTGATTTTGATGGCAGGTGCAGACCTACCATGTTACTAGGATGCCTAACTGGTCGGGGTGCTCAGATCGGTTAACAGCTAATACACTCGGTTCATTTACCGCTGCTTGCCATTGGCCTACTACCTTTAGCTTTAGGATGGCTCCTCCACGGGCTCAAGGTTATTGCCTTAGCTAATTGCTATTGCTTGCCACCTGAAAAGTAAACCAATTAGGTACTCACATGTGCACGAGCCACACAAGTGCCTCCTGACATCACACATGTTGGAAGTCTTCCTGTACTGGCCTAACCCAAGGGCCAACATTTTGCTGTAGCTTTCTACAACCGGGCCCTCATGGTTTAGTGCTAGCTCGAACCAAATGCTGCTCAAATGCAGACACATGGGGGTTGAAGCCTCAATCTCATTGCATAGGGTTACACCTTTGTCATAGAGGGCTAGCTGAGGAAGGACCGAGGGCATCAATTAAAGGAGCTCAAGAGGAAGATGACCTAGGAATCGGGGATCAAAAAGATTTAGTCCTAGTCTCTGACCCAAAGGAGGCCAGAGATACAATAAGCAGATGTCAACCGAAGGACTCTCAGTGTCTTCCAACCAATCAACCAACCAAAGCTCAACGAGGGGTCCTTAGAGGGGTTGGAAATGCTGAAGGCAGTATCAAAATGAGTCACATATCTTTTTTTTGGGGTGATTCCTTCCTGCCACTTGAATCTCTAATCCTTGCAAAGATCCTGGATATTCTTATGCAAGGCTATTGCTTTTATAATATGACTGCTTCCAAGTAACTTCTCTATCTCCCTAAGTAGTTATGCATAATAATGTGATAGATTTGGCATAGTAGTGTTGAGATATCGAGCTCCACTCGTGATATGCCAGGGTGACCATTAAGCATTTATGTCATCGACTTGTTAGCTGCAGATGCAGCTGGGACACCGCCCATGAATAATAGCTGGATGACAGCTATCTTTATGTACTCTAGTTAGTGGCTCAATTAGTATGCCACCTAAGTTAGCTGAGTTTGGTTTGAGACCCACATATAGGGTTCACCTATTCCTTTTGTACTTAGAGAGTTCTTTTGGCTTTCACAACTAAGAAGAGGAAAACTATTTTCAGCCTGCACCTTTGTGTATATTCCCCCATTGTGTATGTGAGAAAGCTGCAAGTGAGACTCCTAACTTCTCTCCCACTCTCTTCACACAGTATCAGAGCTTAGTTCGTCCTAAGGAGCTTAAGAAAGCAAAACCAAGTTTGTGGTGTCTTGGTAAGAGGATCAGTGTTGCTTTCCTTTTTCGAGTTTGGGAGCAAATCTCTGCAGGTAGCACAGTCGGAAAGTGCAAGAGTGCACTATCTCAGATTGGGATGCCCTTTGCAGTGCAGCGAGAGGGCAGTGTATGCTGCGAGAGAGGGCAAAGCCCTTGGTGACATTACTATTTTTTATTCGAGGCCATTTTAGGGCCCGTTTTGGTGGCAGAAGTTTTCCGCAAGCACTCAAGAAAGTGCCCTGTTTTTGCTGTGCGACCACTATTCCACAGGTCGGTGAAAAGTTACCGTAGAAATTGCATCATATGCCTATGCATAGAGATATTGGGAGTGACAGATTCATTCTTATTGCCTGTTGATGCATAATTGTCACTAGGAAGTGACTGTGTGGTCAAACACCACTTTCATTAGTTTTGCAGATTTGCCCTTGTGAGACAGAAGTTGTGTTTTTTGCAGGGACATAATATTTTGCAATGTTCTGTAATGGCGTCTAATGCTCTTGCATAGATTGTCACTAAAAATCTTGACAAGAACAACTTGCAAGCATGGAAGTTTAGAATGACAAATTTCCTCAAGGGAAAAGGCTATTGGGAGTTCATTACTAAAGGTGAACAAGAACCAGTTATTCCTAATGTTCCCAATCAACAGGAGTTGCAGGCATGACCGATTCTATGACAAGTGCAGAAGAAAGCAATGATGTGTGGTATGTTGACTCAAGTGCATCAAACCACATGATAGGTCATGCAGAATGGATGCAGGATGCAAGGAAAATGGAAAGACCAGGATTTGTGGAGACTGGTGATGATATTGCACATCCTATTTTGCAGATTGGTAAAATTCCTTTGTCTATGTTGGATGGGGAAAAGGAAATACCTGTCTGATGTATTTCATGTCCCGAATATCACCAAGAACCTACTTTTTGTTGCTCAAATGGTTGAGCAAGGCTTGCAAGTCAGATTTAACCTCATGGATGCTGTGTTAAGGATATGAAAAATAAAGGTCGCTTGATAAAGGGAAGAAGAAGGGCAGGATGTTTACGTTGGAGGCAGACATGCCTAAATTGAGTGCATCAATGTTTGCACATGGGACTAGTGTAGTTGCAAATATTGATATCTGGCATAAAATGCATTGGTCATGTTCATGTACAGTGACTTAAATTAATGTAGGCCCAAAATATTGTTGCAAGATTGCCTAAGTTCAAGGTTGCAGAAATGAATAAGGTATGTGAAGCATGTCAATTTGGAAAACCGGCAAGGAAACCATTTCCTAGACATGTTCAAGAGAGTAAGAGGCCATTGGAATTAATCCACTCTAATGTGTGGACTACTAAAGCTGAATCTATTGGAGGCTATCATTATTTTGTCACTTTTATTGATGACTACTGTAGAAAAGTTTGGGTGTATTTTATGAAAAAGAAAAGTGAAGTGTTTGGACATGAGAAAGAAACAGGCCTGTAAATAAAATGCCTAAGGTCATATGCAGGGGGAGAGTACCTCTCAAATGAGTTTGCAACGTTCCTACAAGAGCATGGCATAAATCAGCAATATTCATGCAATCATACACCACAGTAAAATGGACTTCCAGAAAGTAAAAACATGCATATTGGAGAGGTATCTCATGCCATGCTCAACGAAAAAGACCTGCCAGATTATTATTGGGCTGAAGCAGTTGCTACAACAATCTACATAATGAATAGGACTCCCACTGTGGCAATACATGGCATGACGCCAAAGGAGAGGTATAATGGTAGGAAACCAAATATTTCTCATTTGAAAGTTTTTGGTTGCATTGCTTATGTTCATGTGGCAAATGATTTGAGATCCAATTGGATCCAAAAGCTGAGAAGTGCATCTTTATTGGTTATTCTCTACAGCAGAAAGGGTATAGATGCTATAACCTTTCTACTCGTAAGTTTATAGTGAGCAGAGATGTTTTTGATGAGATGAGCACCTAGTATAAACAAGTAAATGTGATTGACGATGTAGATGCACAAAATGGTAATGCTGCACAAAATTCACAGTAGCAATCACAAAATATTAGTGGACCTGTAGTGTCCTCTAGTAGTGGCTCACATACTTTGCCATGGATAGGCAGATTGAGATCAGGACGATCTCCTCAAAGCAATGCAGACAGTGGTATGCAAGTATCACAAAAAGTTAAAGAGAAAGTAGATCAGCCCATGGTTGATGTGAATGCAGGTCACTCTTATGTGGATGGTGAATCCAGTGGCTCGAAGAGAGCCTTGATGATGAGTTAGGTATTTCTTCTATTATTACACATGGAGTAAGGAAGATAAGGGACATTTTAAGAGCACCTAATAGTGACCCTATTTTGTGCAGGTCTAGTAGAGTTAAGTATCCTATGGATAGGCTGAAATATGATGGATTTACAACCATTCACTATGCCTATATGGTTAAAGTGATACAAGAACTAGAACCCACTTCTTTGAAGCAAGCCATGGGAAAAGAAAAATGGGAGAAAGCCATGGATGAAGAAATTAATGCCTTGGAAGCAAATGCTACATGAGAATCGGTGCGTTTGTCTAAATACAAGAATGCAATTGGTTACAAGTGGGTTTAAAAGGTGAAGCACAATGCAGATGGTTCTGTGAATAGATACAAGGCAAGATTAGTTGTCAAGGGGTATGCATAGACATATGGCATTGATTATAAAGAAAAATTCAGTCTAGCTACAAGGATGGCAACCGTAAGAGCAGTCATTGCTATGGCTACATCAAAGGGATGGTATTTACATCAGATGGATGTAAAGAATGCCTTCTTGCATGGTGATTTGCAAGAAGAGGTCTATATGGAGCAGCCACCAGGTTATGTGCATGTTGTTCATCCTGAGTTTGTTTGCAGGTTGAAGAAAGCCTTGTATGGCTTGAAGCAAGCACCTAGAGCATGGTCTGACAATATAGGACAGTATCTTGTCCTGGCTTTCAAATTTCCAAGGCAAATTTCTCACTTTATGTGAGAAAAACAAAGAAAGGTATTATGCTGTTTGTCATTTATGTTGATGATTTGATCATCACAGGTGATAGTGATGAAGATATCCTTCATCTAAAAATGCTATTGAAGCAGAAGTTTGAGATGAAGGATTCGGGAGAGCTACATTACTTCTTGGGAATTGAGGTGATTAGATCCACAAGCGGGATATGGCTCTTGCAGAGGCAGTATGGATTGGACATGCTGTCCAAATATGGGATGACAAGCTGTAAGCCTATTTCAAATCCTTTGCAGCAGAATGTGAAGTTGAGCACGAATGCAAGTGAGCTTTTGGAAGACCCCACTATGTACAGATGCATAGTAGGAAGTTAGATTATATGACTATTACCAGGCCAGATTTGAGCTATGCTGTTGTGTTGGTAAGTCAATTTATGTAGGCTCCAAGGAAACCGCATTTGGATGCAGCTAGACACATACTAAGGTATACGAAGTCCACATTGCAGTATGGACTATATAATGAGACCGGGGTTCAGATACAGTTGCATGGATACACTAATGTTGATTGGGCTGGTAGTATTTCTTATAGATGACCTACCAGTGGATATGTGTTCTCTTTTGGGAGTGATGCAGTCACTTGGAGCAGTAAGAAATAGACTATAGTTGCCTTGTTGAGCACAGAGGCTGAGTATAGGGGTGCAGCAATGGCTGCATGTGAGGCAGCTTGGTTGCATAAGCTACTGTATGATATGCATACAGATGGGCCAGTTGTCATTTATTGTGACAACATGAGCAGTATACACTTGGCAAATAACCCTATCTATCATGCATGCTAGAACAAAGCACATTGAGGTGCATTATCACTATGTGCAGGAGAAGGTTCTAGTAGGTTTTATTGATCTAGTTTATGTCAGCACAGAGGATCAAGTAGCTGACATATTCATGAAGGCATTGGGTGCAAAGAAGCTGCGCAAGTTCAGAGACCTGCTTGGTGTGCAGGAATTGGGATTGAGCTCGAGGGTGAGTGTTGAGATATCGAGCTCCACTAATGATATGCTAGGGTGACCATTGTGCATTTATGTCACCGACTTGTTAGCTACAGATGCAGTTGGTACACTACCCATGATTAATAGCTAGATGACAGCTATCTTTATGTACTCTAGTTAGTAGCTCAGTTAGTATGCCACCTAGGTTAGCTGAGTTTGGTTTGAGACCCACATATAGGGTCCACCTATTCCTTTTATACTTAGAGAGTTCTTTTGTCTTTCACAACTAAGAAGAGGGAAATAGTTTTCAGCCTCCACCTTTGTGTGTATTCCCCCATTGTGTATGTGAGAAAGCTGCAAGTGAGACTCCTTACTTCTCTCCCACTCTCTTCACAAGTAGGGAGTGGAAATTTATGGATATGAGCTTCAATAAGGCACCTTTCTATGGTAGGAATGTTATGCTAGCAAGCTACTCATTTGTGGACAAAAATATCAAAATTTCGACATGCACGGACATAGATAGAGACTTTTGGGGTGACCGGCCTGAGTATCACATGAGAGGCTAAGGCAAGGTGGGAGGATTAGGATCTACCAATTAGACTTGTATAGGGCCCTATAATGGATTAGAAATCGGTGTCAACCGAGTACATGGTGCAAGACTTTAGGTATTATGATGGCAATAGGGATGATATCCTATCCTTCCAACATCGGTTTAACCTCAAAAACCCATTCAAGTGAAGTATCTCAAAACTAGGTGCGGTGGAAACCTATTCTGTAGGAAGAGAGACCTATACACCTATTTTAGCAAAAAGAATTGAGTTTGGATTCCCACTTCGACTCTCGACTTGGCATTGTATTGGCCTGGAGGATCCAACAAGAGTAAGGCATGTGTTGTGTCATCATGCTCCATTGCTTTGGAGTGACCCAAAGCAGCTGGTGCACTTTTTGAGCTCAAGGTAAAATTTTGAAGAGATTGAGAAATATTAAGGGGCCCGGTTTGGTCTATTTTGTTGAGTAATCATCATCGGGTTCCTTAAAAGCTTGGGTAGCTTTGTGAAGTGCTTGTTAAGGGCCTAAAGATATTGGGTGATAGATTATAGCTGGGAAAATTGTACCAGCTTTCCTTTGAGCTACACATTCTCAACCCTTAGACTTGCCACTTCTTCCAAGTCCTAGAGAAGCCTTGTATTTTTTTCCCTAAGTTAGTTTCCTTGTCCCATACCCATTGTAGGGTTTGCTACTCAACTTGTGCCTATTGCACGATCTCAAGTGCTATCTATAGCCAATAGCTTTGGCTACCATGGTCACTTGGGAAGCCTAGATTCTAGAGTTAGCAGTGTGCAACCTTTGCACATCACACTGCAAGTTGTTGTGATCCCTTTGTAGCTCGGTGTGAGAGCCAATCATTGGTAGGTAATCTAGAACCTAAGCTGCCACTCACAAGCACATTTTCCCTTAGGTAATGCCATTGTATTAGTGGCATATCTATGTCATTGATCGTCCTTGAGCAAGAGAGGGTTGAGGGGAAATGGTATGGCTAGAGCTCTGAGGACTTCAGGAGGTGCGTCTAACACATTGTGAGTTGGCCAAGGTTATGGTAGTAGCCACTTCATTTGATGCTTTTTGCTCAGGTCATGGTATCGCTTCTTGCATTGGGGGCTCATTAGAGTAATCCTACTCCCATTTCTCAGACCCTTCCTTATCCACATCTCGCACACTTGCGGCTATCGAGTTAGCAGGCCATGTGTTGTCTAACTTAGTATTTTGGGATTGAGAAGAGGAGCCTTCATCATCATTGTTTCCACTCTGGGCCTTCTCTTGCTCATTGTCTTTCTCCTCAGACCCCTCTTTCTCACTGCATTTCTCCTCAACACTATTTGTACTAGAAGGGACTCCTCCTATGCCAAGTGTAGGGAGGGTGTTTAGCCACTACACTTCTCCTGAAATCAACCTGTGGTGCAGCATGCAGAGATGTGGCCCAAGATTGTAG
This sequence comes from Dipteris shenzhenensis, assembly GCF_047967505.1. Classification (NCBI taxonomy): domain Eukaryota; kingdom Viridiplantae; phylum Streptophyta; class Polypodiopsida; order Gleicheniales; family Dipteridaceae; genus Dipteris; species Dipteris shenzhenensis. Next base: position 33,890,896 of record NC_141603.1, on the reverse strand, counting down.
TGCCCTTGGCCCCACCTATAGCTTTGACCTATGTCTCAAATGTTTTGTCAATGGCAGATAGCCAATCTACCTCTTAGGCATCTTCAAGGGTAGCAACTATCCGAGCAATATATTGATGAGGCACGCTCTTCTTTAGGTGATTTTCCTAATTAGGTAGCCCTGTGATGATGAACAATTTTCTGCCTCAAAGGATTTGTCACATCTACTATTTTCTTTCACCAGACCTGGTAGTACAAAGTCTTCATCTTGAAAACTTCTCCCAACAAGATTGTGTACAATAGAACATGAACATGTCAAATACTGACACTCTGGTCTTCTTTATCATAGGCATCCAAAATCTCTTGTACAAGGGCCTCATCCCAAACTTCATCCCATGGAAGCTTAGCAAACTGAAGCAAACAATTGCACTCCAAGATCCACCTCACAACTTCATTCATGAACTCTATGATTGGATGAGGGGGTGCAACCCATGAAGGCACCCTATGCCTCTTCTAGCAGACTATGCGGGCTGTGCATTCCTCCATGATCAAGAAGATGGTATAGAACAAAGGCAAGTATGACTGACAAAGATGACGAATGACTAGAGTTGAGCATAGTGTCTCAGTGAAGCCTTGGACCATTGGTGGTTACTAGGAGGGTGGGGCATTGAGCATATCTAACACTCCCCCTCAATGTCCACCCGTAGGTGAACTACCTTCTCGGCCACAGGGGTAAGAAGCCATCTGTCTCCCACTTTAGAATGTTTGGGTGTGAATGCTATGCGCATGTACCAGACAAAGAGAGAAACAAGATACAATCAAAAAGCACCATATGTATCTTCTTAGGCTATTAAGATGAGAAGAAAGCCTATAAGTTGCATGGTTGAGAGGCAAAGAATATCATAGCGAGCCGCGATGTGGTGTCGAGGGAGTAGCCACATGGAGTGGAGGCAGGAGGAAATATCAGATGATGAAGGTATAAGTCACCAACCTATTGTTACACCACCAAAAAAGCCATTGCCACGATGGGTAAGGTAGCTCTACGACCATGATAACCAAATGCCTATGTCTATTGAGCAGCATGCAGATGGACCAAGGTAGTCTCAGAGAATTGAGGAGCAAAGGAGGGCTTCTTCTCACATAGTCAATATGGCCTTGATGGCTAAGATTATTGTAGAAGTAAAGGAGCCTGCGAGTTTGTAGGAAGCACTTGCAGACCAAGATTGGAAAAACACTATGCAAGTAGAATGTGATAGCATCATGAAGAATGAAACTTGGGAGTTGGTAGATCGACCACCTAATAGAAAGGTTATTGGCACCAAGTGGGTTTGGAAGGTAAAGTACAAAACCGATGGGACTTTGAAAAAGTACAAAGCTAGATTGGTTGCACAAGCATTTTCGGAGCTTGAAGGGTTTGATTTTCAGGAATCTTTCGCTCCGACTATGAGAATGGCCACTATTCGCATAGTACTATCGGTGGTTGTTCATAAAAAGTGGCCAGTTTATCAAATACATGTTAAATCAACATTCTTGAATGGTGACCTCAAGGAGGAGGTGTACTGGCTCAGCCACCTGGGTTTGAGGCCCCCCATTCTGAGAACAAGGTATGTAAGCTAAAGAAGGCTTTGTACGGTCTAAAACAGGCCCCAAAAGCATGGTACCAATTGAGAGATAAATTCTTTTATAAATTAAACTTCAAAAGATGTGCCTCAGATTCTAACTTGTATGTGTATAGGAAAGGTAGAAAATCTGCTATTATTATTCTATATGTGGATGATCTCCTTATTACAGGTGAAGACATGATCTAGCAGACTAGAAAGGCATTGAGCATAGAGTTTGAAATGATAGACTTAGGCTTGATGCACTACTGTTTTGGCGATTGAAGTCTGGCAAGAGCCACGCAAGATCTTCATCTCTCAGCATAAATATTCAAGGGAGATCTTGAAGGCATTTGGTATGTCCGAGTGCAAGGAGATAGCTACACCTATGGAGGTAAATGTGAGGCTATCTATGGAGGATGCCTCACCACCAACAGACATCGCAAGGTATAGGAAGTTGTCAAAACATGCATGACTCAGGATCTATGGAGCGCTCTAAGGTGGATGAAACCTGTGTGGAGACATGATGAAGAGAGTGCTCATGACATGTATCTCAAGTCAATTAGGTTCCAAGATAGATTAGCTTGGACTCATAAAGAGAATCTTGAGATAGTGCAAAGTGCTTGATTGATATTACTTCAAATGAACCTCCCTTTCATAGGTGAGGGTACTTACATCCATTTGCTTGCTCACATGTGGGATATCTCCTCCATGCCATGTGGCAGCTTGCCCTTTGCTCATACCTTTGCTCTACATGTGCTCATGGCACCACAACTCTCAACACCTCCCCTTGGTGCCATAATCCTTTGGCTACTGCAAGGTGGTCAGATGTGAGTTACAAATCCATCACCTCCCCTTAGTGCATGCATTGCTACTTAAGGTGGTCAAGTGTGGTTTTTACATGTCAATACCTCCCCTGGGTGCTTTCATAGCTACTCTCAGGTGGTCAGGTTTGATTACAAAAAATATAGGCAAGGTTGGCAAGGATTTTACTTTTCAATGCTTCATGTCGATGTTGTTGTCTTCTTCTCTTAACGTAGCTTGATGCATGATGCTTTGTTCTTCCATGCGCCTTGATGATTTATGTGTGGATGCCATGTTTCAGGCTATGGTCATCTCATACACTTGTGCTTTCGGCTTGCTTTTTACATTGATGTTTGCATTCATGCTTTGCTTTTCCAATTGTTGCAAAGGTATTACCAACTGATTTCTTTCAATATTGGCAGTGTCTAATTGCATACACAATGATTCTGATCTGACAGGCGCGTAGAGCTCAAAAAGACGATCACTTTTCCTTTTTGGAGCATGTCCAAATTCTTCTTGGATTGGAAGTTACGCTTTGTTGAATTTTTGTGAAGAAGAGAGTCTTTGATGATGTGGCACAGGGATTCACATGCTGAATTCCATACTGTGCTTAACAAGAGGCTGTGTGCTTAGAAGGCACTGCTGACTGTGCATGCTGATGTGGCTTAACTAACCCTCACTCTAACCTAACCATGGCATATTGGGTTGACCTGCGGTTAGTTTGACCAATCTTATCCATTGGTTGACCCAAGGTCAAATACACCTAACCGTGGTTAGTTTCTATCTTGCCATGTGTCAAGAAGTTGACCAAGCTTCTGAAACGCGGGTTATCTTCACTTAACCCAACGAATAATTCAACGAACCTTATTTGGTTCAAAAAATGCCACGTGTCAAAAGAAATGAGAATTGTGGAGGATGATAAGGTTTCGGTTTCTCTGTCATCTTTATCGTCGCTGGCGCCGCAAAGTCGCTCATCTAATGGAAGCAGGGTTGCCTTGCGTGTCTCACTGGAGCTTCAGACGTCCTGCAAGGAGCCGCCAAGACGTTTCGCGAGAGGCTGTTGTTGTCAATGGAGATTAGGAGTCAACTGCGCATGCGTCGTTTGGAGAAGGCTCATTGGCTGTGGAGCCAGTCGGTGCGGTTGAGCTGTTATAGGAGGTGTTGAGATATCGAGCTTCACTCGCGATATGCCAGGGTGACTGTTGTGCATTTATGTCACCGACCTGTTAGCTGGAGATGCGGTTGGTACACCGCCCACGAATAATAGCTGGATGACAGCTATCCTTATCTACTCTAGTTTGTGGCTCAGTTAGTATGCCACCTTAGTTAGTTGAGTTTGGTTTGAGACCCACATATAGGGTTCTTCTATTTCTTTGTACTAGAGTTCTTTTGGCTTTCACAACTAAGAAGAGGAAAACTGTTTTCAGCCTCCACCTTTGTGTGTATTCCCCCATTGTGATTGTGAGAAAGCCTCAAGTGAGACTCCTTCCCTCTCTCCCACAATCTTCACATGGTATCAGAGCCTTGTTCGTGGTAAGGAGCTCAAGAAAGCAAGCCAAGTTCGTGATGTCCTGGTAAGAGGACCAGTGTTGCTTTCCTATTTCGAGTTTGGGAGCAAATCTCTGCAGGTAGCACAGCCAGAAGTGCAGGAGTGCACTGTTTCAGATTGAGACGCCCTTTGCGGTGTGGCGAGAGCGCAATATATGCTACGGGCAAGGGCAAAGCCCTTAGTGACTTTATTTTTCTGATTTGAGGCCGTTTCGGGGCCCGTTTTGAAGGCGGAAGTTCTTCGCAAGCATTCAGAAAAAGACCTTGTTTTTGGCTGTGCGACCATTGTGCGGCTAGTTGGTGGAAAGGTGCCGCAAAAGCATCGTATGCCTGTGTGCAAAGATATTGGGAGTTACAGATTCATGCCTGTTGCCTGTTGATGCAAAATAGTCACTAGGAAATGACTGTGTGGTGAAATACCACTTTCATCAGTTTTGCAGATCTACCCGTGTGAGGCAAAAAGCTGTGTTTTTTGCAGTGACAGAATATTTTGCAGTGTTCTGTAATGGCATCTGATTCTCTTTCACAGATTGTCACTGTAAAGCTTGACAAGAACAACTTCCAGGCATGGAAGTTTAGAATGACGAATTTCTTGATGGGAAAAGGCTATTGGGAATTCATTACAGGAAATGAAGAAGAACCTGTTCTTCCTAATGTTCCTAGTCCACAAGAAATGCAGGCATTCAAAGGATGGCATGAAAGAGCCAGGAAAGTTATGTACTGGCTGTCTATCAGTATTTCGGACTCCATGATTGTGCATATTCAGGATGCAAATATGCCAAAGGAGGCATGGGATACTTTGGCAAAAATGTATAGCACAAATACGCAAGCCAGGAAAATGCAACTCAAACAGGAGTTGCACAATGTGCAGAGAGAAAATTTGAGCATAAATGACTACCACATGAAAGTGAAGAAAATTGCAGATGCACTTGCTTCCATTGGGTCGCTAGTGGATGATGACGATTTGGTTTCTGTGACCTTGAATGGTCTAGGAAAGGATTATGCACAGTTCCGGACATCCATTGCCATCCGTGAAAACTTTCCTGATTTTGAGGAGTTGATTGCTCTTCTAATTTCTGAAGAGCAGAGAAATGGGGGTGCATCTTCTTCAGCAGGAACTTCAAAAGAAACTGTCTTCTACTCAAATGCTGGCAGAGGTAGAGGCAGAAGTAGAGGAGGCCAATCTGCAGGCCGTGGTAGAAATCAGAATATGCAGCAAACGCAAGAAAACCAGTCCTATGCAGGAGGACATGGGAACTCTAGAGGCAGGGGGAGCCAAAGAGGCCGTGGTGGATGGCAGAGAGGCCAAAATGCAAACAGCAATATTGAATGCTATTATTGTGGCAAAATGGGTCATATGGCTAAGGACTGCTATAAAAAGCAGAATGACATTATGAATGGAAAATTGCAGCAAGGCAATTATGCATCCTCTAGTAGACAGGGTGATGACAGAAATGAGCATTTGTTTATGGTGCAGCATATGACAAATTCTCTAACAAGTGCAGAAGAAAGCAATGATGTGTGGTATGTTGACTCAGGTGCGTCAAACCACATGACAGGTCACGTTGAATGGATGCAGGATGCAAGAAAAATGGAAAAACCAGGATTTGTGGAGACTGGTGATGATACTGCACATCCTATTGTGCAGATTGGCAAAATTCCTTTGTCTATGCAGGATGGGAAAAAGAAATACTTGTCTGATGTATTTCATGTCCCAAACATCACCAAGAACCTGGTTTCTGTTGGTCAGATGGTTGAGCAGGGCTTGCAGGTCAGATTTAATCCTCATGGATGCTTTGTTGAGGATATGAAAAATAATGGTCGCTTGATAGCAAAAGGAAAGAAGAAGGGCAGGATGTTTACGTTGGATGCAGACATGCCTGAATTGAGTGCAGCAATGTTTGCACATGGGACCGGTGTAGTTGCAGATATTGATATCTGGCACAAACGCATTGGTCATGTTAATATACAATGACTTAAATCAATGCAAGCCCAAAATATTGTTGCAAGATTGCCAAAATTCAAGGTTGCAGAAATGCACAAGATTTGTGAATCCTGTCAATTTGGGAAACATGCAAGGAAACCTTTTCCTAGGCATGTTCAAGAGAGTAAAAAACCATTGGAATTAATCCACTCTGATGTGTGGACTACAAAAGCTGCATCTATTGGAGGCTGTCACTATTTTGTCACATTTATTGATGACTTCAGCAGAAAACTGTGGGTGTATTTTATGAAAAAGAAAAGTGAAGTGTTTGGGCACTTCAAAGCTTTCAAAGCTATGGTTGAAAAAGGAACAAGCCTGCAAATAAAATGCCTAAGGTCAAATGGAGGGGGAGAGTACCTCTCAAATGAGTTTGCAAGGTTCTTGCAGGAGCATGGTATAAAGCAGCAATATTCATGCAGTCATACCCCACAGCAAAATGGAATTGCAGAAAGAAAAAACAGGCATATTGGAGAGGTGTCTCGGGCTATGCTAAATGAAAAATATCTACCAAATTATTATTGGGCTGAAGCAGTTGCTACAGCAGTCTATATAATGAACAGGACTCCCACTGCAGCAATACATGGCATGACACCAGAGGAGATGTATACTGGTAGGAAACCAGATATTTCTCATTTGAAGATTTTTGGTTGCATTGCTTATGTCCATGTGCCAGATGAGTTGAGGTCCAAGTTGGATCCAAAAGCTGAGAAGTGCATCTTTATTGGTTATTCTCTGCAGCAGAAAGGGTATAGATGCTATAACCCTTCTACATGTAAGTTCACAGTGAGCAGAGATGTTGTTTTTTATGAGATGAGCAGCTGGTATAAACCAGTAAATGTGATGATTGATGTAGATGCACAAAATGGTAATGCTGCACAGAATGCACAGCAGCAATCACAAAATATCAGTGGACCTGGAGTGTCCTCTACCAGTGGTTCACATACTTCGCCATGGACAGGCAGATTGAGATCAGGAGAATCCCCTCAAAGCAATGCAGATAGTGGTACGCAGGTATCACAAAAAGGAAAAGAGAAGGTAGATCAGCCCATGTTTGATGTGAATGCAGGTCACTCTTATGTGGATGGTGAATCCAGTGGCTCAGAACAGAGCATTGATGATGAGTTGGGTATTCCTTCTATTGTTACACCTGGAGTAAGGAAGACCAGGGATGTTTTGAGAGCACCTGGAAGTGAGCCTATTTTGCGCAGGTCTACCAGGGTTAGGTATCCTGTGGATAGGCTGAAATATGATGGATTTACAGCCATTCACTATGCCTATATGGTCAAAGTGATACAGGAACCAGAACCCACTTCTTTTGAGCAAGCCATGGGAAATGAAAAATGGGAGAAAGCCATGGATGAAGAAATGGATGCCTTGGATGCTAATGCTACATGGGAATTGGTGCCTTTGCCTAAAGGCAAGAATGCAATTGGCTGTAAGTGGGTTTATAAGATCAAGCACAATGCGGATGGTTCTGTGAATAGATACAAGGCAAGATTAGTTGTCAAGGGGTATGCACAGACATATGGCATTGATTATGAAGAAACTTTCAGCCCGGTTGCAAGGATGGCAACCGTAAGAGCAGCCATAGTATTGAAGGAAAATTTTGTCATCTCTAGTTTTCTATGTACTCTCTATTCTTTGTTCAGTTTCTATTCCATTGCATCGTGTAATTTAACAGCTTCTCCATTAGCTCATGCATAATAAGTTGTAGAGATGATGTGCATAATCTTGAACTCGTCCTTTAGCAAGTCCATGACTTCATTCAAAAAGTGTGACCCTTGATCATTAACAAGTTGTATTGGGCATCCCTATCCCTAGATAATATTTTCAAACACAAGTTTAGCTGTGCTTTGAGCCAAGTTATCCCAGAGTACCTTAGCTTCTGCCATTTAGTAGCATAATCAATAGCAACCAAAATATACTTATTTTGTGTAAACTTAAAGGACCAACAAAGTCTAATACCATATTTGAAGTAAATTGCAATGGCATAGACTCATTTGAAAAAACATGGTTAGTGTGTTGGCATATGTCACACTAGATCTTCACTAGATACACTTTGTTTGATCATGAATAAGGCTCCCCACAGTCCTGTGTGCGATATCTTATGATCTATCAATTCACCTTGAAAGTGTCCATCTGATGGGCTCGAGTAAGCTTCTTACAAGACAATAGCATGTTCATGTGGCAAAACCTATTGACATAGAACACCATCTACACATTGTCGAGAAAGATGCCCACCAATCCTTTAAGGGTAATTGCTTACATTTTTCTATTGGCATAATGTCAGGAGTGTTCCATGAGACAAATAGTCCATCAATTCTACATACTCATTTTCATAGTAATCAAATGCAAATAATTTGGCATCTAGAAGCTCAACAATAATTTCTTGAGTTTCTTTTGGTGTAGGTAGATTAGACAAGCAATTGGCCCCCACATGTGTTTTACCAGGCTCATGAATGATTTTAAAAGTGAACTCCTATAAAAGAAGCATCCAACACACAAGGTTCCTTGAGTGACAATCTTATTGATCAAATAGAGAAAAGCTTGATGATCAACATAGAAAATAAATGAACTACTGAGAAAATAGTTCCTCAATTTTTGCACACTGAATATCATGCCTAGAGCTTCATGCTTAGTAGTGCTATGATTAGATTATGTAGGTCAACAACTCATCAACAATTGGCAGGCATGATACACTGGGTAATACAATCCAACATATAGTTGCACCAATATAATCCCTAACACATATCCAAAGGCATCAACATGCACATGGAAAGTGACACTCCATTGAGGTTTCCTCAAAATGGGTGTAGCTATAGCTTGATTTTTCAAGTCATGAAATACACGCAACTGAGGTCAATTGCAATCCAAGCAAGCGGGATGTTACGAAAAATATATTTCTAATATATATCTTGTTTTGGACATTATTATTTTAGTCAAGTGTGACTATGGCAAAGTACTCCATAGGAGTGCACCGGACGCGGCGGGGGTCCTAGTGGATACTTTGTGTGGTTAGTTGGGGATGCCTGACTAGCTTGTGTTTTGCCATGCTAGATGGTCGGTATTGTGGGTGATTCCATGTTAATACTAATGTCTCTAGTGTTATCGGTGTTGTGCTTGATTATTGTGCTTTGAGCGTGGTCATGTTGGGATCGATTGATTTGGTGATTCGTTCAATCAATCGTTAATAACTAATGTAATTGGTGGCTTGGGTACACGTGATGGAACTCATAGCGAGGATTGGAGTTAGTGTGAGGGTACCAATCGAGGTGTCACACAACGCATTATATATGGCCATGGGCCAATTTTGTATTTGTTTTATTATTGCAAGTTTGAGCAATATATTTTGTTGAGGACATAATTCATTTTGGGACCTAAGATGGCTATGTAAAGCAAATCCCTCATTTTTGGATGAGAGGATAATTTTGGCTCCTTGGTGTTTTTATGAAATATCATAAATACTCTAGATGGGGGAGCATGAGCCACTCATCTAAGGGGGGGAGATTGTACCCAGTCTGCTATCGCTCTCATGGTGTGATTGTGCTTTTCCTTCTCCAATTGATTATGTGGTGAATTTGTGTGTTGAAAAGATTACCTTTTGGTTTCAAACTTAGAGCATCTTTCCTGTGCTCCAAACACATCCTCAAGATGAGTCCATGCAACATGAGCAGTCTCACATCCATCAATGTGATGAATAAAGGAATCACTCAAACCAACAGCAATTATAGCAAATGCTTTTTCAACTTTGGAAGCCATGAAGCTTCTCCTTCTCTAGTTGTAGGCTTAGTTTCTTTTCCATTTGCTACCTTCCATATTCCCTTTTTCATGAGAATAAACTTCAGTTTTGTTTGCTAAGTGTGGAACCCCTCTCCTTCAAACTTATCTATTTTCAGTTTGGAAGCCATTTTGGGAAGGTCTTACCAAATTAATGGCAGTGTCTAATCCCTTTACAAAAGGTCAATCTTTCTGAACAAAAAAATCACCTTCACCATAAAGATGTAATTGCAAGATAAGAATTCTGAAAAACCTAATTGTTTGGCATAATCATAACTACTTGGCTTCTCCCACAACCTCTTAATTGGAGTCTTCTTCACCTTGTACTTTGTCTTTGTAGTCTTCTTGACATTTGAATAGCTTTGAGAACTTGAGGTTGGCTGTTGTCAAGAGATTAACACCAACTAAACTTGGAAGACCATTCTCTAAACTGAAAGAGCACACTTTGAACTGAAATTTCAAAGAACAATCTTTGAACTGAATGTTTACTCCTCAAGCATTTAGTGTAGCATAAAAAACTCCAAAAAATACACTAGAAATGCTTACAGAGTACATGGAAACTTTGGAGGCTTGATACCTCACTCCAAGAATCACCAAGATAGGGGCTTTTGCTACACAATCATAGATCCATATGCAAGAAATACTCAAAACAAACCATAGCCAAAATGGTGTAGTAAAACTCTCGAGGCAGCAACATCTCCTTTACTGGAGGAAACTATCTTCGCAACAGGTCGACTGATTTTTTGTTGAGTTCTCCCTCATTTCTAGACCAAGTCACCCTGAATTTCTTCAGAGGGTAGCTCTAGGTGTAGAGTAAGCTTGGCTCAGAGGAATTGCAAGGTAGTTGACTAAGGTGAGCAACATTGCACAACTGGCACAAAAAAGACAGAGCGATAGTGCGCAGACATGGCGAACGTATTTTGTCAATCTCACCGATCAAAAAGGTCACCCAGGAGTAAGGAAGGTCTAGCTAAATGGGATTCTCAAAGCATTTCGTGGATGGAGAGAACAAAGCTTCCCAAGCTCAAGGTAGAAGAGGGAGAGATAGGAGGCATTTGGGAAGAAGATAGAATCTAGTTGGAATCTTCTAGGAATATCATTCTAGGCACGTAGATTCTAACCAAGCTCTGATACCACGTGTGAAATCATGAGGAAGCACAATGAGGCACACAATGTAAAGCTTTATTCCATGAGTGGTTACATATATAGGCAATTGCCTCCATGTAGGTAGATCCCCAGTCCACAATCATCTCCCTGATTATATCAATCAATCACCTCCTATGATCACTCACTCATCATACCAAACTGACACACCTAACTAATGAGTCACTAGAAACTTCTAGCAAACCTTCACTCACACTTCTTGCATAGGACTCCAAGCCCATAGGCACACACACACACACACACACACACACATCAATTTGCCCCTTCAATTCCGATGGTCTCAAAATAAATTTGGACCACAAGTTTGGTCATTTGAAAGATAAAAAATATAAGGGTATGTACACAAAAATTGAGATCAAAACACTCATATATTGATAGTGAACTTAACATACAAATTAATGTATAAAATGTCACTATAAAAATGTGAGGACCAAATTACACATAATAAGTCTCGTCGATGTCAATACTATGAATCAGTAGCATTTACATTGACGGCTTCAAGTCTTGCAACCAAATATGTCTATCTTAAGGTTTGCATACAATTGATCACCTACATGATCATCCCCTATTGTATGTTTACCTAAGACTTGTTCGTCTAGTTCTACCTCTTCTTCCCCAAAGTTGTGATCTCCACCTTCCTCCATTATAGTGTCATTATTATAGCCCTTGGATCAATGAAAGTGATACTTTTGTTCTTCTAGAGCATTGTAAGCAGGTACACACTCATGAATTGATAAAAAATTAATATCTTCATTTTCAAACAAATGTTGGCAAATGTTCATATATATATTTTTTAATGCTTGAGCATAAATGAATATAATTACTAGCACCTAATATGTATCTTCAATGTAGGTGGTCTTTCCTCCAAATCGTTTGGATCCAACATGGTGCTACGTGGTCCAAGTTGCTCCTCGAAGCAAACATATTTTTGAAAATAGGAATGTGGATACAGAGATGCTGGTAGAAGATCCAAATAATGATGCCGATGGATCTAGGGAAGAGGATGAAGATGAAGATATGGGCCACAAAGAATTCAATCGCAAAGAAACCACAGCTGTCTCTCCTGACTGTAGCATTGGGACCATTGTAGATAGTTCTAAACCATTTTACATTAAGAATAAAAATACTAAATCGTCTAAAATCGACTTCATAGATGTCACATATGGTCCCACAATATTCTAACTATGAGGAGAGAAGATTAGTATCAAAAGCACTTGCTTGGCTATCTGGTACAAAGTTACCCATGACTCCACAATCATATGTGACTCTCCTTGAATCGATGTGTTTCTGTTCAAAGTGCTTTCAGATAAGTGAAAAACACAAACACATTAGGAAAAAAGGGAGCTCATTTTGGGGCCTTTTACGGTTTGGAAAAATAAGCTCTCAACCAATCAATAGGGGGCCAACATAACATTGGAAATTCACGAAAATAAGAGAAAATAGAAAAAAGAAACAATACTTTATGTAGGTACAAGCATGCTACATTAATGTGGAGATTGGTTTTTTATTCTCACAAGATCTTTGGACAAGAAGATAGAATCTAAACTGACATTTTATCTGACAAGAGCCTTCCCGCTTCCACCTTCCTTTGAACTTTGAAATGTTGTGCCACCTTTCCTTCGAAAGATCTACCATTCTACACCACTGCCTCATTGTGCAGCAGCCTCTTCTTTTCCAAAACTGCTCCCTTGATCCTGTTTGGCGTAGAGTAAGATGTTTCTTGTCAACTGTCTGTCTGCCCACTTTCTCTTTCTTGAAACTTCAATTTGTTATCTTATTTACATTACTTTGCTATTGTTACAGATTCAGAAAATCTCCATGGTGAATAAAAACCATGGCCGTTCTTGTGGAAGACGCTCTGTGGATGATAATGCTATGAAGGCAGAATTATACCACACATCCTTACCCCATCGACCTGCTTCTTCTATTTCATAGGTAGAGAATTCAAGTACAGTCAAAACGGAAGGAACTTGGGAAAGGTTTAGTGTTTCCAAAGGAGCATGGGTGCTCATGCAACCTAGAAAAAGAAAAAGACCCCAAACAAAAAACATTTTCTTGGCGTCATGGAAGGGAAGAGTACGAGATTTTAAAATCACCAGAGGGAAGATATCGGTGAAAGAAGTTTTGATTCAGCATGTGTACATGCATAAAGAACTTGTCTTGCGAGACTATCCAAAAGATCTTCCGCAACACAGGCCTAATTGTATATTTTTCTATTTTGGTTTTTTTCTTTACGAGGTGTATGGATTTTTAAGATGAAGCTTTCTCTCTTTGCTTATTGACATTCTTGTGTTGTTTTATTTCAGATTTATAGCCTTCATCGTATGAGACATGGCAAAACATCGATTGTATTCTGGGATTTATAGATGTTCTGCATGGATCGATAGGAGAACAACAATACCAAGGTCGATGTGCAACAGAGGTAGCTCAATCGGGTATATTTTTTACTGATCATTTTTATCAGTTGCTGGACAATGCTAACACACATGGTGTGTTAATAAAACAAGACCTTCCGGCATGGAATTCAGTGGATTGGCCTCACCCACATTCTAGTGTTACAGAGGCATATAGGGCCAAGCTTTTCAAAGAAGTACAGAAAGCTCTGAGGCCCAATATTGCCACAAGGATAATAAAAATTTCTTTATGCATGCCTCTCACAGTTTTTGTGGACTTGTTTAATACCTTTCCAGTGAAGGTTTCAAAAACAATGTTCACAGTTAAAGCAACAAGTTCGGCATGCATGCCACAATTTTTTGATAAAGGTTGGGATAAGAAGACATGTAGTTCAATGTTTTGTGAGGTTGTCCAACCTTCTATGCAACTGAAGTACATGGATGCATCACAAAATTTTATTTTCTCTTTTTATTATAAGTGCAGTCGAATGCTAGGCACAAAACTAGTCCCAATGGATCAAGATGAAGATTCTTTTAGTGTAGAAAATAAACTTCTTGATATTGATGTTGTTGAGAATGGTAATGTGCTACTCAATATCTCATTAAGAGAATGTTGCTCCCTAGCTCAATTGCACAATGACATTCTGTTTGAGACAGAAGGTTCTATTTCAAACGACTTCTTATTTATCTACAACAACAAAAAGGTACACCATGTGATTTATCCTAGTCTCATTAAGCATTGCTATTAGTTTACGTTACCGCTCTGATTCATATTGCTTTTTTGCAGTTGCTCAAAAGAAGAGAGAGCTCAATAAAATGCAAAGACATTGAAAATTTGAAAATTGAGATAACACAGACTCCATAAACAAAGGTTTTGTATTCAATCAAGTAAGATTTTGTACAGAAGTGTTTAGTTGTACATGAAAAACATATTTCTGACATCCATTTTCTATTTATGTACAGCTTGATCTAGAGGCTGCTCTACATGGTCCAAGATCTCCCTATCATCATTTTTTGGAGAATCTTTTTTCTACTGCTCCATCCTGTCCTATACAGTATGTTGGTGCTGCTCCATTGTCTCCTCCACTACCCCAGGAGCATCTATTTGCTGCTGCTCCATCTTCTCCTCAACAACATCAGCAGCAGGTCCTTGCTCCTGTGGCTTCTCCTCCTCAGCACTAGGTGCTTGTTCCTGTGGCATCACATTAGCTTCATCTGTGGCATCAAGGTGTATGACACCTTCTTGTACTTTAGAGCTCTCACCCAACTCGACAGTAGCTGGTACAATAAGTTTGGGGGAGGCATAGCTCAAAAACCTCCAAATTATATGAGCTCTAAAATTATATACATAGTTTGAGTTGAAGCTATCTTCTTTCATCTGCAATGGCATATGATAATTTAGGACACTTTGTATCATTATGAATTATCTTCAAGCTAAATGAAAATTATTTTTTCTTACAAGATCTGGCTGTTCTTTCTCAAAATAGCTTGAAAGTAGATATTTGGCACTGATCAGCACTCCCCATCTGCAGCTACTTGAATCATCTTGTTGTGGTGTCTGTACAGTTGGAAAGATATGTTAGAAACTGTTAACATCTGAACAAAACAAAATTATTCAATAAGTTCAAAGGCATAGCATGAAATAGACATCAGTAGAGGGAACGACTTTTTACCTCTAGATTTATTGGCTCTATTGAATCCAAAAGAGAGACATTAGGAGGACAGTGATCCAATGCATCTAGAAGCCTTCTAATACAATTGCAATATATATAATTTAGTTAGTATGATATCAAAATAATAAAGTTTTAAGTTCAAAAAGCACACACACCACTTACAATTTCAGCTCTCTGTGTGTGTTTTCAAGAGAGTTGAATATAAAGCATTGCTTCTGCTGGATGTCAATAGAAACAAAACTCCAGTGGTCACTGCATAAGAAAAAAAGCATTAGGAAATCAAAGGCTACAAGAGTTCTCAATCTTAAAAGAAGTAGTCACCCACATACCTGTTATGGTATAGAAGTAGCAAAACATCAATTACTTCAAAATTACAATGTCTGAACCAGCTGGAAATACTGATGGGAGATTCCTTTGCATCTCTTAACTTAGAAGAAATGGCAGGATCAATAATATGGACTGTATGCTGTACAGAGGGGTGAAGCCAGCTTCTCATCATGCTGCATAAGACCAAAAAATAATTAGGGTAGGGTATAAAGGAGGTACAAGGAGGATTGCTTTGCAAAAAATGTAAAATAATAGACACTTACTAGAGCATTGCAAGAATGATAGTATCTGAGCAATACTCATTCTTATCAGCCAATGCTGCCAAGCATGGTTTTGTCAAGTCAAAATCATTCACTGAAAATTCATCCTCAATATGGACAACTATATTAGGACCCAGCTCCTGCAACCTTCTATGTATCTACAGCTCCCTCTTTCCAATCTCCACATCTATAACAGATTTTGTATCTTTTATTTGCTGCTTCAGTGACTCCTCATAAGTAGTCTTCCCTTTGGTGTTCTTTGAGTGGGTTACTTCAACAACCTTAACCTTATCCACCTTCAACTTCCTTGTAGGTGGAATTAACAATATGTCTCTCATCTTTATGTCCTGCCATTCTACAGGATGAACAATCTTGTCATACCTCCATCTCACTTTGGACAAAGTGTTGAAGTCTTTGGCCATCAATGTCACCCTATGAGCATGGGCTGCTACCAGCATTGCATCTTCAAAATATTTTTCCAAGTAATCCTCTGCCATTTCCTGTAAGGAAAGAATGGCAGTCCTGTTCCACCTGAACCCAAGGTGCCAACCATCACATATTTCTCTCACCAGGCTTTGAAAAGGTGCCTTGGGGATTGCAAAGCCTATAGCTTTCTGTTGCTTCCTGATCTCCCTTAGCACACCTGTACCATGATTCAATCTCTTGGCCTTTTGCTTGAGCAGGCTCATTGGCTTACCCTTCCTGCCATGTGCAGCTCTTCCCTTTGGAGGCACACTAAATTTCTTGGTACCTGCCCCAGCTGCTATTGCTACAAGCCCTGGCCCTTTGCCAGCTTTCCTTGCAGTTAACTTGGTTCTTGCCATCACTCTGACAAACTGCATACAAAGCAATGGAAAGAGATTACAGCCATGGAGAACATGTTTTGACAAAAAAAAGGCAATCACAGGGGTGGATGAAGCAACATAGAAAAATTTGCAATAAAACGTGATACGAGGAGTTTGAAATTCCTAACAGGTCCAAATCGCGTTTTCCTGCAAATTCCTGAAATGACATGCTGGTGCATTCCTACAGTGATTTCTCTGTCTTTACAACTAAATATAGTATGAATGGAGTTTATGCAAGAAGAGTACAGCCATGGATAGCTATGGAAGTCACAAAACCAGAATGATAGGGGTGGATGAAGCAACATTTCAATATTTGCAACAAAACGCGATTTCGACTGTTTGAAATTCCTAAGGCCTTCTCCTCAACATGTTTTCCTACAAATTCATGAGGCAACATGCTGGAATATGCCTTCAGTCATTTGAAGGTGTTTGCATGTCCATGCAGGATGGATTGAGTCTATGGAAGGCAAGAATTGTGCACAGACTGAAGGAAGAACCCATAAGTACAATATGGACTGAGTCTATGCATTTCCATGCAAGATGGATTGTTTCCATGGTAGGCAAGAAGATTGCAGAGACTGAGGGAAGAACCCATTATTACTGACCTGAAATCTATCTGTGGATGTGCTGTGCTACTGATGAGTACCCTGTGCTAGGGATGAACCTGTGCTGCTAGTCAGGATGCTGATGTTGCAGAGTATGAAGGTAGGGAGGCAAGAGAGTAGAGACTGGAGGGCAAGAGGCTGAGACAGGATACCACAAATAAGTGCAAAATACAAATAAGGCATCTACTAAATCCCACACGTGTGGAATGTAGTCGTTTTTCACATGTGTGGATGGGACCCAGATCTCTTGGAGTTTGAAATTTGGCACGTGTGAAAGGTACACTTTTTGCCTTAGAACTTGTGCCATTCATGATTTCATAATCAATTCCACAACCACTCTTCCCTCCCCTACCTCCCAATCTTTCATCCCTGCCAGGACCCTCGCATCTTCCATTTCCTTCTCTCTCTGATCCTTTCCTACCCAGCACACTCCATCCAGACTACACCACCCTGCCTGAAGAGTACTACCACTGCCAGATCTCCAGGTTACCTAGAGTGTAGAGTTCAAGCTAGTGAAAGAGCAAGAGATTCACGAGTGCAACTCCAACAGCATGGAAAAGGAAAAAAAAGGTCAGAATTCTAGATTGTTTTCAATGTTTTTTTACATATATTTCTTCCATCCATTGGATTTTTTATGTCCAAATGTCTTCACTCAGCTCCACCCTTCTTGTTACATATTCAATTGATACTGTCCAAGAATGTGGTAAATCACCCAGGAATTTGATTGGAGATGGATATGAATAAAACCTAGAAATTTGCAACAAAATGCGAGGAGAGTGGTTTATACATCTCTAAGTAGCCCATATCGCATTTTGCTGCAAATTCCTGTTGTTGACACATTCCTTATGAAAAGCTTCACTCAGCTCCAGCCTTTCTCTTGCATATCAAATCATACTGTCCAGGAATCATTGAGATGAACCTAGTGTTTGATTTGACATGCATATGAACAGAACTGGAGAATTTGCAACAAAATGCGAGGAGAGTGCTTTATATTTTCCAAATGGTCCCCCATCGCATTTTGCTGCAAATTCCTGTGTCTGATATGGTTCTCACTTCTACCTCATTGTTTTGCTATCTTTGGCCCTGTGGAATTCTTCCTTGATGATGAGAAATGTTTTTGCTTTGGAACAATTGACTCCCAGGCCCCACCTTTCAAGAGGAAGCTGGACTTTTTTGCTGCTATTATTAGACCACAGCAATCACCAGGTGAGTCATGAGAGCTCATGAAGGAATTATCTGGTGATATCCTATGCAGTCACTGATTGCATATGTCAGCATATAGAATTCAAAGTATATAAGTTTTTGAACAGGCAAAAGGAAGAGACTGGAGCAGAATGCTGATTCTTCCATCACAAAACAAAAGGAACCAGAAGAGGACAAGTCTCCAGATTTGCTTCTATTTGAGTTTCTTCACAAATGCAATGCTCAGAGTAACTTCCACATATACCACAGTATTTTCAACATGGAGTTCACAATGAGCTCTGTACTGGAGCATCACAAAGATTTTCTTTTAGACTATTGGGATACCTTCAAAGAACTGATAGAGGCAGGAAGAATTATGGAAGGAGAAAAGGTTTTTGTGCATATAAATCATATTGTCTCCATTGACAGGCTGAGGTACCATGTGAACAGTAGAGGAAAAAGACGATGTTTCTTTGGTAACAGAAATGGCAGAGCCAGAAGAAGATATCAACCTTCAGGATGAGGGGCTGCAAGTGGCTGCTCTTGACCTTGTTCAACTGAGGACAAAAATTCTTAGGGGAGCAGAGCCAGTTGAAGATTTTGATGTTCAGAGCAGCAACTATGCAGTGCCCATGCTGCCAGGTGTCTTGATTGTGGAAAAGATTATGTTTTCCTCCATGATATAGAGTGTATGTTCAATTTGAGGAGGACTATGCCATTTCCCTTATTGCCCAGGCTTTAAGGCTTGAGACAAGGAGGTTGGCATAGAGGATGACCATTCACTACTGGCTTTGGAAACAATTTTTGATCCTGCAGAGCCCTTACTTTTTGTTTCAAAGAGGCTGAAAAGTTCCAAGAGCCAGATGAAGCTGTCTTCCAGCTCACACAGGAAGCTATGAATCTCTCAGCACTATACACAGAAAAGCCTAGACAAGAGGGGAGAGGAATAAATCTTTGGAAAGATGAACTGCTTGTTGCTGATGAAAATGAGAAGGTACTTCAAATCAAATACTTTGTCTTCTGTTTTGTAGGTTGTGTATTGTCTCACTCCAATCTTTTGATATGTGGCAGCTACAAATTGAGGATGACACATTCCTCCAGAGAGATCAAGTGGAAGCAGGCCGGTTGGGTTTCGCAAAATGTCAAGCCTAGCTCATTATATTCATGATCTAGGCAGTGCTAAGATCTTGATTTACCATAGGCAGTTGAGCAACAATGGAGAAGCCATTGTTTACTTCTTAAAATGTTTGTCCACGGCTTTAGGTGGACATGATCTTTCATGGCAAAAGGAAAAGATCATTTTGATAGAGAGGTTGTCTGCCATAGATATATTTGGAGATTATGTGAATAAGCAAGCCTCTAGGGCCGCTTACTTTTTGTCTTACACTTCTTATGCATTAGCATGTGGTGTTAAGGAGCCCAAATGTCTGGAGGGCTATGGAAAACACAAGCTCATAAGGTTTCAAGAGCCACCCATGATTGCATCAGGCCACACAATCCAAGAAGAAGAACAGGTGGAGACAACTGAAGAAAACGATACCCCTCCCAGACAAGCAACAGAGGCAAGCATTGATAAACAGACAGTCGACATCAAGCCAATAAAGAAGAAAAAGACTCCAATCAAGATCAAAAAGAGAGTTCCGATCGGCAGGCCTTGGGAGAAATAGGATTTAGTCATCAAATATAGCACAAACATTATATTAAAGTTGAACTAATTTGTACAAAGTCTTTGATATCTGGTATGATCTTGTATAAATGAACAATAAGTTGAAGATGAAATGATTTGTACATTTAGATAGAGTGGTGTCGTTAAATATTAAACAAACAATATATTGAAATTGTGAACAAATTGTATTATGTTTAGATCATATGTTTCACAAAAGAAATACTTTTGATGCATAAGACCAAGAGTCACTTGTTCCACAAAAAAAAATTCTATTGATTGAGTTTGAAAACATGTGGACATTACACCAATAAGTTACAAATGAGTCCTATTCATGTTTACTTGTCCATTTATGGTTTCTAAATATCTTCGATTCCCTCCATTGTCTATGTCTCTCTGCTGCCATTGAATTGTCTAGAGTTTGTCTTTGTCTTTGCTTTTGGGCTAGAAGAAAAGCAAGCTTGATTTTGGAGCTAGCAACTTTTCTTTTAGCATGCAGCCTCTATAGTATGCCTCGGTAAAACCATTGGAAGACTTCCTTCAAACTATTTGCCTTCTGACTCCCTCCATAGTGTTGTGTGTGTCTGAAAAATGCATTACGTGCCATGTAGTGAGACTTCTCCATGCCTTGGGTAGACCAAATTGCTGGGCATCCATACTTTTTGACAAAATAGGGAAGGTGGTTGTAGATGATATGATGTAAGACATAAGAATGCATAGTAAGTAATAAAAA
The DNA here is from genome assembly GCF_047967505.1 of Dipteris shenzhenensis. Classification (NCBI taxonomy): domain Eukaryota; kingdom Viridiplantae; phylum Streptophyta; class Polypodiopsida; order Gleicheniales; family Dipteridaceae; genus Dipteris; species Dipteris shenzhenensis. The sequence continues at coordinate 33,870,362 of NC_141603.1, read as the reverse complement.
AAAGAGGATCACACTTAAGTAAAAGAAGAAGACAGAACCTTACCATGTAGTGAGTTATATTGCAGGCTGTCCACGCGTCTTTCATTGACTTCCCAAAATGTTTAATTGCCTCCTCAAAGTTCTTGTAATCACTCTTTGTCCATGTTACTTTGTCACAGAATGTGAAGAGTTGATCAAGAGACCTCCACACCTCTGCCTTCCTATTTCGTGCTTCCCCATCTGCCTCATGATCTTTCACAGCATTATGGACTTGCTTCCACAATCCATAATTAATTTTTGGAGCTGTTCTACCTTGCCTTACTTGCTTACTGTGTTTGGGTCGAGACAAGAATCTTCTTGCCTTAACACCACCAATAGAGGGCTTGATTGGTACCTCCTTGCCATTGGTAGACTTTTTAAAATCCTTTGTGATTTGAACATCTCCTCCATGCAGACCTATATCGGATAACACTTTTTCCAATGCTTAAAGAGCATCCTTTCTATTTTTTTCAGGACGGAGTTTCCAAGCAAATCCAATATATAAAAATACCAATTTCTCAATAATTCGACATAGACCATGCAATGTGCAGATGTGAACATTACATAGTGGAATGTCCAGAATGGCCTTGAAGTCAAAGTCAACTTTATCTCTATTAGGTGCTCTCTTCCACCATTTTGAATCCATTACTTGAGCTGATTCTTTGCAGTAAAGACAAGGAGACTTTGAGTTGCCTCCTTTACTAACGTTATACATGCACTTAAGTGTTTTAAGTTCCCCAGCCATGTGCCACTCTACTTGAAAATCACCTTTTCCTGCAACATGGAGATTCTCGCCTTGCACTTGTCTTTTGATTATTCTTGGTATTTCCGTGTGGTGAAACACCCAATCTAGTGTTTCATGGTCTTCTGTCTTCACCTGCAAGATTATAGAAAACAAAAGTCTTACTATAACAGATTTGAAAACAATGACCAAAATCAAGTACAAAACAAAAAATGATCATACCTGGAACGAGCCTAACCATCATATGTGTTTCTCTAACTGCACACTAAAATACTTCGAACTCGCTTCAGTCAATGATGTATCAATTGCTCCATTCATCAATGTAATAGTAACTCTTTCCATTTTCTTTTCCTTTACAACCTCACACTCATCCAGTTTGATAACAAATTTCAAAACGCCTTTGCACTCCTCAAATGTTATTCCATAAAACTCGACCATTCTTCTTTGAAGTTGTTGTAGATCTACAAATATAGTGTTCCAAGGATCATACACAGTGGTTCCTTTACCACCATGAAATATTTCTTCAATATGGATATATTGCCCAATAAATTCATCTATACTTTCATTCAAATGACCTCTTATCCTCCACACGGTTGCTGGATTTGGCAGTAAAACTCGTTTAATCCTTTGATCTTTCAAAGTTGAGGATATCGCATGGAAAATCGAACTATATCCCTTCCTGCTAACTCCACTAACATCAAGAGCCTCTTGGATTATAGTGCCATCAACTTGATTATTGGATACAAAGTCCTCTACAACATTGCGTTTGACTGTTTTGTATTTTTTTTCGTCAATCAAACCTTTTGCTACACCATAAGAAAGCAATCCTTTCATTTGTTTAACAGGAAGAAGGTTCGAGTCCATACTTTCTTTTGCAGGCTCCAATAATTTCCTATAGTAACAACACAATATGCCTATATCATTCAACACCTCCATTCTTGTTTTGCGGTAATCGACGAAATAGATATAGTCATTTGAGAGCCTTTTTGAGTATACAAAATGATAAATTTCAATCTAACCTTGCTTCCTGAATTCGTCGCTTGCATCCACCAGTCCCAGCCTTCAAATTTGCAATGTTTTTAATCTTGCTACTACGTAGTCTGTCTCCAAGCACGGTTCTCTTCTTTCTTGCTCTTGTCAACTCTTTTTTACTCTTTGAATGCTCCTCAATTTCATTCTGCAACTGCTGCTCCAATTTTGCACGAATGGCTATCTCCTGCATCTTGGCCCCCTTTTCTTGTAGGTACATCATTTTATACGTTTTCGCAAATGCAAACTGCGCTGAAATATAACCAAGAAGTCCATTTTGTCCATCGCCAGCAAACCTCAGTAATGTGGTGGGATTGACAAATTGAGGTGTAGAGTTTTTTACTTGACATTTTGGATATATGCTTCCATCGCACCATAAGTCAATATGTTGAAGCCTTTCTCTTCTCATATTTTCCCGCTGTTGAGCATTCATCACTGTATCCTTTCGTCTTTTTTGTACTGGAGCATATTGTTCTTCTAAGTCGATGTGAAGATGGTGTAATCGCTTCTTCTGAGATAGTGACTCACTAGTGTCGGCCATTTTTTGTGCTTCTGAGGTTGCAAAGTTTGTTTTTCAATCTCATAGTCGTTTTGTAACATGAATCGTGGAAGTGTAGCAGTATCCATGTGAATATTTTGAAAACTTGCAATCACCAAGTTTAGTGATGGATTCTTTATGAAAGGCCTGCACACGTCGGCAAAAGAGATGCGGAATCTTTGGTAAACAAAAAAAAATCTAAGGAGATATTTAATGCAAAATCGTGTTAGTCAGACAAAAGATTATCTTATTCCTTTTTGAATTGACAGTTCTATAGTCCTTACTGACAGTTCTGAGCCACGTTTCCGTATTTTACTATTTTTGAAGTCTTTTAGGAGAGAAATAAATCAAAAAATAGTTAATTTCTTACAGGGCCCCAAAATGAGTTCCCTTTTTCCCTAATGCATCTCCACTCCTCCTGACAACAAGGTGCCAGCAGTCAGAGTAAAGTCGGACAGTAATCGGACTACAAAAAACTATAACGAGATGTAAAAAAGGACAGAAAGGAAATCTTGCAAAAGGTAGTATGCTTCTTGTATATTATGTTTTGGTAGAGAATACATCAACTCAACAACTCAAACTCTCAACAGGAGCCGATACAAGGTTTATAGCCATCCGAGATCAGTCCGACTATTACAAGGCAATAGTAAGTTTCAAAATATAACAGTCAGTCAAAAACATTATGTGGTGGATCAGGCCACTAAGGAGTGTTGTTAGGGATAGTTACAACTATGCCTACACTTACAAAATGATCCCACTACCTTGTTCTAGTAACTCCCTCTTACTAGAGGTGTATTTAACCTATCCCATGGTCAATGTCCACATGGGTGGAGGTTATGCCTTCAACACCTGGTACTTCCGATGGAGAGGCTTTTTCACAAAAAGTCGGGGACATGAACCCTTTTTACAAAAAATACTCTTTCAAGTGTACCTTGAAGGTATGTGAAACATTGAGGTCAATCAGTGTTCCTCGGGTGAAAACTGGATCTGCAGTCTCCGTTTCTTCTTTCTTTTCCTCAGTGTCCTCTAGTGCTTCTGCTGCTAATGGCTCTTCATTGGTTCTGATGGGGCTGGCACACATGGAATGGCTGGGGGTAGTTCTCACTTCTATGCTAGCATCTTCCTTAGGCTGTTTTGTTGTAAGCTTAGTAATCTGTGTCATGAATTCTACAGGCTCATTGAAATTTGCAGAAGTTGTTGCTTTCCCTATGTCAAAGATTGTGAGAGGGTCCTCCAATGGCATTTGCTTCTTCTAGGCATCCTTTGATATAAATTCATATTTGCTAAGGAATATGCCTTCTACCTCATCAGCCATGTCCCTGAGTTGTTGTTCTACATGATGTAGTGCATCAACCTATTGCTTTAACAAAAGATTATCGATTTGAAGGTCATTTTGATTTGCTCCCATATGGTCAAGATGGACAAAGAATTCATCCTTCATTTCTTGGAGCCATCCTGTCACAGTCGGCATGCAATCCTATTGTACCTTGACCTATGCTATCAACTTTGCAATATGTTTGCTCTGTTGCTCTATAGCCTTTGCATATTCTTCCTGAAGTTTTGCAAGTTTTGCCTGTGCATTGGCAAGCCATTGTTGCATGTCAGAATGTTTGATCATGAATGCCTGTGCTGCCTCTTTTTCTTTCTAGAACTATTGCACCTGTTGCTGCAGCTTTGCTTGCCTGTTCTATTGGTCTTCAAAATAATGTTGGAGTACGAGTAGGGCATTGCCAGCTTGCATGCTTTTCTACCAGACTTATCTTTGGAATATTGGTGAGTGTGGTTACAATAGTGCCATATTCTTCAGTGAGACTTCTAAGTGAGATGTCAATTACAATATCTTCATCAATATTAAACTTGATGCGCAGTGCAATGTTAAGGAGACGCGATGTGGTGCAAACATGGCTAGCCATCTGCGGTCTACTAATGGCAGCCACAATGGCATGACATGCTGCCAAGGCATCTACAGTGTTCCTATGCTTGATGGATGCGTAGGACTGACGAACACTAGAAAGGACCTCGCTACATACTGCCCTATCTCTAGATGCAACAAGACCAGCAAGCCTCCTACACTCCACCAAGGCACGGTGATCTATCAAGCAAGATAGTAGAGCTAACTATGAAGTTGGTGTAATGTCACTAAAGAATGACTCCACTATCCTACTAGCACGACAATGAATGGTAGTCCTAGGCAAGTCACGTCATGATCCATCACAAGGGGGAGGTGAGGGAGGAGGGGGAGGGGGCGGAGGAGGGGGGGGAGGTAGAGTGGAGGGAGTAGAGCTAGAGGGGGGAGGTGGGGGGGAGGGGGAGGGGGAGGAGATAGAGTGGAGGGGAAAGAGCTAGAGGGAATAATGGAGGGGGGAACAAGAAGAGGAGGGGAGGGATGTAAGGCAAACGGAGACCCGATGGAGTGAAGGAGGGAAGTGGATGGGGGAGGGGGGTGAGGAAGGATGGAGGGAGAAGAGGTGAAGGGATGTAAGGAGGTGGAGAGGGTATGGGAGGGAGGGAGAGAGGAGAGAGTATGCATGGGAGGGGGGGGGAGGGGAGGGGGTGATGAGAAGGTGGGGGGGGGGGGGAGGGGCTGGAGGTGGAGGAGGGAGGGAGTTGGGGGTGGAGGTGGAGGTGGGAGATGGTGGTGGGTGTAAGGGTGCATCATCAGCAACACAAGCTCTCGCTCTCGCTCTCACTCTCGAGGGTCTCTTTTGCTCACACGTCTTCCTCTTCCTCTCCTCATCCACAAGAGTATGAGTAGGGGGCTTCCTGCTTCTATTACGTCTATCAAATCTACAGCTTTGAGAACCCATCTCAATGAAGGTAGGAGAAAGTGACAAGTGATCGGAAGGCAAGAATGGAGAGGCTCCAAACAAGGATGCATGAAGTGAGTTCTAAAAAAGTAGTCTCTTATAGAGAGGTTGGACAATCCTCCCCTAGATCTTGATTCAATTTGATTGGCTTTCATTGGATGTATACGTAGTTTGGCTAAATCTAGTGGTTGTGGTGATCTGGTGGCTCTTCTAATTTGAATCTTGATTGGATTTGATTGGATTTAGTTTGGCTAAATCTAGTGGTTCTGGTGATTTGCCAAAAAAAGTGGCTCTTCTAATTTGACATAATTTTATTTTTTTACACTAATTTTAAAGGAATCCAATCCTATCAGATTTCATGTTTGCATAACATAATGGTATATTATTATGTTTAATTTTAATTTATTTCCAAATTAACCTAATGGTATGTCCTAACATTTTGATTATGTTATAAAAATATTATGCTTTCACTTTATTTTATTTCCATATTAACCTAATGCTATGTACTAACATCTTGATTATGTTGCAAATATTATACGTTAACCTATGCTTTAAAAATGACGTATTGGTATAGTTATGTAGCAACACAACTCACCTATGCTAATTATTGAATCAAATTCCACGCATAATTTTTGGCGGGGGAAATTCCATGCATATTTTTTAGTGTGGGAAATTCCACGAATATTGGCATAACCATGCGATTTGAAGATTGGCATGGGCATGCATGCATGCATGAGCATGGTTGATGGGTGATGTGGCTCCATGCTTACTACTGAGGTGGCACATCAGTGTCATGCCTCTAATGTCATCGTGCATGAGATGGCAAGCTGAGGTGGCCAAGCATGTGACATGGCTTTATGATATGGCAGCACGAGGTGGCAATGATGAGTTGGCAAAGATGAGGTGGAAGACTGAGATGGCGGCTGACTGATGACTAGGCTCCAACCATGCCTATGATGTGGCTTGATGACATGGCACACGTGATTTAGGTGGCAAAAATGTAGAATGGTGAGGTGGCAAATCACTGTGATGTGGCAACTCATGTGATGATGTGGAAGAGGGTGAGCTGATGACATGGACATTGATGATGTGTGAGGTACGGTGGCAAGAGGTGGGAAGGTGGCATGGGTGACCATAGTCAAACTTGCTTACATGGCAGGATGATGATGCAATTTAGATGAGCTATCTAATGAGTCAGCCTTCAACATGTGCACCATGCCACCCCCCAAATGGAAGCCACTAGGATTGGTGATCTACCCAGCCTACCTTTCCAAGCCTAATTAGGCTTGGTATTTGGCTTGGCTGGGCCCTTTTAACTAAAAGGTGGGATTTTAACATGGGGAGGCCAAAAGTTTTTCCTTGGATTCATCACATAGAGGAGGTTAACAATGTGAATTTTGATGTAATTAGTTATGTGCACAAATTATTATATTGATTTCATTTTTCCTTTTACCACTCCTTTAACAAGTGAGAGTAAAAATCAATCTGAGATCTCTCAAAATCCAACCATTAAATTTGTGATCTTTCAATTCTTACACATAACCTTCTGTGTCCACTAACCCTCTATCAAATTGGATTTGTTCAATTAATCATAATACTAAAAAAATGTTGTGGTACAAAAGAATGTGCCTTTTTTTGTCCATAAATTTTCAAAAATTAATATTATTTATATAACCCTTCCAAAAATTTTCAAAAAATCAAGTTAAGTTCACCATATGTGAGCACACTTCCTATTAAGTTTCACCTTCATTTGATGTATAACAAGGGAGAAATTGTGAATTTAGTGTCATAGAGTCTGTTTGTGAAAAAGTGTGACAGGCGCTATGACCCTGAAGTCGGCCGCAAACAAAGTTTTTATGAGTAACTCCAATTTTCGATCAGATCACACAATTATGTGCACAAAAGCATGTGTGGTGTTTTGTCCTAAGACTTCAAGAGCTAAATACTTAGGGAACTAGATCAGATTTCCCAATTTGTGTGCAAAAAAGGGTATTCTACCCCCTCCCAAGCCATGGAAAGTGGTCAAAAAGTGGACACCCTTAGCTTGCTACCACCCAACTATGCTAATTAAAATGTGGTTGGCTATAAGAATTGAATTGTACACTGTGGAAATGGGATTCTTCTAACCACACATCATACACAACACACACAGCATTCTGTTCAACCACACAAAATTATGCTTCTTTTAAAAAAAAAATTTGTAGAGTGTCTACAAGCACGTGTATGAACACGTCTTTCTATGTTTTTTAAATTTCTACAGAGCATCTAATAGCATGTCTATATGCGTGTCTGTCTATTATATAGATGCGCCTATAGACGTAGGTCTATAGATGCATTAATAGACGCGCAAATAGACGCACCCGTAAGTTTTTTTTAAGTTAAGAAAACATATCTATGTGCACGTCTATGGGTGCTTTGTGTTGTTGTGTATGTGCATCTCTGTGTTTGTGAGACAAATTATAAGATAGAGAAAGGATTCCAATCATTGAGATGTCATGTGACCTTGATTTAGTGACATTTTTTCCTTGCCATGCAAGTATCCAGTCAAATAGCATCATTATCAACAAAGGGAGTGCACGATTAGCGCATCAAAGATAAACTTTCCTTTTCATATCTTAATTATAGAAAGCTAAACAAGGAGCTAAGTTGAAAGCATAGTTGAAAGCAGAACTAAAAACAAAAGCTGACACTCATTTAAATAAATGGAGAGGAAGCATGGTACCTCTCCTTCTACGTCACGTATGGATTTTAAAAAAAAACTTTCTTGATTTGTGTGTGTCATCCCCCTAGGGACCATGCTAAACTTCTATGTATCATTCCAATTTTAACAGATCTCTCTAAAGAGACTTTTTAAATCTTTCTTACTTTTCTCACTTTCTTGAGTTTGAAACTAAAACTATGGTTGTTTTAGACTATGAAGCTAAGAAGTTTTTTAAAGGACGAAAATCACCTTTAAATTTAGCTCTTGTAGGTACATTACTAACATATGTCCATGAAGTTTTTGTAGGCATCTTGTCAACATTCAGAACAACTGAGTGACACAAGGCGACGAACACGCTACTAACAAAGATCAAAGAACCATGTAAGTCTCTATAGACCCACATTAATGGAAAAAAAGTTCAATTTCAAAAGTAGATTGCGTTGCTAGTTTCTATGAACACTCATCTAGACATAATGGCTTTCCACAAGGAAAACGTATAGAGTAATAAGGTACCAGATTCGCTCTCTCCTCTCCAAGATCACAAGAGAAGCAAAGTCTATAGAGCTTTCATACGTTGGACAAAAGCTTGGAGGTTATTGAAGGAATGACCTCCTTCAACGATACTCTTGTTGGCAATGAGCTTGAGCGAGGAGGTCTTTTTTCTCATGGCATCGCCTTCCTCCCCTTGCAGCATTGCTTTTACCACTCGTTCTACCTCCTCCTTCCCTACCACTCCTCCTGCTCCTGCATCTTTTATCTCCATCCCCACCCCCCATTCTTCCACCGCCAACCTTCTGTTCAGCATCTGATCTGCAAAATATGGCCACCCAATCATCGGCACCCCATTCGCTATACTCTCCATCATCGAATTCCACCCGCAGTGCGTCAAAAACGCTCCCACCGCTACATGCGACAGCACCCGTAGCTGCGGTGCCCATGATACCACGTAACCCCTCCCCTTTGTCCTGGCCAGGAAATCCGGAGGTAAATGCTTACCTGGAACCTTCGCACCGTCGTCCGCGATTAGATTCGGGCGGAGTACCCACAGAAATCTCTGCCCACTCGCTTCTAGACCCAAGGCTACCTCTTGGAACTGATTCCGTGATAGTTTAGCCACGCTGCCGAATGAGACGTATATGACCGACCCAAGTGGTTGCCCATCCAGCCACTGTAGACAGTCGTCTTGCTCTGGCAGTAAGCTTGTGCCGCTGCTTTTGCTCTCCCCGGCTCCTGAGTACGCCGCCGGAAGGAGTGGACCTATGGCGTAAGTAGGAACTTCCGATGACAACGCATCTATGGCCGAACTTTCCAACTCGTACAAAGTGTTGACGAGAACCCTCTCTGCCCTGTGGATCTCTCGAAGCTGATCGGCAATGTAATCGTACATGTACTGGGTAGCGTCTCCATTGTGTACGAACGTTGGAATATCCTTAAAACGCAATGGGGGCAGCCCCGGAAACGCATCTGCGTCCTTGCCGCTGAAATAGACCGAACTGTTGTTCTCTGCGAAGGCACAACCGTACAAATTTTAGAGAAAGCCACGAAACCACGCAAATAGGATGATCATCGGAGCCGTAGAAAAGCAGAGTCCAGTTTCGACATACCACTGTCGCTATTCTTGCCCTCTGCGAAAGCTATTTGCCCTCGAGCTCGCAGCAAAGGAAGATAGAAGAAGAACAAATAGCATGTCTGGTTGCAAGTGAACAATGCGATCCTAGGAATTCGATGCTTGTCCGCCAGGTCTTGTGTCCAGCTGGAAAGTAAGACGTCTGAAATGATGCAAGTAACTCGAGGCCCAACTTTGGAAAGCCGATTGAGGATCTGCGAGACATAATCACTCATCTTCATGGTAGCTTCCGTTAACACGGCCAGATCGACGGGCCGCAGAGTGCTGCCAACTTGGATTCCTGGTATGGGTACACCTTCCAGGCGGATATCGAGTTCGAGATCGCCGGAAAGTTTGTGGCTTTTCAGGATGCGTTCGTGGTAAGGCTCGCCACTGACGAAAGTGATAGTGAAACCTTGGGAGGCCAACTTCTTGCAGAGCTGCATCATGGGTGTTGTGTGGCCTTGGCCAGGGTAAGGGATAACGAGGGCATGGGGGCCTGTCGTCATGGTGGCAAATGGTCGATGGAAGTGCAGGATACGGCACATCGAAGGAAAGGGTGCTGAGGGTTTTATTATACAAGTCGGATCCGCAAACGCCAGAAGCTTCAGCACGGCACTGCGTGATGTGAAGCGTCGTGGGAAGCTTCTCAAATTGTAGACGAGAGTTGCAGAGAACTTGACTCTGGAAATCTGGGGCATGTGGTAAAGCTGTGCAACTCGAGGCGTTCTCTTCTAGCACTGCGTCCGCCGTCATCCTATTGATCAAGTCTTCTTGCACAGCCGACGCAGCCTCAATGTTCATCAGTGGTTCAAACTGCTTTGTCCACCGCTTACGAGATGGCAATCTAAGGGCAGTATGAAGGACTGATGGCTGCTAGGTGTTGTGGTTGACATTGTACACGACAGCTGGCCATTTTTCTAGTGCGAGTTGCCACTAAATGCCAGGACTGATGGCTGCTAGGTGTTGTGGTTGACATTGTACACGACAGCTGGCCATTTTTCTAGTGCGAGTTGCCACTAAATGCCATCAATTAAGTTTTCCAGAAAGTTATAGATCGGGTGTGCAAAGTGCTCGTTTCTCTCCCGCATGGCAAAAAGTTTTAGTTAGTCACTTGGGGCACTGCTATGTGCCTCTTGTTATTTTCAGGCCTTAAACTATAGGTTCATCTCTCTCTCTTTATATATAAGTAGGTTGACCCGTTTACGACCGGTTAAAGACCTGCTTCACTCGGTCTCAACGTGGTTAAATGTTTTTAATTTCAAGAAATAGAATTTCAACCCTAGGCACCACTTGGCTTGGCTCACTCAATCTTAGTTATAGGATAGTAAAGGTGAAGTATAGATGGTCAAACTCTATTTTCAATATATGGTCTTTCCATATTTGTGAATTGTAAAGAGCACATAATTTTGGTAGGCAGAGAGCAGAGATAGGTGGGTGGGCATGTGGGCATGTTGTGTGTGTGCACGCGTGCATGCATCACAGCAACACAAAGCATCCATAGACGTGCACATAGACGCGTTTTTGTAACTTTAAAAAAAACTTATGAATGCATCTATTTGTGTGTCTATTAGCGTATCTACAGACCCGCATCTATAGGTGCATCTATATAACAGACAGGCACGCATATAGATGCGCTATTAGACACTTTGTAGAAACTTAAAAAAAAACAGAAAGACGCATTCATAGATGCACTTATAGACCCTCTATATAATTTTTTTAATAAAAAAAGTAGAATTTTGTGTGGTTGAACAAAATGTTGTGTATGTTGTGTATGCTATGTGGTTACAAGAATCCCTTTTCCATAGTATGTAATTCAATTCTTATAGCCAACCGCATTTTAATTAGCATAGTTGGCATTTTAATTAGCACGATTCCAAGCACGTCTATAGCCGATGATTACTATTCTGAATAAAACATTACAACTCCAAAACGTTTAGTTCACAAGGCATTCATTGATAGAACATTGCACAAGGAAATTGAAAGCCAAAAAAATAAAAGGAGTGTATGTTAATTCATAGCCCAAAAAGTGCTTATATGTACATATAGCACGAAGAACACCATATTAGGAAATTTAGGAGTTTTTGAATACTTTGGGAATTCTAAAATGAGAAAAATCCTGTTAAGTTTGGGACTTTCGTTAAAATGGAACTCTCCATGAAATAGTATGATGATCGTGTTTATGAAATAAAATATTCATTTACATGGTATGAAATTGACAATACTGATATTGGTGGTGTTTATAAAACACCGTTTGAAAGGCTTCCATAATTTGTTACATCACAAAGACCCCTCCTTTGACAAAATACTCATATTGGTGGTTTTCAAAATAAACTATTATTTGTAAGGCTTGCATAACATTTTGACATCACAAAGATGCCTCCCCAGAGAATCGTTAAATTTCTTGGGAGTTTGTTGCATGTCTTAGTGGGACTTTTATTTTTTTGGGGAGTTTAGCACTCATATGCATCCATGCAAACACAAGCCTTATCTATAGTCTCCCATCTCTTAAGATCCTTCGTGTCGCACATCCAAAATTTATCCTAGCACCTTGAATATAGTTCTTTATCTGTAGCATTTGGCAAACAAAAACTAGTGCCCAGTATTGTATAAGTACCTTTTCTTGTAATTGACTAATGTCCTATTTATATCTATAGCACTTTGTCCATCTCCAATCCATATTGATACAAAGTAGCATCACCCCTCAATCTCACTTGACCCTTCCACCTCATCAAAGAGCTGCAAGTTTTCCATGCCATTATAGTCACGGCTACTAAATATGAACCCAAAATCTTTACAGGACCAGAGCTTGTCATACCATGGCATATCCAACCCCTTTCCCCTTGGCCTTCTCTAGAAACCATTACGCAAGGTTTGCATCTGATTGTCGAAGAAGCAAAAAATCACCTTTCTTGACATCCATGCTTGGCTTAAATGCATCTTTGGGCCATTTGCGTGAAGGCCCATGTCTATAGTGGTATTTGCTCTGCATTCTTCTCCACAATGTCTCCCATGATTGCTCTTCCCATCTCAGTGTGATGCCAATCTTTCCTTAAAACCCCTTTGTTCCAATGGATGGCTCTCTGCACATCTTGCTCATACTACACTGTTCACTTATAAAATGAGGCCTTTGGGAGTCGTATATCTCATACCATGCCATTGCACACACATCCTTTCCATTAATAAAAAATTATATGTTATTGTACCCACACTATAAACAAAATTTGATGAGTCATAAATATCGTAGTTAGTCCGTGATTCTGAGTTTAAGATCCAAAAAGTCTTAAATCTCACTTATTGCTTCTCGACTAGTGAGTTGACTGTAATTGAAACAATACAACGTCTGTGCTCAACAGATAACAGGATCTCATATGCAAGAGAGAAAAGCACATAGTATGGAGAATCAAAATATTTAAAAGCGAGTATTTTTATATGCCGCAATCTTGTGTGTTTCTCTTATCATCAATCCGTTGTGTTCGAAAATGCTTGCCCTCACACCATATAGCATTGAACATAGTGCACTACACCAAGAAAAAATCAATTAAATAAGCAATCTAAATTATTGAAAGCTCCTAACTTATGCATAACATTCTATATACTGACCTTGCTCATGCATCCCCTAGCATACTCCCATTCTTCCATTGTGATATGCATCCCCTCGTCTTTCTCTGCTTTCTCCATTTCATCAAGTAGCCAATCCACATGAATATCCTTTGGAAGTGCTCTTAGATACTGAGGGTATGGCACACGAGATCCATGGTGTGTACGAAAGAGGGCCCTTTCTTCTTGTCTTCTTGCCTTTGCATCCTCGTATCTTGTCACCCATCTTTTTATCACATCACTATTAAGCATGCAATAGAGGTTGATACTATTATGCAACTCCCTGTCTATTAGAGGTCATCCTTAGGTCTTCATCATCTCTCCATAGTCGTGGGAGAGAGCTATCCACATCAACAAGAAACTCAGAAATATATACAAGTGACTCTTGCACCAACCAACCCTCGGCCATGCTACCTTCGGGTCTTGCATTTTGTCTCACAAAGCCCTTCAAGGTCTTCATGAAGCGCTCGAGGAAGAACAACCATCGTGCATGTATAGTACCACATATAGCAATCTCATCCACCAAATGCACTATAAGATGTAGTTGGCTTGTGAGAATAGAACGTGGAAATGTCTCCTCCACTAAACAAACCACCTCCACTGACATAACTCGAGCATATTCAAGTATGGTGGGATCTATTTCCTTTGAGCTCACATACCTAGAAATGAAAAAGTACAGCATATTAGCAATATGCATTCAAACTTGCATGGAGCATTGATACGCATCATATTTTGTATCATGTAAAGTACCTCACAAGCTCGCCCATCTTGTAAATACAATCTTTCACATCCTTCGATGCACTACATGAAATGCTAGTAGGTAGTATGAACTGAATCCATGAGGAGGTGGTTGATTAGTTGCTTATAATTATTCACTCACAAATTTGAAAGGAAAAAGATATTATGCACATAAAATACTTACTTGGAGCATCTTGTGCCAATCATGAGATTTCAAGCCATATAATTGCTCTACACCTCTTTTCTTGCTCTTTGTAAAGGCTCCCTTCAAACACCTCATGCATCCAATGGGAGTACGAATTGTAGTAATAGCGTGCTTCACCATCGCCATCTCTAGCTTTGATAACATCCACGGTGCACGAGGTTAAAAAACATGCCCATTTGGTCTCTCTTGTGGCCAAGCTTCACGCATCCTCCCTGTGGTACGTAGATCCTCCCTTATGCCTGCGGAATTTCGTGTCCCATTCAAATGCTCCCAAATGGTAGATGCCACATTCTTGAAGATATGCATGGGATCAAGCAGGTGATTGATCTTAAGGTGGGACCCATATGGTAAACGATAAAAGATGGAGTATTTAAACAAAATTTGGTGTTAGCGGGCAATCTTTATTTCCAGCCAATATAGCACACAATAGTTACAAACCCTTACTGGCTCATGCCAAGTGGTGGAGTCGTGGAACCGTCCCAAATTCTCATCCAATCTCCCATGGTGAGTGATTGTGGGAGGACTTCATTCCAAGGGGCAACATATCTAGGATGATCAGGTGGGAGAAATTGATGGTGATTCTCATAGATGACCTTATTCAATGTGTCTACCCATGAGGCAACTAGCAAAGGACCACAAACAGGACATGCATGATAACCCGATGTAGTGAGACCTGAACAATAGACGCAATTAAGAGTTGAAGGTGAGTTTAGGGTGCCACATCCTTTGCCTATTCATAATTAGAAGTGCAATGCTTACCTGAACACTCACCATAGCCTGGGAAGTCATGCATCGTCCACATTAAGACTGCTTTGCAGTTGAAGTCTCGTGATGAGGGAGGCCTGCTCACATCATGCACCTCGATACCTCTCCAAAGTATCTCTAGCGCGTCAGTCAAAGGCTCCAAATAAACATCAGGATTTTTGACTTTATGTTTCCCTGGAATTAGAAGGGACAGCATAACATGTCCTTTCTTAATAGCCATAGAGGGTGGAAGATTATAATTCACCAATATCACTAGCCATACACTATAAGAGGTGATTTTGAGACCAAATGGGTTCACACCGTCCATACCCAATCCAAGTCTCAAGCTCCTAGGTTCTTCCTTGAAGCTTGGCCATGTGTCTTCAATATGCTTCCATGCAGGAGAGTCCGCGGGAGTTCTCCACTTGCCATCGGTTGATCAATGGGAGGAATGCCATGACATGAGCTCTGCAACAGATTTGCACTTGAACATATGTTGGATTCGAGGGATTATGGGAAAATGTCACAGAACCTTACGAGGCACGTCCAAAGTTTTGAGATCTGCTCTATATCTTGCCTCTCCACAAGTAGGACACTATCTTGCATCCTTATGTACTCCACGAAACAAAACGCAATCGTTGACACATGCATGGATGCGCTTGTAATCTAATCCTCCAAGAGAGGTCACATGTTGCCTTGCCATATCTCTTGAGGTCGGTAATTTATTCTCCCTTGGAAGCATTTTACACAATAGCCTGCACGTGAAGACCATAAATGAGGAAAAGCGTTCGAGTAATTGACCCACTAGCATAATTCACCATGTTTGCAAAATAGACTTTAAAGCTTACTTGAGTAATGCATTCAAACTTGCATTGCTCCATCCATAGATGGTTTGCAAGTTTAGTAACTCAAGGGAGGCACGTAGAACAGAGAATGTGCACCCCTCAAACAGTGGAGTTGATGCTGCAGTAAAAAGATCTCTGTAGCAACTACTTCAGCCCAATAATAATCTGGCAGGTCTTTTTTGTTGAGCATGGCACAAGATACCTCTCCAATATGCCTGTTTTTCCTTTCTACAAGTCCATTTTGCTGTGGGGCATGACTGCATGAATATTGCTACTTTATGCCATGCTCCTGCAGGAACCTTGCAAACTCATTTGAGAGGTACTCTCCCCCTCCATCTGACCTTAGGCATTTTATTTGCAAGCCTGTTTCTTTTTCAACCATAGCTTTAAAAGCTTTGAAATGCCCAAACACTTCACTTTTCTTTTTCATAAAATACACCGAAACTTTTCTGCTGTAGTCATCAATAAAAGTGACAAAATATGACAGCCTCCAATAGATGTAGCTTTAGTAGTCCACACATTAGAGTGGATTAATTCCAATGGCCTCTTACTCTCTTGAACATGTCTAGGAAATGGTTTCCTTGCTTGTTTTCCAAATTGACAGGCTTCACATACCTTATGCATTTCTGCAACCTTGAACTTAGGCAATCCCGAAACAATATTTTGGGCCTGCATTAATTTAAGTCGCTGTACATTAACATGACCAATGCGTTTATGCCAGATATCAATATCTGCAACTACACCGGTCCCATGTGCAAACATTGCTACACTCAATTCAGGCATGTCCACATCCAACGTAAACATCCTGTCCTTCTTCTTCCCTTTTGCTAACAAGCAACCTTTATTTTTCATATCCTCAACAAAGCATCCATGAGGATTAAATCTGACCTACAAGCCCTGCTCAACCATTTAACCAATAGAAAACGGGTTCTTGGTGATATTCAAGACATGAAATACATCAGATAGGTATTTCATTTTCCCATCCTGCATATAGACAAAGGAATTTTACCAATCTACACAATAGGATGTGTAGTATCATCACCAGTCTCCATGAATCTTGGTCTTTCCATTTTCCTTGCATCTTGCATCCATTCTACATGACCTATCATGTGGTTTGATGCACCTGAGTCAACATACCACACATCATTGCTTTTTTCTGCGCTTGTCACAGAATTGGTCATGTGCTGCACCACAAACAAATGCTCATTTCTATCATCACCCTGTCTACTAGAGGATGCATAATTGCCTTGCTATAATTTTCTAGTCATGATGTCATTCTACTTTTTATAGTAGTCTATAACCATATGACCCATTACCACAGTAGTAGCATTCAACATTGCTGTTTGCATTTTGGCCTCTTTGCCATCCACCACGACCTCTTTGGCTCCCCCTGCCTCTAAGGTTACCATGTCCTCCTCCATAGGACTGGTTTTCTTGAATTTGCTACATATTCTGATTTCTACCATGGCCTCCAGATCGGCCTGCTCTACCTCTGCCTCTACCACTTCGAGCATTTGAGTAGAAGATAGTTTCTTTTGAAGTTCCTCCTGAAGAAGATGCACCACCATTTCTCTGCTCTTCAGAAATTAGAAGAGTAATCAACTCCTCAAAATCAGGAAATTTTTCACGGACGGCAATGAATGTCCAGAATTGTGCATAATCCTTTCCTAGACCATTTAAGGTCATAGAAATTAAATCATCATCTTCCACTGGTGACCCAATTGAAGCAAGTGCATCTGCAATCATCTTCACCTTCATGTGGTAGTCATTGATGCTCATATTTTCTCTCTGCACATTATGCAACTCTTGCTTGAGCTGCATTTTCCTAGCTTGCATATTTGTGCTATATATTTTTGTCAAAGTATCCCATGCCTCCTTCGGTGTGCTTGCATCTTGAATATGCATAATCATAGAATCTGAAATACTGATAGACAGCTAGTACATAACTTTTCTAGCTCTCTCATGCCAGCCTTTAAATGCCTGCATCTCTTGTTGATTGGGAACATTAGGAATAATTGGTTCTTGTTCAGCTCCACTAATGAACTCCCAATAGCCTTTACCTTAAGGAAATTCGTCATTCTAAACTTCCATGCTTGGAAGTTGTTCTTGTCAAGCTTTTCGGTGACTATCTGTGAAAGAGCATCAGACGCCATTACAGAACACTGCAAAAATATTCTATCACTACAGAAAACACAACTTCTCCCTCACAAGGGCAAATCCACGAAACTGACAAAAGTGGTATTTGACCACACTGTCACTTCTTAGTGACAATTTTTGCATCAACAGGCAATAAGAATGATTCTGTCACTCCCAATATCTTTGTGCACATGCATACAATGCAATTTTTACGGTGACTTTTCACCGACGTGCAGAACAGTGATCACATAGCAAAAACAGGGCACTTTTCTGAGTGCCTATGAAAAATTTCGCCACCACAACGGGCCCTGAAATGGCCTCGAATCAAAAAAATAATGTCACCAAGGCCTTCACCCTTTTCCTGCAGCATATACTGCCCTCTTGCTACATTGCAAAGGGCATCCCAATCTGAGACAATGCACTCTTGCACTTTTTGGGTGTTCTACATACAAACATTTGCTCCCAAACTCGAAAAAGGAAAGCAACACTGATCCTCATTCTAAACTTCCATGCTTGGAAGTTGTTCTTGTCAAGCTTTTCGGTGACTATCTGTGAAAGAGCATCAGACGCCATTACAGAACACCGCAAAAATATTCTATCACTACAGAAAACACAACTTCTGCCTCACAAGGGCAAATCTACGAAACTGACAAAAGTGGTATTTGACCACACTGTCACTTCTTAGTGACAATTTTTGCATCAACAGGCAATAAGAATGATTCTGTCACTCCCAATATCTTTGTGCACATGCATACAATGCAATTTTTACGGTGACTTTTCACCGACGTGCAGAACAGTGATCACATAGCAAAAACAGGGCACTTTTCTGAGTGCCTATGAAAAATTTCGCCACCACAACGGGCCCTGAAATGGCCTCGAATCAAAAAAATAATGTCACCAAGGCCTTCACCCTTTTCCTGCAGCATATACTGCCCTCTTGCTACATTGCAAAGGGCATCCCAATCTGAGACAATGCACTCTTGCACTTTTTGGGTGTTCTACATACAAACATTTGCTCCCAAGCTCGAAAAAGGAAAGCAACACTGATCCTCTTACCAAGACACTGTGAAATTGGTTTGCTTTCTTGAGCTCCTTACCATGAACCCAGCTCTGATACCATGTGAAGAGAGTGGGAGAGAAGTAAGGAGTCTCACTTGCAGCTTTCTCACATTTACAATGGGGGAATACACACAAAGGTGGAGGCTGAAAACAGTTTTCCTCTTCTTAGTTGTGAAAGCCAAAAGAACTCTCTCTTAGTACAAAAGGAATAGGTGAACCCTATATGTGGGTCTCAAACCAAACTCAGCTAACCTAGGTGGCATACTAACTGAGCCACTAACTAGAGTACATAAAGATAGCTGTCATCCAGCTATTATTCATGGGCGGTGTACCAACCGCATCT
Source organism: Dipteris shenzhenensis (assembly GCF_047967505.1). Classification (NCBI taxonomy): domain Eukaryota; kingdom Viridiplantae; phylum Streptophyta; class Polypodiopsida; order Gleicheniales; family Dipteridaceae; genus Dipteris; species Dipteris shenzhenensis. The sequence goes on along the minus strand of NC_141603.1, from coordinate 33,851,251 downwards.
ACAGCTAACAAGTCAGTGACATAAATGCACAACGGTCATCCTGGCATATCATGAGTGGAGCTCGATATCTCAACAGATGAACAACTTAGCTCCATTACACCTTTTTACACCATAAGAGCGGTACTACCTAATCAAATTGAATTAGGAATTGACAATTCCCTTGATCTTAATGAGATAGATATGACTCCATCTCAACTTTGGGTAGAGCTAACATCAACATGTGCAATGTGCCAAATACAGGCCACAATAGATGGGCGATTAAGCCACAACCTCATCTCCTAGGAAACATTAAAGCATCTCGTCCAAGTACAACTTCAAGTATGTGATTCTGAAATTCAATCCATAGAGGGTACCTATATTAAGGTTATTGGTTCTTTAATGTTAAATGTTTCCTTTGACAATTACATTGTGCCTTGTAAGTTTTTTGTAGCCCCTGTAGGTACTGTTATGGATAAAATTGTCTAAGGAAAAAGGCATTAATATGTGTGTGTGTTTGTATGTGTGGCAATAGTATAATAAAATATGGTGTGCATAGGGCCCAGGGTTGAGGTGGCAGGGCATGACCATGTGCCACCCTTCCACGTAAGAGGACCCATAAGGTGTGTTGTACATAATCCATGGTAGTAATATTATAAAATGTAAGGTGGCATGGCTCCTCCATGTGCCACCCCTCCACCTAGGCTGCATTTAGTGAGATATGGCTCAAAGTCCATGGGAGAAGTAATATAAAATAGGTGGACATGATATTATATTGGGTTATTCCCTCCATATAGGATAGGCCCATGTGGGGGAGGTATAGATAGTCCAAGGATGCAAGTTAAATAATGGGGAAAGTAGGATGAGAAGGCAAGATTCCTTGTGCCAACCCTCCACTTGTCCTCCTAGAGGTTTGAACATATTATAAAATTGGGAGAGACCAAGGGAGTATCATAGACTTGAGATATGGGGCTTGATTTATGTAAAAAAATGAGGCAAAGGGTTGTCGCACACAATTGAGAGTGCGTAACTACCTAGCCCACATGGGAGACTTTTCCACACACACCATACATGTGGGAGGATGCATTTATTGGGAGAGACCCCCTCTCTTGGCTATAAAAGGAGGGGGCTATTCCTTGAGGAGACACGCTCATCCTTGTAAAGCCACCTAGCTAGTACTTTGATATTTCCCTCTCATCCTTTGTTTTAAATAAATCATGGTCCTCTTCCCTTGATGTCTCCATCTTTACATTCCTCCTCCCATCATGTACATGCTTCTCTTCCCCCTCTCCCTTTCCCCTTGTGCCATAGTCTCCCTCTTCATTCCCTCCCCTTCTAATCCCATTTTCCCTCCCATGATAACGTTTCGCCCTCACGTTCTCCTTTCCTCTATGGCCCTTGAGCGTCGCCATGCATAGTGTCTAGCCTCTTGTTCTAATTTCTTTTCCGGCAAACAGAAATGGTGTGGCTGCTGGGATCAAAATCTCCACAGCTAGTGGTATGAAATCTATTACTTCTATGACTGGGTGTGGCACTGCGGCCTCTTCCGTGCACAGTTCTCTTCTTTTATGCCTCTAAACTGTGTGCCTCCCTATCTCTACAACTGCAAAACCTCCCTGCTTCTGCACTTTCAGTCTGCCTGCTTTTTCTGCTCACGGTTCCTACGTGTATTCTGGCCGGTGAATGTTCTGCTCGTACCGGTCGCACCTGCAAAAACTGTATCATCTATGCTCCTTCAGATTTCTTGTGTGCGCATTCAATTCGTGCGTCTACTGTGTTCACCCACGCGATAGTTTTCTGGGCTGCTACGTCTTCTAGTCGTGGACAGTTTTTTGAGTTTCTGCAAAACTGTAACAGCAGATCTCGTGCCCCCCTCTCTCTTCTCTTTCTCTTCTCCTTCTCCTCTCCTCTCCTCTCTTTTTATTAAAGAATAGGATTTGAACCCAAGACCTCCCCCTTCACAAAAAGGGAGACTTATCATTGGGCCAACAAGTTGGAAGTGATGAAAATGTAATGATTTTTATTTATATATTGAAATCTCGAGAACTGTAACTCTCTAACAGTGGGGAGTTTACTCTTGTTGTAAAAAGCAAAAGTACTTCATTTCATGTGCTCTATTCACATCTCCTACTAGATCACTGATTCGGAACTTTTCCAAGTCCACTTCACGGACGCACGCCACACGAGGAGGGTGGATATTTATGTCGCTTCTCGACGCATTTAAGGATTTGGTGCCTAGTCCTCCGCGCCTTACGGCTACCAATGCACGAGATCTATTCCTTGATCTTCATGTCGACCTTCAACGGCTGATTGTCCAGTGCATTGTTCAAGGAGATGACAGGTGGGATGATACACCATGGATGATTCATGGTGAAGAACTACTGATACGCTAGGAGAACTTTGATTTTAATTCTACTCATTGTGCGGTGATCGAACTACTTGCTACTTCAGCGGTAATTAAAACGGTGTCCTTCATCGAAGGGTGGGATGCTCCCCAAGCTTGGGGGGAGATTTGGCGCATCTGCTTGTTAATTCCTGTGGATAAGCTCGTCCTAAATAGTTTATTCTCAATCTCACAATAAAGGTTTCTAGGCCTCGTCTATGGTTGGTAATGTTTCGACCAAGGAATCCATTTGTACCTAATCAACCTTTTGTGCCTCATTTCGAGATTCAAGTTGTAATTCTTTTTGGTCTAAAGATAAACTATCAACAAAGGATTGCAAGTTTATTTGGTGCTGAACATTTGGCTCAAGTGATGAATTCTCCCCACATTCTCCTTCTACCTATCCTGGACTACCAATTTGAAGAGGTAAAAATTCAGCATATCCCTCGAGCTCGAAATCTAGTTGCTGATTTCTTGGCACGTGAAGCTTGTACTTCAATCATGCATGACACGAGTGGAAGCACCACCCCAACAAAGCTGCAAGCCACGAAGGAGGGTGATCATTTGTAAGGAATGCAAAGGTTGTGGTCATCATGAAACTTAGTGTTGGGCATACTTGATACAAGTTCACCGACTTCGGAAGATCATCAAAAAGGTCCTCAAGGACATTGCTCAAAAGAAGGATGCCAGACCGCACACCCCTTGAAGAAATAGCATGGTGACTACAAGAACTGGAAGAGCTGAAGGTGATGTGCAAGCTCTCCAACTATTGACATTTGTCATGGCATTCTTGTTTGCCTTGATGAACAACCTCATGCAGCGCCACGTCTCTAACCCTCGCTTGTAAAGATGGATGTGATATCATGAGGGTTGATCCTTTTAAGATTGTCTATGTGCTATTCTATGCTGAAGATTCTTCCGGTGTAGTATTTCACAATACACCAGTCACACCCTACCCTGCCGATGTGTGCTTTGTGGATGTATCTTCAGCTGATTTTCAACTCAAGCTTCCTCTTTCTATTGTTTGTCCATAGATAAGCCTCATCTTGCCTCTCTCTTTTCCATCTTCCAAGCATGGCTGACATTCCCGTGTTTTGTGGATGGGTGGAAGAAAATCCAAAGGAGTATCTTGTGGCCTTCAAGCGCCGTTGTGTTTCTCTCAACTTTCTTACTAAAGACAAATGGCTGTTGGTTCTTCCCACATTTCTAGAGGGTTTGGCTCAAGTGTGGTATGAGAAGCAAGTCAAAGACATTTGCCAAAGCTAGCCAAGGTTGACAACAGCGATGATTGAGTATTTCGGCAAAGAAGAGGAACCAGAGAATGTGTACCTGAAGGTGGCAAACTTGAAGCAGTCAGAAGGTGAGATGGCGCATCGATATGTGGATCAAGCGAATGATGCTCCTGGACCGTTTAATTGCCACATAGGAGGACAATGCCGGATTTTGAACTGGAATGACTCAGCATGTGCTGGGCTACCTTGTAGCAGGAGCAAGTGATGAATTCCACCTCAAGCTTAAATGGGAGAATCCAGAAACTATGGCGCTAGCACATGAGATTGCTCAAAAGTTTGATAAAGTTCAGTCTGACCCCGCTTCAAAGAAGACGATTGTCCCTCCGCAACCCCTCAATTCTTGCAACAACAACCTGGGGGGTCTAACTCTGGGGCATACCCCCACCCCTCATCAGGGATGTATCCACCGCCTCCACCTCAAATGTATGGTCCTCCCTTAGATGCTTACCCTCAACAAGGTGTATATTCTCACCCTCCGCCTTGAAGATTTCCCCGGCCTCGCCCATGAGCCCCCCTCCTTTCTGCTCCCTCGGCCCCTCTAGCTAAAGAGGCCCCCCCTGCAATAGAACCCAGAGTCAATGACCTAGCCAAGGCCCTGAATGAGATCTTCGGCTTGAGATGGTGGGCATCAGAAATCAAGCCAACCGCCCTCCAAGAGACCGTGCCAATGTTGTATGCTACGAGTGCCACCAGAAGGGTCATTATTGCATGGAATGCCCCAATATTCCAAGGGTGAATCTGGCACTAAGGATTCTGATGTAGAGATACTTGACCTCAGGAAAAGAAGTCATACCACCTCAGACCCCTCTCCAAACCGTGGACCGGGCCACCCTACGAAGAAGGTGTCCTTCTCAGAGCCCTCAGATGCTGAGATGGCAGACCCACCAACAGAGAAGACTAAAAGATCACGTAGGAGTAAGTGGTCGAAGACTGTGGAGCACACTTTGAGGAGTTCCACTATATCCCAAAGAACATGTGCTTGCATATTCTGCCTCCAGTTGTAGGTTCACATGGTACTTGTTGGATATGTCCTCGAATGGTGCCATGAGTACTTGAAGAGAGGTATCAATGATGCAGGCTAAAATGTAGGCGAGAGCTGGCAAAGATGGAGTAGTGAGAGGGAGAGAGTAGCAAGGAAGAGGGAGGAGGAGAAGAAGATGAGGGCAAGAGGAAGAGGAGAAGAGTAGGGCGACAGGTGTAGAAGGGAGGGAAGGAGCTGCTATAGAAGGGAGGAGGAGGGCAGAGATGCTACAAGAGGGAGGAGGAGGGGAGAGATTTTGCAGGAGGGAGGAGCAGAGGAGAGGGATCCTAGGCGGCTAGAGAAGGAGGGGAGAGGAAGAAGGGAGGAGGAGCCAGAAGGAGGAGGAGGGGAGAGGGAGGAGGGAGGAGGAGGAGCAAGACGGAGGAGGAGAGAGGAGGAGGGAGGGGGAGGGAGGGAGAGGGAGAGGGAGAGGGAGAGGGAGAGGGAGAGGGAGAGGGAGGAGGAGGAGAGAGGGAGGTAGGGAGGGAGGGAGAGAGAGGGAGGGAGGGAGGGAGATTCGAAATTTGAAATTCAAATTCCAAAAAGTGGCCCCCTCCCCTCATTGATGGGGGGAGAGGTGGGCTCAAATATGGGCTTAACCCACCTAGGTTGGGCTGGTTAGGCCTCTTTGGGACCCTCCAAGCCCCTTGCATTAGCCCACTAATCATTCCATAATCCATTCCTTATGAGGCCCTTTTAAGACCCCAATTCTCCCCTAATGAGTAGTAAGTAGGAGAAACACACATATACTTAAGCATAAATTAATATAATTGATGGCATTGCATTTGCATCTTCAACATAGGTGGTCATTTATTAGGATTCTTTGGATCCAATACGGTGGTACGTGGTCCAAGTTGCTCCTCAAACCTCTCTCTCTCTCTCTCTCTCTCTCCCTCCCTCCCTCCCTCCCTCCCTCCCTCTCTCTCTCTCTCTCTCTCTCTCTCTCTCTCTCTTTGATGTTTAGAAATGAATTCAACTAAGAATTAAGGAACAAATCTCTCTCTCTCTCTCTCTCTCTCTCTCTCATTCCAAGACATCAACTCTTGGTATTTAACTTAACCATATTTTGGTATATAACTTGGTGTCATTTAATGTCCCATTAACACTTGGCACACTGAATCTCGTTGAAATTCCTAAATGTAAACCCACCATTAGAAGGTGTCATTTCATAGTGTCGGAATACACTTGAATCTTCCTCTCGCGCATCATCTCATGAATTGAATACTATGTAGTTAATTCTAACCAGAGCTTGGTGCAATACCAAGATACCAACAACCCCCATACACAGCTTCTATTTACATCCCTAAGTAGAAACTACTTACAAATCAGACTTTATTACTATGAATAAATTTGACTGGAATGCAATGGATGCATGATTATTTGGAGATGCCAACTTGAATTCATAGACGTTTAATTTCAAAAACTCAAAGATACTAGATAATTAATTTTTTAGCTACTAGTATTCATTAGATGCATGATTATTTGGAGATGTCATCAGATTGGCATTTGGCTTGAATTTAGATTTATTTAAGGCAAATCAAGTTTATATTAATTGAAGGCAACTCATGATTCTTGGGAGATGCCATTGGCCTAGTATGTGTGATTAGATCCGCTCACCTCAGCTTGGCCATTGGATGATTCGGATTGCTTGGCTTCAGCATGGCTAAGCAACAATAAATGGATATGCACATTCCAGGCATGTAGAAACTGCACTGCGAGCCATGGAAGCCGGCAATTCTCTCTTGAACTACATGGAATCCCTTCTGTGTATTGCCAAGCCCCTTGATGGTCATGACCGTGCAGCCATCGAGGGAGCAAAGCAAGGCAAGGCAATCATTCCTGGATGAAACACCATTCGTCTCTCTGCCCTCAACTCTCTCTCTCTCTCTCTCTCTCTCTCTCTCTCTCTCTCTCTCTCTCTCTCTCTCTCTCTCTCTCTCTCTCTCTTTCTCTCTCCCTCTCTCCCTCTCTCTCTCTCTCTCTTCACTCCCCCTCGCTTAATGTGTCACTCTCCCCTCTCTCAGCTTAGCCATCTCTCTTCTCTCTTTGCCTAATCTCTCTACCTCAATCTCCCTAAACTCTCTCTCTCAAGTGTCACTCTCTTGGACCCTCAAGCCTCCCTTTCCCCTTCCTCATATACTCGTTGATGGTAGCAATTTGGAAACTTTTGGACTGTTGTGCCTTAGAACCTTCCCGATTTTTTGGAATCGCCGCGATTGCCTTAATTTTATGCCCGATTAATTTACAATTGTCTAGATTTTTCCTTAGCTTAATCTGGTAATCCCCTCTTGTGTCCACAGCTAATTAATTAATACCTGTATCTATTGACTAGGGGGGCCTATGTGGTCCAAAAAGCCCCAAAATTTGTCACACTCGGCTACACCCAATAATGCCTTGATGATGCCTTGACCCCGTTATTTGGTACTTTTTAGATATTTGCTTTAATATATGGGTGGTTTTTGAAATCTATGAAGGGTTCTCAATGTATACTTTATATATTGCTCTTTTTTTATTTTAGATTTGTTTCATGTGTTGGATAGAACTTAAATGGCTAAATATGTAGCTCATTGTAGGGTTTGGGATGCTAACATACTTGTAATAATAGTAGTATGATTTATTACACCATTGTTGTATATATTGTTAAGTGATTACCGATCACTATGTTACTTCACACCTTAATTCTAGAAATGTTGGAACAAAGAAATATCATTGAAGATGCTTAAATGGTTTTAAACTCCAAACCAACTTATGGATTGATACTATGGACACTTTGCCTTTGTGAATTTCATATTTGGTACGCAGTTGTATGTATTACTAGTTATATGGCTAGATAAAGTGTTCATTAAGGGGCACAAGATCGATATAAGATGTAGCTTTCTACATCCATCTTGCCACAAGGAAGAGAGGTTGCAAGGCTTGAGATGAATCTTTCATGTCCAACAACCAACGCAAGAATATGCATACACGATGGAAGTTTCGTCACATCATAATAGCCCACATTTGAAATTATCTAAGTAAACTACCACAATTCAATGTTCCACATACATGGAGCATATAGTTATGTCTAATGCAAGCTAATAAAAGCGGATTTGGAGAAATAATGATGCCAAATAATGGAAGGATACCATAATTTAGTGTTAAACTAAGCAACCCATTTCTTAAAATGCTAATTTTTTATTAAACAATCATAAGATCTAGAAGCTCAGTGTACAAGAATGTAGTAGAAAGTGTTATACAAACGAATGGAAGGAGAAATGCCTCGGTCTTACTAGAAGGGACAAAGGAAAGAAAGATTGAAAGCCTAAGCTTGAAGCTACAACCCCCTCAATGACAACTCTAAGATTGAAAGCTACGAGAACCCCCTTATTTTGTGCAAACTAGATTACAAACACTTATTTCATTAATTTTGGACTCATATGTCTACTTTTGGACTATTCCTTAAAATCCTTCCCAAATGAAAAGTTTACTTTATGAAAATGTCATTCGAGAATCAAATGTTTACTTTCTGGCACTATCATTTCCACATAATACATTTCAAAATATCTCTCTATAATGTTGCACTATTAATGCAAAAACTACTATTAAATCCTGAATTTGTATTTCTTGTTTATAAGAATCGTATTCTTAAATTAAAAAATCCGAGTTATTAGTTTAAATCCATGAAAAACCATGCTATTGAGGATTCACAAAATTTTAAAAATGTATACACAAGAGACCTGCAAGACTCTTTTTACTTTCAATGTAGAAAACTATAACACTCTTGAATATTCAAAAAATTAAAAGGTTTATATAGACATGAGACATGATGGAAGCCTCTTTTGTACTCCAAAAAATAGCAATAGCTATGCTTGCAATTTTACATTATCATAAATTTTACAAGAAATATTGCTCTGAATGAGTCTTTGTACAAAGGATCTCCTGTCGCATTTTCAATAATTTATTTTTTCCTTTACAGTGAGTTTAGTACAAATAGGTGATGCAAACATTTGCTTGTTTAAATGTCCTTTCTATCATCATAGAAATGAGCAACCCAAACAGTACTACACATGGATCCTATTGCAACGTTTAAGTATCGATGTTTAGCACGTGTAGGGCACTAATCGTCAATATTGGAAGCGCATCTCGTAAAGCATCGCTATATAGCGACTTTAGGTAAATATTGCTATATAGCAACCATTTCTAAAGTCACTATATAGCGATGTTTATCAAAATTGTAAGTGTCACTATATAGCGACACTAAGATACTTTTTTATAGCGACGTTTTTCAGAGAGCCTTTTTTCTCATCTAGACCTTAAAAGTTAGTTTTTTCCAATGACAATTTTTTTTAAATTTTCATTCATATTTGATCTTTTGAGAGAATAAAAGTATGAGAGCATGTACATTAAGCCTTTGAAGCTCATATATTCATGTCCAAGTTTGAGATGAAAAAAATTCAATGAAGAGCATTTACATTAACTGCTTCATCTTAAGCCAAGCCTATCCCTAACTCTATACCGAGTTGATCTCCTATATCATCATCATACTCTAGCATCGTATGTTTACCTAAAAGTACTTGATCATCTTCTTCAATAAAGTGTGGTGATTCTTGATGATCATTGTCTTCTTCCCTAATATCATGATCTCCATCTTCCTCCCATGCGATGTCATTATGCGCATCTTCCTCTTCGCTCATATTGTGATCTTCATCTTCTTCGCTAGATTCATCGGGATCAATTGGATCCGGCATTGGTAGTGGCATCTCTATATCCACATATCCACATCTCTATCTTCAAAATTTTTCTTACTTCGTGGTGCAACTTGCATCACATACCACCATCTTAGATCAGAATGATTCGGATGAAAAACCACCTATATTGAAGATCCAAATTTCGTCAATTATATATATGAGATTATGCTTAAATACTGTATCAATGGATCTTTAAAAACGAAAGCTTCGATTAATTAAATCATTAGTATGCACCTACTCATAGTGCTCGGAAAGAACAAAAGTATCACCTTCATCGGTCCAATGTTTGGTGGAGACTATTGCAAATAAACCGCTACTATCTTTTCTCACTGTCACATGGGGACCATTGTAAATAGTTCTAAATCATTGGGGACTATTGTAAATGGTTCTAAACTATTTTACATCAAGAATGAAAATACTAAATTGTCTAAAATCAACTTCATAGATTTCACATATGGTTCCACAATAATCCAACTGTGAGGAGAGAAGATTGGCATCTAAAGCACTTGCTCGACTATCTTGTGTGAAGTTAGCCATGACTCCACAATCATATGTGACTCTCTTTGAATCGATGCGTTCCACATGAAAATGTCATCCATATGACCATAATGCACTATACTTTTTGTATTGTAAAAGAGCATCATTAAAACAATGAAGATGCATCTATGTTTTAGCGTATATTGCCACAAATAATTACTTAATTACGTTCAGAGGTAAGAAACTTACATGCATCATACATCCAGATGATAACTCTCGCTCATGCTCGTTTATTGTCTCTCCATTGCATTCGGCTTTATGTAGAGCCTGTTGTAGCCAATCAAGTGACATGTGAGTGGGGAGAAGAGCCAGATCCTGTGGATATGGTTGTGATCGCCTGTACATTACTCTCAATCTCATCCTTGCATTTATTCTTTCTGCTTTGGCCACTTCATATCTCTCAATCCACTTCTGCATCTCAGGGCTATTGAGGATACAAAACTTATTGAATTTCTCCATTTGCTCTTCGCTCATTTTTCTTTCAATCCCTTTTCCTTGGGGAACCTTGCCAATGATGCGATCATCATCCTTGTTATGCTAGGCTTGCGGCGTATTGGGATCCGTGGATGCAAGAAACTCCGTGATATATACTAATGACTCTTGCACAAGCCATCCCTCTGCCATGCTTGCTTCTGGTCTTGCTCTTTGTCTTACAAATCCCTTCAAAGTTTTCATAAACCGCTCGAGTGAACGATACCTGCAATAGCCACCTCATCAACTATGTGCACAACCAAGTGCTCGAGGGAAAGTGCTTCTCAAGCAAGCATACGGCTTCGATGGCTTCCACCCTAGCCTTCTCGATGCTCGATATGGAGATCTATTTTTGAGATATCCACCTATTTCACATGCCCATGTAAGATATTTTCATAATCAGTCTACAAATTATTCAGCTTAAATTAAAGAAAATGCAATCAATGCGATTTGATAGTAAGCATACCTCACAATACCACTGATCTTGAATATAGCATTTCTAAAATCTTCTTGTAAGCACCCTTTTATTGTAATTGGGAGGATGAACTATCAAAGCAACAAAGAAGTCATGTCAACAATATAACATAACCATAATTACGCTAACGCATCACGATTATCGGTACACTAATTTTATAGCTTAAAATACCTGTAAGACCTTGTGCCAATCATGGGACGTGAGTCCACTAAGCTTATTGTCCTTTGAAAATGCTCCTTTTAAGCAACACATGTACCCTGTCAGTGTTTAAAAAGAGGCAATGTCCGCCTTGACCGTTGCCTCCTCCCTCATAGAGAGGATCCATGTTTCTTTCCGGAGGATAACTTTTCCCGAAGCATGCACTTGGGGCCACAAACGAGACATCCTATTCATAGTATGCAAGTCTTCTCGCACTCCTCTCAAGTCTTTGGAACCAACCAAGTGTGCCCAAATAGTAGCCCCCACATTCTTGAAGATATGCATGGGATCCAAGAGATGATTGATTTGTAATTGACCCCAATAAGGAAGCTCGTGAAAGATCGATAGCCTCATCATACCAGGAGGAGGTTCCTCTCCATTCACCCTCCAAGCTTGAATCCAGTCACTTGCCTTCAAATATGATGGTGGTGGATCAAGCTTACCTCCACGTGCAAGATGGTCTAGCGGAAGGTATCGAGCATGACCTTCATAAACATTTTTTCTCATATGTTTAGAGTAGCATGCAAGCGTTTTCAAACCCGGTCCACAAACAGGACAAGCATGGTACCCACTTGTAACAAGTCCTGCACGTGTGCATGAATGTGTTAGTATAAGACATGCATGCGAAAGAGAGTCATAAAAGCATAATCCTATATTATACATGTAGAGACACAACCACGTACCTGTGCACTCTCTATATCCTGGGTAGTCATGCATGATCCACATTAAGATACCCCTAACCAAAATATCATTGGTATGTCTAGGAGCTCTATAAATATCAAAGACCCGCACTCCTCTCCATAATATCTGTAACTCCTCTATCAAAGGTGCCATGTACACGTCCATATTTTTTGCCTTATACTTCCTTGGCATAAGTAGTGCAAGCATGAGGTGTCCCTTTTTTATTGTTAGCCATGGTGGGATATTGTAATTCACCACGGCTATGCAATGACAATACAACCTCTCCATAAGCCACTTTGTGCTCCTAGGCATTGGTGCATCATCAGACGAGCTTCTACTCGTCCCTTCCATCTCTCTTCCATCTGCACTTATAAAATCACAACATAAGTTGTAAGGAAATATACTAACAGTAACAAAATAGCATCTATGAGCTTCTTTTTTAACTTAAAACAAAAAGTGTTCTGAAGCGTCGCTATATAGCGACATTTTGACCTGTTTCTTCGCTATATAGTGATGATTTGCTTTGTTCCATCGCTATATAGTGACGCTATTATTTAAAAGCATCACTATATAGCGACTGGCCAACGTCGCTATATAGCGACACTGTGGGTTAAAATTTGAAACCTTGCAATGCGGCGCTTTCTTTAGCAATCTCTATTGTGAGAAAAGTAATCTCTCTTCCCACCTATATCTGATGACCTCACTTTCCTCCAATCTATTCTCCACTCCTCACCACTACTCACCCCTCTCCTAACACTTGTGCTCCCTCTCCACCCTTCTCCCTCTTTGCTTCTGTGAAAAGAAGTTTTTCAAGAAGTTGAGTCTCTTTTAGCAATGTAGGTTCATTTTTTGTGAGATTTTGTTTTGTGAGTGTTGAAGCATGTTTTTGTTTGTATTGCTAAGGCTATGTGGTAGTTTTCATGCTTGATTTTCAAGGATTGAAGACAAAAAACGAGATTTTGTGAAAGAAAGAAGACTCACCTCTTCTAGTCTTTTTTGTATTTCTCTTCCTTCTCTTTCTCCTTGTCTCCTCAATCCAATACCTTTGAGAAGTTGCTTCTTTAAACTCCTTCTTCCTCTAACTAGTTATTTGAAAAATGGTATGTATCCTCTCTTTTGTAGGGCCAGTCCACAAAACACCGAGCGAGACTATTCCAGGTAAGAAAGTGCTTTCTCTTTTTTCCTTTTGTTATTTTTGTTATTTTCATTGGCCTGCAGCTAGCGCCTTAAGTGCTAGCTATAGTGATGGGCGTAGGAACCCTCTCTTCCCTCTTCTTTCCCTCTTTTCTCCTCTTCCTTCCCTTCTTTTTCCCTCTTCTTTTTCCCCTCTTTCAATCTCTTTTTCCCTCGTCTTTTTCCCCCTCTTTCAATCTCTTTTTCCCTCCTTTCCTTCTCTTCTTTTTTTCCTCTTTCAATCTCTTTTCTCCTCTTCTTTTTTTACCCTCTTTCAATCTCTTTTTTCCTCCTTTCCTTCTCCTTCTCCTTCAATCTTTCAATCTCTTCCCCCTCTTCCAATCTCTTTTCCTTTCCCTCTTCTTCTCTCTTTCCCCCCCTCTTTTCCCTCTTTCCCCTCTTTCAATCTCTTTTCCTTTCCCTCTTCTTCCTCTTATGCATAAGCATATGTCTCCTTCTCTTATGCTCATGCATAAGCATCAGCATATGTCTCCATCTCTTATGCTCATGCATAAGCATAAGCATGAGCATAAGCATAAGCATATGTCTCCTTCTCTTATGCTCATGCATAAGCATAAGCATGAGCATATGTCTCCTTCTCTTATGCTTTGTTTTCTTTCCCTCTTCTTTCTCTTATGCATAAGCACAAGCATATGTCTCCTTCTCTTATGCATGAGCATATGTCTCCTTCTCCTTCTCCTTCTCCTTCTTTTCCCCTCTTTCCCCTCTTTTCCCCCCTCTTTCTCCTCTTTCCTCTTTTCCTCTTTTCCCCCCTCTTTCCCCTCTTTCAATCTCTTTTTCTCTTATGCTTCTCTTATGCTTATATGCTCATGCATAAGCATAAGCATATGCTTTGTTTTCTTTCCCTCTTCTTCCTCTTATGCATAAGCATAAGCATATGTCTCCTTCTCTTATGCTCATGCATAAGCATAAGCATATGTCTCCATCTCTTATGCTCATGCATACTTATGCTCATGCATAAGCATAAGCATGAGCATAAGCATAAGCATATGTCTCATTCTCTTATGCTCATGCATAATCATAAGCATGAGCATATGTCTCCTTCTCTTATGCTTTGTTTTCTTTCCCTCTTCTTCCTCTTATGCATAAGCATAAGCATATGTATCCTTCTCTTATGCTCATGCACAAGCATGAGCATATGTCTCCTTCTCCTTCTCCTTCTTTTTCGGAAGTGTATTTTCTTGGGCTACAGTGAAGAGGCAAAGGGTTACTGTCTCTATAATCCTGTTACAATGAAGGTAATAGTAAGTCGCGATGTGGTCTTCTCAGAACAACTGCATTAATTGGAGGAGGATGCTTCCTTCTCAGACAACCAGGACTAGGATATCCATCCAGTACAACCACCAACAGCAGACCGACCTCCCCCAATGGTGCTTGGGAGGATTCAAGATAAAGAAGAGGAAGAAGAGCCTACAGAACCACAATGGCAACGGCCATTCCCGAAGTGGGTAAAGCAGCCTTTGGATAGTAGAGAACCTCCAGCCATTGAGGAGGAACCATCCGAACACTGCCGGTCCAAGAGATTAGAGGAGCAAAGAAGGGTGCAGGAACACTCGGTCAACTATGCTTTGATGATAGAGATGATCCATGCTAAAGAACCCAAGTGTCTTGAAGAGGCACAAGGTGATGATAGGTGGATGGAGGCTATGTAGTTGGAGTATGGCTCCATAATGAAGAACAACACTTGGGACCTTGTGTGAAGATTGTGGGAGAGAGGGAAGGAGTCTCACTTGTGGCTTTCTCACATGCACAATGGGGGAATACACACAAAGGTGGAGGCTGAAAACAGTTTTCCTCTTCTTAGTTGTGAAAGCCAAAAAGAACTCAAGTACAAAGAAATAGAAGAACCCTATATGTGGGTCTCAAAACCAAACTCAACTAACTAAGGTGGCATACTAACTGAGCCACAAACTAGAGTAGATAAGGATAGCTGTCATCCAGCTATTATTCGTGGGCGGTGTACTAACCGTATCTCCAGCTAACAAGTCGGTGACATAAGTACACAACGGTCACCCTGGCATATCACGAGTGGATCGCGAGTGGAGCTCGATATCTCAACACCTTGTGGATCGACCACCAAAATGCAAGGTAATCGGCACCAAGTGGGTGTACAAGACCAAGTAAAAGTCTGACGGCACATTGGATAAGTACAAGGCTCGGCTCATGGTAAAAGGATTCGCACAGGTACATGGTCTTGATTATCAGGATACTTTTGCTCCCACAACTCGACTAACCACAATTCACAATGTTTTGGCTTTAGCTGCCCAGGGAAGTTGGCCCATGTTTCAGATGGTTGTAAAATCCACCTTTCCAAATGGAGATCTCAAGGTATACATGGAACAACCACCAGGTCTTGTGATCCCCAGTTCGATCCCCGGTTCAGAAGGTAAAGTCTATAAATTGAAGAAGGCACTTTACGGGCTGAAACAGGTCCCACGAGCATGGTACCAGCGGATTGATGCCTACTTTCTGCAAAACGGGTTCAGGAGGAGCCCATCTGATGCAAATTTGTATATCTTTAGAGAAGGAGGCAGGTGTATGATCGTGGTCCTTTATGTGGATGACCTTGTCATAACAGGGAACCATGAAGAGAAGATCTCACAGACAAAGCATTTGCTAGGAAGAGAGTTTGAAATGACAGACCTTGGACTAATGCATTTCTATTTGGGGATTGAAGTTTTGCAAGAGCCAAAACAGATCTTCATCTCACAGCTGAAGTATGCTAGTGAGATACTGAAGGCATTTGGCATGGCTAAGTGTAAGACAGTTGGCACCCCTATGGAAATTGACGTGAAGCTCTCAAACAAGGATTCATCATCACTGGTGGACGAACACAACAAGACAAAGCACCCATAGACGTGCACACAGACGCGTTTACCGAACTAAATAAAAAACTTACGGGCGTGTCTATTTGCGCATCTATTTTTGCATCTGGAGACCCGCGTCTAATAGCGCATCTATATAGCAGACACACACGTGTATAGATGTGCATTTGGATGCCTAAATAGATGCTCTGCTTAAAAATTTTAAAAATAGACAGACGCATCGTTAAATGCATGTATAGATGCATTTTTAAACGGTCTTATAAACGCATTTATAGACGCGCAAATAGACGCTTCCCAAACAGACAAATGCATATATAGACATGTTTATAGACACACTGATAGACGCACTTTATAATATTTTTTTTTAATTTACAAAATGCTGTGTATGTTGTGTATGCTATATATTTACAAGAATCTTATTTCCACATTGTGTAATTCAATTCTTACAGCCAACCGCATTTTAATTACAATTCCAAATAAAACATTACAACTCCAAAACGCAATAAAATTGAAAGCTCAAAAAGTGCTTGTATGTACATATAGCATGAAGCTAAGCCACGTCATGTGGCTTCAAGTACAAAAAATAAGGAAGCTAAGCCACGTCATGTGGCTTCAAGTACAAAAAATAAGAGGAGTGTATATACAAGAGGCACGAAGCCAAGCCAGTGGCTTTATGTACAAAAAAGAGTAGCTAGTACTACTTCTACGACTAATCTATGTTCTCCACGTCCTCACTCCCTTCTGTGCTCCCTTCTGCGCTCCCTTTTGTGCTCCCTTCTGCGCCTCCTTCCTCATCTTCTTCCTTGTCGTCTTGTGCACGGGCTTGTAAACAAGGGACAACATATATCAATGTATGAAAAATCAAATCTTTACTTATAATATTGACATTATTTAATTACTTTCAAATACCTCGGGAGCCGCTCCAGTAGCCCGAATATACTGCTTCTCAATAATCAACCCATCATGATAGAAGTGCCTCCATGTATCTCCTCTACAATGGTGGCGATGGTAGGCTGTCTCGACAGGAGTAGGGTATCTGCCCATGATCTCAAGCTGCAAGATGACACAATTTGCGGAGGGATCAGTACAAAGAAACAACCTCCTAATAAACTACATAAGCAATATAATTTGAGATCAATACTTTCAAATTGGGCCTCCCATGATTAAACACCCCCTACTTCAAAATGCACGCTTCCATATTGCTCCATCTGGATCCTTCGTGCCTCCATGTGCTGTAGACTGGGGTCCTCCCTCGCTGATTTCATTGCTTTCTTCCACTCATGCTTGTGAGCGGTGTGGGGCGAGCCCCTTGGTAGTTTACCTCCCTCGAGCCTGGCAAGCTCCGCTAGTGCCTGCCTCTTAAGCGAAGATCTTTTATTGCCAAGTATCATAACAATCTTTGACTTGGCCCATTTATCTCTGAACTGGCGATTGGGGGGGTTAGGATACCTAGAGTGAACAGCAGCGAGGGTCTCATCAGCCAACCTCTTTGGCTGGTCTTTGAAGTGGATAAAGCAATCTTTGTAATTGTTAGCAATTACAGAGTGCATGAAGGCCATGATGTCCTTCCCCCATGCATCCATCAAGATGCCTCCTGTCTGAGTGATGTCATAGAATATCGTACCATCACCCGGAGGCACGTCTAAATCATCTGAATCATCATCGTCCCCACTGCCACCCCTCCCAAAGCACTATGCCATGCATCCCCCACCACTCTCCCTACTACTACACTTGCTACCATGTCGTGTCAAGCTAGTACACTGGCCACTCGTGGCTGGAGACTACACGGGACTACATGGACCACTCGTAGCTAGAGAACCGAGTCTCCACTGGACAAGAGTACGCCGACGGCTTTGTGAGATAGAAGGACCTCCTAACAGCATGGGGGAAGGGGCATAAGACGGCATGGCAGAAGGGGCATAAGACGACATGGGGGAAGGGGCATAAGACGGCATGGGAGATGGGCCTGTGCTGTGTAGCCGGCTGGGCTATGCTGACTCCACTGGGGTGATCTCAGCTAGTGTGGGGTGGTTTGGAGTCTGTTTCGACTCCTGGGGGGTGTTTAGAGTACCCGTCATATACCTGTATAACTCCGCAGGACTAGGAGGGTGCCCTAAAAGGTTATATAAGTCCCTAAAAACAGACTCCCGGAGATCAGGTGAGCTCGAAGCGCTTCCTGGCCACATGATGAACTGGAAAAAAGAAAAAAAGACGATTACTAATGAGCTGAGAAGAAAGGGGAAGGGAAGAGAGGATTACTGTCGAAGCACGTCTATAGATGCATCTTATTAGTGCATCTATTTTCGTGTATAACGTGTCTATAAACGTGGCTGTCTGTGTTTGCAAACAGGCTAGACGCATGTCTAGACGTGCCTGTAGACACGGTTTTAGACGTGCTCTGTGACATGCCTATAGACACGCTCCGACAGATAGACTTTTCTAAAAAGTAGAAAAGGACATGCGCCCGACACAAAAACGAAACACTGATACCCAAATCATGCGTTTTTTGGATACGAGAAAGTACAAATCCAAAGAGAGCAAACTTCCAAAAAAGATCAACTGCAAAAAGACTTACCTTGGATAGAGGTATGGAAGGTTCTTCTCCTTTTTCAAAGTTGCTTCTTGTCCTTGTTCGTCCTCTTCTCCTTTAAGCTTGGAAGTAAGTGGTGCCTTCCTCTTAAGCATCAAAACTGTGGATCTGCTAATAACGAAGCAAGCAAGCCACGCAAAGTATAAGTAATGTGAAGAAAAGCAAAGCGAGCGCGCTAAAAGCAGATTTAAAAGCTGCGTCTATAGACGCGTCTAATAGCTCTATATACGCGTCTAATTACATAGATCAGACGTGGTTTTAGACGCGCTTGTAGATGCGCACCACAAAACAAACAGACGCGGTTTTAGATGCGCTTGTAGATGTGCACCACAAAACAGATAGATGCAGTTTTAGACATGCCTTTAGACGCGCCACAAAGTTTAAAATTAAATATTTGAAGAAAAGCAAATTTTTTTGGGTTGTTTGTTTGTAAGATGTCTTCATCTTCAGCAAGTAGCTCTAGTGAGGATGAATCTCTCCGTATCCACCATCACAAAATGTGGTTGGAGTAAAAAATCAAATGTATGTGTGATTGATGTCGAGGAAACATGTATCATGCATGCAGGATTACACTCAATCACATCTCAAAGTATGGAGAATGGGATGCGACTGTAAACATGGTAAGGGTTTGTAAGTTAAGGTTGATTGAGATACCTATGGGTGTTCATATGTTTGAGTTATGATCCCATTTTAATTTGATACAGGATGCAATGCCACACCTGCATATGTTGCCCTATGCTCGTCATGAGGAGGCGAAGCGTCAACGATACGAGGTGGGATCTTTAGGAGGGACTATTACGGATGCATGAAGTGATGGTGATAGTAGCCCTCCGCCATTACCTCATGAAGCCATGGAGGAGGAGGTGTTTGATGATATGGTGCGGGATTTATATGTCCATCAAGGGAGGGATGATAGCATGGAGCAGGCCAGAGGAGAGGTATACTGGTAGGAAACCAGATATTTCTCATTTGAAAGTTTTTGGTTGCATTGCCTATGTTCATGTGCCAGATGAGTCAAGATCCAAGTTGGATCCAAAAGTTGAGAGTGCATCTTTATTGGTTATTCTCTGCAATGGAAAGGGTATAGATGCTATGACCCTTCTACTCATAAGTTTACACTGAGAGCAGAGATGTTGTTTTTTATGAGATGAGCAGTTGGTATAAACCAGGTAATGTGATTGACGATGTAGATGCACAAAATGGTAATGCTGCATAGAATTCACAGCAGTAGTCACAAAATATTAGTGGACCTGTAGTGTCCTCTAGCAATGGTTCACATACTTCACCATGGACAGGCACATTGAGATCATGAGGATCTCCTCAAAGTAATGCAGATAGTGGTATGCAAGTATCACGAAAAGGAAAAGAGGAAGTATATCAACCCATGGTTGATGTGAATGCAGGTCACTCTTATGTGGATGGTGAATCCAGTGGCTCAGAATAAGAGCCTTGATGATGAGTTGGGTATTCCTTCTGTTGTTACACCTGGAGTAAGGAAGACAAGGGATGTTTTGAGAGTACCTGGTAGTGAGCCTATTTTGTGCAAGTCTACCAGAGTTAAGTACCCTATGGATAGGCTGAAATATGATGGATTTACAGTCATTTACTATGCCTATATGGTCAAAGTGATACATGAACCAAAACCCACTTCTTTTGAGCAAGCCATGGGAAAAGAAAAATGGGAGAAAGCCATGGATGAAGACATGGATGCCTTGGAAGCAAATGCTACATGGGAATTGGTGCCTTTGCCTAAAGACAAGAATGCAATTGGTTGCAAGTGGGTTTATAAGGTGAAGCACAATGCAGATGGTTTTGTGAACAGATACAAGGCAAGATTAGTTGTCAAGGCGTATGCACAAACATATGGCATTGATTATGAAGAAACAATTAGTCCGGTTGCAAGGATGGCAACCGTAAGGGTTGTCATTGATATGGCTACATCAAAGGGATGGTCTTTACATCAAATGGATGTAAAGAATGCCTTCTTGCAAGTGAGACTCCTTACTTCTCTCCCACTCTCTGCACATCATCATCAACGTACATCATCTGAGTGCGCTCAGTAGTTGGTGAATCTATTGTCACCAATGTATGCATCCAATCAATTGAGTCTTCTAGATTTGGTAAAGAAGCACACCATGGTTCATCAAGACTCTTCTCACTATCCTCTTTCTCATATTTTTTAACCAACTTTACTAGCACAGACCTATCGATGGTATCCAATTCAGCTGCAAATAGATTTTCGGACATAGTGTGAGCCCTCCATGTTCGGAGATCAACCCTCACAACTTTTTTATCTTTCCTTAGATAAATGTTGTTAGAACACCAATCATGGATCAATCCTACCATACACAAGAAAGGTCTCCCTAGAATAGCCTCATACCCAGGGTTGTTTTGGAAATCCATTACAACAAGGCACACCTGATATGTGAGGCCACGTGTTTTGATTTTAATGTCCTTGAGTACTCCTATGGGATGAGCCGTGCCTCCATCAGCTAATCTAATTACCAAGGAAGTACTCTCTTAGTCGAGACTTCCCCACTTTTCCTAGCATTGTTTCGTGATGATGCTAACACCTGCTCCGCTGTCTAAGATTGCCATGGCTTTCTTACCATGGAAGGAGATGGGTATCATGGTGTTTGAGTCATCACTCTCAAAATATTGGCCCAATTTATTGACTGGCACCCTTGGAAGGTCTTGAGCATGATTGGGAGATTCAACATTATCAAGATTTGTGGGTTAGGGTGTCACTATTTGTCCATTCATCCAATCCAATAGGTCTCTCCATAGAGTAGGATTACCCCTTAATAGTGTCGCAATGGGCATCTTGATCTCAGTGGACAACAATAAGGCTAATCCTACGATGTCTCAAGGACCAATCATAGATTCCATGCCTATCGATTTAGACTCTTCTAAGCCATGTAAGGACATGTTGTCATCCTCCTTTACTTGTTGCAAGGCAGGGTTTTCTTCAAACATCCATTGCATTAGGGTGGATCCCTCTGTTGAATGGCATGACACACCTTCTTCCTCTACCCTTTCAGGTATTTGCAAGGCTTTTGAGGCTCGAGCATTTATCTCATATCTAGGATGAATTGTATTAATGCACTTGCTTGCCTTGAGGCTCTGCTGACATTCTCGTCTTGGATCTTGTGTACCAATTTATGTGCCTCAATGAGACCTTGTTTCCCCACCGGTTGGAATATTCATCGTGACCCTTAGGTGTTGTGGATTGGCCTCAGATTGGCCATGGTTTGAAGCCGTTATCGGTGCCTCATTTGCCTCATGCGAGTGGTTATTGTTGGTACCCTTTGAGAGAGTAGAATCAAAGGAAGATGATGTTGGTAGGGAGGCTGTCTCTTCATCCAACCCATCTTGGATGATGACTTTATTTTTTTCCTTCATAATCTTCATTGCACCCTTGGTGCTCACTCGTGTTGGTTTAGTTGCATCTCTAGGCTGTGACATACTAGCTTTATCCATTTTGGCTTGTTTGTGAAGTTCTTTATTAAGGGCTTGCAACCTCGTGATTACATTCAAGGGTACTGATGACACTTGGCCTCTGTCAATGCTTAACAAGTTAAGGCTTGTGGACTTAGATAGCCTTCTCATCGAGCAATACTTAAAAAGATGGTCCACACCACACCCAGTGCACAATGGTGATGGCATATTAGACGCTGGTGCACATGTGATTGGCTGCTTAGATTGCCCCTTATATGGACACTCATTAAAAGGGTGTAGCCCTTAACACATATGGCATTGAATGGGTTGTGCCTTGGTCAAGTTTGTTGTTCCTATCTCCCATTTTTTGAGGAATCAGTACCATCTGGTAGATTGGAATATGTTGGTCACCTTGTATAAAATTGTGACTTATAATGTTGGACCGATTTGCATTGTCACCATTTTGGGGATAGTTGTGTCCACTGTAGGTAGGTTTGGGGTCTCCCCAATCACTAGGTAGCTCTTCCACCAATACTTGATTCAAGGGAGTAATTCATGGTGGTGGTGGTGATGGTGGTGGTGGTGGTGGTGGTGTGGTGGTGGTGTGGTGGTGGTGGCTGAGGTCCTAGTATTGGCAGGGGTAATGGAATATTTTGAGCCCTAAATTGCCCTTGATTGGTTGATGTGGTTCCTTGTATTGCCAATTGTGCCTGATTGGATGGATTGGGCGATGCAGGAAATGGTAGATGTGGCCTTTATTGATACATGGGTTGAGGAATCACCCTAGGATAATGACATTGGGATGTGTCATGATTTCCCAACGAGCACAATGGGCATAGTAGAGTGTTGGCCTAGCTCTAAGACAAGGGCATTCCTGACTGGGATGATTTTCAGTGCATACCCCACACCATATGTTATCTCTTTGTGGGAAGAGATGGGGGTTGCTAGGAGCATCTTTTGGTGCTTCTATATTCCATTGTTGGACTTGTATAATAGATTTGTGGCCAACTCTTCCATGTTGACCACTTTGGGCATAATGCTTGCATCCCTAGTTGCTTCTGAGGTTGAAGCCTATGCTATTTGGGACATATCAGAGGAAGCAAAGGAACTATCCAATTGGGGTGTCTCCCTCATGTTATCCCCTAGGCGTATCGCCGTCTTGCTGCATAGATCAAATGATGTGAGATTCATAGCAAACAAATGATCATGCAGCTTAGCATCCCATAGGTCCTATGAGGAAGCATGGTAGAAGCTGCACATCACTTCCTCTCATGGGGTTCACATCGTGAGTTTAGATGTAGTGATGTAGTCTCTTAAGGACTCAATGTCCTTCTGCTTCACCTCATAAAGCTGGTTAAGTAGACTTGGGAACACTGGGGGAGCACTGGTGGGGGCAAACCCCAAAATGAAGGATTTATGCAATGTGTCGCAATTTATTTTCTCCTCAAGGTTTAAGACTCTAAACCATTGTCCAGCCTTGCCATCAAGACTAAAGCTAAAAGCATTGACCTTGTCTAGATCCCCAATATCACCAAAGGTGTCACAGATTTGTTCAAACCTCTCAACATGGGAGACTGGGTCTCCTTCTCCTACAAACTTGGTGATTAGCTTGGAGATTGTGATAGGCTTGCTCCTTGAGGGATTGGTACCCCATCCTGGAAACATTAGTGGTGGAGCGGCAGCCTCCCTTCCTAGTGCTTGCACTAGGATTCTCATAACTTCATCTATAAGGAGCATTTGTGACACAGTGGGAGGTTGTGGTATGGTGGGCACTGTCCCATACATTGGTGGTCCTGATGAAGGGTTCCATGGATTGGATGGCACAACGTTGGGATAGGAGGATCCAAGCTCACTAGGCATTGGCATTATGACTTGGGTCAAGTTAGCCCTAATAGGTTAAACTATAGGTCCTCTAGGGAGTGGTATGTTCCCTACATGCATATGCCTATATGGAGCACTCCTTGGGTAGGGAATATCTCCCATGCTTTGCTACCAAGGAGGCATCATAGGGGTTTCTAAGGTGGAGGGTCTTTACTGTTGACCTTCAGGGTTACTCCTCTGCCCACTTTGCCCTAGATTTTGAGGCCCTTGTGAGGATGTGGGTCCAAATCCCTCCCCATAAGATTATCTATCATCAAAGAATTGGTATGACGGGGGTTGTTTGCCATTAGGTATTGTGGGACTTGGCTCCCTAAGTATGGCTTCTGTCATCAGTGGTTGGGCTGGCATTTGAGCCTCTGACATTACCCTAGTCTATTGTCTAGCAAATGGGTTTAGCCACTCTACTAGGTCTATCAACCCAAACCTTCCCAAGATATTGGAAAAGGTTTCCCTTCATGTAGCTACTACTGTAGATGGGGTAGAAGAGTGGAGATCACTGGGGATGGAGTCCAGAGCTACTGAGGCTCTAACATTGGAGGGTTCATCCATGTCTCTATCTTGACTCATGGACTCTCTCGAGCTAGATAATTCAACTGGTGGTGGTTGTTGCAATGAGTGAGAGCCAACTTTTGAGCTTACTGACCCTAAGGATGCCAAGATAGGTATGGACATCGACAAGATGGTATTTGAAGCATTGTCCTTAGGCTCAGGGTGAGCTTGTAGGACTCTTCTTGATTTGAAGTGCATGTGTTAGTATGTGCAGTTGATGCGCCAATTCTAGGTTGAGTCTACCTCGACGCGGATTCAAGGGGCAGCAGCCCCTTGATTTTTTTGCAAAATGGGGTTTATTTCAATGCAATTTGTATGCAAATTTCATCATTTCTTGATTCTCGGGGTCCCAATTTTCATGTGCATTTTCCTGATTTTTGGGTTCCCAGAGTTATGGCACCAACCAGTCGGATAGAGTTATGGCATCGACTAGCAGGGTAGCAGGTCGGTGGGATAGGGCTATGGCACTGGGTCAATGCACGTTTGATTGATAGGATACGGTTATGGCACCGATCAGTGGGATAACTAGACAACACCGGACGGTAGGATTGAATAGTAATGGACGGTGTGATGGAGTAATGCGATGGCGACAAGGAACAATGATGACCATAGATGGAGGGGTGGGTTCAACGCACCGACGGCGGGGTAGCAGAATAGCAACATCAATGAGAAACCACTACAGCACTGATCAACAGCTAGTCAAGTCAGTGCGGAAGTAACTTTGACACGCATTAACTCCGAGCAGTGGGGTAACCTGTAGTTAGAGGTTAGGTCGACGGGGAAGCACTATCGCACCAGGTCAATGTAGGTTAACTGGCGGTTGGCACCAAGTCAACACAAGTTTGATTGGCGGGATACAGTTTGGCACCAGTCGACGAGATACGGTTTGGCACTAGTCGGTGGGATAGCGCTATCGCACTGACCTGTGGGGATAGAAACACACAATTTTGCTTATTGGTTTTTGATTATTTGTGAAGATTTGGAAGTTTCTGTTCATGTTTTTTTGTGATGGGAGGATGCTAAACTACCTAATTTACCTACTCAATGAAAAAAACTTGAAACAAAACACTTTTTGAAAGCCAAAATGCAAAAACTCAAAAAAGGGGAGTTTTAAGACACAAAACTACTTCAAAACTTGACAAGAATCCTTATTTTTGTTGTTTTTTGAGGTGATTAGACTACACACACACCTTAGCAATCAAGTTTACTACATTCCTATCAACTTGAAACACCAAAAAGCAACTAAAACAAGCTTCCCAAGCTAAAAAATGGCATTTCTACATGAAAAAATAGATTTTCATCCTCTCTCTCTCTCTCTCTCTCTCTCTCTCTCTCTCTCTCTCTCTCTCTCTTTCCAACTCTCTTCTCTCCTATAACTCCACTAAAAAGCTCCAAGTTAAGCTTGAAAACTTGTGCAATGGGAATATAATGAAGGGAGACAAGTGCAAATGCAAAAGCATACCTTTTCTCCCCGGTAGTGGTGCCAAAAATGTGGTGGGTCTCAACGGTGACTCACGTGTCGTGGGGTAGTTGAAGATATGCTAATGGAGCTTCCACTCCCAGCTACTCCTTGTGGGAGCAATGCTTAGCATGAGCTGCAAGAAACACTCAAGCGGCCTCCAGATTGTTGTAGTGTGCTTTCATGCAAGAAAGACGGAAGGGGAAGAGCGGAGGGGAGAAGGAGAAGGAGGGAGGAGGAGGAAGGGGAGAAGGAGAAGGGGGATAGAGTGACAACCACAAAGGCACTACAATGGAAACAAGAGAACACCCAAAACACTCTCTTGGAAGAGAAGAGGGAGCTTGTATTCAAACTTGTGCAAACAACAATGAAGACCAAAGTCAACCATTTTGCCTTTTATACAAGTCACCTTTTGAAGGGAGGCCCAACCCTAATCTCTTTATACCACTCTCCCTTCTCATTCTTTTACCATCCTTTTGGGCCCATGTAGCTCCAAGACACAATCCTGGCTCTACGGACTTGCCATTGTCCATCGAATCACCTCACTTGACCAGTGGTGGCATATTGTTAACCATTATGTTAACACAATATCAACAACTATCAATGTTTTAAGACCACCATGTAGTAGTCCCACTAGTTTGGATTCCAAATTTTCAATCCGTTTTGGTTTTCAACAAATCAAAAAAAAATTCTGGAGCGTGCCCTCAAATTGGTGTGCATCACTTTAGCACAACATTGGAGGCATGTTAACCCATACCTAATGTTCTCATTTAGGTGTGTCCTTGGGTTGAGGAGAAGCTCATGTAGTGTACCTCTGAATGATTACTTGGTTGCATGTACGTATATAAACAAA
Organism: Dipteris shenzhenensis; assembly: GCF_047967505.1. Lineage (NCBI taxonomy): Eukaryota > Viridiplantae > Streptophyta > Polypodiopsida > Gleicheniales > Dipteridaceae > Dipteris > Dipteris shenzhenensis. The sequence goes on along the minus strand of NC_141603.1, from coordinate 33,824,701 downwards.
AAGTAATGTTTTTGAATAAACTGCTATATCCTATAGTCTTCAAGATGCATGCTTCACATGCAACATAGCACTTGTAATGCTTTAACTATCTCGTTTCATATCCTTATTCCATAAATTTTTGGTTTCATGTTCAAGTTTGGCATGTATAGTACAACTTGAAGACAAATTTTGCTTAATTCCATTGAGCAATGAAATAATGACCCACACATAACAAAATACAATACAAGTTGCACCATCAATGAAGAGTTACTATTTGGCAAAGTTGTCAACACATCATAAAAAATGAGTATGCAATGTTACTTACTTCTGGCACTATGCCATAAACACAACTCGTACATCATCAATCATGCCTCAATCACATAAGGCTGGAATGGTACTCTATAGGTTCAAGTCATCATTGCATTATGTACAAAATCTCGACCATCCTTAAGCACTTTTGCAATGTATCGCCTGGAAGCTTTCTAGATGTGACTGCAATTCAAATGCACCAACTGATGTTCTCATCACCCTTGAAATAGGTGAAATTAGGAGTCGACTTTTGAAGATCGCTATCAAGCGCATAGTGGATGCTTTTAGCCCACACGGGCATGTTAAGAAAAAAAGTGAAAAAAAATGTTGATTTTGTATTGAGAGCTAGAGGTATAGAAGCTTTAGCTGAATTGTGGCTCATTAAGCCTATGTATTTTTTGGTGATGAATTAATGAAGAACAATCTGACAATTCTTAGAAGAGATCAATCATTGCACAAACTCAAATTCATAAGTAAAAGAAACAAAGTTTGCTAAGAAAAAGTGTTATTATTGTGCATTGTATTACTAGTGTTTTGCTAGAATAAAGAGTCTCCTAAAGTTATGAACAAATAATGTAGAAGAAAGTTTAATGAACAAAGGCCATCTTTAGCATGTACAAATTTTGTGCACTCTTTCATTTTCAAATCAAGGTCTTGCTTTCTAAATTTCATCCAACAAAAATCAAGCAAGGTTGATTTTTCAACTCTTAAAAATTCTCATCTAATGTGTTAGGGGGTAACCCAACACCAAGTGAAACACACTTTTGTAATCAACATAAGTCATAGTAGTAGTGGCAAAAACAACCATATGGATAGATAACTGTTTTCAACTATTAGAATCAGTTACAAAACATAGTCATGGTAATATGATGATAGCCTGACTGTAGTGTAACAGCCTTCTCTCTTCACTAGTTGAAGATTATGAAGAGAAGAGCAGCTTGTACAAGTGGTTACTATAAGAGGAAAGCTTTTGCTCCTATCTTTCTCTGCTGTATCAACTTTTACCTTATATGATATATTTTTGAGTGAATATATATTCCGACTAGCTTCTGTTCCTACATTGTCTATTGCCTTTGCATTCCTTTTGTTCAGGGCAAGTTTAGCCCTTAACACATTTGGTGATCCTGCCTCCAAATGACCTTAAATTGCTTTGGTTATGGTAGACCAACCATCCAGTAGCTCAGAATGCATTCCAACCCCAGTCCGACAAGCCTATACTACAAAAATCATGAGTAGAAACAACACGCGAAGAACTTCCAACACACATTAGCACCATCGACCGTGTGCAGAAGGTGGAGGTGTAGAAATACAAGACTCGCACATCTACTCTAAGACAAAGGTGGTGGAAGATGATCGAAAGATATCACTACTAACATCCATCTAGTTTGGGTTGACAACTTTCCACGGCGGCAAAGCATTTGATCGGGATTGTATGCAATACCATCTTGCCTCAAGCTAAGTAAAGTGACCTCTCTAAGATCACAGCTCACCACGACTCTGTCTTCTTCAAAATCAAGTTGCTATGGCAAACTTGGCAGAATAGCACCAGTTTCTCATGGAAAGTCTCAAGATGGATGTCAGACAAGGAGAATAGAGCACCTTACTTCATGTGAGAAAGAGCCAAAGCACAAGCTAAAGATCAATCAAAAGGCACATCAACAACTGAACATTCCAACAATAGTACAGAGGATCCAGATTACATCCCTAGTGCTTCATCAGATTCTATTCAAATCTTAGAGTTCCAGGAAGCTGAAGCTAACCTCCATCTCCTCGATACACTAGGCCCAATTGGGGTCTTTAAACAGACTACTTGCAGTACTCACTTGGTTGCAAGAATTTATTTAGAAACCAAAAGGCAGCTTTTCAACCCACTACCTCCTCAACCACAAAGAAGACACCCTGCTCCACCCCCACAACCTCTTCCATCCCCACAACCACCTAGGATGATGAATCCGATGATCAAGGCTGCAAAATTCATAGGCAAGAAAGGAGATGACCCCAACAATCACATGGGGAAATTTAAAACAAGATCGACAGTAGTGGCTTAGGATACCTACTAGATGCAGTAAAAAAGGAACAATTTGCTGGTTAAGAACACTCAAACAAAAGGATCTTTTGGTAGAGGACTATGCCAAAACATTTAGAAATCTGAATAGGAGGCTAGCAGTCCCACAAAGGCCTTCTGAGGAACAATTAGGAGACTACTTTTGTAAGGGTCTCAAAAAGCACTTAAGAACTATAGTAGTAGGAAGAGATCAGTTGGTAGCAGCCAATGATTTCAATAACCTTTTGGAAGTAGCTAAGCAAGTTGAAAGAAGGTTTGGCATCATCAAGTCGAAAGACCAAAAAGGTAAAAAGAAGAAGTATTAGGACTCCAACACAGAGTCCAAGGAGGAAGAAGACTCCAACTCAGAAGAGGATGACACTAAGGAATCATCCTCAGATAGCTCAAATTCAGAGTCCGATTCAGATGAAGATTCAAAGAAAAAGAAAAAGAAATGCACCAACAACAAGGCTAAGTCCAACACAAACAGTAGAAAGAAACAGAGCTCAAAAGGAGACTCCAAATTAGAAAGAATCATTAAAGAGCAACTTAAGAACCTCGGGGTGTCACCAAAATAGGATGAAACTCCATGCAGATTTTGCTCCAAGGACAACCATAATGAAGACAAGTGTTGGTACAGTCCCAACTATCGAGAAAAACTACCCACACATATGCAATTGGCCAATGCTCTAGCACCCCCTACCATTTATCAAGTGCAAATCGGAGCACCACAACAACAATGCTACAATAATATGAGAAGACCATAAAAACAAAATTAGGCACCATCGACAAGGCCCAATGCCAATGAGCCTTGCACTTATTGTGGAGTAGCAGGACACAGGCAAGGACCTCAGGGTGAATTGTGGTGCAAACATAGAGGATAATGGGGTATAGCCATCGTGCACTACAACCAGAGACTAGGATAGCAGTAGCAAGCTCCACCAGTAGCCAGAGTCAATTCAATACTCCTTGAGACAATCCAAGAAAAGCTTGAAGATAAGACAACTCAGGCAATGACAGTTTATACCTACCATGAAGCTATGGTCATGACCTACTCAAAGGGCAAGGTACTAGAAGATCTTGAATAGAAATATACCCCTCCAAGCAATTCAAAGCACGCCATTGATTAGGTACAGCAGGAGAAGTTCTGACAACAAACACTTGAACACATACAAGAAATTAATGCAGCCAAAGTAGCCATGCATGGGAAATAAAGGATGGTAGATTCCCTACCCCTTAACAACAAGGGAAGTCCAAGACAAACATGCACATAGGACAGACTGCCAATGCCCAGCCACAGTTTGATGATAGTCGGAACAAGTTGGAACCTCATCCAACCAAGACATTAGAAGCAAAAAAGCAACAAGACCTGACATAACCTCCCAAATAGAGGTACCCCTTGAAGGTACTAAGGTAAAAAATAACTCCCATACTAGCAAAGGTTTATCTAATGCATTGTTTCAAGCCTTACTTGAATCTCAACTAAGCATGATGCTAGATCAAGTTCTCAACTTGGTACCAGCTTTCAAAGATGATTTAATATCAAGACTGCATGAAAAAACATTACCGCTAACAATTGATAAGTAGCTTGGTGGCTCAAGCAGCAAGACCTAGAGACTTATATTTCCATGGTAGAAGAGATGGACTACAAGGTACCCACTTAGACGTGGAGTACAAGAGATAAAAAATCCCCAATGTCCTTTTGGATGGGGGATCAGGTGTCAATATCCTATCTAAATCTTTATACAAAACATTTTGTTGTCATGAACTTGTACCAGCTCCATTTCAAGTTAAAATGGCAGATCAGAGAAGGATCCAACCATTGGGAATTGTGAGAAATCAAGAAATCACAGTGCATGGACTAACTTTTCTAGTGAGTTTTGTCATCCTCATAATGGAAGGAGAGGATGGTGCCTACCCCATGTTGCTTGGAAGACCATGGCTCAAAGCTACTAAAGTGAAGCAAGATTGGGGAGTAGATTAGATTACAATCCGACACGATAAGAAGAAATACAAGTTGCCACTAATACACAAGCACACAATTCCTTGAATGATGCAGCCACTCTAGGCCAAAGGAGTCAACATGGTTATCGAGTTTGAAGAAGATAAAGAAGATTATTTTTTGAAGAGAAACCCATCTCTCATACCTCTTTTGGAAATAAATGTAATGCAGAACGGACAGCAGTCTCTCGATCCAACTCAGAAGTCAAATGGTACACATGCCATACCAAATACTTCAACCGATGCATCCACAAAGTCATTAGAAATTACAGAGAACCAGGCCATTCTTGAGGCAGAGAAAGCATTTGCTAAACACATGAGTAAGAGCTCCAGGGTAAAAGAGGACAATCTAGATGAGGTCAATCTTGGCTTGCTTGATGACCCCAAATCAGTCTATGTCAGTGCAGATTTGGAACAAACATTTAGAGCAGATTTACACAAACTCTTACTTGAGCTCAAGGATTTCTTTGCTTGGCATTACACCAACATGAAAGGTGTCGATCCATCATTTTGTCATCACAATATCAACCTTAAAAAAGATGTCATGCCGGTGGTGTAATAAAGGTATTAGATGAATCAAATTATGCCCAACAAGTCAAAGAGGAACTGGACAAACTCCTACATGTGGGTTTCATTTATCCTCTTGATAAGGTGACATGGCTCTCCCCTATCATCATTGTTCCCAAAAAGAATGGAAAGCTCAGAGTGTGTTTTGACTATAGAAAGTTCAATGCATCTACAATTACGTATCCATTCCCACTACCATTTTGCGACACCATGCTTGATGTAGTAGTAGCTGGCCATGAAATCTACAGCTTCCTAGATGGGTCCAGTGGTTATTACTAGATCTGAATGGCACCAGAAGACAAAGAATACTCATTTCATTAATTTTGGATTTATCAATGTACAAATTCATTTTTAGGGCACTTTGGAGTAGTTTTTGGATAAATTTTAAGAAAAACCCCACTCTTCAAAACACAGATAAAAACATAAAAACAAGCAATTTTTTAGAGTTTTTTGAAGGAAATGAAATAAAAATTATAAAATTGAATGTGACACAGATAAGTTACACCAAAAGATAAGAAGCAATTGCAAACTCTCATAATATTTATAATGGTGTTAACAAACAGGAAGGCCTTAGTATTTGCTATTTCTATTCGAGATTCAACCCATTCCTATGTTGAGACCATCTCATCATGATCGATGTAGTTAAAACTATGGAAGAGAAGTAGGGAATTATAAATTTTTTTCCTCGATAGCACTTTCTCGGTTTTGTATGGCTTGTGCTTCAGGTGGTGGAAACCTCCCATAATGACCTGGGGCACTAACTCAATATGTATTATGTTACTACCCTCGTCCAAAATCCAAGGTATGGGGGGACAAGGTCCATATAGAAGAATATGCATGGATTTCCTTTAAAATTTTCAAATATGCAAGGGAAAAATATGAAAATCTCATGTCCCCCCTTCCACAAAATATAAGGCATATACCTTGAAAAATATGCAAGATTTTAAGATTTATACATATTTTTCATAATATGTGAGGCCCAAGAGGGGGGGGGTTCTTTTGGATGGGGGGGGAAACAAGAAATACACTAAAATATGAAAACCCATCTGCTTTCAAATTATTGTAACTTTTTCATGTGTTACCTAAATTTCATGGTGTAAAGACATATTTGAAGCTCTTTTAGTGTAGAACACAACCATGTTAATTTGACTAATTTCTACTCATGGCATATTTTTAAATTCATCTCATACTCAAGATTTTAATAGGTTTTTGTTACTAAAGGGAGTTGGCGCCCAAGGCATAAAGAGTGCTATGAGAAGTAACCTCACTTAGAAAGTCTAGTAGCTCTCTCCTATATGAAAGTAAACTATTTATTTTGATAGTAGAGCTACTTATTTTTTCTCTTTCCTCCCTCTCTAGGCACTTTTGAAGAGCAAAATCCTTCTTTCCCTCTTAGGTTAGTGGAGCTCGTTGCCTCTTTCTTTGCTCTCTGTTTGTCTCATTCTCGGTGATCCAATCTTTATTGGCGCTAATGGCTTCCTCCACACAATTGATGACTTCAAAAGGATCCATGAAGCTTTGAGCTAAGAGAATATGGAATGAGGAACAAGAGAAAGTGAGGGAGTAAGGCAAGATGGAAGAAATGTGAGAGAGTAAGGCTATGAGATGAAAGAAGAGTGTAAGAATGGTAATGGGAGTAGAATCCAAGGCGAGATAGAAGAAGAGTTCGAGAGTAAGGCTGTGAGATGAAAGAAGTGTGCAAGAATGGTAATGGGAGTAGACTCCAAGGTGAGATGGAAGAATAGTTTGAGAGTAAGGCTACGGGTGAGATGGAAGGAAGAAAGAAGAGACATGTGAGATGTTTGAGAGTAAAGGTGCGAGTGAGATGTAGAAGACAAATGATTAGAGAGGCATTTATAGAAGTGAAGACTCATAATGTAAGATGAAATATTTAAAATAAATAATTGGGAGAGGCTGAGATGTCGCTATGATGATGGTTGGAGAATGCTAGACTACTCGATTGTGTTAAGTAATAGATGCAAGACGGTAATGCGAGACATGTGAGATGATAGATTTTGAATACATTGAAATCTATAAAATAAAGTGATGGAAGAAAAGAATGATAAAATTATTAGATTCTTATCATGAGATATTTATTGTATATAATAAATTAGACTTCGAATAAAGTGAAGCCAATTAAATTAATTTAGAGAGGATAAGTTGTTGATTGGTTGAAGTAACAGATGCAAGACCGTAATGTGAGACATATGAGAGGATAGATTTTGAATACATTGAAATATATGAAATAAAGTGATTGAAGACAAGAATGATATAATTATCATATTTCTATCATGACATATTTATTATATATAATAAGTTAGACTTTGAAAAAAGTGAAACCGACTAAATAATCGAGAGACAAGGAGTAGTCAATGACGAGAACTCTCTAATATATAGTATGAGGTAACAAGTGCAAGACCGTAATGTGAGACGATAGATTTTGAATAAATTGAGATTTAAGAAATAATTATTGCATATTTGTCATGAGAGACTTTTTAATGCATATAGTAGATTGGACTGAAAGATGCTTTCATTTCGATCATCACACATTTAATATGTATCTATGATGAAGTTCCCTTATGTATTCAGGATAACATGCCCCTTATGTATTCACACATTTAATAAAATCAACCAAAATAATATTATGAGCAACAAATACAAAGTTTCACAACTTTGCACTTGCACATGCATCACTTGCCAATAAAGTTTTTCCTACTTCAGAATAAACTCATCTACATGCTTAACAATGAAGTGGAATCTGATGCTTACTATGGACTCCATTGTGATGCTTTGGGAGTAGACTCTTTCTTTGAAGGCTTGGCTTTGATGCTTTTGGTATATCCTTTCGGCATAGAATTTGTCTACTTTTCAGCATGGACTCGATTGTGATGGTTTAGGCATAGACTCCATTGGATTCTATGATTCTTTGGGCATATATTGATTCTTTGCTTTTAAGTGTGGGCTCAATTGTGATGCCTTGGGCATAGACTCCTCAGGAGGTTGTGATGCTTATGGCATAGAATGAATCTCTACTTTAGGTCATGGACTCTGTTGTGATGCTTTGGCCATAGACTCCCCTATACGTTGTGATGCTTTGGGCATAGATTCAGTCTCTACTTTCTCAAGTGGACACAAGATCACATCTTTGTAAGTCTATTGCTTCCTTACCATCATACTTTGTGACTTGTTTGATCACACTTATTAAACCTTAATGTAGACATGTCCATTATAACATACAAGGAAATGAATACGTCCTCGTAAAAGATACATACCATGAAACTTACAATGCATTAAGAGTACACTTATGCTAACACATTGCCATGATATCTTGCCATTGAATTGGCAAAAAACATTTCTTGGCTTGAAGGTCCAAAGTCGCCAAACTCTAATGTTTCCTGCATGGCCAATTAAGAATCTTTATTATTTGACTACATCTTACCTCTGGCAAAAGTAAATATGAGGTTGCGGTGTCACTTACTCCTCATAATATGGAAAAATGATAACTTGTACATTGTCCATATTGAGAGATTGCTGCCAAGTGCAAATATCTCCTATTGACTTTTTATTATTATTGAGCCATGTAGAAAGGAGGGAATCTATGACATATATACACTTTCCAAAAACTATAGGAAACTAAGATATAATTGTACTGCACCAAAAAATAACGAGTATTAGCTCATTAGATTTAATCAAAATATAAATACCAAGCTAAGATAAAGTTTGTATCAAACCTAAGGGTGGCCATTATAACTTTAAAATTAACCTCTTTCTTACGATATCTGAGGATTTGAATCTCTTCTTCACCAAATGATAAATATTGAGATTGTTGTCCAATGAGAACCTAAATATCAAACTTGCTTCCCATGTCTTGTAGCTTAGACAAATCTTCAGAATTCTTCAACCTCAGCTGTGCCATCCTCATATGCTCTGAGCTCCCATATAAGCCAAGTAGTTAACTCTCCATGTTAGGGAAGTCTTTTGGTGATCCTCTTACTGTCTCAAATATTTCCTTTTCAGGTTTTCTAGCAATCATCATATCAATTAAATTTGAAGAAAAGTCTATGGCTTTTGATATGCCCCGTCTCTCATCACACTGGACCTAAAATATTTGTACCATCATGTATTATTCTAGAAGGCATAATCACAAATTTAAATTAGACCTGATTCCATTATTGGAAACCCATAGATTGTATCAAATAAAGTAAAAGTAAAATAAAAGAGAGTAATTTCATAAAAAAAGTTACAACTAAACAGGAAAAATATTTAAAAGAGACTCAGATTTTTTATAATTGTTCCACAGCTTGCTTGCAAAGAAGATGGCTACAAATTTTGTTCCTGGGATGGAGGTAATATTATGTTACAAAAGAGAAGTAGTTGCATTTGCTACAATCCATGATAGTGATCCAAATTCTCTTTGTCACTTTAAAAGACTTGGTGAAAATAAGGTGGAAGTTATTGTATCAAAGATTCTTAGTGCATGTTGAGCTAAAGCATAAGTGTGGAGATATGGAAGTACTTGGAGATGTTATGCCTTATAATGTTTTCAAAAAATCATTTATTGCATGGGATAGAGATGAGACTTATCCAACACATATCATCAAGAATACAAAGTGCATTTCTTTGGATTTCAGTGTGGGAGATATGTTGCAAATGATATAATTTGTAAATAAGAACATAGCAGAAGGTCAAGTTTTGGGGTTTGAAGACGTGGATCAATGGTCATTTGCATGGATGAGGATTGTGAAAGTTACTAATGATGGTATGGATGATAATGCAATGTCATTGGATGGTCGCTATTATGAGGAAGGAAAATATTTGAGATGGAGCATGCAATTTTTGAAGATTGAAAAAGGACATGTGGTTTTCAATGATAAAGATAAGGTATACTACAATTTCAAAGGACATAAAAAATATGCCAATGAGCCAAGCTTTGTCCCTTTAGATGTGGATGATTTCAATGGACTCAAGTATAGAAGTGATATCTTATCAGGAGTGGAGGAGTTCATTGGTATTGAGCAAGATAAAGAATTCAAAAGCAATGCCTTATCTAGAGTGGATGAATTCATTGAGAAAGGAAAAGACATCAAAAGTGTTGTCTCTTCAAAATTAGATGATTTCAATGCAAATCATCTATAGAAGTGACATCTTACTAAAGAGTGGATGAGTTCAGTGGTACGATGAAGGAAAAATATGTCAAACATGATATCTTATCTGGAGTTGATGAATTCACGCATGTCGAGAAGGATAAAGATATCATCAATGTTGTCCCCTTAAACTTGGATGATTTCAATGCGCTTAACTATAGAAGTGATATATTGTCGAGAGTGGATGAGTTCATTGGTATCAAGAAAGAATAAGGTTTCAGAAGTGATGTCTTATCTTGAGAAGATGAATTCACACACATTGACAAGGGGTGCAAAGAGTTCAAAAGTGTTGGCTTATCAAACATGGATGACATGGATATTGACTCGAATGGTCCGAAGATTTATTCAAAGAAAAGAATTAAATCAACAAAGGACTATTTGGTATTTGACTTTGACTATGTGATAAGATCAACGATGCAACATCCCATGAAAACAAAGTGACAAATAAATTTGATAGGGAGACATGTACAAATTCAAACAAGAATGTACATAAGAAACGAATAAAGGACTATTTGGTATTTTACTTTGCCTATAATAAGATGAAGGATACATCCCATGAAAATAAAGTGACATCTAAATTTGACAGGGAGAAGTGTACAAATAATGTACAGAAGAAACGGACATACACATGCATGAAAAGAAAGTGAGTCTAGGCAGATGTAGGAAAGAAATCAAAGAGAATAAGAGTAATGAATGAAGATGTTATGCTAAAAGCAATGCGATCTACATATTGCAAGCACAGATGTATGCATTCCATTAGCTTACATGACATCACGGTGTGTAAAGAACAAGTGTGGCAAAGGAGAGGGAGCAAAAGAAATGAATACCTACTCACAAGGCTCTCTTGCTGTCTGGTAAATGACACAAAAAAGCAAAGTTCCGGACAATAGATAAAGCCTCGTATAAATAGGAAAAGCATTTGCAATAATGCATATCGCATTACCATAGGATTATCACATGTCACATACTGGGATTTGGCTAATAAAGCAAAGTATAGAGTAAAATTTAACATTCATGGAAACACAAGAAGGCCCAAAACAAGAGCCTCAATGGTCTCGATAATAGCAATTTTAAAAGACCATTCATGAAAATGCTTTACCTCAACCCCATCTATCTGAAATGCATCTTTCAATAGGTTGGACAAAAGTATTTAAGTCTATTCGAGAAACACAAAGGCAAAGACGGCATGCTCCGACATCTTTTCTCAATTTGTATACTCTTTGGAAGAAGAGCTTTGGACATGTTAAAATCCCAAAGAGGTAGTGATTGTGATTATCTAAGGCCAGCAAAGAGGCAAAAAATATCAAAGTGCAATGATTGTGATGATCTAAAGTGAGCACTTGAGAGTGCAAAAAATTCCAAAGAGGCAAAAAAAGTCAAAGTGCAGTGATTGTGTTTATCTAAATCGAGTACTAGAGAGTGCAACGTCTCCAAAACAAAGAGACTCATACAAAAAAAAAAGAGGATTTCATCATGAACTTGTTTGGCATTCTAGACTAAAATATGCATTTTGGAAGGACAAGCTATTGAGAAGCTATTTCTCATCCAAATGAGTACATGTGCGTTATTGTAGATGGTATGGATCAAAACACAACATTACCTCAATTCGTTAATACTCCCCTAAGCTACAAGGAAAATACTTTTTGAAGACACATCTATGTGGAGTGTTAGTGCATGGATTTAAGTTTTTTGCAGACATAAGGATTGTTTCCTTGCAGTATATCTTGATCATTTTCACCCTTTTTTGCCCCTCCAACTTGATCCAACTATATATCTTGATCAACTTGATCAACCTGTATATCTTGATCCAGGAAGAATTTGAGGGTGCTCCAAAACAAAAAATCACTCATTTTTGTGTGCTCTACGTGGTTGTCACATCACTCACACATTTTGACACTTGTATCACATACTTTTTAGCCTTGTCCATTAGATCTACTTCTTACACACATTGAAACCTCTACATCGATGCATCTGACCGCACACATAAAAGTAACAAAATGAAAAGAAACTATTTCTCATTTTTCATCACTCGATGGTTGGTATAGCTCTAGATTAGCATAGATTAGTTTATCCATAGAGGAGACAAATCCAAAGCAGCCACTCATAGCCATGCCCAAAAGTTCTCGATTCGTTCCTACTCGGCATCTGTCCCTATACTCACATGCGGTTTCACATCATCACATGTCCTGAAACCTAATTGCCTACATATCAATGAAAAGATTTTAGAGTGTTCAAAGGTATTGGTAGATTGTTAAGTGATCAAATCGCATACCATTTTATTTTACACTCACATGCCTTCATTGTAAAGCCTTTGCTATTTTCTAGCATTAATGCAAATTATTTGATCCTAGGAAAGCCTCTTGGATATTCTCAACATCATTTGCCACATAAGCCTTGTAACAGAATGGATATATATTGTAGTTCTTGTGAAGATAGTGGGAGAGAGGTAAGGAGTCTCACTTGTGGCTTTCTCACATGCACAATGGGGGAATACACACAAAGGTGGAGGCTAAAAACAGTTTTCCTCTTCTTAGTTGTGAAAGCCAAAAAGAACTCTCGTACAAAGAAATAGAAGAACCCTACATGTGGGTCTCAAACCAAACTCAAGTAACTAAGGTGGCATACTAACTGAGCCACAAACTAGAGTAGATAAGGATAGCTGTCATCCAGCTATTATTCGTGGGCGGTGTACCAACCGCATCTCCAGCTAACAAGTCGGTGACATAAATACACAACGGTCACCCTGGCATATTGCCAGTGGAGCTCGATATCTCAACACTCCCCCTCGAGCTCAATCCCAATTCCTGCACACCAAGTAGGTCTCTGAACTCGCGCAGCTTCTTTGCGCCCAATGCTTTCGTGAATATGTCAGCTACCTGATCCTCTGTGCTGACATAAACTAGATCAATAAGACCTAGTAAAACCTTCTCCCGCACATAGTGATAATGCACCTCAATGTGCTTTGTTCTAGCATGAAAGACTGGGTTCTTTGCCAAGTGTATATTGCTCATGTTGTCACAATAAATGACAACTGGCCCATCTGTAGACTGATGCATATCATAGAGTAGCTTATGCAACCAAGCTACCTCACATGCAGCCATTGCTGCACCCCTGTACTCAGCCTCTGTGCTCGACAAGGCAACTGTAGGTTGTTTCTTGCTGCTCCAAGTGACTGCAGCACTCCCAAAAGAGAACACATATCCACTGGTAGATCGTCTATCAGAAATACTACCAGCCCAATCAGCATCAGTGTATTCATGCAACTGTATCTGAACCCCAGCCTCATAAAATAGTCCATACTGCAATGTGGACTTCACATACCTGAGTATGCGTCTAGCCGCATCCAAATGCGGTTTCCTTGGAGCCTGCATAAAAACTGACTTACCAACCTAGCAGCATAGCTCAAATCTGGCCTGGTAATAGTCATGTAAATCAAACTTCCTACTATGCGTCTGTACATGGTAGGGTCTTCCAGAAGCTCACCTGCATCTACGCTCAGCTTCACATTCTGCTCCAAAGGAACTGAAATAGGCTTACAGCCTGTCATCCCATATTTGGACAGCATGTCCAATCCATACTGCCTCTGTAAGAGCTGTATCTCACTTGGTGATCTAATCACCTCAATGCCCAAGAAATAACGCAGCTCTCCCAAATCCTTCATCTCAAACTTCTACCTCAATAGCATTTTCACATGAAGGATATCTTCATCACTATCACCTGTGATGATCAAATCATCAACATAAATGACCAGCAGCATAATCCCTTTCTCTGTTTTTCTCACATAGAGTGCCTTGGAAATCTGAAAGCCAATAGTAACAAGATATTGTCCTATCTTGTCAGACCATGCTCTAGGTGCTTGCTTCAAGCCATACAAGGCTTTCTTCAACCTGCAAACAAACTCAAGATGAATAGCATGAACATAACCTGCTGGCTGCTCCATAAAGACCTCTTCTTGTAAATCACCATGCAAGAAGGCATTCTTTACATCCATCTGATGTAAAGACCATCCCTTTGATGCAGCCATAGCAATGGCTGCTCTTACGGTTGCCATCCTTGCAACCGGGCTGAAAGTTTCTTCATAATCAATGCCATATGTCTGTGCATACCCCTTGACAACTAATCTTGCCTTGTATCTATTCACAGAACCATCTGCATTGTGCTTGATCTTATAAACCCACTTACAGCCAATTGCATTCTTGCCTTTAGGCAAAGGCACCAATTCCCATGTAGCATTAGCATCCAAGGCATCCATTTCTTCATCCATGGCTTTCTCCCATTTTTCATTTCCCATGGCTTGCTCAAAAGAAGTGGGTTCTGGTTCCTGTATCACTTTGACCATATAGGCATAGTGAATGGCTGTAAATCCATCATATTTCAGCCTATCCACAGGATACCTAACCCTGTAGACCTGCGCAAAATAGGCTCACTTCCAGGTGCTCTCAAAACGTCCCTAGTCTTCCTTACTCCAGGTGTAACAACAGAAGGAATACCCAACTCATCATCAATGCTCTGTTCTGAGCCACTGGATTCACCATCCACACAAGAGTGACCTGCATTCACATCAAACATGGGCTGATCTACCTTCTCTTTTCCTTTTCGTGATACTTGCATACCACTCTCTGCATTGCTTTGAGGAGATTCTCCTGATCTCAATCTACCTGTCCATGGCGAAGTATGTGAACCACTGCTAGACGACACTGCAGGTCCACTGATATTTTGTGATTGCTGCTGTGAATTCTGTGCAGCATTACCATTTTGTGCATCTACATCAATCATCACATTTACTGGTTTATACCAACTGCTCATCTCATCAAAAACAACATCTCTGCTCACTGTGAACTTTCGTGTAGAAGGGTTATAGCATCTATACCCTTTTTGCTACAGAGAATAACCAATAAAGACGCACTTTTCAGCTTTTGGATCCAACTTGGACCTCAACTCATCTGGCACATGGACATAGGCAATGCAACCAAAAATTTTCAAATGAGAAATATCTGGTTTCCTACCAGTATACATCTCCTCTGGTGTCATGCCATGTATTGCTGTAGTGGGAGTCCTGTTCATTATATAAACTGCTGTAGCAACTGCTTCAGCCCAATAATAATTTGGTAGATCTTTTTCATTTAGCATAGCCCGAGATACCTGTCCAATATGCCTGTTTTTCCTTTCTGCAATTCCATTTTGCTGTGGGGTATGACTGCATGAATATTGCTGCTTTATACCATGCTCCTGCAAGAACCTTACAAACTCATTTGAGAGGTACTCTCCCCCTTCATCTGACCTTAGGCATTTTATTTGCAGGCCTGTTTCTTTTTCAACCATAGCTTTGAAAGCTTTGAAGTGCCCAAACACTTCACTTTTCTTTTTCATAAAATACACCCACAGTTTTCTGCTGAAGTCATCAATAAATGTGACAAAATAGTGACAGCCTCCAATAGATGCAGCTTTTGTAGTCCACACATCAGAGTGGATTAATTCCAATGGCTTTTTACTCTCTTGAACATGCCTAGGAAAAGGTTTCCTTGCCTGTTTCCCAAATTGACAGGCCTCACAAACCTTGTGCATTTCTGCAACCTTGAATTTAGGCAATCCTACAACAATATTTTGGGCTTGCATTGATTTAAGTCGCTGTATATTAACATGACCAATGCGTTTGTGCCAGATATCAATATCTGCAACTACACCGGTCCCATGTGCAAACATTGCTGCACTCAATTTAAGCATGTCTGCATCCAACGTAAACATCCTGCCCTTCTTCTTTCCTTTTGCTATCAAGCGACCGTTATTTTTCATATCCTCAACAAAGCATCCATGAGGATTAAATCTAACTTGCAAGCCCTGCTCAACCATTTGACCAACAGAAACCAGGTTCTTGGTGATGTTCGGGACATGAAATACATCAGACAAGTATTTCTTTTTCCCATCCTGCATAGACAAAGGAATTTTGCCAATCTGCACAATAGGATGTGCAGTATCATCACCAGTCTCCACAAATCCTGGTTTTTCCATTTTTCTTGCATCCTGCATCCATTCAGCGTGACCTGTCATGTGGTTTGACGCACCCGAGTCAACATACCACACATCATTGCTTTCTTCTGCACTTGTTACAGAATTTGTCATATGCTGCACCATAAACAAATGCTCATTTCTGTCATCACCCTGTCTACTAGAGGATGCATAATTGCCTTGCTGCAATTTTCCATTCATAATGTCATTCTGCTTTTTATAGCAGTCCTTAGCCATATGACCCATTTTGCCACAATAGTAGCATTCAATGTTGCTGTTTGCATTTTGGCCTCTCTGCCATCCACCACGGCCTCTTTGGCTCCCCCTACCTCTAGAGTTACCACGTCCTCCTACATAGGACTGGTTTTCTTGCGTTTGCTGCATATTCTGATTTCTACCACGACCTGCAGATCGGCCTCCTCTACCTCTGCCTCTACCCCTTCCAGCATTTGAGTAGAAGATAGTTTCTTTTGAGGCTCCTCCTAAAGAAGATGCACCACCATTTCTCTGCTCTTCAGAAATTAGAAGAGCAATCAACTCCTCAAAATCAGGAAATTTTTCACGGACGGCAATGGATGTCCGGAACTGTGCATAATCCTTTCCTAGACCATTCAAGGTCACAGAGACCAAATCGTCATCATCCACTGGCGACCCAATGGAAGCAAGTGCATCTGCAATTTTCTTCACTTTCATGTGGTAGTCATTTATGCTCAAATTTTCTCTCTGCACATTATGCAACTCCTGTTTGAGTTGCATTTTCCTGGCTTGCGTATTTGTGCTGTACATTTTTGCCAAAGTATCCCATGCCTCCTTTGGCGTATTCACATCCTGAATATGCACAATCATGGAGTCCGAAATACTGATAGATAGCCAGTACATAACTTTCTTGGCTCTCTCATGCCATCCTTTAAATGCCTGCATTTCCTGTTGACTGGGAACATTAGGAAGAACAGGTTCTTCTTCATTTCCTGTAATGAATCCCAATAGCCTTTTCCCATCAAGAAATTCGTCATTCTAAACTTCCATGCCTGGAAGTTGTTCTTGTCAAGCTTTTCAGTGACAATCTGTGAAAGAGAATCAGATGCCATTACAGAACACTGCAAAATATTCTATCACTGTAAAAAACACAGCTTTTGCCTCACAAGGGCAGATCTGCAAAACTGACGAAAGTGGTATTTCACCACACAGTCACTTCCTAGTGACGATTTTGCATCAACAGGCAACAGGCATGAATCTGTAACTCCCAATATCTCTGCACACAGGCATACGATGCAATTTCTGCAGCAACTTTTTACCGACTAGCCGCGCAGTGGTCGCACAGCAAAAACAGGGCCTTTTTTCTAAGTGCCTGCGAAGAACTTTCACCTCCAAAACGGGCCCCAAAATGACCTCGAATCAGAAAAATAAAATCACCATGGGCTTTGCCCTCACCCGCAGCATATAATACCCTCTTGCCACACCACGAAGGGCGTCTCAATCTGAGACAGTGCACTCTTGCACTTCCGGCTATGCTACCTGCAGAGATTTGCTCCCAAACTCGAAAAAGGAAAGCAACACTTGTCCTCTTACCAGGACACTGCGAACTTGGTTTGCTTTCTTGAGCTCCTTACCACGAACAAGGCTCTGATACCATGTGAAGATAGTCGGAGAGAGGGAAGGAGTCTCACTTGTGGCTTTCTCACATGCACAATGGGGGAATACACACAAAGGTGGAGGCTGAAAACAGTTTTCCTCTTCTTAGTTGTGAAAGCCAAAAAGAACTCTCGTACAAAGAAATAGAAGAACCCTATATGTGGGTCTCAAACCAAACTCAACTAACTAAGGTGGCATACTAACTGAGCCACAAACTAGAGTAGATAAGGATAGCTGTCATCCAGCTATTATTCGTGGGCAATGTACCAACCGCATCTCGGTGACATAAATACACAACGGTCATCCTGGCATATCGCGAGTGGAGCTCGATATCTCAACAGTTCTATCTTCACTCAGCAATTTAGATTGCACTTGATGTACAGATAATGCTTTACAGTTGATACAGACAGTGCTTGTCACACAGGCACTTTGAGTATAGAACATAACTATTGATTCATCTTCGATGGAGATGAATGCACAATCAGAGACAAATCTAAAGGATGTCAGCTAGTGGGAAAAGCAGTTAAGGAAGGACACCTGTTTAGGATGCTAGCTTCAATACTAGACTTGCATGCCACTTCATCTCAACAGCAACCAATGCCACTTTTTGCAGTATGGCATAAGAGATATGGTCATGTGAATTTCAAAAACTTGATGCAGTTAAGAAACTAGAACATGGCACTTGGAATTCCAAAACTGCAGTTTCTTGGAAAAGTTTGTGAAGCATGTTGCTTCGAAAAACAAAAGAGAACCAATTTTGGTAGAAGCACCTCTCGAGCAAGAGGTATTCTTGATTTAATACATACAAATGCATGGGGTTATGCACAAACTCATAGCATTAATGGTTCACTTTACTACTTGACTTTCATTGATGACTACAACAGATATTGTTGTGACTATTTTCAGAAAGAGAAATCTAAAGTCGTTTCCTCATTTCAAGAATTCAAAGCCATAGTAGACAACCAGACAGACAGAAAGATCAAAGTCATGTGATTAGGCAAAGGAGGTGAATACATGCCTTTAGCATGCATGAGATTTTGCAAAAGTAATGGCATTTGAAGGCGATTCACATGTGCATATACTCATCAACAAAATGCAATAGCTGAAAGAAAGAATGGCACTTTAGTAGGCAATGCTAGAGCAATGCTCAGTGAGATAAGCATCTTCTTAAACATTATTGGCAAAAGCAATTGCAAATGTAAACTACTTGCTTAATCAACTTTTGACCGAACTAATTTAGGGTATGGCACACATTCATTGGATACAAGCCACACATTGGGAATCTCAGCATATTTGGGTGCATATCATATGCCCACATACATAATGATGATCGCAGAAAGTTGGATGTTAAGTCACGTTCATGGTTGGCTACAATAAAGAGAGCAAAGCATAAAAGTTGTATGACCCCCATCAACCAAAAGGTCATAATCTCCAAAGATGTAATATTTGATGAAGAATCAGAATGGAAAACATCAAATACATAGGAGATGTTCACACCAATTACTCAGTCACCTACAAAATAGGTTGATGAAGAAGAGTGAGAATTGCCAGAGAACCCTCCAAAAGAGCAGCAACTCAAACGGTCTACTAGGGATAGCAGATCACTAGCTAGATTGACATATTCTCAGAAAGACAAAGCACTTCATATTGAAACCACCAATTATGCTCTTATGACTAGCATCATGGCTATAGAAGAGCCAGTGTACTTTGAGGATGCAATTGACAAGCTAGAATGGCAAACTGCTACTACGAATGAAGAAATATATGCTTTGTACAAAAACAACATTGGGATTTAGGTGACCTTCCATGAGGAAAGAATGCCATTGCAAACAAATGGGTTTACAAATCTAGATGGAAGCATTGAAAGATACAAAGCCTAACTAGTTGCAAAAGGTTTTGCACAACAATATGGTCAAGATTATGATGAGAGTTATGATGGTCAAGATTATGATGAGACTTATGCTCTAGTAGCAAAGATGAGTTGCATAAGATTTTTGATGTCACTAGCGACACTCAGTAGATGGAATGTGTACCAACTAGATGTCAAGAATGCTTTTCCCAATTATTTTTTATGTCATTAGCGACACTCAGTAGATGGAATGTGTACCAACTAGATGCAAGAATGCTTTTCTCAATGGTTACCTAGACAATGAAGTCTACATGCAACAATTAGTAGGGTATTTTAAACCAAGAAAGAGCATCAGGTTTGCCATCTCAAGAAAAGTCTCAATAGCTTAAAGCAAGCACCCAGAAGTTGATATAGCAGAATTGACAAGTATTTTGCTAATTTGGAAAGTCCAATGCAGATCATGCTCTCTACTACAAAGTTCAAGGGGAAGACATCACTATTGCACTTTTGTATGTAGATGATCTGTTTGTGATAGGAAGTAATGAGATCTTCAGAGTTGAACATGAAAAATCTTGGACTTATGCACTATTGTATTGGAATTGAGTTTTGGAGAGACTCAAATGGCACCCTCATGAGCCAGCAGAAATACGTGGATAGACTAGTCACCTAAAGAAATTTCATATGGCAAATTGCAAGATTGCAGCCACTCCCATGGAGTAGAGGTTGAAACTTACAAAAGATCAAGAAAAGACTACAATGACAAGTACTATTTGCAGCTCATCAAATCTCTTATATATTTGACAATCACAAGGCCAAATATTTGTTATGCAGTTAGTTCACTAGCACAGTTTATGGTGAATCCAAAACAGTCTCAATGGAATGTAGCTAAGAGAGTCTTAAGGTACATTAGAGTTACAAGATAGTTTGGAATTGATACAGAGGAAGTCATCCAAGGTTGCATGGATACTGTGACAATGACTATGGAGGAGATCATTCGACCAGGAGATCTGCACAAGGATATGTATTTTTCCTTGCTCAAGGTGCTATATCATGGTTGTCAAACAAGCAGCCAACTATTTCTTTGTGTTCAATTGAAGTAGAATACAGGGCACACACAACATTTTCATGTGAGGCTATTAAGCATTAGCCAAGAATCCAGTATATCACTCCTATATCGCTCAAGGACAAAGCACATTGATGTCAAAGAGCACTACATCGGAGAAAGAGTGTTAATTGTGATAGCAAGGAGAATGTTGCAAATATCTTCACCAAACCACTTGGGACAGAGCTTTTTGAGAGACACGGACAAGCTCTTGGTTTGACTTAGAGGAAGGAAATTCCCATTAAAGGGGTGTGATGGAACGTAATGTTCAATACTTCTTTGATTCCCCATAATCATCATCTTAAGGGAAGGCCTACTTCATGGTGTTGATCTTGAGGGAAGGTGTTGATGATTCATCTCAACATTAAGTGATCATATGTGCATAGCACTAACACTAAAGAGTGCTAAAAGGCACAAGGGTTGGAAACCCTAAACCTAATCCTAACCCTAAAGGGGTTTGTATATATTCATTATTTTCAACTAAATCTAGTGTACAACTAGTCATTTGTGGTGTGCTCTCTAGCTGTGTCCTCTCTTCTCATCTCCACTCTTCTCCTTTTCCTCTCCATTTTTGTTCACCTACCCACCCTAGTTTTATGCATGATAGCCTAGAGGAATCAAAGGATCCTTGGGCACTCATGAAATCAAGTGGAATCTTTGAGGTAAGTCATCTCTTTGTTCATCAATTGGTGGAGATGGCCCATAGATTCATGAAAAAGCTGTTAGATATCAATGCTCCACTCTCATGTAACTATGCGGGAACCAGCTAACTCTACTTTGTAAGCCCCCCATATGAGGAGAAGGCATTTGAGTAGCTCGGTTATCCGGTAGGTCCTGGTTTGGACACCAGATAGGGGCCATGTGTGGCCTGATGGCTGGACGTCTTCAGATAGAGTTGGCAAACTGCCAACTAGGCTACATGCAAGTGCGAGAAGGCATCCCATGACTGAGCGGACTAAGGGTAGACGGAGCATTTCCCAGGGCAGCCCACTCTCGGGTTGCGGGGCCCGTTTGGAGCCCTAGATAATCGTGAATGGCTCTGGGCCGAACGGACACCGTGGGCTAGTTGCTCTATTCTGCGCCACAGTTCTAACGCGTGGTCGGTGGCCTATTTTGGGACCGACCTCTAGTCGGCCGTTTTGGGCCAACTGGGTTGGTCTCCCAATTGGGTCTAACCGACTACAAATGGTGGCTATATAAGAGCAAGCTCGTGAAGCCCATAATCATCACTGGCTACAACAACCTTGATTCCTTAGCATCCAGCCTCCGTCCTCTACTGTTTCCAGCATGCCATCGAAGCTTCCCACACAGAAGTGCATGGCTGGGAGGCAGCGCCATCTATTGTATCAGTTTTACAGTAATCAAATTTTTGATTCTCCATACTATATGCTTTTCTTTCTTGCATACAAGATCCTGTTATATGTTGAGCACAGACGTTGTATTATTTTCTTACATGGTACTAGAGCTTGGGCTCTAGCAAGAAGATTTGGTAGTGTGTTTCTCTTTGCGAGTAGATTGTGAGAGATGGCCCAGCCCGCAAGATTGTGAATCCCACCATTTGGCGAAAGCGAAAAGTTGGACGGCACTAACTATCCACTCTGGAAGTTCAAGATGAAGACCATCCTAAGCACATACGAGCTTTGGGATAGTGCTACTGGGGTGGACATGAAGCCGATTGCAAGACTGGATCCAGCCAAAGCAGGACAACAGATAGTACCAACTGTGGATGAGATTCTTGCGTGGACAAGAAGAAATGCAGATGCGCTATGTTCTATTGTATGTAGTGTAAGTGATTCTGTCATGGCGTTAATTCAACATGTCACCACAACGGAGGAGGCATGGACGGTCTTGAAAAATCAGTACGAGACCACGAATCAAACACGGATTCAGAATCTGGAGACTCAATTCACAAACGAGAAACTGTCTGAATCTGAAACGGTAGAGAAGTTCATCACTAGGGTGAAGAATCTGTGCGATCAGATGACTACGATTGGCATCACCATCACCAGTGAGAATCTAGCACGAAGGTGCATACGGATTCTCCCACCAAAGTACGACGGTCTTATTACGGTGCTGAATACACAGAACAGAAATCCGCCCCTCAACTTTGAGGATTTCAGCGCGATGCTTCTGAAGGAGGAGATGCGTCAAAAGATGAGGACTGGAGAAGGCTTTCTCGGCTGGATCAAAGAAAGGTAAGGGTAAGGACTCTGGTAATGCATCTTCTTTTGATGATAAAAAGAGAAAGAAGAAGATCGTGCTTCTATTGCAACAAGGCAGGGCACAAGCAGAATGAGTGCCGAAAGAAGATTGCAGATGAGAAGAACGGAGTAAAGAAAGAGTCCAACAACAGCATGCAGGCAGTACCAGTAGAGCTGTTCGTAGCAATTGAGGAGATTTGCATGAATGCAATTCATGTACCTACGGATGAGCCTTGGATTATTGACAGTGGTGCATCGCGCCACATGACCAGTTGGAAGGATTGGTATACCTCTCTACATCCAGTAGGGAATGACATCCTAGTAATAGTCAACAATGATGCAAAATGTTCAGCAAAAGGAAAAGGTATGATTGCTCTCAAGTCAGATGGAGTTGTAAAATAGTTGTCCGATGTCCTTTATGTGTCAGAAATCAAGAGGAACTTGTTGTCCGTTTCTGCGATCATGGATCGGGACCTCAAAGTTCAATTCGATAAGAATGGCGCATAGATTTTGGATCTTCAAGGGAAGGTCGTTGGTAAAGGTACACAGCACAACAACATCTATGAACTCTCTACTTTCAGTGCTCGAGTTGATGTGAGCAACACTAAGCTGTGGCATGAGAGATTTGGTCATCTAAACCTTAGTTCTTTAAAGGAGATGCATAAAAGTGGAATGATTGCAGACCTACTAGAAATTACAGATCTGCCCGATGTAATGGAAGCTTGCATGATGGGCAAGCAGCATTGGCAGCCCTTTCCTAAAGAGGCCAGTAGGGCAAAGGCTCCTCTAGAGCTCGTTCACACGGACCCTTGCAAAAAGATGGAGACGGAAGCTTTGGGTGGTTCCTACTACTTCATGACGTTGATCGATGACTACAGTAGAAGGATATGGATATACTTCCTGAAGACTAAAGATGAGGCTTTTAGTAAGTTCAAAGAATGGCATGTAATGGTCGAGAAAGAACTGGGGAGGAAGGTGAAGAAGTTGAGATCAGACAGAGGTGGAGAGTTCACATCAAGTGAATTCGAAAGTTACTGCAAAAGTCACGGGATCAAGAGGCAGAAACCCCCGCCACATACATCACAACAAAATGGAGTAGGAGAGTGCAAGATGCGCGTCATCTGCGAAATGGGCAGAAGTATGATGAAAGGGAAAGATTTGCCAAAGACTTTTTGGGCTGAACCATGTAACACAACAGTTTACATTCTGAATCGTAGCTACACGAAGGCTGTGAATGGGGGATGACTCCATTGTAGGCCTTTTCTGGTAAGAAACCTTCAGCTGCATTTCAGAGTTTTTGGATGTGACTATTTTGTGCATGTCCCTGATGCTAACAGGACCAAATGGGAACTGAAGAGCCGGAAGTGTATTTTCTTGGGCTACAGTGAAGAGGCGAAGGGTTACCGTCTCTATAATCCTGTTACCAAGAAGGTAATAGTAAGTCGCGATGTGGTCTTCTCAGAACAGCCGCATCAATTGGAGGAGGATGTTTCCTTCCCAGGCAACCAGGCCCAGGATATCCATCCAGTACAACCACCAACAGTAGACCGAACTCCCCCAACGGTGCTTGGGAGGATTCAAGATAAAGAAGAGGAAGAAGAGCCTGCAGAACCACAACGGCAACCGCCATTCCTGAAGTGGGTAAAGCAACTTTTGGACGACAGAGAACCTCCAGCCATTGAGGAGGAACCATCCGAACACCACAGTTCCAAGAGATCAGAGGAGCAAAGAAGGGCACAGGAACACTTGGTCAACTACGCTTTGATGACAGAAGTGATCCATGCTGAAGAACCCAAGTGTCTTGAAGAGGCACATGGCGATGATAGGTGGATGGAGGCTATGCAGTCGGAGTATGGCTCCATAATGAAGAACAACACTTGGGACCTTGTGGATCGACCACCAAAACGCAAGGTAATCAGCACCAAGTGGGTGTACAAGACCAAGTACAAGTCCGACGGCATGTTGGAGAAGTACAAGGCTCGGCTCATGGCAAAAGGATTCGCACAGGTACATGGTTTTGATTATCAAGATACTTTTGCTCCCACAGCTCGACTAACCACAATTCGTAGTGTTTTGGCTTTAGCAGCATAGGAAAGTTGGCCCGTGTTTCAGATGGATGTAAAATTCACCTTTCTGAATGGAGATCTCAAGGAGGAGGTATACGTGGAACAACCACCAGGTTTTGTGATCCCTGGTTCAGAAGGTAAAGCCTGTAAACTAAAGAAGGCACTTTACGGGCTGAAACAGTCCCCACGAGCATGGTACCAGCGGATTGATGCCTACTTTCTGCAAAACGAGTTCAGAAGGAGTCCATCTGATGCAAATTTGTATATCTAGAGAGAAGGAGGCAGGTGTATGATCGTGGCCCTTTATGTGGACGGCCTTGTCATAATAGGGAACCACGAAGAAAAGATCCCGCAGACAAAGCAGGTTCTAGGAAGAGAGTTTGAAATGACAGACCTCGGACTGATGCATTTATGTTTGGGGATTGAAATTTGGCGAGAGCCAAAACAAATCTTCATCTCATACTGAAGTATGCTAGAGAGATACTGAAGGCATTTGGCATGGCTGAGTGCAAGGCAGTTGGCACCCCTATGGAGGTTGACGTGAAGCTCTCAAATGAGGATTCATCACCACTGGTGGACGAAGCGAAGTACAAAAGGCTTGTGGGTAGTTTGATTTACTTGTGCAACACACGGTCGGACATCAGCTTTGCGACTGGTGTACTAAGCAGGTTTTCCAATAAGCCCCGGGAGAACCATTGGAGGCAGGGATGCGGGTGCTGAAATACATCAAAGGCACACCTATACCAAGGGCAACATCTTGATTATGGCATCACCTATACCAAGGGCAACATCTTGACTGGATTCTGTGACTCGGATTGGGCAGGAGACGTGGACAATAGGAGATCAGTGACAGGGTACTGTTTCTCACTTGGATCTGGAGCTGTGTCATGGGTCAGCAAGAAGCAACCCACATCTAAAAAGCCCTCTAACAACAATGATCTAGTGTGTGCTCGGGGGTACCCCACGCCTCCCACCAAAGAAGGTAGCCTACGTGGTAGCGTCACCCTTGCCCACAGCTTCTATGACACAGGATTGAGGAGGAGCTATGGGAGAGAAGCCAGGGTGATGCTGGGCTATGGGGACGACGTCCGTGCTCAGCGACACCATCTGACAGCTTCTTGCGAGATGTAGACAGGGCATTGGAAAGACTTACTTTTAGTATGCGCAGGCCTTCTTGCAGATCATGTCCAATGCCTCTCATCTACTTCCAAGAAGCTCTAAGATTTGGATGCCGCCCCTTGTCCTTCCCATCGTGGAATTGATCATTAATATGTTAAAGGGTTATATGGTGCATTACATGCATCTGGGATGTACGATTGGGCAACATATGCCGCATGGATCATCGACAGCTCGAGGTAGTCGGTAAATACCCTATAAGAGGACATTCTCGCTTGGTGATTACTCTCCATGCCAAGATTGTTCTCACAGGCCACCCCAGTAATCTAGGTGCCATAATATGGCATTGTAGTGCCCCGCTGGAGACGAGAAAACAGAGTCTACTACTAGTGGGCATTTTGGGGCCATTGCTGCGACACCCACTCCTTTTGCAAGTTTCATGTTGGTAACAGACGTGTTGGAGGGTTGTGGTCAACCGCAGGGCGTGGACAACTACGCAAGAACGTCTTCTCACCACCAACGTGGGAGGCAAGCAAAATGCAAATGCTAGGCAAGCAAAATGAAAATGGGACCAAGGGTTTGCCATGTGATGTTAAGACTATTGTAGGTGGTGAGATAAGGAGGGGCTTTAGTTGTAGTGAGAGAGAGAGAGAGAGAGAGAGAGAGTGTGTGTAGAATTACCAAAAAAGTGTGTGCGTGTGTGTATTCACCAAAAAGTGTGTGTGTGTGTGTGCAGGCCTTCCTGCAGATCATGTTCAAGGCCTCTCGTCTTCTTCCCAGAAGCTCCAAGCTCTGATTTGCAGCCCTTGTGCCTCCCATCATGGACTCCATCATCAATCTTTTGAAGGGTAAACCCTCTCAGGACTACCAAATCGATTTTTGGGTCAACCCAGAACGCTCCGGCTGGCTCATGAAACAAGGTGAATACATCAAAACCTGGCGTCGTCGTTGGTTCGTCCTCAAACGCGGTAAGCTCTTCTGGTTCAAGGATAGCTTTGTCTCTCGTGACTCCAAGCCCCGTGGCATCATCCCTGTCACCTCTTGCCTCACTGTCAAGGGCGCTGAAGATGTGCTCAACAAGCAGTTCGCATTTGAGCTCACCACCAGCCGTGAGACCATGTACTTCATCGCCGACTCTGATAAGGAGAAGGAGGAGTGGATCAACTCTGTGGGTCGATCGATAGTGCAGCACTCGCGGTCTGTAACGGAGTCCGAGGTTGTTGACTATGATAGCAACCTACCCAAGTAGAGGATTGCTGTTTTGCGCTAATTGGTCGGTGCTTTCTCCATCAGGAAACATCGAGCGGAGGCAACGTCATCTTTGCAAGCTGCCGGCAAAAGTTACGACTACATACTTTTTGTGCATAATCTAGTTTTAAGTGGGAAATAGTTCATGTTGCCATTCTTGATTCTTAGTATCCCGTCTATAATTGAATGATTTGCAAATCGCACATGAATGGGATCTTTCAATGTAAGAGGAGTTTTGGGATTGTGGGATGGCATTTCAAACTGTAGCTGTCGTCATAATCGTGAAGAACATAAACTGCCTACAAGACATTGGACTTGGCCTCGCGTATGAAAAAGGTCAATGTTGTGATGTACATTATTCTCCTCAAGTGTTTTGAATGGATTTAAGATTGTAGCACGTATGATTTCTCCATGCCAGTCAAATTTCCCTGCTCTTGTTTGACAAGACCAGGATCATCTCTTAAAGACTCATGGTAGTTTTCCTGTTTATCTTGCGTCATATATTGGGGTTGCAGTATTGTGCCTGAAATTGATAAGCTGAGATCTGATTGGTTTTTCTACCCTGTTGATGTACTGAAGTCTACTGTGGAGTTGTTTGTTTTGGAGGCAGCATCAAAGTGTAAAGATTATATAGAACAAAACAACTCTCTTTTGATGCACATCTACTTATTGAAAGTCGTGCTTAAGACTTCAGTGGTCTTTGTTGTCTTTAATTGTCGTGTGCAGACGTGGATTGTTCTTTTATCACACACAAGTCAATGCTTACATGCGTTTACCCCCCTTTTGTGCTTGAAGTATTGGTTCTTGATTATTTTGCTCACCTACACTTCCCATTAGCCTATTCTGAAAGCCCTTAACGCCAAAAAGGCACTCGATTTCCTTTTTTACATAAAGGAGAAAGGCATTGGTTTCCTTGGTACAACACATTGAGTGGCCCAATTAAATCAAGGATTTAGGGCGTGCCAATCCACCCAAAAGAAATGGTTCAGAACCTCACCTTGAAAAGGTGAAGGGGGACTTGAAGCATCTTATCACCAGGTTAGCTGAAGTTAAAAAAATGGAGGAAGTCCTTCCTCCAATCGTGTCCTTCTAAATGCCCCGCTTACTCACCTCCCATAATATTGTGATAAATCATTTAGGCACTCTTCATCCGCCCCCAACCCTGATATTAATGTTCCCCTCTCCCTTCGATTTCCACTCCTCCCCTCCCTCCTATTCCACTAAGTAATACATTTTCAAAAATCCAATCGAGGGGCATGCATCTGTTAGGCCCAGCTCGGGGATGATACTCTAACGGGGATGAAGGGAATACGCTTAAAGGGGTTTCTCGTACATTGTGGGGATTGAAACTGCAGCTCTATAAAATTTGTGGAGGTAGTAGTAAGTGGTCAATTTGCAAAGAAAGCCAGAAATTGTGTAGACTTCTTGTTTTTGTTTGGATTCCCTCCTATTTTTGTGGAAAAGACACATTATGTCGTGATCTCAAATGAATGAGAGGGCTGAAAGGTCTATCTTCAGTTTCACAGTTCTGGAAGCTTTTGCAAGCTGGAGGGCAAGAACTAAGTACTTTTCTGAAATCCCTCTCTCTCTCTCTCTCTCTCTCTCTCTCACCGGCAGCAATAAATTACACAGGATCCTTGATGGGGCTGAAGACAAAGACAAAGAGGACCCAGAGAATCTCTCTCTCTCTCTCCTTCTCTCTCTCCTTCTCTCCCTCCCTGCTTCATCGATTCCTTTTTCTGATTGCTAGGACAGACAGAGGGGCCTGCAAGGCTCATAGCATTTATTTTCTCATTGGAGGTAAGGTGGTTTCCTCACAGAGAGATCGACAATCCATTCGAGCAAGCACCTTCCCCCACCGGTGAGTGGACTGGTTGGTACTATGTGTGGTACGCTTCCTCTTAAGGATGATTTGACCAATGTTCAGATGAGCGTTGTGTCTTGGCCGACTTCTTCACACTTTCAGTCATCTGGTACACAGGAGAATGGACCTGGTAGCGGAGCAGCAGGACAGGCAGATGGATAGCCCTGGCAGTAGGCATCTCAGTCTGCAACAGTTCGCGGGCAAATAGGGTCAAAGTTGGGCAGTTCCAGTCTGTGAATCTCACAGACTGAGTCCGGTGGAGCAACTGACCTAGTTGGCTGTTCTAGGGCAGGATTCAGCCCTATTCAGCAACACTGAAGCCTCTCCAACTTGGCAGCATGGACCTGGAAGAGTGTGTAGAGTCTCGTAGTCTCTGAGAACTCAGCGTAACAATCACTTTGGTTGTGTTTCTGCCCCTGCCCAGCACCTCAGCTAGATGTTTGTCAGCACTTTTGTGAGCAGTTTTTCCCACATCAGTGGATGAATATAGTCTAAGTTCTTCTTGCCTCTCTGCTGTCTTAGTGAGGTTTTCAGTTTGTGAGTGCATCGAGAGTGTTTGGAAAGAGTTTCATAGATCATTCCGCTGTGTGTGAGGTTTGAGAGATTTAGGCCTGTATTTTCTGGCATGGTATCAGAGCCATCATTGCAACTCTTGTATTCACTCTGAAGGAAGAAGTCCCTCCAAGTTCAAAGGCGACCCCAATTCAAGGGGTGTGCTGCACTTGTTTGGTTGCCACAGCAAGATTTGTTTTCTTTTCTCAGTCAGTTTCAGAAGCTATAGCCACACTGCTTCCACTTCGGCTCCTTCATCCACTAGCGCTTCCACCACACTACTAGCAAGGACTTGCACAATGGAAACTATTGTAAGGGATGGTTTTATAAAACCGTTAAAGAAGGTTAAGTCATGGATGAATCTGAATAAGTGAGACTTGTCTCAAAAGATTTACTAGGAAGCTTATGGAAGTGGACCTTTAATGAAAAAAATGAAAGATATATCTTCCTAAGTTGAAAAATATGTGGAAGAGAAAAGCAATCCCAAGTGACAGGAGCATGAAAGAGGAGTATGCAGGTTTGAGAATAGAGAGAGAACAACAAATTGCAACTAGAGAGAATAGACTGCACATGAGTATACAGGAAAAACTTTGCATGTACTGCTGATAAAACCTCCACAGAACTTATACAAGACCAAGGCCGAATGTTATCAAAAGATGATGAGGTAGGACTACACCTCACAACAGGAAGTAGGCTCTACACTGCGCCATATGCTTTCCAAGAAATGCTAGAGATTGCACATGAAATTGCCTAACAACTCTACAAAGACGAGGTTGAAATGGCTCTATATATAGGGGCAGGGGGTGGTGATGTGGCTGACAAGGTCTACACCTTGTTCAAGGTCCCAGACCAGCCCATTACTCGCTTGCAACTGGCCTGTAACAGGCCCCAAGTTGTGGCCACAAACCAGGCCTGTACTGGCCTAAACCAGGCCCTGTGACTCAGTCTCTAACCCTGGCAATGTGCTTTTGCAAGACCCCCTCCTAACCTACAAAAATACATTGAGAAAGGATGAAAATGCTACACCTCTTTGGGCGGGCACACCCACACAGAAACACTCTCCCCATAACTGACAGGCAGGAGATAGCTAACTCTGACATATCTATCACCAAGTATAACTTCCATTGGCAATAAATCGGGCTACCGAATTAAAGCCAAGAGTGATAGAAGTGCTTAAAAGCAAAAATTATAAATTTGTATGATTGGACTTATTCTAGTCTTACAAAGGTATGTATAAAGCCAAATTGCTGTTAGGCGCTGATGACGTCAGTGGGGATGTCGTAGTATCTAGTCCCTATTAAGCGTGATGGAGTTTGTGGTTTTCAATCTTATGAGTGACTATCGTGAGATTGAAATTGCACTATGTTGTGTTTTTAGAGGATGAGTTTGGGAATGTTTCTGGATTCATCTAGGTATATAAATAGATTAACCATTATTTAGGCAATTGATATTCTACCATGGGTTAGTGCAATGTCCAAACATATAGCTAATTTGGCCATTGGTATATGGGCAATTGATATGTAGCGTGATGTAAGAAATCCTAGATTTATTATATTTAGAGATGTGCTAAGGAACAGAAAGGAGACTGAGATAGCAGAGAACAAGGAATAATTGTATTGCTTGAATGTTTGTAGGGTAGATGATATGTCATCCATACAATTGGGCCTCTCTTATATAGAAAGTGAAAAGTCACACATGAAAAGGTGTGTACTCCAAAGGGTATGTGCATGAAGAGGTGTGTACCCCTTGTGAAGGGTGTGTCCCTTGATGAGAGGGTACATTACAATAGGAATGGCTCTTCAATAGAGTGTCTCTTGTGAAGGGTTGTGCCTTATAGGAAGTGTCCCGTCGAAAGGGCAAGGGTTGTGCCTCATAGGAAGTGTCCCGTCGAAAGGGCATACCCTTCCACAAGTGTCCATTCATCAAACCATCCATAAGTCTAGATATAGAGAAAGGAATCCGTCACAGATCGTGACATCCCCTCCCACTCAAAAGAAGACCCTGGTGGAGATAATGAACTGATGTAGAAAATATCACTGTAAATTTTGAAAATACTGCAGTAAAATGTCAGGGTACTGCTGTAAGTCTTCATCAGACTGCCAAGTAGTGTCGGGGTCGTCCAGATCTTGCCAAAGAACAAGGAATTCCGTGATAAGTCGATGTCGAGTCTCTCGCTGTCGATGGTCCAGAATACGCTCAGGAATAAGGAGAACATAATCGTCTTCGATTTCTGGGACATAATCACCTGCAGGAGGAACTGCTTCATCGCCTGGAATGTACGTCTTTAGCCAAGAAATATGAAATGTTGGATGGATTTTACCCCATGATGGTGGTAATTCCAATTTGTAACTTAAAGGTGAATTTATTCTTGACGATCCGGAAAGGGCCATAGTATCTTGGTCGCAACTTAGGAAACACAGACTTAACCATCTTATAGCGATGTGGGGCTACAAATAATAGCACCATGTCACCAGTGTTAAATTCCAGGTGACGTCTATGTTTGTTGGCAGACCGTTGATACCGCTCTTGCGCTCCTGACTTGCAGTAGAATGTCTTGCATTTCTTGAACCAGTTGATCAGCTAGGGCCACTCGATGGTGAAGTACAAAATTCGTTGGTACAATCGGAGTGTGTCCATAAGCTGCTTGGAATGGAGTCATGCTGATGGCACTATGGAAAGAGTTATTATAAGCAAACTCAAGGAGTGGTAGATACTCTTCCCAAGCTGCTAGGCGTGACTGAACATAATGTCGAAGCATTTCTTCCAGAACTTGGTTGACTCTTTCAGTTTGGCCATCTGATTCTGGGTGGTAGGCTGAACTGAACAGTAGGGTTGTACCCAAAGATTCGAACAGGGAAATCCAAAAGTGACTGGTAAACTTAGGATCTCTGTCGGATATGATATTCTTGGGCAATCCATGGTGTCGGAAGATGTGTTGTATGAAAAGTTTGGTTATGTCCGGACCCTGTGCACTGCTTTTGCAAGCAATAAAGTGTGCCATTTTGGACAATCGATCAACAATTACCATAATCTGAGTGTTACCTCTGGAGGATCGTGGTAGTGTTGTAATGAAATCCATGGAAATACTTTCCCACCTTTCAGTTGGAACTGGAAGAGGCTGAAGAAGTCCTGTTGGAAGTCGTCGGCTTGCTTTCATTTGTTGACAAGATAAGCAAGATGTAACCATTTTGATGACATCGCTTTTCATCTGAGGCCAGTAGTATGTTGAACTGAGTAACCGATAAGTCTTGTTGATGCCTGGATGGGCAGCATAAGGAACTACATGATGCTCTTTTAACAAAAGACGTCGAACATCTTTGTCATGGGGTACACAGACGCGATCTTGATAGTACAGAAGGTCGTCCGTATAAGAATAGGATGAGAAAATCTTCTGTTCGGAAGTCGAAGGGTGATCTTTTGAAAGAACCTGTACTGCTGTGCCGAAGTCTTTATCATTGAAATACTTTCCTTTGAATGAATTCGGAACATCCACAGATAATGTAGAGATTACCATGGCTGATGCTAGAGGTAACCTGCTGAGAGCATCTGCAACTACATTGCGTAGTCCTGGTATGTACTCAATGGTCATGTGAAAGTTGGCCAGAAACTCAACCCAGCGTGCTTGTCGAGCGTTCATGACTGGCTGAGTAAAAATATACTTTAAAGAGTGATGGTCTGTCTTGACCACAGAGTCGGCTCCCATGAGATAATGTTTCCAAGAGCGATAAGCATGTACAACAGCAAGAAACTCCTTATCATAAACCGGGTATCGGGTTTGGGTATCAGAATGTTTATGGCTGTCAAAAGCAATAACTCTGCCTTCTTGCATCAAGACTGCTCCTGTAGCGATGTCGGAAGCGTCGGTCATGACCTCAAATGGAAGGTTGGGGTCAGCAATAGCCATAACTGGTGTGGTAGTGAGGGCTTGCTTGAGTTGTTGGAAACTATACTTTGTTTCGGGAAGCCACTAAAAAATTGCTGTGCTTTTCAATAATTCGGACATAGGAGCTTCGATTTCGGAAAGCTGATAGACCTTGGTATGGTAAAAGCGGACATCATGAACATTCTTAGGAGTAGGCCAGTTTTGGATTACCTCGACCTTCTTGGGATCCACAGAGATGCCTTGAGCGGAAATAACATGTCCCAAATATTCGAGTTGGGTCTTGAAGAACTCACTCTTCTCAATGTTGATGTAGAGAGAATTTGCACGGAGAACTTCAAAAACTTGGTGAAGATGTTGTTTGTGCTCATGTAGGGATCTGTTGAAAACGAGGATGTCATCGAGGTAAACGATGACGAACTTATCGAGGAAAGGCCTGAAGATGTCGTTCATTAATGTCATGAATGTGGCCGGGGCATTGTTTAACCCAAAAGGCATGACCAAACAAACATTCATAGTGTCCATACTTTGTTCGAAAAGCTGTCTTGTACTCATCGCCTTCTCGTATGCGAATTTGATGATAACCTGAATGAAGATCAATCTTTGAGAATTGTGTTGCATGTAGAAGTTGATCGAAGAGGTCATCGATGCGAGGCAATGGATACTTGTTTTTGATAGTGAGCTTATTGAGGGCTCGGTAGTCGATGCAGAGGCGCATTGACTTATTCTTTTTTTCCACAAGTAGTACAGGAGATCCGAAAGGGCTGTGATTGGGCCGAATGTGACCTTTGTCGAGTAGCTCGGTGACCTGTCTTTGGATTTCTTCATTTTGAGTGTAAGAAACCCGATAGGGTGCTTTGGCAATTCCGGTGGAAAAAGGTCCAGGTAGGGTTGGAAAAAAGGTTGGTTGAGGTATTCAGGATGATCCTTAGTTGGTGTCTCCTCGATTGCCGTAACCAACAAAAGTGAAGTCTTTACTTGACGTTTACGAACCCACTTCTTTACTTGTAGGGCAGAGGCAACTGGGGTTGAAGGAGAGTCCCTAGAACCAGTTAGCTCAATAAGTTTTCCCTGGTGGACAAACTGGATAGTATGGCTGCGAAAACTGATTGATGGATCATAGTCGTAGAGTCACTGTTGTCCAAGTATGACATCGTACCGAGAAAGAGGCATGATGTCGAAGTTCAACTTGTCCGTATAATGTTGGATGCGAAAAGACAAGTTTTTGATCCTGGTGTTGCACAAGAAAGTCGTTCCATTTGCGAGTTCAATCTGATAGTCCATGAGACTAGGACTGGTGGTCAACCGAAGTTTATCGACCACAGAACTGGCTAGGAAATTATGAGAGCAGCCACTGTCGATGAGGATAGTGACCGTTGTTCCACGAATCGATCCTTGAACACAAAGTACTTGAGTGGCCAGGGAAGGTTTGGGGTTGTTGGCAAGGCTCAGGTGGATGGTATTCGCCATGCGAACAGCTTTGCCTTTCTTGTCTTGTGCTGAGATAGCATCTTCTTTTTGGGAAGTGCTAGGTTCCATATTGGAATTTTGCTTTGGTCGCTTGGGACAATCGAACCATCTATGGTCGCCTGTACAGATGGTACAAAGTCCTTTTGTGCTGGAGCTGTTCTTCTTGTCAGTGGCCGCACCTTTATGTTGGGGATGTCGGTAATGACTTTGTGAAGAAGAAGAAACACGATCCTTGGAGGAGTGCTTCTGTTGGAATCCAGCAAATGATTTCTGAGTCTTCTGGGGATCTTGAGACTATCGCTGACCTTGATTACCGAAGTTTTTTCGAAACTTGGTGTTATCTTGAGGGCGAGCACCTTTGGCTATAGGAGAGTTCTGTGTGTGATTAGCACTGTGCTTCCCTGTGTTTTGGAAATCTGTAATGCGCTCTGTGTAAGCAATAGCGCCATCTGTGGTGGTGATGTTTGCTTTAAGGACATCAATGCGTAACGAGGGATTTAGGCCTGAGATGAAAGCATGAAGGCGATCATCCTCAGTTAAACCATCAATCTCCAGCATCAATGTGGTGAACTGAGAGATGTAGGAAGACAGGGAACCCGTTTGCTCCAACTGTCGGAGTTTTGAACGTGCTTGGAAGTCCGCATTGGCAGGGATAAACTGCTTACGGAGCACGTGTTCAAAACGTTGCCATGTTAACACACTTTTTCCGTCCTTTAAGCATCTTTGCCACCATAGAAAAGCTGTATCCTTGAGGAGGGAGACTGCCAAGGCGATCTTTTTGCCTTCAGTGAGGTCAACAGTATCAAAATACATGCGCATTTTTGCGAGCCATTGGTCAACTGTTCGGCGATTGCGTTGACCAGTGTAGGATTCCGGAAGTTTGATGTCAAGTCTTTTAGTTTTGGAAGCTTGAAGTAAACGGTAGAGGGCACGGAGTTCAGTGTTTTCTACCTCTGGTGGAAATGAATCTGCATAGTCGTCTGGTTGCGTCACGTCATCCTGTGTATGTGCGGTACTTCGAGAATCTTGAAGTTGTTGAACTTTCTGGACCAAGTCGGAGATGCTGTCCTGAAGCTGGGATATTTGAAGTTGCAATAGTGATTCGCCTTGTACGTTGACTTCAGAGGTCTTTTTTGGACTTGATTCTTTGATCTCTGGAGAGGCTTCACGCGAGCGTTGCGACATATCGGAGATCCCTGTGAGAAAAGCGCGAACTTGCGCTCTAGTTTGTACCATTCCTGGAAGAAGATTCGGGCTACTCCCTGAGGTTGCTCATGTTGGAGGGGGCAGGCGAGGCAGGATGGAACCACCCGTGGAAATCTGGTAAAGGAGGTCCTGTCTGAGGTAACACTGGAGATGCCGAAAGTGGTGTTATTGCTCGTGAGAGGACAGGGGTAGGTAGCAGAGTCCACGGATCTGAAAAGGGATAAGGAGCTGCTGTCGGAAGTGGAGGATATCCAGGAGAGGGAGTGCCTTTAGAGTGTAAATATTGACTTGGAGAAGGTACGAGGATATCTGGGAGCTGAAGGAGGTGGAGAGTACCCTGGAGATGCCGAAGGTGAGGGGTAAAATTCTCTCCAAAGATGGACAGCAAACTCTTGAGGAATATCGGGTTCTGAGTATCCTCGTGTCTCGTGGAACACAACCTGGACTGTGCTGAGGAAGTAATGTAACTGAGGTGCCTCACGCAGAAGGTAGAGGATGTGGTCCGAATCACTAGGAGGGCACGTGACACAGAAGACCCAAGATGCAAAAGCTCCAAAATGGGCTGGCTGTGCAATTTGAACACGATATTGTGTGGTAGCTGATGCCTGAGGTGTCCTTGAAATGCCGGGTGAATTACCAGGGGTTTCCATGCTTTAAGGTAGATTCCTTCATTTGCTGTAATTTGTTAATGGAAAGAGAATCCTTAAAAGCAGATTGGAAAGACTCCACCTGGCAATAATTTAAACTGCCAGATTGTTGCGTAGAAGAAGGCTGCAAATCGTTGTCCGGAGATCCATGTTGCAGTGTTTTGCGAGGAGAGATCGGGGCTTGTCCGGTCCGGGCTGTTAACAGTGGGTCTTCATTGCGCGAGGAGCTGCAACTGGTGCTGATTTGGCAGGACAAAAGATGGCGAAACAAGGGGGGCTGCAGGCTGTTAATGGTGAGGCTCGTAGCATTTCCCAGGGCTGGACTGCGCAGGTGTAGGCAGGAGCGAAGGCTTGGCTGGCAAGGACTGCGTAGGAGGGGGGGCTGGCGAGGCCAAAGATATCGCAGGAGGGGGGGGCTGGCGAGGTCAATCAAATGCGCAGGGGCTGGTCGTGCAGTATGGCGCAGGGCTGGTGCAGGGCTGCGCAGGCTGTACGGTGCAGGCTGCGGATGGTATGGCGCAGGGCTGGTGCAGGGCTGCGCAGGCTGTACGGTGCAGGCTGGTGGATCGTACGGTGCAGGGCTGCGCAGGCTGTACGGCACAGGCGATGGCTGGCGCAGGCTGCAGGTAAGTCCGTACGGTGCAGGCTGGTGCTGCGCAGGGGTGCCAGGAATCTGTACGGTGCAGGCCGTACGGGATAGAAAAGGGAGGGCTGGCGACTTTTCGTTGAGGCTGCCTAGGTGGTTAGTTGCCGCAAAAATTAAATTGGGGGTTTAGTTAACCCTAGGTAGCTAGGGTAAACCTAAGGGTAGGGGATGGGTTTATTTTTTTCCTTTTTTACCCCTCTAGGTACCCTTTTGTAGGTACTTGGGGCCTAAAAGGTGTGCCTATTCGAAGGGGTGTGACCCTTGGAATAGGTGCACCTTTTCATGAAGGGTGTGTCCCTGTTTTTAAAAGGGGTGTCCCTACATGAATAGGTATGTCCTTTTGTCCACGATGGGGTGTGTCCTGTGAGTGAGGAGTCGCGACTCGTCACCAGAAGGTGTGTCCCATGGTGGAAAAGGTGCGTCCCTTGGTTTTGGGACAGCCCAAGCACCTGAAAAGACATGATTTTTGTCGTGTCCATTCACATCAACTTGTGATGTGAGGAAGATGGAGAGGCCATAGATGACTTTAGGCAGGGTTGGCACTTAAAATTTTTACGCTCATCCTCTCCATCTCTTCCATGCACAATGTGCATGGATGTCCTTCTAGCGGAAAAGATGTATCAGATCGGCGCTAGAAGGTGGGGGGCATTTCCTACAGGCAGGAGCGAATTTTGCTCTGATACCACTGTAAGAAATCCTAGATTTATTATATTTAGAGATGTGCTAAGGAACAGAAAGGAGACTGAGATAGCAGAGAACAAGGAATAATTGTATTGCTTGAATGTCTGTAGGGTAGATGATATGTCATCCATACAATTGGGCCTCTCTTATATAGAGAGTGAAAAGTCACACATGAAAGGGTGTGTACTCCAAAGGGTATGTGCATGAAGAGGTGTGTACCCCTTGTGAAGGGTGTGTCCCTTGATGAGAGGGTACATTACAATAGGAATGTCTCTTCAATAGAGTGTCTCTTGTGAAGGGTTGTGCCTTATAGGAAGTGTCCCGTCGAAAGGGCAAGGGTTGTGCCTCATAGGAAGTGTCCCGTCGAAAGGGCATACCCTTCCACAAGTGTCCATTCATCAAACCATCCATAAGTCTAGATATAGAGAAAGGAATACGTCACAGATCGTGACACGTGATATATTCTACCATGTGTTAGTGCAATGTCCAAATATATAGCTAATTTGGCCATTGGAAGGCAACAATGAATTCTTAAATATGTCAAGGGAACATAGTCTCATGGAATGTAATAGAAATGGAGCAAGAATATGGAACTGTCAAGGTTTATTGATAGCAATTGGTCTAGATAATAGGAGATCTACTTTTTGGATCAGGGTTTGTGTCATGGAGCAGCAAGAAACAACGCACTACTGCTCAATTACTAACATAAACTGAATATAGAGCAACTGCAAATACAACTTACAAGGCTTTTTGGAGAATCTTGAATGATATGATCTCACTCAAAAAGATTCAACTCTTTATTTGTTGATAACTAGAGTTCTATTATCTTTGCTAAAGATCTTGTATTTCATGTTTGAACCAAACACGTTAAGGTGCAACAACACTTTATATATGAAAAGATTTCGAGCAATGAAATAGAGGTTGTATTATGTCCAATAGTGGATTAGGTGGTACATATCCTAACCAATTGGATGGGCGCAGTGAGATAGTTGCCAGGCAAGTTTTTTTGGAACATGGAGTCGGTCTTTCCACTGAGATAGAGGCATGTGCGAGAACCCTCTCACATTTGAGGGGGGTAGAGATGGAATCTACCATCCTTGAGTCTCGGAGGGATGGACTGCTCAAAGCCTCAGCTCCTTCGTGTTGATATGGATAGTCTTTAGGACAAGGGATCCCTTGAGGATTCAGTATTTGCATCTAGCGCTCAGATCCTTTCGCTCTAGACATTATAGAGGGGCTATGGGGCCTTCTTTAGCCATAGATAGATAGAGACCAAAGTTGGATGAGGCCATGAACTCACTTGAGTGGAGTAGTGGGCCGTTTGGTCAAGGATTGGACCATTGACCCAACACCAATCACTTTTGAGTCAAGATGGGTCACGGTGTTGCCTTGGGTGTGGGAGGGACGGCCCCTTTGCAAGGCACAATGGGATGCTGGTGAGTGGTATTGACTTTCCAAGCTAGGGGCACTTGGAGAGGTGTGTTGAGGTTTCCTTATATGTGACACGGATTGGTCGTCGCCTTTGGCTGAAGGCGGCCACCTAGACTCCTCCGAGAGACCAGCAACAGGTGTCTTAGGAGCTCATCTCTAGATTTTGGCGAGATCTTGGACCAATGCCTTGTTACGTCCATAACTAGACTAACTAGGCTATATGTTTACCAAAGCCTATGCTTGACTAACCAAGGATCTAGGATTAGATCTATAAGGTTAGACCATAGTCTAACTTGGGGTTACAAGTCTAGATCGTGGGGATTGAGTTGACTTGCTAAAGATGTGGCGGACTAAGCTAAGCTTGGCAAAGAGTGGGCACAAAGTAAATTTTACTTATTACATGCATGCTAAAGCATAGGCTCATAGCTAAAAATAGTTAGGGCCCGGTCTATAAGTATAGATCAAGGGCTCATTATCAAGGGTCCGAGGAGTGCGCTCCTTTGGACGTAGACCTGGTGGCCCAAGAGCAGTAGCTAGAGGAAAGGGGGTATGGGACACATATTTGGACATCGAGGGCCGAGGTTGGCTCCGGTGGTCTCCACCTTTAGCTCGGGGTGGCTTGATGTACTGAGCGTATGGTTGGGAGGTGAGCTGCTAGCTCCCACCCTTATGGGTTGTTTGCGGGTGGTTTGTTTGGACTCTAGCTTGAAGTTGTAGGTTTGATGTTTATTAGACTTGGTTTGGGGATGTTTACTAGACCTGGTTTGGGGACGTTTCACCGCCATCCGTGCAAGGTTACGTATTTCTTTTGATGGTTGCCCATGGGGGATTGTCCATTGGCCCATACTTGGAGTAGATGTGCACCGATGGGAGGTGTCACCGTTGATGGTTGCCCATGGGGGATTGTCCATCGGCCCATGGTTGGAGTAGATGTGCGTTGACGGGATATGTGTTGGGAGTAGATATGCATTGATGGGGGATTGTCCATAAGCCATGATTGGAGTAGATGTGCATTGATGGACAATGTTGTCGAGATGATCCCGGACTGTTTGTGGAGCTGCCCCGCAGCACAGAGGACTTGGCAGGGGGCCCTTTGGATTATGGCAAGGACGCAGAGGATGAAGCAGCATTTCATGTGGGGTATAGCATCTTGGCTGACTAAGGGAGGTCAGGCCGTCTCCATTGACATGGCTGCACCAGCTTACAAGATCTAGGGATAGAGGGTCTTCTAGATTGTGAGACGTGGATCCTCTTCCTGGTAGCATCATGTTTTTCACTAGAGGACAATATTTGGGAGATGGTGTGACACATCACTGCTTGGAACTTCTGGATTGCCCGTTGCAGCATGGTGATGGGAGGCCACCAGGTCCCTGCTGTAGCCACCCTCGTTGCTATTTAGCAAGCCATATGGGAGCATGGGACTTCGGGATCTCGGACGACCATTGAGAGGCACGTGCGTTTCTGCAAGGCTTGGGTTTTCTATGTAGTCAGAGAGTGAGGTATACGTTGGATATATACTACCCCACCCTGGCTGTTGGCTTTGTTTCAGGTTCCCTAGGCAGTGAGTTGGGTTCTTTTAAACCAGGCTGGTTGAGAGCCAGTGTTTGTCCTTTTGTTTCCTTCCATGATCAGTGGCACACAAGGATTGCTGGTTTTATGGTTGTTTTTTTCAAGCATTAATAGAAAGCTCTTTTCTTTTGGGAATTTTTTTTTGGCTACAAGAGACACTTGATATAATGATCAGCTAGTCACCAGTAGTGACAGGAGGTTGAAGCTAGTGCCTGTGGTAAGATTCCACATGAGTGGAGTTTTGAGTCTTTAGGGCTGTTCAGTTCGTATCGGATCACCCACCTTCCACATGATGTTGGTACTCGATTGAAGATTGTGACACTTTGCAATTTCATGGTATTTTGTTTCCACTTGGGTTTTTACACCCTGCATCTAATTCCTAGCACCTTGGTACTGGGTCTTTGGGGTGAGCC